>NW_026871211.1:0-600000 GCF_028564815.1 Eubalaena glacialis
TTAGGGTTAGTGTTAGGGTTAGGGTACGGCTTAGGGTATGGGATAGGGTACGGGTGAGGGTACGGCGTAGGGTAGGTGTTAGGGTTAGGGTTAGGGTACGGGTTAGGGTACGGGTGAGGGTACGGGTGAGTGTACTGCGTAGGGTATTGGTTAGGGTTAGGGTACGGCTTAGGATATGGGTTAGGGTACGGGTTAGGGTACGGCGTAGGGTATGGGTTAGGGTTAGGGTTAGGGTTAGGGTTAGGGTACGGCTTAGGGTACGGGTTAGGGTACGGGTGAGGGTACGGCGTAGGGTATAGGTTAGGGTTAGGGTTAGGGTTAGGGTACGGCTTAGGATACGGGTTAGGGTACGGGTGAGGGTACGGCGTAGCGTATGTGTTAGGGTTAGGGTTAGGGTTAGGGTACGGCTTAGGGTACGGGTTAGGGTACGGGTGAGGGTACGGCGTAGGGTATGGGTTAGGGTTAGGGTTAGGGTTAGGGTTAGTTTTAGGGTTAGGGATTGGTTTAGGGTACGGGTTAGGATTAGCGTACGTGTTAGGGTTAGGGTTTGGGTTAGGGTTAGGGTACGCGTTAGGGTTAGGGTATGGGTTAGGGTTAGGGTACACGTTAGGATTAGGGTATTTATTAAACCTATCCCACTCTCTAGATACCACTTAGCACGTAAAGGAATATTATTTGGGGTCCAGCCATGGAGAAGATTTTAGTCACTAGGATAAGATAAAGAATAAACACATTATAAAAAAATCACATTAGGATTTTCTTTTTAACCTGTTCCTTAAAACACTAGTGCTTAGGAAATCTAATGGAGGCAAAAGCAGTCAAGGGTAGTTTAGGGTTAGGGTTAGGGTTAGGGTTACTGTTAGGGTTAGGGTACGGCTTAGGGTATGGGATAGGGTACGGGTGAGGGTACGGCGTAGGGTAGGTGTTAGGGTTAGGGTTAGGGTTAGGGTTAGGGTTAGGGTTAGGGTACGGCTTAGGGTACGGGTGAGGGTACGGGTGAGGGTACTGCGTAGGGTATTGGTTAGGGTTAGGGTACGGCTTAGGATACGGGTTAGGATACGGGTTAGGGTACGGCGTAGGGTATGGGTTAGGGTTAGGGTTAGGGTTAGGGTTAGGGTACGGCTTAGGGTACGGGTTAGGGTACGGGTGAGAGTACCGCGTAGGGTATAGGTTAGGGTTAGGGTTAGGGTACGGCTTAGGATACGGGTTAGGGTACGGGTGAGGGTACGGCGTAGCGTGTGGGTTAGGGTTAGGGTTAGGTTTAGGGTACGGTTTAGGATACGGGTTAGGGTACGGGTTAGGGTACGGCGTAGGGTATGGGTTAGGGTTAGGGTTAGGGTTAGGGTTAGTTTTAGGGTTAGGGATTGGTTTAGGGTATGGGTTAGGATTAGCGTACGTGTTAGGGTTAGGGTTTGGGTTAGGGTTAGGGTACGCGTTAGGGTTAGGGTATGGGTTTGGGTTAGGGTACACGTTAGGATTAGGGTATTTATTAAACCTATCCCACTCTCTAGATACCACTTAGCACGTAAAGGAATATTATTTGGGGTCCAGTCATGGAGAAGATTTTAGTCACTAGGATAAGATAAAGAATAAATACATTATAAAAAAATCACATTAGGATTTTCTTTTTAACCTGTTCCTTAAAACACTAGTGCTTAGGAAATCTAATGGAGGCAAAAGCAGTCAAGGGTAGTTTAGGGTTAGGGTTAGGGTTAGGGTTAGTGTTAGGGTTAGGGTACGACTTAGGGTATGGGATAGGGTACGGGTGAGGGTACGGCGTAGGGTAGGGGTTAGGGTTAGGGTTAGGGTTAGGGTTAGGGTACGGCTTAGGGTACGGGTGAGGGTACGGGTGAGGGTACTGCGTAGGGTATTGGTTAGGGTTAGGGTACGGTTTAGGATACGGGTTAGGGTACGGGTTAGGGTATGGGATAGGATACGGGTGAGGGTACGGCGTAGGGTAGGGGTTAGGGTTAGGGTTAGGGTTAGGGTTAGGGTTAGGGTACGGCTTAGGGTACGGGTGAGGGTACGGGTGAGGGTACTGCGTAGGGTATTGGTTAGGGTTAGGGTACGGCTTAGGATACGGGTTAGGGTAAGGGTTAGGGTACGGCGTAGGGTATGGTTTAGGGTTAGGGTTAGGGTTAGGGTTAGGGTACGGCTTAGGGTACGGGTGAGGGTACGGGTGAGGGTACGGCTTAGGGTATAGGTTAGGGTTAGGGTACGGCTTAAGATACGGGTTAGGGTACGGGTGAGGGTACGGCGTAGCGTATGGGTTAGGGTTAGAGTTAGGGTTAGGGTATGGCTTAGGGTACGGGTTAGGGTACGGGTGAGGGTACGGCGTAGGGTATGGGTTAGGGTTAGGGTTAGGGTTAGGGTTAGTTTTAGGGTTAGGGATTGGTTTAGGGTACGGGATAGGATTAGCGTACGTGTTAGGGTTAGGGTTTGGGTTAGGGTTAGGGTACGCGTTAGGGTTAGGGTATGGGTTAGGGTTAGGGTACACGTTAGGATTAGGGTATTTATTAAACCTATCCCACTCTCTAGATACCACTTAGCACGTAAAGGAATATTATTTGGGGTCCAGCCATGGAGAAGATTTTAGTCACTAGGATAAGATAAAGAATAAACACATTATAAAAAAATCACATTAGGATTTTCTTTTTAACCTGTTCTTTAAAACACTAGTGCTTAGGAAATCTAATGGAGGCAAAAGCAGTCAAGGGTAGTTTAGGTTTAGGGTTAGGGTTAGTGTTAGTGTTAGGGTTAGGGTACGGCTTAGGGTATGGGATAGGGTACGGGTGAGGGTACGGCGTAGGGTAGGGGTTAGGGTTAGGGTTAGGGTACGGCTTAGGATACGGGTTAGGGTACGGGTGAGGGTACGGCGTAGCGTGTGGGTTAGGGTTAGGGTTAGGGTTAGGGTACGGCTTAGGGTACGGGTTAGGGTACGGGTGAGGGTACGGCGTAGGGTATGGGTTAGGGTTAGGGTTAGGGTTAGATTTAGGGTTAGGGATTGGTTTAGGGTACGGGTTAGGATTAGCGTACGTGTTAGGGTTAGGGTTTGGGTTAGGGTTAGGTTACGGGTTAGGGTTAGGTTATGGGTTAGGGTTAGGGTACACGTTAGGATTAGGGTATTTATTAAACCTATCCCACTCTCTAGATACCACTTAGCACGTAAAGGAATATTATTTGGGGTCCAGCCATGGAGAAGATTTTAGTCACTAGGATAAGATAAAGAATAAACACATTATAAAAAAATCACATTAGGATTTTCTTTTTAACCTGTTCCTTAAAACACTAGTGCTTAGGAAATCTAATGGAGGCAAAAGCAGTCAAGGGTAGTTTAGGGTTAGGGTTAGGGTTAGGGTTAGTGTTAGGGTTAGGGTACGGCTTAGGGTATGGGATAGGGTACAGGTGAGGGTACGGCGTAGGGTAGGGGTTAGGGTTAGGGTTAGGGTTAGGGTACGGCTTAGGGTACGCGTGAGTGTACGGGTGAGGGTACTGCGTAGGGTATTGGTTAGGGTTAGGGTACGGCTTAGGATACGGGTTAGGGTACGGGTTAGTGTACGGCGTAGGGTATGGGTTAGGGTTAGGGTTAGGGTTAGGGTTAACGTTAGGGTTAGGGTACGGCTTAGGGTACGGGAGAGTGTACGGGTGAGGGTACGGCGTAGCGTATAGGTTAGGGTTAGGGTTAGGGTTAGGGTTAGTGTTAGGGTTAGGGTACGGCTTAGGGTATGGGATAGGGTACGGGTGAGGGTACGGAGAAGGGTAGGGGTTAGGGTTAGGGTTAGGGTTAGTGTACGGCTTAGGATACGGGTTAGGGTACGGGTGAGGGTACGGTGTAGCGTGTGGGTTAGGGTTAGGGTTAGGGTTAGGGTACGGCTTAGGGTACGGGTTAGGGTACGGGTGAGGGTACGGCGTAGGGTATGGGTTAGGGTTAGTTTTAGGGTTAGGGGTTGCTTTAGGGTACGGGTTAGGATTAGCGTACGTGTTAGGGTTAGGGTTTGGGTTAGGGTACACGTTAGGATTAGGGTATTTATTAAACCTATCCCACTCTCTAGATACCACTTAGCACGTAAAGGAATATTATTTGGGGTCCAGCCATGGAGAAGATTTTAGTCACTAGGATAAGATAAAGAATAAACACATTATAAAAAAATCACATTATGATTTTCTTTTTAACCTGTTCCTTAAAACACTAGTGCTTAGGAAATCTAATGGAGGCAAACGCAGTCAAGGGTAGTTTAGGGTTAGGGTTAGGGTTAGGGTTAGTGTTAGGGTTAGGGTACGGCTTAGGGTATGGGATAGGGTACAGGTGAGGGTACGGCGTAGGGTAGGCGTTAGGGTTAGGGTTAGGGTACGGCTTAGGGTACGCGTGAGGGTATGGGAGAGGGTACTGCGTAGGGTATTGGTTAGGGTTAGGGTACGGCTTAGGATACGGGTTAGGGTATGGGTTAGGGTACGGCGTAGGGTATGGGTTAGGGTTAGGGTTAGGGTTAGGGTTAGGGTTAGGGTACGGCTTAGGGTACGGGTGAGGGTACGGGTGAGGGTACGGCGTAGGGTATAGGTTAGGGTTAGGGTTAGGGTTAGGGTACGTCTTAGGATATGGGTTAGGGTACGGGTGAGGGTACGGCGTGACGTATGGGTTAGGGTTAGTGTTAGGGTTAGGGTACGGATTAGGGTACGGGTTAGGGTACGGGTGAGGGTACGGCGTAGGGTATGGGTTAGGGTTAGGGTTAGGGTTAGTTTTAGGGTTAGGGATTGGTTTAGGGTACGGGTTAGGATTAGCGTACGTGTTAGGGTTAGGGTTTGGGTTAGGGTTAGGGTACGCGTTAGGGTTAGGGTATGGGTTAGGGTTAGGGTACACGTTAGGATTAGGGTATTTATTAAACCTATCCCACTCTCTAGATACCACTTAGCACGTAAAGGAATATTATTTGGGGTCCAGCCATGGAGAAGAGTTTAGTCACTAGGATAAGATAAAGAATAAACACATTATAAAAAAATCACATTAGGATTTTCTTTTTAACCTGTTCCTTAAAACACTAGTGCTTAGGAAATCTAATGGAGGCAAAAGCAGTCAAGGGTAGTTTAGGGTTAGGGTTAGGGTTAGGGTTAGTGTTAGGGTTAGGGTACGGCTTAGGGTATGGGATAGGGTACGGGTGAAGGTACGGCGTAGGGTAGGTGTTAGGGTTAGGGTTAGGGTTAGGGTTAGGGTTAGGGTTAGGGTACGGCTTAGGGTACGGGTGAGGGTACGGGTGAGTGTACTGCGTAGGGTATTGGTTAGGGTTAGGGTACGGCTTAGGATACGGGTTAGGGTACGGCGTAGGGTATGGGTTAGGGTTAGGGTTAGGGTTAGGGTTAGGGTACGGCTTAGGGTACGGGTTAGGGTACGGGTGAGGTTACGGCGTAGGGTATAGGTTAGGGTTAGGGTTAGGGTTAGGGTACGGCTTAGGATACGGGTTAGGGTACGGGTGAGGGTACGGCGTAGCATATGGGTTAGGGTTAGGGTTAGGGTTAGGGTACGGCTTAGGGTACGGGTTAGGGTATGGGTGAGGGTACGGCGTAGGGTATGGGTTAGGGTTAGGGTTAGGGTTAGGGTTAGTTTTAGGGTTAGGGATTGGTTTAGGGTACGGGTTAGGATTAGCGTACGTGTTAGGGTTAGGGTTTGGGTTAGGGTTAGGGTACGCGTTAGGGTTAGGGTATGGGTTAGGGTTAGGGTACACGTTAGGATTAGGGTATTTATTAAACCTATCCCACTCTCTAGATACCACTTAGCACGTAAAGGAATATTATTTGGGGTCCAGCCATGGAGAAGATTTTAGTCACTAGGATAAGATAAAGAATAAACACATTATAAAAAAATCACATTAGGATTTTCTTTTTAACCTGTTCCTTAAAACACTAGTGCTTAGGAAATCTAATGGAGGCAAAAGCAGTCAAGGGTAGTTTAGGGTTAGTGTTAGGGTTAGGGTTAGTGTTAGGGTTAGGGTACGGCTCAGGGTATGGGATAGGGTACGGGTGAGGGTTAGGGTTAGGGTTAGGGTTAGGGTTAGGGTTAGGGTACGGCTTAGGGTACGGGTTAGGGTACGAGTGAGGGTACGGCGTAGGGTATAGGTTAGGGTTAGGGTTAGGGTTAGGGTACGGCTTAGGATACGGGTTAGGGTACGGGTGAGGGTACGGCGTAGCGTATGGGTTAGGGTTAGGGTTAGGGTTAGGGTACGGCTTAGGGTACGGGTTAGGGTACGGGTGAGGGTACGGCGTAGGGTATGGGTTAGGGTTAGGGTTAGGGTTAGGGTTAGTTTTAGGGTTAGGGATTGGTTTAGGGTATGGGTTAGGATTAGCGTACGTGTTAGGGTTAGGGTTTGGGTTAGGGTTAGGGTAGGCGTTAGGGTTAGGGTATGGGTTAGGGTTAGGGTACACGTTAGGATTAGGGTATTTATTAAACCTATCCCACTCTCTAGATACCACTTAGCACGTAAAGGAATATTATTTGGGGTCCAGCCATGGAGAAGATTTTAGTCACTAGGATAAGATAAAGAATAAACACATTATAAAAAAATCACATTAGGATTTTCTTTTTAACCTGTTCCTTAAAACACTAGTGCTTAGGAAATCTAATGGAGGCAAAAGCAGTCAAGGGTAGTTTAGGGTTAGGGTTAGGGTTAGGGTTAGTGTTAGGGTTAGGGTACGGCTTAGGGTATGGGATAGGGTACGGGTGAGGGTACGGTGTAGGGTAGGGTTTAGGGTTAGGGTTAGGGTTAGGGTTAGGGTTAGGGTACGGCTTAGGGTACGGGTGAGGGTACGGGTGAGTGTACTGCGTAGGGTATTGGTTAGGGTTAGGGTACGGCTTAGGATACGGGTTAGGGTACGGGTTAGGGTACGGCGTAGGGTATGGGTTAGGGTTAGGGTTAGGGTTAGGGTTAGGGTACGGCTTAGGGTACGGGTTAGGGTACGGGTGAGGGTACGGCATAGGGTATAGGTTAGGGTTAGGGTTAGGGTTAGGGTACGGCTTAGGATACGGGTTAGGTTACGGGTGAGGGTACGGCGTAGCGTATGGGTTAGGGTTAGGGTTAGGGTTAGGGTACGGCTTAGGGTACGGGTTAGGGTACAGGTGAGGGTACGGCGTAGGGTATGGGTTAGGGTTAGGGTTAGGGTTAGGGTTAGTTTTAGGGTTAGGGATTGGTTTAGTGTACGGGTTAGGATTAGCGTACGTGTTAGGGTTAGGGTTTGGGTTAGGGTTAGGGTACGCGTTAGGGTTAGGGTATGGGTTAGGGTTAGGGTACACGTTAGGATTACGGTATTTATTAAACCTATCCCACTCTCTAGATACCACTTAGCACGTAAAGGAATATTATTTGGGGTCCAGCCATGGAGAAGAGTTTAGTCACTAGGATAAGATAAAGAATAAACACATTATAAAAAAATCACATTAGGATTTTCTTTTTAACCTGTTCCTTAAAACACTAGTGCTTAGGAAATCTAATGGAGGCAAAAGCAGTCAAGGGTAGTTTAGGGTTAGGGTTAGGGTTAGGGTTAGTGTTAGGTTTAGGGTACGGCTTAGGGTATGGGATAGGGTACGGGTGAAGGTAGGGCGTAGGGTAGGTGTTAGGGTTAGGGTTAGGGTTAGGGTTAGGTTTAGGGTTAGGGTACGGCTTAGGGTACGGGTGAGGGTACGGGTGAGTGTACTGCGTAGGGTATTGGTTAGGGTTAGGGTACGGCTTAGGATACGGGTTAGGGTACGGCGTAGGGTATGGGTTAGGGTTAGGGATAGGGTTAGTGTTAGGGTACGGCTTAGGGTATGGGTTAGGGTACGGGTGAGGTTACGGCGTAGGGTATAGGTTAGGGTTAGGGTTAGGGTTAGGGTACGGCTTAGGATACGGGTTAGGGTACGGGTGAGGGTACGGCGTAGCGTATGGGTTAGGGTTAGGGTTAGGGTTAGGGTACGGCTTAGGGTACGGGTTAGGGTATGGGTGAGGGTACGGCGTAGGGTATGGGTTAGGGTTAGGGTTAGGGTTAGGGTTAGTTTTAGGGTTAGGGATTGGTTTAGGGTACGGGTTAGGATTAGCGTACGTGTTAGGGTTAGGGTTTGGGTTAGGGTTAGGGTACGCGTTAGGGTTAGGGTATGGGTTAGGGTTAGGGTACACGTTAGGATTAGGGTATTTATTAAACCTATCCCACTCTCTAGATACCACTTAGCACGTAAAGGAATATTATTTGGGGTCCAGCCATGGAGAAGATTTTAGTCACTAGGATAAGATAAAGAATAAACACATTTTAAAAAAATCACATTAGGATTTTCTTTTTAACCTGTTCCTTAAAACACTAGTGCTTAGGAAATCTAATGGAGGCAAAAGCAGTCAAGGGTAGTTTAGGGTTAGTGTTAGGGTTAGGGTTAGTGTTAGGGTTAGGGTACGGCTCAGGGTATGGGATAGGGTACGGGTGAGGGTTAGGGTTAGGGTTAGGGTTAGGGTTAGGGTTAGGGTACGGCTTAGGGTACGGGTTAGGGTACGAGTGAGGGTACGGCGTAGTGTATAGGTTAGGGTTAGGGTTAGGGTTAGGGTTAGGGTTAGGGTTAGGGTATGGCTTAGGGTATGGGATAGGGTACGGGTGAGGGTACGGTGTAGGGTAGGTGTTAGGGTTAGGGTTAGGGTTAGGGATTGGTTTAGGGTACGGGTTAGGATTAGCGTACGTGTTAGGGTTAGGGTTTGGGTTAGGGTTAGGTTACGGGTTAGGGTTAGGTTATGGGTTAGGGTTAGGGTACACGTTAGGATTAGGGTATTTATTAATCCTATCCCACTCTCTAGATACCACTTAGCACGTAAAGGAATATTATTTGGGGTCCAGCCATGGAGAAGATTTTAGTCACTAGGATAAGATAAAGAATAAACACATTATAAAAAAATCACATTAGGATTTTCTTTTTAACCTGTTCCTTAAAACACTAGTGCTTAGGAAATCTAATGGAGGCAAAAGCAGTCAAGGGTAGTTTAGGGTTAGGGTTAGGGTTAGGGTTAGTGTTAGGGTTAGGGTACGGCTTAGGGTATGGGATAGGGTACAGATGAGGGTACGGCGTAGGGTAGGGGTTAGGGTTAGGGTTAGGGTTAGGGTACGGCTTAGGGTACGCGTGAGTGTACGGGTGAGGGTACTGCGTAGGGTATTGGTTAGGGTTAGGGTACGGCTTAGGATACGGGTTAGGGTACGGGTTAGTGTACGGCGTAGGGTATGGGTTAGGGTTAGGGTTAGGGTTAGGGTTAACGTTAGGGTTAGGGTACGGCTTAGGGTACGGGAGAGTGTACGGGTGAGGGTACGGCGTAGCGTATAGGTTAGGGTTAGGGTTAGGGTTAGGGTTAGTGTTAGGGTTAGGGTACGGCTTAGGGTATGGGATAGGGTACGGGTGAGGGTACGGAGAAGGGTAGGGGTTAGGGTTAGGGTTAGGGTTAGTGTACGGCTTAGGATACGGGTTAGGGTACGGGTGAGGGTACGGTGTAGCGTGTGGGTTAGGGTTAGGGTTAGGGTTAGGGTACGGCTTAGGGTACGGGTTAGGGTACGGGTGAGGGTACGGCGTAGGGTATGGGTTAGGGTTAGTTTTAGGGTTAGGGGTTGGTTTAGGGTACGGGTTAGGATTAGCGTACGTGTTAGGGTTAGGGTTTGGGTTAGGGTACACGTTAGGATTAGGGTATTTATTAAACCTATCCCACTCTCTAGATACCACTTAGCACGTAAAGGAATATTATTTGGGGTCCAGCCATGGAGAAGATTTTAGTCACTAGGATAAGATAAAGAATAAACACATTATAAAAAAATCACATTATGATTTTCTTTTTAACCTGTTCCTTAAAACACTAGTGCTTAGGAAATCTAATGGAGGCAAACGCAGTCAAGGGTAGTTTAGGGTTAGGGTTAGGGTTAGGGTTAGTGTTAGGGTTAGGGTACGGCTTAGGGTATGGGATAGGGTACAGGTGAGGGTACGGCGTAGGGTAGGCGTTAGGGTTAGGGTTAGGGTACGGCTTAGGGTACGCGTGAGGGTATGGGAGAGGGTACTGCGTAGGGTATTGGTTAGGGTTAGGGTACGGCTTAGGATACGGGTTAGGGTACGGGTTAGGGTACGGCGTAGGGTATGGGTTAGGGTTAGGGTTAGGGTTAGGGTACGGCTTAGGGTACGGGTGAGGGTACGGGTGAGGGTACGGCGTAGGGTATAGGTTAGGGTTAGGGTTAGGGTTAGGGTACGTCTTAGGATATGGGTTAGGGTACGGGTGAGGGTACGGCGTGACGTATGGGTTAGGGTTAGTGTTAGGGTTAGGGTACGGATTAGGGTACGGGTTAGGGTACGGGTGAGGGTACGGCGTAGGGTATGGGTTAGGGTTAGGGTTAGGGTTAGTTTTAGGGTTAGGGATTGGTTTAGGGTACGGGTTAGGATTAGCGTACGTGTTAGGGTTAGGGTTTGGGTTAGGGTTAGGGTACGCGTTAGGGTTAGGGTATGGGTTAGGGTTAGGGTACACGTTAGGATTAGGGTATTTATTAAACCTATCCCACTCTCTAGATACCACTTAGCACGTAAAGGAATATTATTTGGGGTCCAGCCATGGAGAAGAGTTTAGTCACTAGGATAAGATAAAGAATAAACACATTATAAAAAAATCACATTAGGATTTTCTTTTTAACCTGTTCCTTAAAACACTAGTGCTTAGGAAATCTAATGGAGGCAAAAGCAGTCAAGGGTAGTTTAGGGTTAGGGTTAGGGTTAGGGTTAGTGTTAGGGTTAGGGTACGGCTTAGGGTATGGGATAGGGTACGGGTGAGGGTACGGCGTAGGGTAGGGGTTAGGGTTAGGGTTAGGGTACGGCTTAGGATACGGGTTAGGGTACGGGTGAGGGTACGGCGTAGCGTGTGGGTTAGGGTTAGGGTTAGGGTTAGGGTACGGCTTAGGGTACGGGTTAGGGTACGGGTGAGGGTACGGCGTAGGGTATGGTTTAGGGTAAGGGTTAGGGTTAGATTTAGGGTTAGGGATTGGTTTAGGGTACGGGTTAGGATTAGCGTACGTGTTAGGGTTAGGGTTTGGGTTAGGGTTAGGTTACGGGTTAGGGTTAGGTTATGGGTTAGGGTTAGGGTACACGTTAGGATTAGGGTATTTATTAAACCTATCCCACTCTCTAGATACCACTTAGCACGTAAAGGAATATTATTTGGGGTCCAGCCATGGAGAAGATTTTAGTCACTAGGATAAGATAAAGAATAAACACATTATAAAAAAATCACATTAGGATTTTCTTTTTAACCTGTTCCTTAAAACACTAGTGCTTAGGAAATCTAATGGAGGCAAAAGCAGTCAAGGGTAGTTTAGGGTTAGGGTTAGGGTTAGGGTTAGTGTTAGGGTTAGGGTACGGCTTAGGGTATGGGATAGGGTACAGGTGAGGGTATGGCGTAGGGTAGGGGTTAGGGTTAGGGGTACGGCTTAGGGTATGGGATAGGGTACAGGTGAGGGTATGGCGTAGGGTAGGGGTTAGGGTTAGGGTTAGGGTTAGGGTACGGCTTAGGGTACGCGTGAGTGTACGGGTGAGGGTACTGCGTAGGGTATTGGTTAGGGTTAGGGTACGGCTTAGGATACGGGTTAGGGTACGGGTTAGTGTACGGCGTAGGGTATGGGTTAGGGTTAGGGTTAGGGTTAGGGTTAACGTTAGGGTTAGGGTACGGCTTAGGGTACGGGTGAGTGTACGGGTGAGGGTACGGCGTAGCGTATAGGTTAGGGTTAGGGTTAGGGTTAGGGTTAGTGTTAGGGTTAGGGTACGGCTTAGGGTATGGGATAGGGTACGGGTGAGGTTACGGAGAAGGGTAGGGGTTAGGGTTAGGGTTAGGGTTAGTGTACGGCTTAGGATACGGGTTAGGGTACGGGTGAGGGTACGGTGTAGCGTGTGGGTTAGCGTTAGGGTTAGGGTTAGGGTACGGCTTAGGGTACGGGTTAGGGTACGGGTGAGGGTACGGCGTAGGGTATGGGTTAGGGTTAGTTTTAGGGTTAGGGGTTGCTTTAGGGTACGGGTTAGGATTAGCGTACGTGTTAGGGTTAGGGTTTGGGTTAGGGTACACGTTAGGATTAGGGTATTTATTAAACCTATCCCACTCTCTAGATACCACTTAGCACGTAAAGGAATATTATTTGGGGTCCAGCCATGGAGAAGATTTTAGTCACTAGGATAAGATAAAGAATAAACACATTATAAAAAAATCACATTATGATTTTCTTTTTAACCTGTTCCTTAAAACACTAGTGCTTAGGAAATCTAATGGAGGCAAACGCAGTCAAGGGTAGTTTAGGGTTAGGGTTAGGGTTAGGGTTAGTGTTAGGGTTAGGGTACGGCTTAGGGTATGGGATAGGGTACAGGTGAGGGTACGGCGTAGGGTAGGGGTTAGGGTTAGGGTTAGGGTACGGCTTAGGGTACGCGTGAGGGTATGGGAGAGGGTACTGCGTAGGGTATTGGTTAGGGTTAGGGTACGGCTTAGGATACGGGTTAGGGTACGGGTTAGGGTACGGCGTAGGGTATGGGTTAGGGTTAGGGTTAGGGTTAGGGTTAGGGTTAGGGTACGGCTTAGGGTACGGGTGAGGGTACGGGTGAGGGTACGGCGTAGGGTATAGGTTAGGTTTAGGGTTAGGGTTAGGGTACGTCTTAGGATATGGGTTAGGGTACGGGTGAGGGTACGGCGTGACGTATGGGTTAGGGTTAGTGTTAGGGTTAGGGTACGGATTAGGGTACGGGTTAGGGTACGGGTGAGGGTACGGCGTAGGGTATGGGTTAGGGTTAGGGTTAGGGTTAGTTTTAGGGTTAGGGATTGGTTTAGGGTACGGGTTAGGATTAGCGTACGTGTTAGGGTTAGGGTTTGGGTTAGGGTTAGGGTACGCGTTAGGGTTAGGGTATGGGTTAGGGTTAGGGTACACGTTAGGATTAGGGTATTTATTAAACCTATCCCACTCTCTAGATACCACTTAGCACGTAAAGGAATATTATTTGGGGTCCAGCCATGGAGAAGAGTTTAGTCACTAGGATAAGATAAAGAATAAACACATTATAAAAAAATCACATTAGGATTTTCTTTTTAACCTGTTCCTTAAAACACTAGTGCTTAGGAAATCTAATGGAGGCAAAAGCAGTCAAGGGTAGTTTAGGGTTAGGGTTAGGGTTAGGGTTAGTGTTAGGGTTAGGGTAGGGTTAGGGTTAGGGTACGGCTTAGGGTACGGGTGAGGGTACGGGTGAGTGTACTGCGTAGGGTATTGGTTAGGGTTAGGGTACGGCTTAGGATACGGGTTAGGGTACGGCGTAGGGTATGGGTTAGGGTTAGGGTTAGGGTTAGGGTTAGGGTATGGCTTAGGGTACGGGTTAGGGTACGGGTGAGGTTACGGCGTAGGGTATAGGTTAGGGTTAGGGTTAGGGTTAGGGTACGGCTTAGGATACGGGTTAGGGTACGGGTGAGGGTACGGCGTAGCATATGGGTTAGGGTTAGGGTTAGGGTTAGGGTACGGCTTAGGGTACGGGTTAGGGTATGGGTGAGGGTACGGCGTAGGGTATGGGTTAGGGTTAGGGTTAGGGTTAGGGTTAGTTTTAGGGTTAGGGATTGGTTTAGGGTACGGGTTAGGATTAGCGTACGTGTTAGGGTTAGGGTTTGGGTTAGGGTTAGGGTACGCGTTAGGGTTAGGGTATGGGTTAGGGTTAGGGTACACGTTAGGATTAGGGTATTTATTAAACCTATCCCACTCTCTAGATACCACTTAGCACGTAAAGGAATATTATTTGGGGTCCAGCCATGGAGAAGATTTTAGTCACTAGGATAAGATAAAGAATAAACACATTATAAAAAAATCACATTAGGATTTTCTTTTTAACCTGTTCCTTAAAACACTAGTGCTTAGGAAATCTAATGGAGGCAAAAGCAGTCAAGGGTAGTTTAGGGTTAGTGTTAGGGTTAGGGTTAGTGTTAGGGTTAGGGTACGGCTCAGGGTATGGGATAGGGTACGGGTGAGGGTTAGGGTTAGGGTTAGGGTTAGGGTTAGGGTTAGGGTACGGCTTAGGGTACGGGTTAGGGTACGAGTGAGGGTACGGCGTAGGGTATAGGTTAGGGTTAGGGTTAGGGTTAGGGTACGGCTTAGGATACGGGTTAGGGTACGGGTGAGGGTACGGCGTAGCGTATGGGTTAGGGTTAGGGTTAGGGTTAGGGTACGGCTTAGGGTACGGGTTAGGGTACGGGTGAGGGTACGGCGTAGGGTATGGGTTAGGGTTAGGGTTAGGGTTAGGGTTAGTTTTAGGGTTAGGGATTGGTTTAGGGTATGGGTTAGGATTAGCGTACGTGTTAGGGTTAGGGTTTGGGTTAGGGTTAGGGTAGGCGTTAGGGTTAGGGTATGGGTTAGGGTTAGGGTACACGTTAGGATTAGGGTATTTATTAAACCTATCCCACTCTCTAGATACCACTTAGCACGTAAAGGAATATTATTTGGGGTCCAGCCATGGAGAAGATTTTAGTCACTAGGATAAGATAAAGAATAAACACATTATAAAAAAATCACATTAGGATTTTCTTTTTAACCTGTTCCTTAAAACACTAGTGCTTAGGAAATCTAATGGAGGCAAAAGCAGTCAAGGGTAGTTTAGGGTTAGGGTTAGGGTTAGGGTTAGTGTTAGGGTTAGGGTACGGCTTAGGGTATGGGATAGGGTACGGGTGAGGGTACGGTGTAGGGTAGGGGTTAGGGTTAGGGTTAGGGTTAGGGTTAGGGTTAGGGTACGGCTTAGGGTACGGGTGAGGGTACGGGTGAGTGTACTGCGTAGGGTATTGGTTAGGGTTAGGGTACGGCTTAGGATACGGGTTAGGGTACGGGTTAGGGTACGGCGTAGGGTATGGGTTAGGGTTAGGGTTAGGGTTAGGGTTAGGGTACGGCTTAGGGTACGGGTTAGGGTACGGGTGAGGGTACGGCGTAGGGTATAGGTTAGGGTTAGGGTTAGGGTTAGGGTACGGCTTAGGATACGGGTTAGGTTACGGGTGAGGGTACGGCGTAGCGTATGGGTTAGGGTTAGGGTTAGGGTTAGGGTACGGCTTAGGGTACGGGTTAGGGTACAGGTGAGGGTACGGCGTAGGGTATGGGTTAGGGTTAGGGTTAGGGTTAGGGTTAGTTTTAGGGTTAGGGATTGGTTTAGAGTACGGGTTAGGATTAGCGTACGTGTTAGGGTTAGGGTTTGGGTTAGGGTTAGGGTACGCGTTAGGGTTAGGGTATGGGTTAGGGTTAGGGTACACGTTAGGATTAGGGTATTTATTAAACCTATCCCACTCTCTAGATACCACTTAGCACGTAAAGGAATATTATTTGGGGTCCAGCCATGGAGAAGAGTTTAGTCACTAGGATAAGATAAAGAATAAACACATTATAAAAAAATCACATTAGGATTTTCTTTTTAACCTGTTCTTTAAAACACTAGTGCTTAGGAAATCTAATGGAGGCAAAAGCAGTCAAGGGTAGTTTAGGGTTAGGGTTAGGGTTAGGGTTAGTGTTAGGTTTAGGGTACGGCTTAGGGTATGGGATAGGGTACGGGTGAAGGTACGGCGTAGGGTAGGTGTTAGGGTTAGGGTTAGGGTTAGGGTTAGGGTTAGGGTTAGGGTACGGCTTAGGGTACGGGTGAGGGTACGGGTGAGTGTACTGCGTAGGGTATTGGTTAGGGTTAGGGTACGGCTTAGGATACGGGTTAGGGTACGGCGTAGGATATGGGTTAGGGTTAGGGTTAGGGTTAGGGTTAGGGTACGGCTTAGGGTACGGGTTAGGGTACGGGTGAGGTTACGGCGTAGGGTATAGGTTAGGGTTAGGGTTAGGGTTAGGGTACGGCTTAGGATACGGGTTAGGGTACGGGTGAGGGTACGGCGTAGCGTATGGGTTAGGGTTAGGGTTAGGGTTAGGGTACGGCTTAGGGTACGGGTTAGGGTATGGGTGAGGGTACGGCGTAGGGTATGGGTTAGGGTTAGGGTTAGGGTTAGGGTTAGTTTTAGGGTTAGGGATTGGTTTAGGGTACGGGTTAGGATTAGCGTACGTGTTAGGGTTAGGGTTTGGGTTAGGGTTAGGGTACGCGTTAGGGTTAGGGTATGGGTTAGGGTTAGGGTACACGTTAGGATTAGGGTATTTATTAAACCTATCCCACTCTCTAGATACCACTTAGCACGTAAAGGAATATTATTTGGGGTCCAGCCATGGAGAAGATTTTAGTCACTAGGATAAGATAAAGAATAAACACATTATAAAAAAATCACATTAGGATTTTCTTTTTAACCTGTTCCTTAAAACCCTAGTGCTTAGGAAATCTAATGGAGGCAAAAGCAGTCAAGGGTAGTTTAGGGTTAGGGTTAGGGTTAGGTTTAGTGTTAGGGTTAGGGTACGGCTTAGGGTATGGGATAGGGTACGGGTGAAGGTACGGCGTAGGGTAGGTGTTAGGGTTAGGGTTAGGGTTAGGGTTAGGGTTAGGGTACGGCTTAGGGTACGGGTGAGGGTACGGGTGAGTGTACTGCATAGGGTATTGGTTAGGGTTAGGATACGGGTTAGGGTACGGGTTAGGGTACGGCGTAGGGTATGGGTTAGGGTTAAAGTTAGGGTTAGGGTTAGGGTACGGCTTAGGGTACGGGTTAGGGTACGGGTGAGGGTACGGCGTAGGGTATAGGTTAGGGTTAGGGTTAGGGTTAGGGTACGGCTTAGGATACGGGTTAGGGTACGGGTGAGGGTACGGCGTAGCGTATGGGTTAGGTTTAGGGTTAGGGTTAGGGTACGGCTTAGGGTACGGGTTAGGGTACGGGTGAGGGTATGGCATAGGGTATGGGTTAGGGTTAGGGTTAGGGTTAGGGTTAGTTTTAGGGTTAGGGATTGGTTTAGGGTATGGGTTAGGATTAGCGTACGTGTTAGGGTTAGGGTTTGGGTTAGGGTTAGGGTACGCGTTAGGGTTAGGTTATGGGTTAGGGTTAGGGTACACGTTAGGATTAGGGTATTTATTAAACTTATCCCACTCTCTAGATACCACTTAGCACGTAAAGGAATATTATTTGGGGTCCAGCCATGGAGAAGATTTTAGTCACTAGGATAAGATAAAGAATAAACACATTATAAAAAAATCACATTAGGATTTTCTTTTTAACCTGTTCCTTAAAACACTAGTGCTTAGGAAATCTAATGGAGGCAAAAGCAGTCAAGGGTAGTTTAGGGTTAGGGTTAGGGTTAGTGTTAGTGTTAGGGTTAGGGTACGGCTTAGGGTATGGGATAGGGTGCGGGTGAGGGTACGGCGTAGGGTAGGGGTTAGGGTTAGGGTTAGGGTTAGGGTTAGGGTTAGGGTTAGGGTACGGCTTAGGGTACGGGTGAGGGTACTGCGTAGGGTATTGGTTAGGGTTAGGGTACGGCTTAGGATACGGGTTAGGGTACGGGTTAGGGTACGGCGTAGGGTATGGGTTAGGGTTAGGGTTAGGGTTAGGGTTAGGGTTAGGGTACGGGTGAGGGTACGGCGTAGGGTATAGGTTAGGGTTAGGGTTAGGGTTAGGGTACGGCTTAGGATACGGGTTAGGGTACGTGTGAGGGTACGGCGTAGCGTATGGGTTAGGGTTAGGGTTAGGGTTAGGGTTAGTTTTAGGGTTAGGGATTGGTTTAGGGTATGGGTTAGGATTAGCGTACCTGTTAGGGTTATGGTTTGGGTTAGGGTTAGGGTACGCTTTAGGGTTAGGTTATGGGTTAGGGTTAGGGTACACGTTAGGATTAGGGTATTTATTAAACCTATCCCACTCTCTAGATACCACTTAGCACGTAAAGGAATATTATTTGGGGTCCAGCCATGGAGAAGATTTTAGTCACTAGGATAAGATAAAGAATAAACACATTATAAAAAAATCACATTAGGATTTTCTTTTTAACCTGTTCCTTAAAACACTAGTGCTTAGGAAATCTAATGGAGGCAAAAGCAGTCAAGGGTAGTTTAGGGTTAGGGTTAGGGTTAGGGTTAGTGTTAGGGTTAGGGTACGGCTTAGGGTATGGGATAGGGTACGGGTGAGGGTACGGTGTAGGGTAGGGGTTAGGGTTAGGGTTAGGGTTAGGGTTAGGGTTAGGGTTAGGGTACGGCTTAGGGTACGGGTGAGGGTACGGGTGAGGGTACTGCGTAGGGTATTGGTTAGGGTTAGGGTACGGCTTAGGATACGGGTTAGGGTACGGGTTAGGGTACGGCGTAGAGTATGGGTTAGGGTTAGGGTTAGGGTTAGGGTTAGGGTTAGGGTACGGCTTAGGGTACGGGTTAGGGTACGGGTGAGGGTACGGCGTAGGGTATAGGTTAGGGTTAGGGTTAGGGTTAGGGTACGGCTTAGGATACGGGTTAGGGTACGGGTGAGGGTACTGCGTAGCATATGGGTTAGGGTTAGGGTTAGGGTTAGGGTACGGATTAGGGTACGGGTTAGGGTACGGATTAGGGTACGGCTTAGGATACGGGTTAGGGTACGGGTGAGGGTACGGCGTAGCGTATGTGTTAGGGTTAGGGTTAGGGTTAGGGTACGGCTTAGGGTACGGGTTAGGGTACGGGTGAGGGTACGGCGCAGGGTATGGGTTAGGGTTAGGGTTAGGGTTAGGGTTAGTTTTAGGGTTAGGGATTGGTTTAGGGTATGGGTTAGGATTAGCGTACGTGTTAGGGTTAGGGTTTGGGTTAGGGTTAGGGTACGCGTTAGGGTTAGGGTATGGGTTAGGGTTAGGGTACACGTTAGGATTAGGGTATTTATTAAACCTATCCCACTCTCTAGATACCACTTAGCACGTAAAGGAATATTATTTGGGGTCCAGCCATGGAGAAGATTTTAGTCACTAGGATAAGATAAAGAATAAACACATTATAAAAAAATCACATTAGGATTTTCTTTTTAACCTGTTCCTTAAAACCCTAGTGCTTAGGAAATCTAATGGAGGCAAAAGCAGTCAAGGGTAGTTTAGGGTTAGGGTTAGGGTTAGGTTTAGTGTTAGGGTTAGGGTACGGCTTAGGGTATGGGATAGGGTACGGGTGAAGGTACGGCGTAGGGTAGGTGTTAGGGTTAGGGTTAGGGTTAGGGTTAGGGTTAGGGTACGGCTTAGGGTACGGGTTAGGGTACGGGTGAGGGTACGGCGTAGGGTATAGGTTAGGGTTAGGGTTAGGGTTAGGGTACGGCTTAGGATACGGGTTAGGGTACGGGTGAGGGTACGGCGTAGCGTATGGGTTAGGTTTAGGGTTAGGGTTAGGGTACGGCTTAGGGTACGGGTTAGGGTACGGGTGAGGGTATGGCGTAGGGTATGGGTTAGGGTTAGGGTTAGGGTTAGGGTTAGTTTTAGGGTTAGGGATTGGTTTAGGGTATGGGTTAGGATTAGCGTACGTGTTAGGGTTAGGGTTTGGGTTAGGGTTAGGGTACGCGTTAGGGTTAGGTTATGGGTTAGGGTTAGGGTACACGTTAGGATTAGGGTATTTCTTAAACTTATCCCACTCTCTAGATACCACTTAGCACGTAAAGGAATATTATTTGGGGTCCAGCCATGGAGAAGATTTTAGTCACTAGGATAAGATAAAGAATAAACACATTATAAAAAAATCACATTAGGATTTTCTTTTTAACCTGTTCCTTAAAACACTAGTGCTTAGGAAATCTAATGGAGGCAAAAGCAGTCAAGGGTAGTTTAGGGTTAGGGTTAGGGTTAGTGTTAGTGTTAGGGTTAGGGTACGGCTTAGGGTATGGGATAGGGTACGGGTGAGGGTACGGCGTAGGGTAGGGGTTAGGGTTAGGGTTAGGGTTAGGGTTAGGGTTAGGGTACGGCTTAGGGTACGGGTGAGGGTAATGCGTAGGGTATTGGTTAGGGTTAGGGTACGGCTTAGGATACGGGTTAGGGTACGGGTTAGGGTACGGCGTAGGGTATGGGTTAGGGTTAGGGTTAGGGTTAGGGTTAGGGTTAGGGTACGGCTTAGGGTATGGGTTAGGGTACGGGTGAGGGTACGGCGTAGGGTATAGGTTAGGGTTAGGGTTAGGTTTAGGGTACGGCTTAGGATACGGGTTAGGGTACGGGTGAGGGTACGGCGTAGCGTATGGGTTAGGGTTAGGGTTAGGGTTAGGGTACGGCTTAGGGTACGGGTTAGGGTACGGGTGAGGGTACGGCGTAGGGTATGGGTTAGGGTTAGGGTTAGGGTTAGGGTTAGTTTTAGGGTTAGGGATTGGTTTAGGGTATGGGTTAGGATTAGCGTACCTGTTAGGGTTAGGGTTTGGGTTAGGGTTAGGGTACGCGTTAGGGTTAGGTTATGGGTTAGGGTTAGGGTACACGTTAGGATTAGGGTATTTATTAAACCTATCCCACTCTCTAGATACCACTTAGCACGTAAAGGAATATTATTTGGGGTCCAGCCATGGAGAAGATTTTAGTCACTAGGATAAGATAAAGAATAAACACATTATAAAAAAATCACATTAGGATTTTCTTTTTAACCTGTTCCTTAAAACACTAGTGCTTAGGAAATCTAATGGAGGCAAAAGCAGTCAAGGGTAGTTTAGGGTTAGGGTTAGGGTTAGGGTTAGGGTTAGGGTTAGGGTACGGCTTAGGGTACGGGTTAGGGTACGGGTGAGGGTACGGCGTAGGGTATGGGTTAGGGTTAGGGTTAGGGTTAGGGTTAGTTTTAGGGTTAGGGATTGGTTTAGTGTACGGGTTAGGATTAGCGTACGTGTTAGGGTTAGGGTTTGGGTTAGAGTTAGGGTACGCGTTAGGGTTAGGGTATGGGTTAGGGTTAGGGTACACGTTAGGATTAGGGTATTTATTAAACCTATCCCACTCTCTAGATACCACTTAGCACGTAAAGGAATATTATTTGGGGTCCAGCCATGGAGAAGATTTTAGTCACTAGGATAAGATAAAGAATAAACACATTATAAAAAAATCACATTAGGATTTTCTTTTTAACCTGTTCCTTAAAACACTAGTGCTTAGGAAATCTAATGGAGGCAAAAGCAGTCAAGGGTAGTTTAGGGTTAGGGTTAGGGTTAGGGTTAGTGTTAGGGTTAGGGTACGGCTTAGGGTATGGGATAGGGTACGGGTGAGGGTACGGCGTAGGGTAGGGGTTAGGGTTAGGGTTAGGGTTAGGGTTAGGGTTAGGGTACGGCTTAGGGTACGGGTGAGGGTACGGGTGAGTGTACTGCGTAGGGTATTGGTTAGGGTTAGGGTACGGCTTAGGATACGGGTTAGGGTACGGGTTAGGGTACGGCGTAGGGTATGGGTTAGGGTTAGGGTTAGGGTTAGGGTTAGGGTTAGGGTACGGCTTAGGGTACGGGTTAGGGTACGGGTGAGGGTACGGCGTAGGGTATGGGTTAGGGATAGGGATAGGGTTAGGGTACGTCTTAGGATACGGGTTAGGGTACGGGTGAGGGTACGGCGTAGCGTATGTGTTAGGGTTAGGGTTAGGGTTAGGGTACGTCTTAGGGTACGGGTTAGGGTACGGGTGAGGGTATGGCGTAGGGTATGGGTTAGGGTTAGGGTTAGGGTTAGGGTTAGTTTTAGGGTTAGGGATTGGTTTAGGGTACGGGTTAGGATTAGCGTACATGTTAGGGTTAGGGTTTGGGTTAGGGTTAGGGTACGCGTTAGGGTTAGGGTATGGGTTAGGGTTATGGTACACGTTAGGATTAGGGTATTTATTAAACCTATCCCACTCTCTAGATACCACTTAGCACGTAAAGGAATATTATTTGAGGTCCAGCCATGGAGAAGATTTTAGTCACTAGGATAAGATAAAGAATAAACACATTATAAAAAAATCACATTAGGATTTTCTTTTTAACCTGTTCCTTAAAACACTACTGCTTAGGAAATCTAATGGAGGCAAAAGCAGTCAAGGGTAGTTTAGGGTTAGGGTTAGGGTTAGGGTTAGTGTTAGGGATAGGGTACGGCTTAGGGTATGGGATAGGGTACGGGTGAGGGTACGGCGTAGGGTAGGGGTTAGGGTTAGGGTTAGGGTTAGGGTTAGGGTTAGGGTTAGGGTACGGCTTAGGGTACGGGTGAGGGTACGGGTTAGGGTTAGGGTTAGGGTTAGGGTTAGGTTTAGTGTTAGGGTTAGGGTACGGCGTAGGGTATGGGATAGGGTACGGGTGAAGGTACGGCGTAGGGTAGGTGTTAGGGTTAGGGTTAGGGTTAGGGTTAGGGTTAGGGTACGGCTTAGGGTACGGGTGAGGGTACGGTTGAGTGTACTGCGTAGGGTATTGGTTAGGGTTAGGATACGGGTTAGGGTACGGGTTAGGGTACGGCGTAGGGTATGGGTTAGGGTTAGGGTTAGGGTTAGGGTTAGGGTACGGCTTAGGGTACGGGTTAGGGTACGGGTGAGGGTACGGCGTAGGGTATAGGTTAGGGTTAGGGTTAGGGTTAGGGTACGGCTTAGGATACGGGTTAGGGTACGGGTGAGGGTACGGCGTAGCGTATGGGTTAGGTTTAGGGTTAGGGTTAGGGTACGGCTTAGGGTACGGGTTAGGGTACGGGTGAGGGTATGGCGTAGGGTATGGGTTAGGGTTAGGGTTAGGGTTAGGGTTAGTTTTAGGGTTAGGGATTGGTTTAGGGTATGGGTTAGGATTAGCGTACGTGTTAGGGTTAGGGTTTGGGTTAGGGTTAGGGTACGCGTTAGGGTTAGGTTATGGGTTAGGGTTAGGGTACACGTTAGGATTAGGGTATTTATTAAACTTATCCCACTCTCTAGATACCACTTAGCACGTAAAGGAATATTATTTGGGGTCCAGCCATGGAGAAGATTTTAGTCACTAGGATAAGATAAAGAATAAACACATTATAAAAAAATCACATTAGGATTTTCTTTTTAACCTGTTCCTTAAAACACTAGTGCTTAGGAAATCTAATGGAGGCAAAAGCAGTCAAGGGTAGTTTAGGGTTAGGGTTAGGGTTAGTGTTAGTGTTAGGGTTAGGGTACGGCTTAGGGTATGGGATAGGGTACGGGTGAGGGTACGGCGTAGGGTAGGGGTTAGGGTTAGGGTTAGGGTTAGGGTTAGGGTTAGGGTACGGCTTAGGGTACGGGTGAGGGTACTGCGTAGGGTATTGGTTAGGGTTAGGGTACGGCTTAGGATACGGGTTAGGGTACGGGTTAGGGTACGGCGTAGGGTATGGGTTAGGGTTAGGGTTAGGGTTAGGGTTAGGGTTAGGGTACGGCTTAGGGTATGGGTTAGGGTACGGGTGAGGGTACGGCGTAGGGTATAGGTTAGGGTTAGGGTTAGGTTTAGGGTACGGCTTAGGATACGGGTTAGGGTACGGGTGAGGGTACGGCGTAGCGTATGGGTTAGGGTTAGGGTTAGGGTTAGGGTACGGCTTAGGGTACGGGTTAGGGTACGGGTGAGGGTACGGCGTAGGGTATGGGTTAGGGTTAGGGTTAGGGTTAGGGTTAGTTTTAGGGTTAGGGATTGGTTTAGGGTATGGGTTAGGATTAGCGTACCTGTTAGGGTTAGGGTTTGGGTTAGGGTTAGGGTACGCGTTAGGGTTAGGTTATGGGTTAGGGTTAGGGTACACGTTAGGATTAGGGTATTTATTAAACCTATCCCACTCTCTAGATACCACTTAGCACGTAAAGGAATATTATTTGGGGTCCAGCCATGGAGAAGATTTTAGTCACTAGGATAAGATAAAGAATAAACACATTATAAAAAAATCACATTAGGATTTTCTTTTTAACCTGTTCCTTAAAACACTAGTGCTTAGGAAATCTAATGGAGGCAAAAGCAGTCAAGGGTAGTTTAGGGTTAGGGTTAGGGTTAGGGTTAGGGTTAGGGTTAGGGTACGGCTTAGGGTACGGGTTAGGGTACGGGTGAGGGTACGGCGTAGGGTATAGGTTAGGGTTAGGGTTAGGGTTAGGGTACGGCTTAGGATACGGGTTAGGGTACGGGTGAGGGTACGGCGTAGCGTATGGGTTAGGTTTAGGGTTAGGGTTAGGGTACGGCTTAGGGTACGGGTTAGGGTACGGGTGAGGGTATGGCGTAGGGTATGGGTTAGGGTTAGGGTTAGTTTTAGGGTTAGGGATTGGTTTAGGGTATGGGTTAGGATTAGCGTACGTGTTAGGGTTAGGGTTTGGGTTAGGGTTAGGGTTAGGGTACGGCTTAGGGTACGGGTGAGGGTACGGGTGAGGGTACTGCGTAGGGTATTGGTTAGGGTTAGGGTACGGCTTAGGATACGGGTTAGGGTACGGGTTAGGGTACGGCGTAGGGTATGGGTTAGGGTTAGGGTTAGGGTTAGGGTTAGGGTTAGGGTACGGCTTAGGGTATGGGTTAGGGTACGGGTGAGGGTACGGCGTAGGGTATAGGTTAGGGTTATGGTTAGGTTTAGGGTACGGCTTAGGATACGGGTTAGGGTACGGGTGAGGGTACGGCGTAGCGTATGGGTTAGGGTTAGGGTTAGGGTACGGCTTAGGGTACGGGTTAGGGTACGGGTGAGGGTACGGCGTAGGGTATGGGTTAGGGTTAGGGTTAGGGTTAGGGTTAGTTTTAGGGTTAGGGATTGGTTTAGGGTATGGGTTAGGATTAGCGTACCTGTTAGGGTTAGGGTTTGGGTTAGGGTTAGGGTACGCGTTAGGGTTAGGTTATGGGTTAGGGTTAGGGTACACGTTAGGATTAGGGTATTTATTAAACCTATCCCACTCTCTAGATACCACTTAGCACGTAAAGGAATATTATTTGGGGTCCAGCCATGGAGAAGATTTTA
Organism: Eubalaena glacialis; assembly: GCF_028564815.1. NCBI lineage: Eukaryota > Metazoa > Chordata > Mammalia > Artiodactyla > Balaenidae > Eubalaena > Eubalaena glacialis. The sequence goes on from NW_026871211.1 coordinate 24,715, forward strand.
GTCACTAGGATAAGATAAAGAATAAACACATTATAAAAAAATCACATTAGGATTTTCTTTTTAACCTGTTCCTTAAAACACTAGTGCTTAGGAAATCTAATGGAGGCAAAAGCAGTCAAGGGTAGTTTAGGGTTAGGGTTAGGGTTAGGGTTAGGGTTAGGGTTAGGGTACGGCTTAGGGTACGGGTTAGGGTACGGGTGAGGGTACGGCGTAGGGTATGGGTTAGGGTTAGGGTTAGGGTTAGGGTTAGTTTTAGGGTTAGGGATTGGTTTAGTGTACGGGTTAGGATTAGCGTACGTGTTAGGGTTAGGGTTTGGGTTAGAGTTAGGGTACGCGTTAGGGTTAGGGTATGGGTTAGGGTTAGGGTACACGTTAGGATTAGGGTATTTATTAAACCTATCCCACTCTCTAGATACCACTTAGCACGTAAAGGAATATTATTTGGGGTCCAGCCATGGAGAAGATTTTAGTCACTAGGATAAGATAAAGAATAAACACATTATAAAAAAATCACATTAGGATTTTCTTTTTAACCTGTTCCTTAAAACACTAGTGCTTAGGAAATCTAATGGAGGTAAAAGCAGTCAAGGGTAGTTTAGGGTTAGGGTTAGGGTTAGGGTTAGTGTTAGGGTTAGGGTACGGCTTAGGGTATGGGATAGGGTACGGGTGAGGGTACGGCGTAGGGTAGGGGTTAGGGTTAGGGTTAGGGTTAGGGTTAGGGTACGGGTTAGGGTACGGGTGAGGGTACGGCGTAGGGTATGGGTTAGGGATAGGGATAGGGTTAGGGTACGTCTTAGGATACGGGTTAGGGTACGGGTGAGGGTACGGCGTAGCGTATGTGTTAGGGTTAGGGTTAGGGTTAGGGTACGTCTTAGGGTACGGGTTAGGGTACGGGTGAGGGTATGGCGTAGGGTATGGGTTAGGGTTAGGGTTAGGGTTAGGGTTAGGGTTAGGCATAGGGTACGGGTTAGGGTACGGGTGAGGGTACGGCGTAGGGTATAGGTTAGGGTTAGGGTTAGGGTTAGGGTACGGCTTAGGATACGGGTTAGGGTACGGGTGAGGGTACGGCGTAGCGTTTGGGTTAGGGTTAGGGTTAGGGTTAGGGTACGGCTTAGGGTACGGGTTAGGATACGGGTGAGGGTACGGCGTAGGGTATGGGTTAGGGTAAGGGTTAGGGTTAGTTTTAGGGTTAGGGATTGGTTTTGGGTACGGGTTAGGATTAGCGTACGTGTTAGGGTTAGGGTATGGGTTAGGGTTAGGGTACACGTTAGGATTAGGGTATTTATTAAACCTATCCCACTCTCTAGATACCACTTAGCACGTAAAGGAATATTTTTTGGGGTCCAGCCATGGAGAAGATTTTAGTCACTAGGATAAGATAAAGAATAAACACATTATAAAAAAATCACATTAGGATTTTCTTTTTAACCTGTTCCTTAAAACACTAGTGCTTAGGAAATCTAATGGAGGCAAAAGCAGTCAAGGGTAGTTTAGGGTTAGGGTTAGGGTTAGGGTTAGTGTTAGTGTTAGGGTACGACTTAGGGTATGGGATAGGGTACGGGTGAGGGTACGGCGTAGGGTAGGGGTTAGGGTTAGGGTTAGGGTTAGGGTTAGGGTACGGCTTAGGGTACGGGTGAGGGTACGGGTGAGGGTACTGCGTAGGGTATTGGTTAGGGTTAGGGTACGGTTTAGGATACGGGTTAGGGTATGGGATAGGGTACGGGTGAGGGTACGGCGTAGGGTAGGGGTTAGGGTTAGGGTTAGGGTTAGGGTTAGGGTTAGGGTACGGCTTAGGGTACGGGTGAGGGTACGGGTGAGGGTACTGCGTAGGGTATTCGTTAGGGTTAGGGTACGGCTTAGGATACGGGTTAGGGTACGGGTTAGGGTACGGCGCAGGGTATGGGTTAGGGTTAGGGTTAGGGTTAGGGTTAGGGTATGGCTTAGGGAACGGGTGAGGGTACGGGTGAGGGTACGGCTTAGGGTATAGGTTAGGGTTAGCGTACGGCTTAAGATACTGGTTAGGGTACGGGTGAGGGTACGGCGTAGCGTATGGGTTAGGGTTAGGATTAGGTTTAGGGTACGGCTTAGGGCACGGGTTAGGGTACGGGTGAGGGTACGGCGTAGGGTATGGGTTAGGGTTAGGGTTAGGGTTAGGGTTAGTTTTAGGGTTAGGGATTGGTTTAGGGTACGGGTTAGTATTAGCGTACGTGTTAGGGTTATGGTTTGGGTTAGGGTTAGGGTACGCGTTAGGGTTAGGGTATGGGTTAGGGTTAGGGTACACGTTAGGATTAGGGTATTTATTAAACATTTCCCACTCTCTAGATACCACTTAGCACGTAAAGGAATATTATTTGGGGTCCAGCCATGGAGAAGATTTTAGTCACTAGGATAACATAAAGAATAAACACATTATAAAAAAATCACATTAGGATTTTCTTTTTAACCTGTTCCTTAAAACACTAGTGCTTAGGAAATCTAATGGAGGCAAAAGCAGTCAAGGGTAGTTTAGGGTTAGGGTTAGGGTTAGTGGTAGTGTTAGGGTTAGGGTACGGCTTAGGGTATGGGATAGGGTACGGGTGAGGGTACGGCGTAGGTTAGGGGTTAGGGTTAGGGTTAGGGTTAGGGTACGGCTTAGGATACGGGTTAGGGTACGGGTGAGGGTACGGCTTAGCGTGTGGGTTAGGGTTAGGGTTAGGGTTAGGGTACGGCTTAGGGTACGGGTTAGGGTACGGGTGAGGGTACGGCGTAGGGTATGGGTTAGGGTTAGGGTTAGGGTTAGTTTTAGGGTTAGGGATTGGTTTAGGGTACGGGTTAGGATTAGCGTACGTGTTAGGGTTAGGGTTTGGGTTAGGGTTAGGTTACGCGTTAGGGTTAGGGTATGGGTTACGGTTAGGGTACACGTTAGGATTAGGGTATTTATTAAACCTATCCCACTCTCTAGATACCACTTAACACGTAAAGGAATATTATTTGGGTTCAGCCATGGAGAAGATTTTAGTCACTAGGATAACATAAAGAATAAACACATTATAAAAAAATCACATTAGGATTTTCTTTTTAACCTGTTCCTTAAAACACTAGTGCTTAGGAAATCTAATGGAGGCAAAAGCAGTCAAGGGTAGTTTAGGGTTAGGGTTAGGTTTAGGGTTAGTGTTAGTGTTAGGGTTAGGGTACGGCTTAGGGTATGGGATAGGGTACGGGTGAGGGTACGGCGTAGGGTAGGGGATAGGGTTAGGGTTAGGGTTAGGGTACGGCTTAGGGTACGCGTGAGGGTACAGGAGAGGGTACTGCGTAGGGTATTGGTTAGGGTTAGGGTACGGCTTAGGATACGGGTTAGGGTACGGGTTAGGGTACGGCGTAGGGTATGGGTTAGGGTTAGGGTTAGGGTTAGGGTTAGGGTTAGGGTTAGGCATAGGGTACGGGTTAGGGTACGGGTGAGGGTACGGCGTAGGGTATAGGTTAGGGTTAGGGTTAGGGTTAGGGTACGGCTTAGGATACGGGTTAGGGTACGGGTGAGGGTACGGCGTAGCGTTTGGGTTAGGGTTAGGGTTAGGGTTAGGGTACGGCTTAGGGTACGGGTTAGGATACGGGTGAGGGTACGGCGTAGGGTATGGGTTAGGGTAAGGGTTAGGGTTAGTTTTAGGGTTAGGGATTGGTTTTGGGTACGGGTTAGGATTAGCGTATGTGTTAGGGTTAGGGTATGGGTTAGGGTTAGGGTACACGTTAGGATTAGGGTATTTATTAAACCTATCCCACTCTCTAGATACCACTTAGCACGTAAAGGAATATTTTTTGGGGTCCAGCCATGGAGAAGATTTTAGTCACTAGGATAAGATAAAGAATAAACACATTATAAAAAAATCACATTAGGATTTTCTTTTTAACCTGTTCCTTAAAACACTAGTGCTTAGGAAATCTAATGGAGGCAAAAGCAGTCAAGGGTAGTTTAGGGTTAGGGTTAGGGTTAGGGTTAGTGTTAGTGTTAGGGTACGACTTAGGGTATGGGATAGGGTACGGGTGAGGGTACGGCGTAGGGTAGGGGTTAGGGTTAGGGTTAGGGTTAGGGTTAGGGTACGGCTTAGGGTACGGGTGAGGGTACGGGTGAGGGTACTGCGTAGGGTATTGGTTAGGGTTAGGGTACGGTTTAGGATACGGGTTAGGGTATGGGATAGGGTACGGGTGAGGGTACGGCGTAGGGTAGGGGTTAGGGTTAGGGTTAGGGTTAGGGTTAGGGTTAGGGTACGGCTTAGGGTACGGGTGAGGGTACGGGTGAGGGTACTGCGTAGGGTATTCGTTAGGGTTAGGGTACGGCTTAGGATACGGGTTAGGGTACGGGTTAGGGTACGGCGCAGGGTATGGGTTAGGGTTAGGGTTAGGGTTAGGGTTAGGGTATGGCTTAGGGAACGGGTGAGGGTACGGGTGAGGGTACGGCTTAGGGTATAGGTTAGGGTTAGCGTACGGCTTAAGATACTGGTTAGGGTACGGGTGAGGGTACGGCGTAGCGTATGGGTTAGGGTTAGGATTAGGTTTAGGGTACGGCTTAGGGCACGGGTTAGGGTACGGGTGAGGGTACGGCGTAGGGTATGGGTTAGGGTTAGGGTTAGGGTTAGGGTTAGTTTTAGGGTTAGGGATTGGTTTAGGGTACGGGTTAGTATTAGCGTACGTGTTAGGGTTATGGTTTGGGTTAGGGTTAGGGTACGCGTTAGGGTTAGGGTATGGGTTAGGGTTAGGGTACACGTTAGGATTAGGGTATTTATTAAACATTTCCCACTCTCTAGATACCACTTAGCACGTAAAGGAATATTATTTGGGGTCCAGCCATGGAGAAGATTTTAGTCACTAGGATAACATAAAGAATAAACACATTATAAAAAAATCACATTAGGATTTTCTTTTTAACCTGTTCCTTAAAACACTAGTGCTTAGGAAATCTAATGGAGGCAAAAGCAGTCAAGGGTAGTTTAGGGTTAGGGTTAGGGTTAGTGGTAGTGTTAGGGTTAGGGTACGGCTTAGGGTATGGGATAGGGTACGGGTGAGGGTACGGCGTAGGTTAGGGGTTAGGGTTAGGGTTAGGGTTAGGGTACGGCTTAGGATACGGGTTAGGGTACGGGTGAGGGTACGGCTTAGCGTGTGGGTTAGGGTTAGGGTTAGGGTTAGGGTACGGCTTAGGGTACGGGTTAGGGTACGGGTGAGGGTACGGCGTAGGGTATGGGTTAGGGTTAGGGTTAGGGTTAGTTTTAGGGTTAGGGATTGGTTTAGGGTACGGGTTAGGATTAGCGTACGTGTTAGGGTTAGGGTTTGGGTTAGGGTTAGGTTACGCGTTAGGGTTAGGGTATGGGTTACGGTTAGGGTACACGTTAGGATTAGGGTATTTATTAAACCTATCCCACTCTCTAGATACCACTTAACACGTAAAGGAATATTATTTGGGTTCAGCCATGGAGAAGATTTTAGTCACTAGGATAACATAAAGAATAAACACATTATAAAAAAATCACATTAGGATTTTCTTTTTAACCTGTTCCTTAAAACACTAGTGCTTAGGAAATCTAATGGAGGCAAAAGCAGTCAAGGGTAGTTTAGGGTTAGGGTTAGGTTTAGGGTTAGTGTTAGTGTTAGGGTTAGGGTACGGCTTAGGGTATGGGATAGGGTACGGGTGAGGGTACGGCGTAGGGTAGGGGATAGGGTTAGGGTTAGGGTTAGGGTACGGCTTAGGGTACGCGTGAGGGTACAGGAGAGGGTACTGCGTAGGGTATTGGTTAGGGTTAGGGTACGGCTTAGGATACGGGTTAGGGTACGGGTTAGTGTACGGCGTAGGGTATGGGTTAGGGTTAGGGTTAGGGTTAGGGTTAGGGTTAGGGTACGGCTTAGGGTACGGGTGAGCGTACGGGTGAGGGTACGGCGTAGGGTATAGGTTAGTGTTCGGGTTAGGGTTAGGGTACGGCTTAGGATACGGGTTAGGGTACGGGTGAGAGTACGGCGTAGCGTGTGGCTGAGGGTTAGGGTTAGGGTTACGGTACGGCTTAGGGTACGGGTTAGGGTACGGGTGAGGGTACGGCGTAGGGTAGGGGTTAGGCTTAGGGTTAGGGTTAGGGTACGGCTTAGGATACGGGTTAGGGTACGGGTGAGGGTACGGCGTAGCGTATGTGTTAGGGTTAGGGTTAGGGTTAGGGTACGGCTTAGGGTACGGGTTAGGGTACGGGTGAGGGTACGGCGTAGGGTATGGGTTAGGGTTAGGGTTAGGGTTAGGGTTAGTTTTAGGGTTAGGGATTGGTTTAGGGTACGGGTTAGGATTAGCGTACGTGTTAGGCTTATGGTTTGGGTTAGGGTTAGGGTACGCGTTAGGGTTAGGGTATGGGTTAGGGTTAGGGTACACGTTAGGATTAGGGTATTTATTAAACATTTCCCACTCTCTAGATACCACTTAGCACGTAAAGGAATATTATTTGGGGTCCAGCCATGGAGAAGATTTTAGTCACTAGGATAAGATAAAGAATAAACACATTATAAAAAAATCACATTAGGATTTTCTTTTTAACCTGTTCCTTAAAACACTAGTGCTTAGGAAATCTAATGTAGGCAAAAGCAGTCAAGGGTAGTTTAGGGTTAGGTTTAGGGTTAGTGTTAGTGTTAGGGTTAGGGTACGGCTTAGGGTATGGGATAGGGTACGGGTGAGGGTACGGCGTAGGGTAGGGGTTAGGGTTAGGGTTAGGGTTAGGGTACGGCTTAGGATACGGGTTAGGTTACGGGTGAGGGTACGGCGTAGCGTGTGGGTTAGGGTTAGGGTTAGGGTACGGCTTAGGGTACGGGTTAGGGTACGGGTGAGGGTACGGCGTAGGGTATGGGTTAGGGTTAGAGTTAGGGTTAGTTTTAGGGTTAGGGATTGGTTTAGGGTATGGGTTAGGATTAGCGTACGTGTTAGGGTTAGGGTTTGGGTTAGAGTTAGGGTACGCGTTAGGGTTAGGGTATGGGTTAGGGTTAGGGTACACGTTAGGATTAGGGTATTTATTAAACCTATCCCACTCTCTAGATACCACTTAGCACGTAAAGGAATATTATTTGGGGTCCAGCCATGGAGAAGATTTTAGTCACTAGGATAAGATAAAGAATAAACACATTATAAAAAAATCACATTAGGATTTTCTTTTTAACCTGTTCCTTAAAACACTAGTGCTTAGGAAATCTAATGGAGGCAAAAGCAGTCAAGGGTAGTTTAGGGTTAGGGTTAGGGTTAGGGTTAGTGTTAGGGTTAGGGTACGGCTTAGGGTATGGGATAGGGTACAGGTGAGGGTACGGCGTAGGGTAGGGGTTAGGGTTAGGGTTAGGGTACGGCTTAGGGTACGGGTGAGGGTACGGGTGAGGGTACTGCGTAGGGTATTGGTTAGGGTTATGGTACGGCTTAGGATACGGGTTAGGGTACGGGTTAGGGTACGGCGTAGGGTATGGGTTAGGGTTAGGGTTAGGGTTAGGGTTAGAGTACGGCTTAGGGTACGGGTGAGGGTACGGGTGAAGGTACAGCATAGGGTATAGGTTAGGGTTAGGGTACGGCTTAGGATACGGGTTAGGGTACGGGTGAGGGTACGGCGTAGGGTATGGGTTAGGGTTAGGGTTAGGGTTAGGGTTAGTTTTAGGGTTAGGGATTGGTTTAGTGTACGGGTTAGGATTAGCGTACGTGTTAGGGTTAGGGTTTGGGTTAGGGTTAGGGTACGCGTTAGGGTTAGGGTATGGGTTAGGGTTAGGTTACACGTTAGGATTAGGGTATTTATTAAACCTATCCCACTCTCTAGATACCACTTAGCACGTAAAGGAATATTACTTGGGGTCCAGCCATGGAGAAGATTTTAGTCACTAGGATAAGATAAAGAATAAACACATTATAAAAAAATCACATTAGGATTTTCTTTTTAACCTGTTCCTTAAAACACTAGTGCTTAGGAAATCTAATGGAGGCAAAAGCAGTCAAGTGTAGTTTAGGGTTAGGGTTAGGGTTAGGGTTAGTGTTAGGGTTAGGGTACGGCTTAAGGTATGGGATAGGGTACGGGTGAGGGTACGGCGTAGGGTAGGTTTTAGGGTTAGGGTTAGGGTACGGCTTAGGGTACGGGTGAGGGTACGGGTGAGTGTACTGCGTAGGGTATTGGTTAGGGTTAGGGTACGGCTTAGGATATGGGTTAGGGTACGGGTTAGGGTACGGCGTAGGGTATGGGTTAGGGTTAGGGTTAGGGTTAGGGTTAGGGTACGGCTTAGGGTACGGGTTAGGGTACGGGTGAGGGTACGGCATAGGGTATAGGTTAGGGTTAGGGTTAGGGTTAGGGTACGGCTTAGGATACGGGTTAGGGTACGGGGGAGGGTAAGGCGTAGCGTATGTGTTAGGGTTAGGGTTAGGGTACGGCTTAGGGTACGGGTTAGGGTACGGTTGAGGGTACGGCGTAGGGTATGGGTTAGGGTTAGGGTTAGGGTTAGGGTTAGTTTTAGGGTTAGGGATTGGTTTAGGGTACGGGTTAGGATTAGCGTACGTGTTAGGGTTAGGGTTTGGGTTAGGGTTAGGGTACGCGTTAGGGTTAGGGTATGGGTTAGGGTTAGGGTACACGTTAGGATTAGGGTATTTATTAAACCTATCCCACTCTCTAGATACCACTTAGCACGTAAAGGAATATTATTTGGGGTCCAGCCATGGAGAAGATTTTAGTCACTAGGATAAGATAAAGAATAAACACATTATAAAAAAATCACATTAGGATTTTCTTTTTAACCTGTTCCTTAAAACACTAGTGCTTAGGAAATCTAATGGAGGCAAAAGCAGTCAAGGGTAGTTTAGGGTTAGGGTTAGGGTTAGGGTTAGGGTTAGGGTACGGCTTAGGGTATGGGATAGGGTACGGGTGAGGGTACGGCGTAGGGTAGGGGTTAGGGTTAGGGTTAGGGTTAGGGTACGGCTTAGGATACGGGTTAGGGTACGGGTGAGGGTACGGCGTAGCGTGTGGGTTAGTGTTAGGGTTAGGGTTAGGGTACGGCTTAGGGTACGGGTTAGGGTACGGATGAGGGTACGGCGTAGGGTATGGGTTAGGGTTAGGGTTAGGGTTAGGGTTAGTTTTAGGGTTAGGGATTGGTTTAGGGTACGGGTTAGGATTAGCGTACGTGTTAGGGTTAGGGTTTGGGTTAGGGATAGGGTACGCATTAGGGTTAGGGTATGGGTTAGGGTTAGGGTACACGTTAGGATTAGAGTATTTATTAAACCTATCCCACTCTCTAGATACCACTTAGCACGTAAAGGAATATTATTTGGGGTCCAGCGATGGAGAAGATTTTAGTCACTAGGATAAGATAAAGAATAAACACATTATAAAAAAATCACATTAGGATTTTCTTTTTAACCTGTTCCTTAAAACACTAGTGCTTAGGAAATCTAATGGAGGCAAAAGCAGTCAAGGGTAGTTTAGGGTTAGGGTTAGGGTTAGGGTTAGTGTTAGGGTTAGGGTACGGCTTAGGGTATGGGATAGGGTACGGGTGAGGGTACGGCGTAGGGTAGGTTTTAGGGTTAGGGTTAGGGTACGGCTTAGGGTACGGGTGAGGGTACGGGTGAGTGTACTGCGTAGGGTATTGGTTAGGGTTAGGGTACGGCTTAGGATATGGGTTAGGGTACGGGTTAGGGTACGGCGTAGGGTATGGGTTAGGGTTAGGGTTAGGGTTAGGGTTAGGGTACGGCTTAGGGTACGGGTTAGGGTACGGGTGAGGGTACGGCATAGGGTATAGGTTAGGGTTAGGGTTAGGGTTAGGGTACGGCTTAGGATACGGGTTAGGGTACGGAGGAGGGTACGGCGTAGCGTATGTGTTAGGGTTAGGGTTAGGGTACGGCTTAGGGTACGGGTTAGGGTACGGGTGAGGGTACGGCGTAGGGTATGGGTTAGGGTTAGGGTTAGGGTTAGGGTTAGTTTTAGGGTTAGGGATTGGTTTAGGGTACGGGTTAGTATTAGCGTACGTGTTAGGGTTAGGGCTTGGGTTAGGGTTAGGGTACGCGTTAGGGTTAGGGTATGGGTTAGGGTTAGGGTACACGTTAGGATTAGGGTATTTATTAAACCTATCCCACTCTCTAGATACCACTTAGCACGTAAAGGAATATTATTTGGGGTCCAGCCATGGAGAAGATTTTAGTCACTAGGATAAGATAAAGAATAAACACATTATAAAAAAATCACATTAGGATTTTCTTTTTAACCTGTTCCTTAAAACACTAGTGCTTAGTAAATCTAATGGAGGCAAAAGCAGTCAAGGGTAGTTTAGGGTTAGGGTTAGGGTTAGGGTTAGTGTTAGCGTTAGGGTACGGCTTAGTGTATGGGATAGGGTATGGGTGAGGGTACGGCGTAGGGTAGGGGTTAGGGTTAGGGTTAGGGTTAGGGTACGGCTTAGGATACGGGTTAGGGTACGGGTGAGGGTACGGCGTAGCGTGTGGGTTAGGGTTAAGGTTAGGGTTAGGGTACGGCTTAGGGTACGGGTTAGGGTACGGGTGAGGGTACGGCGTAGGGTATGGGTTAGGGTTAGGGTTAGGGTTAGGTTTAGTTTTAGTGTTAGGGATTGGTTTAGGGTACGGGTTAGGATTAGCGTACGTGTTAGGGTTAGGGTTTGGGTTAGGGTTAGGGTACGCATTAGGGTTAGGGTATGGGTTAGGGTTAGGGTACACGTTAGGATTAGGGTATTTATTAAACCTATCCCACTCTCTAGATACCACTTAGCACGTAAAGGAATATTATTTGGGGTCCAGCCATGGAGAAGATTTTAGTCACTAGGATAAGATAAAGAATAAACACATTATAAAAAAATCACATTAGGATTTTCTTTTTAACCTGTTCCTTAAAACACTAGTGCTTAGGAAATCTAATGGAGGCAAAAGCAGTCAAGGGTAGTTTAGGGTTAGGGTTAGGGTTAGGGTTAGAGTTAGGGTTAGGGTACGACTTAGGGTATGGGATAGGGTACGGGTGAGGGTACGGCGTAGGGTAGGTGTTAGGGTTAGGGTTAGGGTTAGGGTTAGGGTTAGGGTTAGGGTACGGCTTAGGGTACGGGTGAGGGTACGGGTGAGGGTACTGCGTAGGGTATTGGTTAGGGTTAGGGTACGGCTTAGGATACGGGTTAGGGTACGGGTTAGGGTACGGCGTAGGGTATGGGTTAGGGTTAGGGTACGGCTTAGGGTATGGGTTAGGGTACGGGTGAGGGTATGGCGTAGGGTATGGGTTAGGGTTAGGGTTAGGGTTAGGGTACGGCTTAGGGTATGGGATAGGGTACAGGTGAGTGTACGGCGTAGGGTAGGGGTTAGGGTTAGGGTTAGGGTACGGCTTAGGGTACGGGTGAGGGTACGGGTGAGGGTACTGCGTAGGGTATTGGTTAGGGTTAGGGTACGGCTTAGGATACGGGTTAGGGTACGGGTTAGGGTACGGCGTAGGGTATGGGTTAGGGTTAGGGTTAGGGTTAGGGTTAGGGTACGGCTTAGGGTATGGGATAGGGTACGGGTGAGGGTACGGCGTAGGGTAGGTGTTAGGGTTAGGGTTAAGGTTAGGGTACGGCTTAGGATACGGGTTAGGGTACGGTTGAGGGTACGGCGTAGCATGTGGGTTAGGGTTAGGGTTAGGGTTAGGGTACGGCTTAGGGTACGGGTTAGGGTACGGGTGAGGGTACGGCGTAGGGTATGGGTTAGGGTTAGGGTTAGGGTTAGGGTTAGTTTTAGGGTTAGGGATTGGTTTAGGGTACGGGTTAGGATTAGCGTACGTGTTAGGGTTAGGGTTTGGGTTAGGGTTAGGGTACGCGTTAGGGTTAGGGTATGGGTTAGGGTTAGGGTACACGTTAGGATTAGGGTATTTATTAAACCTATCCCACTCTCTAGATACCACTTAGCACGTAAAGGAATATTATTTGGGGTCCAGCCATGGAGAAGATTTTAGTCACTAGGATAAGATAAAGAATAAACACATTATAAAAAAATCACATTAGGATTTTCTTTTTAACCTGTTCCTTAAAACACTAGTGCTTAGGAAATCTAATGGAGGCAAAAGCAGTCAAGGGTAGTTTAGGGTTAGGGTTAGGGTTAGGGTTAGTGTTAGGGTTAGGGTACGGCTTAGGGTATGGGATAGGGTACAGGTGAGGGTACGGCGTAGGGTAGGGGTTAGGGTTAGGGTTAGGGTTAGGGTACGGGTGAGGGTACGGGTGAGGGTACTGCGTAGGTTATTGGTTAGGGTTAGGGTACGGCTTAGGATACGGGTTAGGGTACGGGATAGGGTGCGGCATAGGGTATGGGTTAGGGTTAGGGTTAGAGTTAGGGTACGGCTTAGGATATGGGTTAGGGTACGGGTGAGGGTACGGCGTAGCGTATGGGTTAGGGTTAGGGTTAGGGTTAGGGTACGGCTTAGGGTACGGGTTAGGGTACGGGTGAGGGTACTGCGTAGGGTATTGGTTAGGGTTAGGGTACGGCTTAGGATACGGGTTAGGGTACGGTTTAGGGTACGGCGTAGGGTATGGGTTAGGGTTAGGGTTAGGGTTAGGGTTAGGGTACGGCTTAGGGTATGGGTTAGGGTACGGGTGAGGGTACGGCATAGGGTATGGGTTAGGGTTAGGTTTAGGGTTAGGGTTAGTTTTAGGGTTAGGGATTGGTTTAGGGTACGGGTTAGGATTAGCGTACGTGTTAGGGTTAGGGTTTGGTTTAGGGTTAGGGTACGCGTTAGGGTTAGGGTATGGGTTAGGGTTAGGGTACACGTTAGGATTAGGGTATTTATTAAACCTATCCCACTCTCTAGATACCACTTAGCACGTAAAGGAATATTATTTGGGGTCCAGCCATGGAGAAGATTTTAGTCACTAGGATAAGATAAAGAATAAACACATTATAAAAAAATCACATTAGGATTTTCTTTTTAACCTGTTCCTTAAAACACTAGTGCTTAGGAAATCTAATGGAGGCAAAAGCAGTCAAGGGTAGTTTAGGGTTAGGGTTAGGGTTAGGGTTAGAGTTAGGGTTAGGGTACGACTTAGGGTATGGGATAGGGTACGGGTGAGGGTACGGCGTAGGGTAGGTGTTAGGGTTAGGGTTAGGGTTAGGGTTAGGGTTAGGGTTAGGGTACGGCTTAGGGTACGGGTGAGGGTACGGGTGAGGGTACTGCGTAGGGTATTGGTTAGGGTTAGGGTACGGCTTAGGATACGGGTTAGGGTACGGGTTAGGGTACGGCGTAGGGTATGGGTTAGGGTTAGGGTACGGCTTAGGGTATGGGTTAGGGTACGGGTGAGGGTATGGCGTAGGGTATGGGTTAGGGTTAGGGTTAGGGTTAGGGTACGGCTTAGGGTATGGGATAGGGTACAGGTGAGTGTACGGCGTAGGGTAGGGGTTAGGGTTAGGGTTAGGGTACGGCTTAGGGTACGGGTGAGGGTACGGGTGAGGGTACTGCGTAGGGTATTGGTTAGGGTTAGGGTACGGCTTAGGATACGGGTTAGGGTACGGGTTAGGGTACGGCGTAGGGTATGGGTTAGGGTTAGGGTTAGGGTTAGGGTTAGGGTACGGCTTAGGGTATGGGATAGGGTACGGGTGAGGGTACGGCGTAGGGTAGGTGTTAGGGTTAGGGTTAAGGTTAGGGTACGGCTTAGGATACGGGTTAGGGTACGGTTGAGGGTACGGCGTAGCATGTGGGTTAGGGTTAGGGTTAGGGTTAGGGTACGGCTTAGGGTACGGGTTAGGGTACGGGTGAGGGTACGGCGTAGGGTATGGGTTAGGGTTAGGGTTAGGGTTAGGGTTAGTTTTAGGGTTAGGGATTGGTTTAGGGTACGGGTTAGGATTAGCGTACGTGTTAGGGTTAGGGTTTGGGTTAGGGTTAGGGTACGCGTTAGGGTTAGGGTATGGGTTAGGGTTAGGGTACACGTTAGGATTAGGGTATTTATTAAACCTATCCCACTCTCTAGATACCACTTAGCACGTAAAGGAATATTATTTGGGGTCCAGCCATGGAGAAGATTTTAGTCACTAGGATAAGATAAAGAATAAACACATTATAAAAAAATCACATTAGGATTTTCTTTTTAACCTGTTCCTTAAAACACTAGTGCTTAGGAAATCTAATGGAGGCAAAAGCAGTCAAGGGTAGTTTAGGGTTAGGGTTAGGGTTAGGGTTAGTGTTAGGGTTAGGGTACGGCTTAGGGTATGGGATAGGGTACAGGTGAGGGTACGGCGTAGGGTAGGGGTTAGGGTTAGGGTTAGGGTTAGGGTACGGGTGAGGGTACGGGTGAGGGTACTGCGTAGGTTATTGGTTAGGGTTAGGGTACGGCTTAGGATACGGGTTAGGGTACGGGATAGGGTGCGGCATAGGGTATGGGTTAGGGTTAGGGTTAGAGTTAGGGTACGGCTTAGGATATGGGTTAGGGTACGGGTGAGGGTACGGCGTAGCGTATGGGTTAGGGTTAGGGTTAGAGTTAGGGTACGGCTTAGGGTACGGGTTAGGGTACGGGTGAGGGTACTGCGTAGGGTATTGGTTAGGGTTAGGGTACGGCTTAGGATACGGGTTAGGGTACGGTTTAGGGTACGGCGTAGGGTATGGGTTAGGGTTAGGGTTAGGGTACGGCTTAGGGTATGGGTTAGGGTACGGGTGAGGGTACGGCATAGGGTATGGGTTAGGGTTAGGTTTAGGGTTAGGGTTAGTTTTAGGGTTAGGGATTGGTTTAGGGTACGGGTTAGGATTAGCGTACGTGTTAGGGTTAGGGTTTGGTTTAGGGTTAGGGTACGCGTTAGGGTTAGGGTATGGGTTAGGGTTAGGGTACACGTTAGGATTAGGGTATTTATTAAACCTATCCCACTCTCTAGATACCACTTAGCACGTAAAGGATTATTATTTGGGGTCCAGCCATGGAGAAGATTTTAGTCACTAGGATAAGATAAAGAATAAACACATTATAAAAAAATCACATTAGGATTTTCTTTTTAACCTGTTCCTTAAAACACTAGTGCTTAAGAAATCTAATGGAGGCAAAAGCAGTCAAGGGTAGTTTAGGGTTAGGGTTAGGGTTAGGGTTAGTGTTAGGGTTAGGGTACGGCTTAGGGTATGGGATAGGGTACGGGTGAGGGTACGGCGTAGGCTAGGTGTTAGGGTTAGGGTTAGGGTTAGGGTACGGCTTAGGATACGGGTTAGGGTACGGGTGAGGGTATGGCGTAGCGTGTGGGTTAGGGTTAGGGTTAGGGTTAGGGTACAGCTTAGGGTACGGGTTAGGGTATGGGTGAGGGTTCGGCGTAGGGTATGGGTTAGGGTTAGGGTTAGGGTTAGGGTTAGTTTTAGGGTTAGGGATTGGTTTAGGGTACGGGTTAGGATTAGCGTACGTGTTAGGGTTCGGGTTTGGGTTAGGGTTAGGGTACGCGTTAGGGTTAGGGTATGGGTTAGGGTTAGGGTACACTTTAGGATTAGGGTATTTATTAAACCTATCCCACTCTCTAGATACCACTTAGCACGTAAAGGAATATTATTTCGGGTCCAGCCATAGAGAAGATTTTAGTCACTAGGATAAGATAAAGAATAAACACATTATAAAAAAATCACATTAGGATTTTCTTTTTAACCTGTTCCTTAAAACACTAGTGCTTAGGAAATCTAATGGAGGCAAAAGCAGTCAAGTGTAGTTTAGGGTTAGGGTTAGGGTTAGGGTTAGTGTTAGGGTTAGGGTACGGCTTAGGGTATGGGATAGGGTACGGGTGAGGGTACGGCGTAGGGTAGGGGTTAGGGTTAGGGTTAGGGTTAGGGTTAGGGTACGGCTTAGGGTACGGGTGAAGGCACGGGTGAGGGTACTGTGTAGGTTATTGGTTAGGGTTAGGGTACGGCTTAGGATACGGGTTAGGGTACGGGTTAGGGTGCGGCATAGGGTATGGGTTAGGGTTAGGGTTAGGGTTAGGGTTAGGGTTAGGGTACGGCTTAGGGTACGGGTGAGGGTACGTGTGAGGGTACGGCGTAGCGTATGGGTTAGGGTTAGGGTTAGGGTACGGCTTAGGGTACGGGTTAGGGTACGGGTGAGGGTACGGCGTAGGGTATGGGTTAGGGTTAGGGTTAGGTTTAAGGTTAGTTTTAGGGTTAGGGATTGGTTTAGGGTACGCGTTAGGATTAGCGTACGTGTTAGGGTTAGGGTTTGGGTTAGGGTTAGGGTACGCGTTAGGGTTAGGGTATGGGTTAGTGTTAGGGTACACGTTAGGATTAGGGTATTTATTAAACCTATCCCACTCTCTAGATACCACCTAGCACGTAAAGGAATATTATTTGGGGTCCAGCCATGGAGAAGATTTTAGTAACTAGGATAAGATAAAGAATAAACACATTATAAAAAAATCACATTAGGATTTTCTATTTAACCTGTTCCTTAAAACAGTAGTGCTTAGGAAATCTAATGGAGGCAAAAGCAGTCAAGGGTAGTTTAGGGTTAGGGTTAGGGTTAGGGTTAGTGTTAGGGTTAGGGTACGGCTTAGGGTATGGGATAGGGTACGGATGAGGGTACGGCGTAGGGTAGGGGTTAGGGTTAGGGTTATGGTTAGGATTAGGGTACGGCTTAGGGTACGGGTTAGGGTATGGGTTAGGGTACGGCGTAGGGTATGGGTTAGGGTTAGGGTTAGGGTTAGGGTTAGGGTTAGGGTTAGGGTTAGGGTACGGGTGAGGGTACGGGTGAGGGTACGGGTGAGGGTACTGCGTAGGGTATTGGTTAGGGTTAGGGAACGGCTTAGGATACGGGTTAGGGTACGGGTTAGGGTACGGCACAGGGTATGGGTTAGGGTTAGGGTTAGGGTTAGGGTACGGCTTAGGGTACGGGTTAGGGTACGGGTGAGGGTACGGCGTAGGGTATAGGTTAGGGTTAAGGTTAGGGTTAGGGTACGGCTTAGGATACGGGTTAGGGTCCGGGCTAGGGTACGGCGTAGCGTATGGGTTAGGGTTAGGGTTAGGGTTAGGGTACGGCTTAGGGTACGGGTTAGGGTACGGCGTAGCGTGTGGGTTAGGGTTAGGGTTAGGGTTAGGGTACGGCTTAGGGTACAGGTTAGGGTATGGGTTAGGGTACGGCGTAGGGTATGGGTTAGGGTTAGGGTTAGGGTTAGGGTTAGGGTTAGGGTACGGCTTAGGATATGGGTTAGGGTACGGGTGAGGGTACGGTGTAGGGTAGGGGTTAGGGTTAGGGTTAGGGTTAGGGTACGGCTTAGGATATGGGTTAGGGTACGGGTGAGGGTACGGCGTAGAATGTGGGTTAGGGTTAGGGTTAGGGTTAGGGTACGGCTTAGGGTACGGGTTAGGGTACGGGTGAGGGTACGGCGTAGGGTATGCGTTAGGGTTAGGGTTAGGGTTACGGTTAGTTTTAGGGTTAGGGATTGGTTTAGGGTACGGGTTAGGATTAGCGTACGTGTTAGGGTTAGGGTTTGGGTTAGGGTTAGGTTACGCGTTAGGGTTAGGGTATGGGTTAGGGTTAGGGTACACGTTAGGATTAGGTTATTTATTAAACCTATCCAACTCTCTAGATACCACTTAGCACGTAAAGGAATATTATTTGGGGTCCAGCCATGGAGAAGATTTTAGTCACTAGGATAAGATAAAGAATAAACACATTATAAAAAAATCACATTAGGATTTTCTTTTTAACCTGTTCCTTAAAACACTAGTGCTTAGGAAATCTAATGGAGGCAAAAGCAGTCAAGGGTAGTTTAGGGTTAGGGTTAGGGTTAGGGTTAGTGTTAGAGTTAGGGTACGGCTTAGGGTATGGGATAGGGTACGGGTGAGGGTACGGCGTAGGGTAGGGGTTACGGCTAGGGTTAGGGTTAGGGTACGGCTTAGGGTACGGGTGAGGGTACGGGTGAGGGTACTGCGTAGGTTATTGGTTAGGGTTAGGGTACGGCTTAGGATAAGGGTTAGGGTACGGGTTAGGGTGCGGCATAGGCTATGGGTTAGGGTTAGGGTTAGGGTTAGGGTACGGCTTAGGATATGGGTTAGGGTACGGGTGAGGGTACGGCGTAACGTATGGGTTAGGGTCAGGGTTAGGGTTAGGGTACGGCTTAGGGTACGGGTTAGGGTACGGGTGAGGGTACTGCGTAGGGTATTGGTTAGGGTTAGGGTACGGCTTAGGATACGGGTTAGGGTACGGTTTAGGGTATGGCGTAGGGTATGGGTTAGGGTTAGGGTTAGGGTTAGGGTTAGGGTACGGCTTAGGGTACGGGTTAGGGTACGGGTGAGGGTACGGCGTAGGTTATAGGTTAGGGTTAGGGTTAGGGTACGGCTTAGGATACGGGTTAGGGTACGGGTGAGGGTACGGCGTAGCGTATGGTTTAGGGTTAGGATTAGGGTTAGGGTACGGCTTAGGGTACTGGTTAGGGTACGGGTGAGGGTACGGGTGAGGGTACTGCGTAGGGTATTGGTTAGGGTTAGGGTACGGCTTAGGATACGGGTTAGGGTACGGGTTAGGGTACGGCACAGGGTATGGGTTAGGGTTAGGGTTAGGGTTAGGGTACGGCTTAGGGTACGGGTTAGGGTACGGTTTAGGGTACGGCGTAGGGTATAGGTTAGGGTTAGGGTTAGGGTTAGGGTACGGCTTAGGATACGGGTAGGGTACGGGTGAGGGTACGGCGTAGCGTATGGGTTAGGGTTAGGTTTAGGGTTAGGGTACGGCTTAGGGTACGGGTTAGGGTACGGGTGAAGGTACGGCGTAGGGTATGGGTTAGGGTTAGGGTTAGGGTTAGGGTTAGTTTTAGGGTTAGGGATTGGTTTAGGGTACGGGTTAGGATTACCGTACGTGTTAGGGTTAGGGTTTGGGTTAGGGATAGGGTACGCGTTAGGGTTAGGGTATGGGTAAGGGTTAGGGTACACGTTAGGATTAGGGTATTTATTAAACCTATCCCACTCTCTAGATACCACTTAGCACGTAAAGGAATATTATTTGGGGTCCAGCCATGGAGAAGATTTTAGTCACTAGGATAAGATAAAGAATAAACACATTATAAAAAAATCACATTAGGATTTTCTTTTTAACCTGTTCCTTAAAACACTAGTGCTTAGGAAATCTAATGGAGGCAAAAGAAGTCAAGGGTAGTTTAGGGTTAGGGTTAGGGTTAGGGTTAGTGTTAGGGTTAGGGTACGGCTTAGGGTATGGGATAGGGTACGGGTGAGGTTACGGCGTAGGGTAGTGGTTAGGGTTAGGGTTAGGGTTAGGGTACGGCTTAGGATACGGGTTAGGGTACGGGTGAGGGTACGGCGTAGCGTGTGGGTTAGGGTTAGGGTTAGGCTTAGGGTACGGCTTAGGGTACGGGTTAGGGTATGGGTTAGGGTACGGCGTAGGGTATGGGTTAGGGTTAGGGTTAGGGTTAGGGTTAGGGTTAGGGTACAGCTAAGGGTACGGGTGGGGGTACGGGTGAGGGTACGGCGTAGGGTATAGGTTAGGGTTAGGTTAGGGTTAGGGTACGGCTTAGGATACGGGTTAGGGTACGGGTGAGGGTACGGCGTAGCGTGTGGGTTAGGGTTAGGGTAGGGTACGGCTTAGGGTACGGGTTACGGTATGGGTGAGGGTACGGCGTAGGGTATGGGTTAGGGTTAGGGTTAGGGTTAGGGTTAGTTTTAGGGTTAGGGATTGGTTTAGGGTACGGGTTAGGATTAGCGTACGTGTTAGGGTTCGGGTTTGGGTTAGGGTTAGGGTACGCGTTAGGGTTAGGGTATGGGTTAGGGTTAGGGTACACTTTAGGATTAGGGTATTTATTAAACCTATCCCACTCTCTAGATACCACTTAGCACGTAAAGGAATATTATTTCGGGTCCAGCCATGGAGAAGATTTTAGTCACTAGGATAAGATAAAGAATAAACACATTATAAAAAAATCACATTAGGATTTTCTTTTTAACCTGTTCCTTAAAACACTAGTGCTTAGGAAATCTAATGGAGGCAAAAGCAGTCAAGTGTAGTTTAGGGTTAGGGTTAGGGTTAGGGTTAGTGTTAGGGTTAGGGTACGGCTTAGGGTATGGGATAGGGTACGGGTGAGGGTACGGCGTAGGGTAGGGGTTAGGGTTAGGGTTAGGGTTAGGGTTAGGGTACGGCTTAGGGTACGGGTGAAGGCACGGGTGAGGGTACTGTGTAGGTTATTGGTTAGGGTTAGGGTACGGCTTAGGATACGGGTTAGGGTACGGGTTAGGGTGCGGCATAGGGTATGGGTTAGGGTTAGGGTTAGGGTTAGGGTTAGGGTTAGGGTACGGCTTAGGGTACGGGTGAGGGTACGTGTGAGGGTACGGCGTAGCGTATGGGTTAGGGTTAGGGTTAGGGTACGGCTTAGGGTACGGGTTAGGGTACGGGTGAGGGTACGGCGTAGGGTATGGGTTAGGGTTAGGGTTAGGTTTAAGGTTAGTTTTAGGGTTAGGGATTGGTTTAGGGTACGCGTTAGGATTAGCGTACGTGTTAGGGTTAGGGTTTGGGTTAGGGTTAGGGTACGCGTTAGGGTTAGGGTATGGGTTAGTGTTAGGGTACACGTTAGGATTAGGGTATTTATTAAACCTATCCCACTCTCTAGATACCACCTAGCACGTAAAGGAATATTATTTGGGGTCCAGCCATGGAGAAGATTTTAGTAACTAGGATAAGATAAAGAATAAACACATTATAAAAAAATCACATTAGGATTTTCTATTTAACCTGTTCCTTAAAACAGTAGTGCTTAGGAAATCTAATGGAGGCAAAAGCAGTCAAGGGTAGTTTAGGGTTAGGGTTAGGGTTAGGGTTAGTGTTAGGGTTAGGGTACGGCTTAGGGTATGGGATAGGGTACGGATGAGGGTACGGCGTAGGGTAGGGGTTAGGGTTAGGGTTATGGTTAGGATTAGGGTACGGCTTAGGGTACGGGTTAGGGTATGGGTTAGGGTACGGCGTAGGGTATGGGTTAGGGTTAGGGTTAGGGTTAGGTTTAGGGTTAGGGTTAGGGTTAGGGTACGGGTGAGGGTACGGGTGAGGGTACTGCGTAGGGTATTGGTTAGGGTTAGGGAACGGCTTAGGATACGGGTTAGGGTACGGGTTAGGGTACGGCACAGGGTATGGGTTAGGGTTAGGGTTAGGGTTAGGGTACGGCTTAGGGTACGGGTTAGGGTACGGGTGAGGGTACGGCGTAGGGTATAGGTTAGGGTTAAGGTTAGGGTTAGGGTACGGCTTAGGATACGGGTTAGGGTCCGGGCTAGGGTACGGCGTAGCGTATGGGTTAGGGTTAGGGTTAGGGTTAGGGTACGGCTTAGGGTACGGGTTAGGGTACGGCGTAGCGTGTGGGTTAGGGTTAGGGTTAGGGTTAGGGTACGGCTTAGGGTACAGGTTAGGGTATGGGTTAGGGTACGGCGTAGGGTATGGGTTAGGGTTAGGGTTAGGGTTAGGGTTAGGGTTAGGGTACGGCTTAGGATATGGGTTAGGGTACGGGTGAGGGTACGGTGTAGGGTAGGGGTTAGGGTTAGGGTTAGGGTTAGGGTACGGCTTAGGATATGGGTTAGGGTACGGGTGAGGGTACGGCGTAGAATGTGGGTTAGGGTTAGGGTTAGGGTTAGGGTACGGCTTAGGGTACGGGTTAGGGTACGGGTGAGGGTACGGCGTAGGGTATGCGTTAGGGTTAGGGTTAGGGTTACGGTTAGTTTTAGGGTTAGGGATTGGTTTAGGGTACGGGTTAGGATTAGCGTACGTGTTAGGGTTAGGGTTTGGGTTAGGGTTAGGTTACGCGTTAGGGTTAGGGTATGGGTTAGGGTTAGGGTACACGTTAGGATTAGGTTATTTATTAAACCTATCCAACTCTCTAGATACCACTTAGCACGTAAAGGAATATTATTTGGGGTCCAGCCATGGAGAAGATTTTAGTCACTAGGATAAGATAAAGAATAAACACATTATAAAAAAATCACATTAGGATTTTCTTTTTAACCTGTTCCTTAAAACACTAGTGCTTAGGAAATCTAATGGAGGCAAAAGCAGTCAAGGGTAGTTTAGGGTTAGGGTTAGGGTTAGGGTTAGTGTTAGAGTTAGGGTACGGCTTAGGGTATGGGATAGGGTACGGGTGAGGGTACGGCGTAGGGTAGGGGTTACGGCTAGGGTTAGGGTTAGGGTACGGCTTAGGGTACGGGTGAGGGTACGGGTGAGGGTACTGCGTAGGTTATTGGTTAGGGTTAGGGTACGGCTTAGGATAAGGGTTAGGGTACGGGTTAGGGTGCGGCATAGGCTATGGGTTAGGGTTAGGGTTAGGGTTAGGGTACGGCTTAGGATATGGGTTAGGGTCCGGGTGAGGGTACGGCGTAACGTATGGGTTAGGGTCAGGGTTAGGGTTAGGGTACGGCTTAGGGTACGGGTTAGGGTACGGGTGAGGGTACTGCGTAGGGTATTGGTTAGGGTTAGGGTACGGCTTAGGATACGGGTTAGGGTACGGTTTAGGGTATGGCGTAGGGTATGGGTTAGGGTTAGGGTTAGGGTTAGGGTTAGGGTACGGCTTAGGGTACGGGTTAGGGTACGGGTGAGGGTACGGCGTAGGTTATAGGTTAGGGTTAGGGTTAGGGTACGGCTTAGGATACGGGTTAGGGTACGGGTGAGGGTACGGCGTAGCATATGGTTTAGGGTTAGGATTAGGGTTAGGGTACGGCTTAGGGTACTGGTTAGGGTACGGGTGAGGGTACGGGTGAGGGTACTGCGTAGGGTATTGGTTAGGGTTAGGGTACGGCTTAGGATACGGGTTAGGGTACGGGTTAGGGTACGGCCCAGGGTATGGGTTAGGGTTAGGGTTAGGGTTAGGGTACGGCTTAGGGTACGGGTTAGGGTACGGTTTAGGGTACGGCGTAGGGTATAGGTTAGGGTTAGGGTTAGGGTTAGGGTACGGCTTAGGATACGGGTAGGGTACGGGTGAGGGTACGGCGTAGCGTATGGGTTAGGGTTAGGTTTAGGGTTAGGGTACGGCTTAGGGTACGGGTTAGGGTACGGGTGAAGGTACGGCGTAGGGTATGGGTTAGGGTTAGGGTTAGGGTTAGGGTTAGTTTTAGGGTTAGGGATTGGTTTAGGGTACGGGTTAGGATTACCGTACGTGTTAGGGTTAGGGTTTGGGTTAGGGATAGGGTACGCGTTAGGGTTAGGGTATGGGTAAGGGTTAGGGTACACGTTAGGATTAGGGTATTTATTAAACCTATCCCACTCTCTAGATACCACTTAGCACGTAAAGGAATATTATTTGGGGTCCAGCCATGGAGAAGATTGTAGTCACTAGGATAAGATAAAGAATAAACACATTATAAAAAAATCACATTAGGATTTTCTTTTTAACCTGTTCCTTAAAACACTAGTGCTTAGGAAATCTAATGGAGGCAAAAGAAGTCAAGGGTAGTTTAGGGTTAGGGTTAGGGTTAGGGTTAGTGTTAGGGTTAGGGTACGGCTTAGGGTATGGGATAGGGTACGGGTGAGGTTACGGCGTAGGGTAGTGGTTAGGGTTAGGGTTAGGGTTAGGGTACGGCTTAGGATACGGGTTAGGGTACGGGTGAGGGTACGGCGTAGCGTGTGGGTTAGGGTTAGGGTTAGGGTTAGGGTACGGCTTAGGGTACGGGTTAGGGTATGGGTTAGGGTACGGCGTAGGGTATGGGTTAGGGTTAGGGTTAGGGTTAGGGTTAGGGTTAGGGTACAGCTAAGGGTACGGGTGGGGGTACGGGTGAGGGTACGGCGTAGGGTATAGGTTAGGGTTAGGTTAGGGTTAGGGTACGGCTTAGGATACGGGTTAGGGTACGGGTGAGGGTACGGCGTAGCGTGTGGGTTAGGGTTAGGGTAGGGTACGGCTTAGGGTACGGGTTACGGTATGGGTGAGGGTACGGCGTAGGGTATGGGTTAGGGTTAGGGTTAGGGTTAGGGTTAGTTTTAGGGTTAGGGATTGGTTTAGGGTACGGGTTAGGATTAGCGTACGTGTTAGGGTTAGGGTTTGGGTTAGGGTTAGGGTACGCGTTAGGGTTAGGGTATGGGTTAGGGTTAGGGTACACGTTAGGATTAGGGTATTTATTAAACCTATCCCACTCTCTAGATACCACTTAGCACGTAAAGGAATATTATTTGGGGTCCAGCCATGGAGAAGATTTTAGTCACTAGGATAAGATAAAGAATAAACACATTATAAAAAAATCACATTAGGATTTTCTATTTAACCTGTTCCTTAAAACACTAGTGCTTAGGAAATCTAATGGAGGCAAAAGCAGTCAAGGGTAGTTTAGGGTTAGGGTTAGGGTTAGGGTTAGTGTTAGGGTTAGGGTACGGCTTAGGGTATGGGATAGGGTACGGGTGAGGGTACGGCGTAGAGTAGGGTTTAGGGTTAGGGTTAGGGTTAGGGTAAGGGTACGGCTTAGGGTACGGGTGAGGGTACGGGTGAGGGTACGGCGTAGCCTATGGGTTATGGTTAGGGTACGGCTTAGGGTATGGGTTAGGGTACGGGTGAGGGTACGGCGTAGGGTATGGGTTAGGGTTAGGGTTAGGGTTAGGGTTAGTTTTAGGGTTAGGGATTGGTTTAGGGTACGGGTTAGGATTAGCGTATGTGTTAGGGTTAGGGTTTGGGTTAGGGTTAGGGTACGCGTTAGGGTTAGGGTATGGTTTAGGGTTAGGGTACACGTTAGGATTAGGGTATTTATTAAACCTATCCCACTCTCTAGATACCACTTAGCACGTAAAGGAATATTATATGGGGTCCAGCCATGGAGAAGATTTTAGTAACTAGGATAAGATAAAGAATAAACACATTATAAAAAAATCACATTAGGATTTTCTATTTAACCTGTTCCTTAAAACACTAGTGCTTAGGAAATCTAATGGAGGCAAAAGCAGTCAAGGGTAGTTTAGGGTTAGGGTTAGGGTTAGGGTTAGTGTTAGGGTTAGGGTACAGCTTAGGGTATGGGATAGGGTACGGGTGAGGGTACGGCGTAGGGTAGGGGTTAGGGTTAGGGTTAGGGTTAGGGTTAGGGTACGGGTGAGGGTACGGGTGAGGGTACGGGTGAGGGTACTGCGTAGGGTATTGGTTAGGGTTAGGGTACGGCTTAGGATACGGGTTAGGGTACGGGTTAGGGTACGGCACAGGGTATGGGTTAGGGTTAGGGTTAGGGTTAGGGTTAGGATTAGGGTACGGCTTAGGGTACGGGTTAGGGTACGGGTGAGGGTACGGCGTAGGGTATAGGTTAGGGTTAGGGTTAGGGTTAGGGTACGGCTTAGGATACGGGTTAGGGTACGGGTGAGGGTACAGCGTAGCGTATGGGTTAGGGTTAGGGTTAGGGTTAGGGTACGGCTTAGGGTACGGGTTAGGGTACGGGTGAGGGTTCGGCGTAGGGTATGGGTTAGGGTTAGGGTTAGGGTTAGGGTTAGTTTTAGGGTTAGGGATTGGTTTAGGGTACGGGTTAGGATTAGCGTACGTGTTAGGGTTAGGGTTTGGGTTAGGGTTAGGGTACGCGTTAGGGTTAGGATATGGGTAAGGGTTAGGGTACACGTTAGGATTAGGGTATTTATTAAACCTATCCCACTCTCTAGATACCACTTAGCACGTAAAGGAATATTATTTGGGGTCCAGCCATGGAGAAGATTTTAGTCACTAGGATAAGATAAAGAATAAACACATTATAAAAAAATCACATTAGGATTTTCTTTTTAACCTGTTCCTTAAAACACTAGTGCTTAGGAAATCTAATGGAGGCAAAAGCAGTCAAGGGTAGTTTAGGGTTAGGGTTAGGGTTAGGGTACGGCTTAGGATACGGGTTAGGGTACGGGTGAGGGTACGGCGTAGCCTGTGGGTTAGGGTTAGGGTTAGGGTTAGGGTACGGCTTAGGGTACGGGTTAGGGTACGGGTTAGGGTACGGCATAGGGTATGGGTTAGGGTTAGGGTTAGGGTTAGGGTTAGGGTACGGCTTAGGGTACTGTTTAGGGTACGGGTGAGTGTACGGCGTAGGGTATAGGTTAGGGTTAGGGTTAGGGGTAGGGTATGGCTTAGGATACGGGTTAGGGTACGGGTGAGGGTACGGCGTAGCGTGTAGGTTAGGGTTAGGGTTAGGGTACGGCTTAGGGTACGGGTTAGGGTACGGGTGAGGGTACGGCGTAGGGTATGCGTTAGGGTTAGGGTTAGGGTTAGGGTTAGTTTTAGGGTTAGGGATTGGTTTAGGGTATGGGTTAGGATTAGCATACGTGTTAGGGTTAGGGTTTGGGTTAGGGTTAGGGTACGCGTTAGGGTTAGGGTATGGGTTAGGGTTAGGGTACACGTTAGGATTAGGGTATTTATTAAACCTATCCCACTCTCTAGATACCACTTAGCACGTAAAGGAATATTATTTGGGGTCCAGCCATGGAGAAGATTTTAGTCACTAGGATAAGATAAAGAATAAACACATTATAAAAAAATCACATTAGGATTTTCTATTTAACCTGTTCCTTAAAACACTAGTGCTTAGGGAATCTAATGGAGGCAAAAGCAGTCAAGGGTAGTTTAGGGTTAGGGTTAGGGTTAGGGTTAGTGTTAGGGTTAGGGTACGGCTTAGGGTATGGGATAGGGTACGGGTGAGGGTACGGCGTAGGGTAGGGGTTAGGGTTAGGGTTAGGGTTAGGGTACGGCTTAGGGTACGGGTGAGGGTACGGGTGAGGGTACTGCGTAGGGTATTGGTTAGGGTTAGGGTACGGCTTAGGATACGTGTTAGGGTATGGGTTAGGGTACGGCGTAGGGTATGGGTTTGGGTTAGGGTTAGGGTTAGGGTTAGGGTACGGCTTAGGGTACGGGTTAGGGTACGGGTGAGGGTACGGCGTAGGGTATAGGTTAGGGTTAGGGTTAGGGTTAGGGTACGGCTTAGGATACGGCTTAGGGTACGGGTGAGGGTACGGCGTAGGGTATGGGTTAGGGTTAGGGTTAGGGTTAGGGTTAGTTTTAGGGTTAGGGATTGGTTTAGGGTACGGGTTAGGATTAGCGTACGTGTTAGGGTTAGGTTTTGGGTTAGGGTTAGGGTACGCGTTAGGGTTAGGGTATGGGTTAGGGTTAGGGTACACGTTAGGATTAGGGTATTTATTAAACCTATCCCACTCTCTAGATACCACTTAGCACGTAAAGGAATATTATTTGGGGTCCAGCCATGGAGAAGATTTTAGTCACTAGGATAAGATAAAGAATAAACACATTATAAAAAAATCACATTAGGATTTTCTTTTTAACCTGTTCCTTAAAGCACTAGTGCTTAGGAAATCTAATGGAGGCAAAAGCAGTCAAGGGTAGTTTAGGGTTAGGGTTAGGGTTAGGGTTAGGGTTAGGGTACGGCTTAGGATACAGGTTAGGGTACGGGTGAGGGTACGGCGTAGTGTATGGGTTATGGTTAGGTACGGCTTAGGGTATGGGTTAGGGTACGTGTGAGGGTACGGCGTAGGGTATGGGTTAGGGTTAGGTTTAGGGTTAGGGTTAGTTTTAGGGTTAGGGATTGGTTTAGGGTACGGGTTAGGATTAGCGTACGTGTTAGGGTTAGGGTTTGGGTTAGGGTTAGGGTACGCGTTAGGGTTAGGGTATGGGTTAGGGTTAGGGTACACGTTAGGATTAGGGTATTTATTAAACCTATCCCACTCCCTAGATACCACTTAGCACGTAAAGGAATATTATTTGGGGTCCAGCCATGGAGAAGATTTTAGTCACTAGGATAAGATAAAGAATAAACACATTATAAAAAAATCACATTAGGATTTTCTTTTTAACCTGTTCCTTAAAACACTAGTGCTTAGGAAATCTAATGGAGGCAAAAGCAGTCAAGGGTAGTTTAGGGTTAGGGTTAGGGTTAGGGTACGGCTTAGGATACGGGTTAGGGTACGGGTGAGGGTACGGCGTAGCGTGTGGGTTAGGGTTAGGGTTAGGGTTAGGGTACGGCTTAGGGTACGGGTTAGGGTACGGGTTAGGGTACGGCGTAGGGTATGGGTTAGGGTTAGGGTTAGGGTTAGGGTTAGGGTACGGCTTAGGGTACGGTTTAGGGTACGGTTGAGTGTACGGCGTAGGGTATAGGTTAGGGTTAGGGTTAGGGGTAGGGTACGGCTTAGGATACGGGTTAGGGTACGGGTGAGGGTATGGCGTAGCGTGTAGGTTAGGGTTAGGGTTAGGGTACGGCATAGGGTACGGGTTAGGGTACGGGTGAGGGTACGGCGTAGGGTATGCGTTAGGGTTAGGGTTAGGGTTAGGGTTAGTTTTAGGGTTAGGGATTGGTTTAGGGTACGGGTTAGGATTAGCGTACGTGTTAGGGTTAGGGTTTGGGTTAGGGTTAGGGTACGCGTTAGGGTTAGGGTATGGGTTAGTGTTAGGGTACACATTAGGATTAGGGTATTTATTAAACCTATCCCACTCTCTAGATACCAATTAGCACGTAAAGGAATATTATTTGGGGTCCAGCCATGGAGAAGATTTTAGTCACTAGGATAAGATAAAGAATAAACACATTATAAAAAAATCACATTAGGATTTTCTATTTAACATGTTCCTTAAAACACTAGTGCTTAGGAAATCTAATGGAGGCAAAAGCAGTCAAGGGTAGTTTAGGGTTAGGGTTAGGGTTAGGGTTAGTGTTAGGGTTAGGGTACGGCTTAGGGTATGGGATAGGGTACGGGTGAGGGTACGGCGTAGGGTAGGGGTTAGGGTTAGGGTTAGGGTTAGGGTTAGGGTACGGGTGAGGGTACGGTTGAGGGTACGGGTGAGGGTACTGTGTAGGGTATTGGTTAGGGTTAGGGTACGGCTTAGGATACGGGTTAGGGTACTGGTTAGGGTACGGCACAGGTTGTGGGTTAGGGTTAGGGTTAGTGTTAGGGTACGGCTTAGGATACGGGTTAGGGTACGGGTGAGGGTACGGCGTAGCGTATGGGTTAGGGTTAGGGTTAGGGTTAGGGTACGGCTTAGGGTACGGGTTAGGGTACGGGTGAGGGTACGGCGTAGGGTATGGGTTAGGGTTAGGGTTAGGGTTAGGGTTAGTTTTAGGGTTAGGGATTGGTTTAGGGTACGGGTTAGGATTAGCGTACGTGTTAGGGTTAGGGTTTGGGTTAGGGTTAGGGTACGCGTTAGGGTTAGGGTATGGGTTAGGGTTAGGGTACACGTTAGCATTAGGGTATTTATTAAACCTATCCCACTCTCTAGATACCACTTAGCACGTAAAGGAATATTATTTGGGGTCCAGCCATGGAGAAGATTTTAGTCACTAGGATAAGATAAAGAATAAACACATTATAAAAAAATCACATTAGGATTTTCTTTTTAACCTGTTCCTTAAAACACTAGTGCTTAGGAAATCTAATGGAGGCAAAAGCAGTCAAGGGTAGTTTAGGGTTAGGGTTAGGGTTAGGGTTAGTGTTAGGGTTAGGGTACGGCTTAGGGTATGGGATAGGGTACGGGTGAGGGTACGGCGTAGGGTAGGGGTTAGGGTTAGGGTTAGGGTTATGGTACGGCTTAGGATACGGGTTAGGTTACGGGTGAGGGTACGGCGTAGGGTAGGGGTTAGGGTTAGGGTTAGGGTTAGGGTACGGCTTAGGGTACGGGTGAGGGTACGGGTGAGGGTACTGCGTAGGGTATTGGTTAGGGTTAGGGTACGGTTTAGGATACGGGTTAGGGTACGGGTTAGGGTATGGGATAGGGCACGGGTGAGGGTACGGCGTAGGGTAGGGGTTAGGGTTAGGGTTAGGGTTAGGGTTAGGGTACGCCTTAGGGTACGGGTGAGGGTACGGGTGAGGGTACTGCGTAGGGTATTGGTTAGGGTTAGGGTACGGCTTAGGATACGGGTTAGGGTACGGGTTAGGGTACGGCGCAGGGTATGTGTTAGGGTTAGGGTTAGGGTTAGGGTTAGGGTTAGGGTTAGGGTACGGCTTAGGGTACGGGTGAGGATACGGTGTAGGGTATAGGTTAGGGATAGGGTATGGCTTAAGATACGGGTTAGGGTACGGGTGAGGGTACGGCGTAGCGTATGGGTTAGGGTTAGGGTTAGGGTTAGGGTACGGCTTAGGGTACGGGTTAGGGTACGGGTGAGGGTACGGCGTAGGGTATGGGTTAGGGTTAGGGTTAGGGTTAGGGTTAGTTTTAGGGTTAGGGATTGGTTTAGGGTACGGGTTAGGATTAGCGTACGTGTTAGGGTTAGGGTTTGGGTTAGGGTTAGGGTACGCGTTAGGGTTAGGGTATGGGTTAGGGTTAGGGTACACGTTAGGATTAGGGTATTTATTAAACCTATCCCACTCTCTAGATACCACTTAGCACGTAAAGGAATATTATTTGGGGTCCAGCCATGGAGAAGATTTTAGTCACTAGGATAACATAAAGAATAAACACATTATAATAAAATCACATTAGGATTTTCTATTTAACCTGTTCCTTAAAACACTAGTGCTTAGGAAATCTAATGGAGGCAAAAGCAGTCAAGGGTAGTTTAGGGTTAGTGTTAGGGTTAGGGTTAGTGTTAGGGTTAGGGTACAGCTTAGGGTATGGGATAGGGTATGGGTGAGGGTACGGCGTAGGGTAGGGGTTAGGGTTAGGGTTAGGGTTAGGGTTAGGGTACGGCTTAGGGTACGGGTGAGGGTACGGGTGAGGGTACTGCGTAGGTTATTGGTTAGGGTTAGGGTACGGCTTAGGATACGTGTTAGGGTATGGGTTAGGGTACGGCGTAGGGTATGGGTTAGGGTTAGGGTTAGGGTTAGGGTTAGGGTACGGCTTAGGGTACGGGGTAGGGTACGGGTGAGGGTACGACGTAGGGTATAGGTTAGGGTTAGGGTTAGGGTTAGGGTACGGCTTAGGATACAGGTTAGGGTACGGGTGAGGGTACGGCGTAGCGTATGGGTTATGGTTAGTTACGGCTTAGGGTATGGGTTAGGGTACGGGTGAGGGTACGGCGTAGGGTATGGGTTAGGGTTAGGGTTAGGGTTAGGGTTAGTTTTAGGGTTAGGGATTGGTTTAGGGTACGGGTTAGGATTAGCGTACGTGTTAGGGTTAGGGTTTGGGTTAGGGTTAGGGTACGCGTTAGGGTTAGGGTATGGGTTAGGGTTAGGGTACACGTTAGGATTAGGGTATTTATTAAACCTATCCCACTCTCTAGATACCACTTAGCACGTAAAGGAATATTATTTCGGGTCCAGCCATGGAGAAGATTTTAGTCACTAGGATAAGATAAAGAATAAACACATTATAAAAAAATCACATTAGGATTTTCTTTTTAACCTGTTCCTTAAAACACTAGTGCTTAGGAAATCTAATGGAGGCAAAAGCAGTCAAGGGTAGTTTAGGGTTAGGGTTAGGGTTAGGGTTAGTGTTAGGGTTAGGGTAGGGCTTAGGGTATGGGATAGGGTACAGGTGAGGGTACGGCGTAGGGTAGGGGTTAGGGTTAGGGTTAGGTTTAGGGTACGGCTTAGGGTACGGGTGAGGGTACGGGTGAGGGTACTGCGTAGGGTATTTGTTAGGGTTAGGGTACGGCTTAGGATACGGGTTAGGGTACGGGTTAGGGTACGGCGTACGGTATGGGTTAGGGTTAGGGTTAGGGTTAGGGTTAGGGTACGGCTTAGGGTACGGATGAGGGTACGGGTGAGGGTACGGCGTAGGGTATAGGTTAGGGTTTGGGTTAGGGTTAGGGTACGGTTTAGAATACGGGTTAGGTTACGGGTGAGGGTACGGCGGAGCGTATGTTTTAGGGTTAGGATTAGGGTTAGGGTACGGCTTAGGGTACGGGTTAGGGTACGGGTGAGGGTACGGCGTAGGGTATGGGTTAGGGTTAGGGTTACGGTTAGGGTTAGTTTTAGGGTTAGGGATTGGTTTAGGGTACGGGTTAGGATTAGCGTACGTGTTAGGGTTAGTGTTTGGGTTAGGGTTAGGGTACGCGTTAGGGTTAGGGTATGGGTTAGGGTTAGGGTACACGTTAGGATTAGGGTATTTATTAAACCTATCCCACTCTCTAGATACCACTTAGCACGTAAAGGAATATCATTTGGGGTCCAGTCATGGAGAAGATTTTAGTCACTAGAATAAGATAAAGAATAAACACATTATAAAAAAATCACATTAGGATTTTCTTTTTAACCTGTTCCTTAAAACACTAGTGCTTAGGAAATCTAATGGAGGCAAAAGCAGTCAAGGGTAGTTTAGGGTTAGGGTTAGGGTTAGGGTTAGTGTTAGGGTTAGGGTACGGCTTAGGGTATGGGATAGGGTACGGGTGAGGGTACGGCATAGGGTAGGGGTTAGGGTTAGGGTTAGGGTTAGGGTTAGGGTTAGGGTTAGGGTACGGCTTAGGGTACGGGTGAGGGTACGGGTGAGGGTACTGCGTAGCGTATTGGTTAGGGTTAGGGTACGGCTTAGGATACGTGTTAGGGTATGGGTTAGGGTACGGCGTAGTGTATGGGTTAGGGTTAGGGTTAGGGTTAGGGTTAGGGTATGGGTTAGGGTACGGGTGAGGGTACGGCGTAGGGTATAGGTTAGGGTTAGGGTTAGAGTTAGGGTACGGCTTAGGATACGGGTTAGGGTACGGGTGAGGGTACGGCGTAGCGTATGGGTTATGGTTAGGGTACGGCTTAGGGTATGGGTTAGGGTACGGGTGAGGGTATGGCGTAGGGTATGGGTTAGGGTTAGGGTTAGTTTTAGGGTTAGGGATTGGTTTAGGGTACGGGTTAGGATTAGCGTACGTGTTAGGGTTAGGGTTTGGGTTAGGGTTAGGGTACGCGTTAGGGTTAGGGTATGGGTTAGGGTTAGGGTACACGTTAGGATTAGGGTATTTATTAAACCTATCCCACTCTCTAGATACCACTTAGCACGTAAAGGAATATTATTTGGGGTCCAGCCATGGAGAAGATTTTAGTCACTAGGATAAGATAAAGAATAAACACATTATAAAAAAATCACATTAGGATTTTCTTTTTAACCTGTTCCTTAAAACACTAGTGCTTAGGAAATCTAATGGAGGCAAAAGCAGTCAAGGGTAGTTTAGGGTTAGGGTTAGGGTTAGGGTTAGTGTTAGGGTTAGGGTACGGCTTAGGGTATGGGATAGGGTACGGGTGAGGGTACGGCGTAGGGTAGGGGTTAGGGTTAGGGTTAGGGTTATGGTACGGCTTAGGATACGGGTTAGGTTACGGGTGAGGGTACGGCGTAGGGTAGGGGTTAGGGTTAGGGTTAGGGTTAGGGTTAGGGTACGGCTTAGGGTACGGGTGAGGGTACGGGTGAGGGTACTGCGTAGGGTATTGGTTAGGGTTAGGGTACGGCTTAGGATACGGGTTAGGGTACGGGTTAGGGTACGGCGTAGGGTATGTGTTAGGGTTAGGGTTAGGGTTAGGGTTAGGGTTAGGGTTAGGGTACGGCTTAGGGTACGGGTGAGGATACGGTGTAGGGTATAGGTTAGGGATAGGGCATGGCTTAAGATACGGGTTAGGGTACGGGTGAGGGTACGGCGTAGCGTATGGGTTAGGGTTAGGGTTAGGGTTAGGGTTAGTTTTAGGGTTAGGGATTGGTTTAGGGTACGGGTTAGGATTAGCGTACGTGTTAGGGTTAGGGTTTGGGTTAGGGTTAGGGTACGCGTTAGGGTTACGGTATGGGTTAGGGTTAGGGTACACGTTAGGATTAGGGTATTTATTAAACCTATCCCACTCTCTAGATACCACTTAGCACGTAAAGGAATATTATTTGGGGTCCAGCCATGGAGAAGATTTTAGTCACTAGGATAACATAAAGAATAAACACATTATAAAAAAATCACATGAGGATTTTCTATTTAACCTGTTCCTTAAAACACTAGTGCTTAGGAAATCTAATGGAGGCAAAAGCAGTCAAGGGTATTTTAGGGTTAGTGTTAGGGTTAGGGTTAGTGTTAGGGTTAGGGTACAGCTTAGGGTATGGGATAGGGTATGGGTGAGGGTACGGCGTAGGGTAGGGGTTAGGGTTAGGGTTAGGGTTAGGGTTAGGGTACGGCTTAGGGTACGGGTGAGGGTACGGGTGAGGGTACTGCGTAGGTTATTGGTTAGGGTTAGGGTACGGCTTAGGATACGTGTTAGGGTATGGGTTAGGGTACGGCGTAGGGTATGGGTTAGGGTTAGGGTTAGGGTTAGGGTTAGGGTACGGCTTAGGGTACGGGGTAGGGTACGGGTGAGGGTACGACGTAGGGTATAGGTTAGGGTTAGGGTTAGGGTTAGGGTACGGCTTAGGATACAGGTTAGGGTACGGGTGAGGGTACGGCGTAGTGTATGGGTTATGGTTAGGTACGGCTTAGGGTATGGGTTAGGGTACGTGTGAGGGTACGGCGTAGGGTATGGGTTAGGGTTAGGTTTAGGGTTAGGGTTAGTTTTAGGGTTAGGGATTGGTTTAGGGTACGGGTTAGGATTAGCGTACGTGTTAGGGTTAGGGTTTGGGTTAGGGTTAGGGTACGCGTTAGGGTTAGGGTATGGGTTAGGGTTAGGGTACACGTTAGGATTAGGGTATTTATTAAACCTATCCCACTCCCTAGATACCACTTAGCACGTAAAGGAATATTATTTGGGGTCCAGCCATGGAGAAGATTTTAGTCACTAGGATAAGATAAAGAATAAACACATTATAAAAAAATCACATTAGGATTTTCTTTTTAACCTGTTCCTTAAAACACTAGTGCTTAGGAAATCTAATGGAGGCAAAAGCAGTCAAGGGTAGTTTAGTGTTAGGGTTAGGGTTAGGGTTAGTGTTAGGGTTAGGGTACGGCTTAGGGTATGGGATAGGGTACGGGTGAGGGTACGGCGTAGGGTAGGGGTTAGGGTTAGGGTTAGGGTTAGGGTACGGCTTAGGATACGGGTTAGGGTACGGGTGAGGGTACGGCGTAGCGTGTGGGTTAGGGTTAGGGTTAGGGTTAGGGTAGGGCTTAGGGTATGGGATAGGGTACAGGTGAGGGTACGGCGTAGGGTAGGGGTTAGGGTTAGGGTTAGGTTTAGGGTACGGCTTAGGGTACGGGTGAGGGTACGGGTGAGGGTACTGCGTAGGGTATTTGTTAGGGTTAGGGTACGGCTTAGGATACGGGTTAGGGTACGGGTTAGGGTACGGCGTAGGGTATGGGATAGGGTTAGGGTTAGGGTTAGGGTTAGGGTACGGCTTAGGGTACGGATGAGGGTACGGGTGAGGGTACGGCGTAGGGTATAGGTTAGGGTTTGGGTTAGGGTTTGGGTACGGTTTAGAATACGGGTTAGGTTACGGGTGAGGGTACGGCGTAGCGTATGTTTTAGGGTTAGGATTAGGGTTAGGGTACGGCTTAGGGTACGGGTTAGGGTACGGGTGAGGGTACGGCGTAGGGTATGGGTTAGGGTTAGGGTTACGGTTAGGGTTAGTTTTAGGGTTAGGGATTGGTTTAGGGTACGGGTTAGGATTAGCGTACGTGTTAGGGTTAGTGTTTGGGTTAGGGTTAGGGTACGCGTTAGGGTTAGGGTATGGGTTAGGGTTAGGGTACACGTTAGGATTAGGGTATTTATTAAACCTATCCCACTCTCTAGATACCACTTAGCACGTAAAGGAATATCATTTGGTGTCCAGTCATGGAGAAGATTTTAGTCACTAGAATAAGATAAAGAATAAACACATTATAAAAAAATCACATTAGGATTTTCTTTTTAACCTGTTCCTTAAAACACTAGTGCTTAGGAAATCTAATGGAGGCAAAAGCAGTCAAGGGTAGTTTAGGGTTAGGGTTAGGGTTAGGGTTAGTGTTAGGGTTAGGGTACGGCTTAGGTTATGGGATAGGGTACGGGTGAGGGTACGGCATAGGGTAGGGGTTAGGGTTAGGGTTAGGGTTAGGGTTAGGGTTAGGGTTAGGGTACGGCTTAGGGTACGGGTGAGGGTACGGGTGAGGGTACTGCGTAGCGTATTGGTTAGGGTTAGGGTACGGCTTAGGATACGTGTTAGGGTATGGGTTAGGGTACGGCGTAGGGTATGGGTTAGGGTTAGGGTTAGGGTTAGGGTTAGGGTATGGGTTAGGGTACGGGTGAGGGTACGGCGTAGGGTATAGGTTAGGGTTAGGGTTAGAGTTAGGGTACGGCTTAGGATACGGGTTAGGGTACGGGTGAGGGTACGGCGTAGCGTATGGGTTATGGTTAGGGTACGGCTTAGGGTATGGGTTAGGGTACGGGTGAGGGTATGGCGTAGGGTATGGGTTAGGGTTAGGGTTAGTTTTAGGGTTAGGGATTGGTTTAGGGTACGGGTTAGGATTAGCGTACGTGTTAGGGTTAGGGTTTGGGTTAGGGTTAGGGTACGCGTTAGGGTTAGGGTATGGGTTAGGGTTAGGGTACACGTTAGGATTAGGGTATTTATTAAACCTATCCCACTCTCTAGATACCACTTAGCACGTAAAGGAATATTATTTGGGGTCCAGCCATGGAGAAGATTTTAGTCACTAGGATAAGATAAAGAATAAACACATTATAAAAAAATCACATTAGGATTTTCTTTTTAACCTGTTCCTTAAAACACTAGTGCTTAGGAAATCTAATGGAGGCAAAAGCAGTCAAGGGTAGTTTAGGGTTAGGGTTAGGGTTAGGGTTAGTGTTAGGGTTAGGGTACGGCTTAGGGTATGGGATAGGGTATGGGTGAGGGTACGGCGTAGGGTAGGGGTTAGGGTTAGGGTTAGGGTTATGGTACGGCTTAGGATACGGGTTAGGTTACGGGTGAGGGTACGGCGTAGGGTAGGGGTTAGGGTTAGGGTTAGGGTTAGGGTTAGGGTACGGCTTAGGGTACGGGTGAGGGTACGGGTGAGGGTACTGCGTAGGGTATTGGTTAGGGTTAGGGTACGGCTTAGGATACGGGTTAGGGTACGGGTTAGGGTACGGCGTAGGGTATGTGTTAGGGTTAGGGTTAGGGTTAGGGTTAGGGTTAGGGTTAGGGTACGGCTTAGGGTACGGGTGAGGATACGGTGTAGGGTATAGGTTAGGGATAGGGTATGGCTTAAGATACGGGTTAGGGTACGGGTGAGGGTACGGCGTAGCGTATGGGTTAGGGTTAGGGTTAGGGTTAGGGTACGGCTTAGGGTACGGGTTAGGGTACGGGTGAGGGTACGGCGTAGGGTATGGGTTAGGGTTAGGGTTAGGGTTAGGGTTAGTTTTAGGGTTAGGGATTGGTTTAGGGTACGGGTTAGGATTAGCGTACGTGTTAGGGTTAGTGTTTGGGTTAGGGTTAGGGTACGCGTTAGGGTTAGGGTATGGGTTAGGGTTAGGGTACACGTTAGGATTAGGGTATTTATTAAACCTATCCCACTCTCTAGATACCACTTAGCACGTAAAGGAATATCATTTGGGGTCCAGTCATGGAGAAGATTTTAGTCACTAGAATAAGATAAAGAATAAACACATTATAAAAAAATCACATTAGGATTTTCTTTTTAACCTGTTCCTTAAAACACTAGTGCTTAGGAAATCTAATGGAGGCAAAAGCAGTCAAGGGTAGTTTAGGGTTAGGGTTAGGGTTAGGGTTAGTGTTAGGGTTAGGGTACGGCTTAGGGTATGGGATAGGGTACGGGTGAGGGTACGGCATAGGGTAGGGGTTAGGGTTAGGGTTAGGGTTAGGGTTAGGGTTAGGGTTAGGGTACGGCTTAGGGTACGGGTGAGGGTACGGGTGAGGGTACTGCATAGCGTATTGGTTAGGGTTAGGGTACGGCTTAGGATACGTGTTAGGGTATGGGTTAGGGTACGGCGTAGGGTATGGGTTAGGGTTAGGGTTAGGGTTAGGGTTAGGGTATGGGTTAGGGTACGGGTGAGGGTACGGCGTAGGGTATAGGTTAGGGTTAGGGTTAGAGTTAGGGTACGGCTTAGGATACGGGTTAGGGTACGGGTGAGGGTACGGCGTAGCGTATGGGTTATGGTTAGGGTACGGCTTAGGGTATGGGTTAGGGTACGGGTGAGGGTATGGCGTAGGGTATGGGTTAGGGTTAGGGTTAGTTTTAGGGTTAGGGATTGGTTTAGGGTACGGGTTAGGATTAGCGTACGTGTTAGGGTTAGGGTTTGGGTTAGGGTTAGGGTACGCGTTAGGGTTAGGGTATGGGTTAGGGTTAGGGTACACGTTAGGATTAGGGTAT
This sequence comes from Eubalaena glacialis, assembly GCF_028564815.1. Classification (NCBI taxonomy): domain Eukaryota; kingdom Metazoa; phylum Chordata; class Mammalia; order Artiodactyla; family Balaenidae; genus Eubalaena; species Eubalaena glacialis. Next base: position 62,718 of record NW_026871211.1, read on the forward strand.
TTATTAAACCTATCCCACTCTCTAGATACCACTTAGCACGTAAAGGAATATTATTTGGGGTCCAGCCATGGAGAAGATTTTAGTCACTAGGATAAGATAAAGAATAAACACATTATAAAAAAATCACATTAGGATTTTCTTTTTAACCTGTTCCTTAAAACACTAGTGCTTAGGAAATCTAATGGAGGCAAAAGCAGTCAAGGGTAGTTTAGGGTTAGGGTTAGGGTTAGGGTTAGTGTTAGGGTTAGGGTACGGCTTAGGGTATGGGATAGGGTACGGGTGAGGGTACGGCGTAGGGTAGGGGTTAGGGTTAGGGTTAGGGTTATGGTACGGCTTAGGATACGGGTTAGGTTACGGGTGAGGGTACGGCGTAGGGTAGGGTTTAGGGTTAGGGTTAGGGTTAGGGTACGGCTTAGGGTACGGGTGAGGGTACGGGTGAGGGTACTGCGTAGGGTATTGGTTAGGGTTAGGGTACGGCTTAGGATACGGGTTAGGGTACGGGTTAGTGTACGGCGTAGGGTATGTGTTAGGGTTAGGGTTAGGGTTAGGGTTAGGGTTAGGGTTAGGGTACGGCTTAGGGTACGGGTGAGGATACGGTGTAGGGTATAGGTTAGGGATAGGGCATGGCTTAAGATACGGGTTAGGGTACGGGTGAGGGTACGGCGTAGCGTATGGGTTAGGGTTAGGGTTAGGGTTAGTGTACGGCTTAGGGTACGGGTTAGGGTACGGGTGAGGGTACGGCGTAGGGTATGGGTTAGGGTTAGGGTTAGGGTTAGGGTTAGTTTTAGGGTTAGGGATTGGTTTAGGGTACGGGTTAGGATTAGCGTACGTGTTAGGGTTAGGGTTTGGGTTAGGGTTAGGGTACGCGTTAGGGTTACGGTATGGGTTAGGGTTAGGGTACACGTTAGGATTAGGGTATTTATTAAACCTATCCCACTCTCTAGATACCACTTAGCACGTAAAGGAATATTATTTGTGGTCCAGCCATGGAGAAGATTTTAGTCACTAGGATAACATAAAGAATAAACACATTATAAAAAAATCACATTAGGATTTTCTATTTAACCTGTTCCTTAAAACACTAGTGCTTAGGAAATCTAATGGAGGCAAAAGCAGTCAAGGGTATTTTAGGGTTAGTGTTAGGGTTAGGGTTAGTGTTAGGGTTAGGGTACAGCTTAGGGTATGGGATAGGGTATGGGTGAGGGTACGGCGTAGGGTAGGGGTTAGGGTTAGGGTTAGGGTTAGGGTTAGGGTACGGCTTAGGGTACGGGTGAGGGTACGGGTGAGGGTACTGCGTAGGTTATTGGTTAGGGTTAGGGTACGGCTTAGGATACGTGTTAGGGTATGGGTTAGGGTACGGCGTAGGGTATGGGTTAGGGTTAGGGTTAGGGTTAGGGTTAGGGTACGGCTTAGGGTACGGGGTAGGGTACGGGTGAGGGTACGACGTAGGGTATAGGTTAGGGTTAGGGTTAGGGTTAGGGTACGGCTTAGGATACAGATTAGGGTACGGGTGAGGGTACGGCGTAGCGTATGGGTTATGGTTAGTTACGGCTTAGGGTACGGGTTAGGGTACGGGTGAGGGTACGGCGTAGGGTACGGGTTAGGGTTCGGCGCAGGGTATGTGTTAGGGTTAGGGTTAGGGTTAGGGTTAGGGTTAGGGTTAGGGTACGGCTTAGGGTACGGGTGAGGATACGGTGTAGGGTATAGGTTAGGGATAGGGTATGGCTTAAGATACGGGTTAGGGTACGGGTGAGGGTACGGCGTAGCGTATGGGTTAGGGTTAGGGTTAGGGTTAGTGTACGGCTTAGGGTACGGGTTAGGGTACGGGTGAGGGTACGGCGTAGGGTATGGGTTAGGGTTAGGGTTAGGGTTAGGGTTAGTTTTAGGGTTAGGGATTGGTTTAGGGTACGGGTTAGGATTAGCGTACGTGTTAGGGTTAGGGTTTGGGTTAGGGTTAGGGTACGCGTTAGGGTTAGGGTATGGGTTAGGGTTAGGGTACACGTTAGGATTAGGGTATTTATTAAACCTATCCCACTCTCTAGATACCACTTAGCACGTAAAGGAATATTATTTGGGGTCCAGCCATGGAGAAGATTTTAGTCACTAGGATAACATAAAGAATAAACACATTATAATAAAATTACATTAGGATTTTCTATTTAACCTGTTCCTTAAAACACTAGTGCTTAGGAAATCTAATGGAGGCAAAAGCAGTCAAGGGTAGTTTAGGGTTAGTGTTAGGGTTAGGGTTAGTGTTAGGGTTAGGGTACAGCTTAGGGTATGGGATAGGGTATGGGTGAGGGTACGGCGTAGGGTAGGGGTTAGGGTTAGGGTTAGGGTTAGGGTTAGGGTACGGCTTAGGGTACGGGTGAGGGTACGGGTGAGGGTACTGCGTAGGGTATTGGTTAGGGTTAGGGTACGGCTTAGGATACGTGTTAGGGTATGGGTTAGGGTACGGCGTAGGGTATGGGTTAGGGTTAGGGTTAGGGTTAGGGTACGGCTTAGGGTACGGGGTAGGGTACGGGTGAGGGTACGACGTAGGGTATAGGTTAGGGTTAGGGTTAGGGTTAGGGTACGGCTTAGGATACAGGTTAGGGTACGGGTGAGGGTACGGCGTAGCGTATGGGTTATGGTTAGTTACGGCTTAGGGTATGGGTTAGGGTACGGGTGAGGGTACGGCGTAGGGTATGGGTTAGGGTTAGGGTTAGGGTTAGGGTTAGTTTTAGGGTTAGGGATTGGTTTAGGGTACGGGTTAGGATTAGCGTACGTGTTAGGGTTAGGGTTTGGGTTAGGGTTAGGGTACGCGTTAGGGTTAGGGTATGGGTTAGGGTTAGGGTACACGTTAGGATTAGGGTATTTATTAAACCTATCCCACTCTCTAGATACCACTTAGCACGTAAAGGAATATTATTTCGGGTCCAGCCATGGAGAAGATTTTAGTCACTAGGATAAGATAAAGAATAAACACATTATAAAAAAATCACATTAGGATTTTCTTTTTAACCTGTTCCTTAAAACACTAGTGCTTAGGAAATCTAATGGAGGCAAAAGCAGTCAAGGGTAGTTTAGGGTTAGGGTTAGGGTTAGGGTTAGTGTTAGGGTTAGGGTAGGGCTTAGGGTATGGGATAGGGTACAGGTGAGGGTACGGCGTAGGGTAGGGGTTAGGGTTAGGGTTAGGTTTAGGGTACGGCTTAGGGTACGGGTGAGGGTACGGGTGAGGGTACTGCGTAGGGTATTTGTTAGGGTTAGGGTACGGCTTAGGATACGGGTTAGGGTACGGGTTAGGGTACGGCGTAGGGTATGGGTTAGGGTTAGGGTTAGGGTTAGGGTTAGGGTACGGCTTAGGGTACGGATGAGGGTACGGGTGAGGGTACGGCGTAGGGTATAGGTTAGGGTTTGGGTTAGGGTTAGGGTACGGTTTAGAATACGGGTTAGGTTACGGGTGAGGGTACGGCGGAGCGTATGTTTTAGGGTTAGGATTAGGGTTAGGGTACGGCTTAGGGTACGGGTTAGGGTACGGGTGAGGGTACGGCGTAGGGTATGGGTTAGGGTTAGGGTTACGGTTAGGGTTAGTTTTAGGGTTAGGGATTGGTTTAGGGTACGGGTTAGGATTAGCGTACGTGTTAGGGTTAGTGTTTGGGTTAGGGTTAGGGTACGCGTTAGGGTTAGGGTATGGGTTAGGGTTAGGGTACACGTTAGGATTAGGGTATTTATTAAACCTATCCCACTCTCTAGATACCACTTAGCACGTAAAGGAATATCATTTGGGGTCCAGTCATGGAGAAGATTTTAGTCACTAGAATAAGATAAAGAATAAACACATTATAAAAAAATCACATTAGGATTTTCTTTTTAACCTGTTCCTTAAAACACTAGTGCTTAGGAAATCTAATGGAGGCAAAAGCAGTCAAGGGTAGTTTAGGGTTAGGGTTAGGGTTAGGGTTAGTGTTAGGGTTAGGGTACGGCTTAGGGTATGGGATAGGGTACGGGTGAGGGTACGGCATAGGGTAGGGGTTAGGGTTAGGGTTAGGGTTAGGGTTAGGGTTAGGGTTAGGGTACGGCTTAGGGTACGGGTGAGGGTACGGGTGAGGGTACTGCGTAGCGTATTGGTTAGGGTTAGGGTACGGCTTAGGATACGTGTTAGGGTATGGGTTAGGGTACGGCGTAGTGTATGGGTTAGGGTTAGGGTTAGGGTTAGGGTTAGGGTATGGGTTAGGGTACGGGTGAGGGTACGGCGTAGGGTATAGGTTAGGGTTAGGGTTAGAGTTAGGGTACGGCTTAGGATACGGGTTAGGGTACGGGTGAGGGTACGGTGTAGCGTATGGGTTATGGTTAGGGTACGGCTTAGGGTATGGGTTAGGGTACGGGTGAGGGTATGGCGTAGGGTATGGGTTAGGGTTAGGGTTAGTTTTAGGGTTAGGGATTGGTTTAGGGTACGGGTTAGGATTAGCGTACGTGTTAGGGTTAGGGTTTGGGTTAGGGTTAGGGTACGCGTTAGGGTTAGGGTATGGGTTAGGGTTAGGGTACACGTTAGGATTAGGGTATTTATTAAACCTATCCCACTCTCTAGATACCACTTAGCACGTAAAGGAATATTATTTGGGGTCCAGCCATGGAGAAGATTTTAGTCACTAGGATAAGATAAAGAATAAACACATTATAAAAAAATCACATTAGGATTTTCTTTTTAACCTGTTCCTTAAAACACTAGTGCTTAGGAAATCTAATGGAGGCAAAAGCAGTCAAGGGTAGTTTAGGGTTAGGGTTAGGGTTAGGGTTAGTGTTAGGGTTAGGGTACGGCTTAGGGTATGGGATAGGGTACGGGTGAGGGTACGGCGTAGGGTAGGGGTTAGGGTTAGGGTTAGGGTTAGGGTTAGGGTACGCCTTAGGGTACGGGTGAGGGTACGGGTGAGGGTACTGCGTAGGGTATTGGTTAGGGTTAGGGTACGGCTTAGGATACGGGTTAGGGTACGGGTTAGGGTACGGCGCAGGGTATGTGTTAGGGTTAGGGTTAGGGTTAGGGTTAGGGTTAGGGTTAGGGTACGGCTTAGGGTACGGGTGAGGATACGGTGTAGGGTATAGGTTAGGGATAGGGTATGGCTTAAGATACGGGTTAGGGTACGGGTGAGGGTACGGCGTAGCGTATGGGTTAGGGTTAGGGTTAGGGTTAGTGTACGGCTTAGGGTACGGGTTAGGGTACGGGTGAGGGTACGGCGTAGGGTATGGGTTAGGGTTAGGGTTAGGGTTAGGGTTAGTTTTAGGGTTAGGGATTGGTTTAGGGTACGGGTTAGGATTAGCGTACGTGTTAGGGTTAGGGTATGGGTTAGGGTTAGGGTACACGTTAGGATTAGGGTATTTATTAAACCTATCCCACTCTCTAGATACCACTTAGCACGTAAAGGAATATTATTTGGGGTCCAGCCATGGAGAAGATTTTAGTCACTAGGATAACATAAAGAATAAACACATTATAATAAAATCACATTAGGATTTTCTATTTAACCTGTTCCTTAAAACACTAGTGCTTAGGAAATCTAATGGAGGCAAAAGCAGTCAAGGGTAGTTTAGGGTTAGTGTTAGGGTTAGGGTTAGTGTTAGGGTTAGGGTACAGCTTAGGGTATGGGATAGGGTATGGGTGAGGGTATGGCGTAGGGTAGGGGTTAGGGTTAGGGTTAGGGTTAGGGTTAGGGTACGGCTTAGGGTACGGGTGAGGGTACGGGTGAGGGTACTGCGTAGGGTATTGGTTAGGGTTAGGGTACGGCTTAGGATACGTGTTAGGGTATGGGTTAGGGTACGGCGTAGGGTATGGGTTAGGGTTAGGGTTAGGGTTAGGGTTAGGGTACGGCTTAGGGTACGGGGTAGGGTACGGGTGAGGGTACGACGTAGGGTATAGGTTATGGTTAGGGTTAGGGTTAGGGTACGGCTTAGGATACAGGTTAGGGTACGGGTGAGGGTACGGCGTAGCGTATGGGTTATGGTTAGTTACGGCTTAGGGTATGGGTTAGGGTACGGGTGAGGGTACGGCGTAGGGTATGGGTTAGGGTTAGGGTTAGGGTTAGGGTTAGTTTTAGGGTTAGGGATTGGTTTAGGGTACGGGTTAGGATTAGCGTACGTGTTAGGGTTAGGGTTTGGGTTAGGGTTAGGGTACGCGTTAGGGTTAGGGTATGGGTTAGGGTTAGGGTACACGTTAGGATTAGGGTATTTATTAAACCTATCCCACTCTCTAGATACCACTTAGCACGTAAAGGAATATTATTTCGGGTCCAGCCATGGAGAAGATTTTAGTCACTAGGATAAGATAAAGAATAAACACATTATAAAAAAATCACATTAGGATTTTCTTTTTAACCTGTTCCTTAAAACACTAGTGCTTAGGAAATCTAATGGAGGCAAAAGCAGTCAAGGGTAGTTTAGGGTTAGGGTTAGGGTTAGGGTTAGTGTTAGGGTTAGGGTAGGGCTTAGGGTATGGGATAGGGTACAGGTGAGGGTACGGCGTAGGGTAGGGGTTAGGGTTAGGGTTAGGTTTAGGGTACGGCTTAGGGTACGGGTGAGGGTACGGGTGAGGGTACTGCGTAGGGTATTTGTTAGGGTTAGGGTACGGCTTAGGATACGGGTTAGGGTACGGGTTAGGGTACGGCGTAGGGTATGGGTTAGGGTTAGGGTTAGGGTTAGGGTTAGGGTACGGCTTAGGGTACGGATGAGGGTACGGGTGAGGGTACGGCGTAGGGTATAGGTTAGGGTTTGGGTTAGGGTTAGGGTACGGTTTAGAATATGGGTTAGGTTACGGGTGAGGGTACGGCGGAGCGTATGTTTTAGGGTTAGGATTAGGGTTAGGGTACGGCTTAGGGTACGGGTTAGGGTACGGGTGAGGGTACGGCGTAGGGTATGGGTTAGGGTTAGGGTTACGGTTAGGGTTAGTTTTAGGGTTAGGGATTGGTTTAGGGTACGGGTTAGGATTAGCGTACGTGTTAGGGTTAGTGTTTGGGTTAGGGTTAGGGTACGCGTTAGGGTTAGGGTATGGGTTAGGGTTAGGGTACACGTTAGGATTAGGGTATTTATTAAACCTATCCCACTCTCTAGATACCACTTAGCACGTAAAGGAATATCATTTGGGGTCCAGTCATGGAGAAGATTTTAGTCACTAGAATAAGATAAAGAATAAACACATTATAAAAAAATCACATTAGGATTTTCTTTTTAACCTGTTCCTTAAAACACTAGTGCTTAGGAAATCTAATGGAGGCAAAAGCAGTCAAGGGTAGTTTAGGGTTAGGGTTAGGGTTAGGGTTAGTGTTAGGGTTAGGGTACGGCTTAGGGTATGGGATAGGGTACGGGTGAGGGTACGGCATAGGGTAGGGGTTAGGGTTAGGGTTAGGGTTAGGGTTAGGGTTAGGGTTAGGGTACGGCTTAGGGTACGGGTGAGGGTACGGGTGAGGGTACTGCGTAGCGTATTGGTTAGGGTTAGGGTACGGCTTAGGATACGTGTTAGGGTATGGGTTAGGGTACGGCGTAGTGTATGGGTTAGGGTTAGGGTTAGGGTTAGGGTTAGGGTATGGGTTAGGGTACGGGTGAGGGTACGGCGTAGGGTATAGGTTAGGGTTAGGGTTAGAGTTAGGGTACGGCTTAGGATACGGGTTAGGGTACGGGTGAGGGTACGGTGTAGCGTATGGGTTATGGTTAGGGTACGGCTTAGGGTATGGGTTAGGGTACGGGTGAGGGTATGGCGTAGGGTATGGGTTAGGGTTAGGGTTAGTTTTAGGGTTAGGGATTGGTTTAGGGTACGGGTTAGGATTAGCGTACGTGTTAGGGTTAGGTTTTGGGTTAGGGTTAGGGTACGCGTTAGGGTTAGGGTATGGGTTAGGGTTAGGGTACACGTTAGGATTAGGGTATTTATTAAACCTATCCCACTCTCTAGATACCACTTAGCACGTAAAGGAATATTATTTGGGGTCCAGCCATGGAGAAGATTTTAGTCACTAGGATAAGATAAAGAATAAACACATTATAAAAAAATCACATTAGGATTTTCTTTTTAACCTGTTCCTTAAAACACTAGTGCTTAGGAAATCTAATGGAGGCAAAAGCAGTCAAGGGTAGTTTAGGGTTAGGGTTAGGGTTAGGGTTAGTGTTAGGGTTAGGGTACGGCTTAGGGTATGGGATAGGGTACGGGTGAGGGTACGGCGTAGGGTAGGGGTTAGGGTTAGGGTTAGGGTTATGGTACGGCTTAGGATACGGGTTAGGTTACGGGTGAGGGTACGGCGTAGGGTAGGGGTTAGGGTTAGGGTTAGGGTTAGGGTTAGGGTACGGCTTAGGGTACGGGTGAGGGTACGGGTGAGGGTACTGCGTAGGGTATTGGTTAGGGTTAGGGTACGGCTTAGGATACGGGTTAGGGTACGGGTTAGTGTACGGCGTAGGGTATGTGTTAGGGTTAGGGTTAGGGTTAGGGTTAGGGTTAGGGTTAGGGTACGGCTTAGGGTACGGGTGAGGATACGGTGTAGGGTATAGGTTAGGGATAGGGCATGGCTTAAGATACGGGTTAGGGTACGGGTGAGGGTACGGCGTAGCGTATGGGTTAGGGTTAGGGTTAGGGTTAGTGTACGGCTTAGGGTACGGGTTAGGGTACGGGTGAGGGTACGGCGTAGGGTATGGGTTAGGGTTAGGGTTAGGGTTAGGGTTAGTTTTAGGGTTAGGGATTGGTTTAGGGTACGGGTTAGGATTAGCGTACGTGTTAGGGTTAGGGTTTGGGTTAGGGTTAGGGTACGCGTTAGGGTTACGGTATGGGTTAGGGTTAGGGTACACGTTAGGATTAGGGTATTTATTAAACCTATCCCACTCTCTAGATACCACTTAGCACGTAAAGGAATATTATTTGTGGTCCAGCCATGGAGAAGATTTTAGTCACTAGGATAACATAAAGAATAAACACATTATAAAAAAATCACATTAGGATTTTCTATTTAACCTGTTCCTTAAAACACTAGTGCTTAGGAAATCTAATGGAGGCAAAAGCAGTCAAGGGTATTTTAGGGTTAGTGTTAGGGTTAGGGTTAGTGTTAGGGTTAGGGTACAGCTTAGGGTATGGGATAGGGTATGGGTGAGGGTACGGCGTAGGGTAGGGGTTAGGGTTAGGGTTAGGGTTAGGGTTAGGGTACGGCTTAGGGTACGGGTGAGGGTACGGGTGAGGGTACTGCGTAGGTTATTGGTTAGGGTTAGGGTACGGCTTAGGATACGTGTTAGGGTATGGGTTAGGGTACGGCGTAGGGTATGGGTTAGGGTTAGGGTTAGGGTTAGGGTTAGGGTACGGCTTAGGGTACGGGGTAGGGTACGGGTGAGGGTACGACGTAGGGTATAGGTTAGGGTTAGGGTTAGGGTTAGGGTACGGCTTAGGATACAGATTAGGGTACGGGTGAGGGTACGGCGTAGCGTATGGGTTATGGTTAGTTACGGCTTAGGGTACGGGTTAGGGTACGGGTGAGGGTACGGCGTAGGGTACGGGTTAGGGTACGGCGCAGGGTATGTGTTAGGGTTAGGGTTAGGGTTAGGGTTAGGGTTAGGGTTAGGGTACGGCTTAGGGTACGGGTGAGGATACGGTGTAGGGTATAGGTTAGGGATAGGGTATGGCTTAAGATACGGGTTAGGGTACGGGTGAGGGTACGGCGTAGCGTATGGGTTAGGGTTAGGGTTAGGGTTAGTGTACGGCTTAGGGTACGGGTTAGGGTACGGGTGAGGGTACGGCGTAGGGTATGGGTTAGGGTTAGGGTTAGGGTTAGGGTTAGTTTTAGGGTTAGGGATTGGTTTAGGGTACGGGTTAGGATTAGCGTACGTGTTAGGGTTAGGGTTTGGGTTAGGGTTAGGGTACGCGTTAGGGTTAGGGTATGGGTTAGGGTTAGGGTACACGTTAGGATTAGGGTATTTATTAAACCTATCCCACTCTCTAGATACCACTTAGCACGTAAAGGAATATTATTTGGGGTCCAGCCATGGAGAAGATTTTAGTCACTAGGATAACATAAAGAATAAACACATTATAATAAAATCACATTAGGATTTTCTATTTAACCTGTTCCTTAAAACACTAGTGCTTAGGAAATCTAATGGAGGCAAAAGCAGTCAAGGGTAGTTTAGGGTTAGTGTTAGGGTTAGGGTTAGTGTTAGGGTTAGGGTACAGCTTAGGGTATGGGATAGGGTATGGGTGAGGGTACGGCGTAGGGTAGGGGTTAGGGTTAGGGTTAGGGTTAGGGTTAGGGTACGGCTTAGGGTACGGGTGAGGGTACGGGTGAGGGTACTGCGTAGGGTATTGGTTAGGGTTAGGGTACGGCTTAGGATACGTGTTAGGGTATGGGTTAGGGTACGGCGTAGGGTATGGGTTAGGGTTAGGGTTAGGGTTAGGGTTAGGGTACGGCTTAGGGTACGGGGTAGGGTACGGGTGAGGGTACGACGTAGGGTATAGGTTAGGGTTAGGGTTAGGGTTAGGGTACGGCTTAGGATACAGGTTAGGGTACGGGTGAGGGTACGGCGTAGCGTATGGGTTATGGTTAGTTACGGCTTAGGGTATGGGTTAGGGTACGGGTGAGGGTACGGCGTAGGGTATGGGTTAGGGTTAGGGTTAGGGTTAGGGTTAGTTTTAGGGTTAGGGATTGGTTTAGGGTACGGGTTAGGATTAGCGTACGTGTTAGGGTTAGGGTTTGGGTTAGGGTTAGGGTACGCGTTAGGGTTAGGGTATGGGTTAGGGTTAGGGTACACGTTAGGATTAGGGTATTTATTAAACCTATCCCACTCTCTAGATACCACTTAGCACGTAAAGGAATATTATTTCGGGTCCAGCCATGGAGAAGATTTTAGTCACTAGGATAAGATAAAGAATAAACACATTATAAAAAAATCACATTAGGATTTTCTTTTTAACCTGTTCCTTAAAACACTAGTGCTTAGGAAATCTAATGGAGGCAAAAGCAGTCAAGGGTAGTTTAGGGTTAGGGTTAGGGTTAGGGTTAGTGTTAGGGTTAGGGTAGGGCTTAGGGTATGGGATAGGGTACAGGTGAGGGTACGGCGTAGGGTAGGGGTTAGGGTTAGGGTTAGGTTTAGGGTACAGCTTAGGGTACGGGTGAGGGTACGGGTGAGGGTACTGCGTAGGGTATTTGTTAGGGTTAGGGTACGGCTTAGGATACGGGTTAGGGTACGGGTTAGGGTACGGCGTAGGGTATGGGTTAGGGTTAGGGTTAGGGTTAGGGTTAGGGTACGGCTTAGGGTACGGATGAGGGTACGGGTGAGGGTACGGCGTAGGGTATAGGTTAGGGTTTGGGTTAGGGTTAGGGTACGGTTTAGAATACGGGTTAGGTTACGGGTGAGGGTACGGCGGAGCGTATGTTTTAGGGTTAGGATTAGGGTTAGGGTACGGCTTAGGGTACGGGTTAGGGTACGGGTGAGGGTACGGCGTAGGGTATGGGTTAGGGTTAGGGTTACGGTTAGGGTTAGTTTTAGGGTTAGGGATTGGTTTAGGGTACGGGTTAGGATTAGCGTACGTGTTAGGGTTAGTGTTTGGGTTAGGGTTAGGGTACGCGTTAGGGTTAGGGTATGGGTTAGGGTTAGGGTACACGTTAGGATTAGGGTATTTATTAAACCTATCCCACTCTCTAGATACCACTTAGCACGTAAAGGAATATCATTTGGGGTCCAGTCATGGAGAAGATTTTAGTCACTAGAATAAGATAAAGAATAAACACATTATAAAAAAATCACATTAGGATTTTCTTTTTAACCTGTTCCTTAAAACACTAGTGCTTAGGAAATCTAATGGAGGCAAAAGCAGTCAAGGGTAGTTTAGGGTTAGGGTTAGGGTTAGGGTTAGTGTTAGGGTTAGGGTACGGCTTAGGGTATGGGATAGGGTACGGGTGAGGGTACGGCATAGGGTAGGGGTTAGGGTTAGGGTTAGGGTTAGGGTTAGGGTTAGGGTTAGGGTACGGCTTAGGGTACGGGTGAGGGTACGGGTGAGGGTACTGCGTAGCGTATTGGTTAGGGTTAGGGTACGGCTTAGGATACGTGTTAGGGTATGGGTTAGGGTACGGCGTAGTGTATGGGTTAGGGTTAGGGTTAGGGTTAGGGTTAGGGTATGGGTTAGGGTACGGGTGAGGGTACGGCGTAGGGTATAGGTTAGGGTTAGGGTTAGAGTTAGGGTACGGCTTAGGATACGGGTTAGGGTACGGGTGAGGGTACGGTGTAGCGTATGGGTTATGGTTAGGGTACGGCTTAGGGTATGGGTTAGGGTACGGGTGAGGGTATGGCGTAGGGTATGGGTTAGGGTTAGGGTTAGTTTTAGGGTTAGGGATTGGTTTAGGGTACGGGTTAGGATTAGCGTACGTGTTAGGGTTAGGGTTTGGGTTAGGGTTAGGGTACGCGTTAGGGTTAGGGTATGGGTTAGGGTTAGGGTACACGTTAGGATTAGGGTATTTATTAAACCTATCCCACTCTCTAGATACCACTTAGCACGTAAAGGAATATTATTTGGGGTCCAGCCATGGAGAAGATTTTAGTCACTAGGATAAGATAAAGAATAAACACATTATAAAAAAATCACATTAGGATTTTCTTTTTAACCTGTTCCTTAAAACACTAGTGCTTAGGAAATCTAATGGAGGCAAAAGCAGTCAAGGGTAGTTTAGGGTTAGGGTTAGGGTTAGGGTTAGTGTTAGGGTTAGGGTACGGCTTAGGGTATGGGATAGGGTACGGGTGAGGGTACGGCGTAGGGTAGGGGTTAGGGTTAGGGTTAGGGTTATGGTACGGCTTAGGATACGGGTTAGGTTATGGGTGAGGGTACGGCGTAGGGTAGGGGTTAGGGTTAGGGTTAGGGTTAGGGTTAGGGTACGGCTTAGGGTACGGGTGAGGGTACGGGTGAGGGTACTGCGTAGGGTATTGGTTAGGGTTAGGGTACGGCTTAGGATACGGGTTAGGGTACGGGTTAGGGTACGGCGTAGGGTATGTGTTAGGGTTAGGGTTAGGGTTAGGGTTAGGGTTAGGGTTAGGGTACGGCTTAGGGTACGGGTGAGGATACGGTGTAGGGTATAGGTTAGGGATAGGGCATGGCTTAAGATACGGGTTAGGGTACGGGTGAGGGTACGGCGTAGCGTATGGGTTAGGGTTAGGGTTAGGGTTAGTGTACGGCTTAGGGTACGGGTTAGGGTACGGGTGAGGGTACGGCGTAGGGTATGGGTTAGGGTTAGGGTTAGGGTTAGGGTTAGTTTTAGGGTTAGGGATTGGTTTAGGGTACGGGTTAGGATTAGCGTACGTGTTAGGGTTAGGGTTTGGGTTAGGGTTAGGGTACGCGTTAGGGTTACGGTATGGGTTAGGGTTAGGGTACACGTTAGGATTAGGGTATTTATTAAACCTATCCCACTCTCTAGATACCACTTAGCACGTAAAGGAATATTATTTGGGGTCCAGCCATGGAGAAGATTTTAGTCACTAGGATAACATAAAGAATAAACACATTATAAAAAAATCACATGAGGATTTTCTATTTAACCTGTTCCTTAAAACACTAGTGCTTAGGAAATCTAATGGAGGCAAAAGCAGTCAAGGGTATTTTAGGGTTAGTGTTAGGGTTAGGGTTAGTGTTAGGGTTAGGGTACAGCTTAGGGTATGGGATAGGGTATGGGTGAGGGTACGGCGTAGGGTAGGGGTTAGGGTTAGGGTTAGGGTTAGGGTTAGGGTACGGCTTAGGGTACGGGTGAGGGTACGGGTGAGGGTACTGCGTAGGTTATTGGTTAGGGTTAGGGTACGGCTTAGGATACGTGTTAGGGTATGGGTTAGGGTACGGCGTAGGGTATGGGTTAGGGTTAGGGTTAGGGTTAGGGTTAGGGTACGGCTTAGGGTACGGGGTAGGGTACGGGTGAGGGTACGACGTAGGGTATAGGTTAGGGTTAGGGTTAGGGTTAGGGTACGGCTTAGGATACAGGTTAGGGTACGGGTGAGGGTACGGCGTAGCGTATGGGTTATGGTTAGTTACGGCTTAGGGTATGGGTTAGGGTACGGGTGAGGGTACGGCGTAGGGTATGGGTTAGGGTTAGGGTTAGGGTTAGGGTTAGTTTTAGGGTTAGGGATTGGTTTAGGGTACGGGTTAGGATTAGCGTACGTGTTAGGGTTAGGGTTTGGGTTAGGGTTAGGTACGCGTTAGGGTTAGGGTATGGGTTAGGGTTAGGGTACACGTTAGGATTAGGGTATTTATTAAACCTATCCCACTCTCTAGATACCACTTAGCACGTAAAGGAATATTATTTCGGGTCCAGCCATGGAGAAGATTTTAGTCACTAGGATAAGATAAAGAATAAACACATTATAAAAAAATCACATTAGGATTTTCTTTTTAACCTGTTCCTTAAAACACTAGTGCTTAGGAAATCTAATGGAGGCAAAAGCAGTCAAGGGTAGTTTAGGGTTAGGGGTTAGGGTTAGGGTTAGTGTTAGGGTTAGGGTAGGGCTTAGGGTATGGGATAGGGTACAGGTGAGGGTACGGCGTAGGGTAGGGGTTAGGGTTAGGGTTAGGTTTTAGGGTACGGCTTAGGGTACGGGTGAGGGTACGGGTGAGGGTATTTGTTAGGGTTAGGGTACGGCTTAGGATACGGGTTAGGGTACGGGTTAGGGTACGGCGTAGGGTATGGTTAGGGTTAGGGTTAGGGTTAGGGTTAGGGTACGGCTTAGGGTACGGATGAGGGTACGGGTGAGGGTACGGCATAGGTATAGGTTAGGGTTTGGGTTAGGGTTAGGGTACGGTTTAGAATACGGGTTAGGTTACGGGTGAGGGTACGGCGGAGCGTATGTTTTAGGGTTAGGATTAGGGTTAGGGTACGGCTTAGGGTACGGGTTAGGGTACGGGTGAGGGTACGGCGTAGGGTATGGGTTAGGGTTAGGGTTACGGTTAGGGTTAGTTTTAGGGTTAGGGATTGGTTTAGGGTACGGGTTAGGATTAGCGTACGTGTTAGGGTTAGTGTTTGGGTTAGGGTTAGGGTACGCGTTAGGGTTAGGGTATGGGTTAGGGTTAGGGTACACGTTAGGATTAGGGTATTTATTAAACCTATCCCACTCTCTAGATACCACTTAGCACGTAAAGGAATATCATTTGGGTAGTCCAGTCATGGAGAAGATTTTACTCACTAGAATAAGATAAAGAATAAACACATTATAAAAAAATCACATTAGGATTTTCTTTTTAACCTGTTCCTTAAAACACTAGTGCTTAGGAAATCTAATGGAGGCAAAAGCAGTCAAGGGTAGTTTAGGGTTAGGGTTAGGGTTAGGGTTAGTGTTAGGGTTAGGGTACGGCTTAGGGTATGGGATAGGGTACGGGTGAGGGTACGGCATAGGGTAGGGGTTAGGGTTAGGGTTAGGGTTAGGGTTAGGGTTAGGGTTAGGGTACGGCTTAGGGTACGGGTGAGGGTACGGGTGAGGGTACTGCGTAGCGTATTGGTTAGGGTTAGGGTACGGCTTAGGATACGTGTTAGGGTATGGGTTAGGGTACGGCGTAGTGTATGGGTTAGGGTTAGGGTTAGGGTTAGGGTTAGGGTATGGGTTAGGGTACGGGTGAGGGTACGGCGTAGGGTATAGGTTAGGGTTAGGGTTAGAGTTAGGGTACGGCTTAGGATACGGGTTAGGGTACGGGTGAGGGTACGGTGTAGCGTATGGGTTATGGTTAGGGTACGGCTTAGGGTATGGGTTAGGGTACGGGTGAGGGTATGGCGTAGGGTATGGGTTAGGGTTAGGGTTAGTTTTAGGGTTAGGGATTGGTTTAGGGTACGGGTTAGGATTAGCGTACGTGTTAGGGTTAGGGTTTGGGTTAGGGTTAGGGTACGCGTTAGGGTTAGGGTATGGGTTAGGGTTAGGGTACACGTTAGGATTAGGGTATTTATTAAACCTATCCCACTCTCTAGATACCACTTAGCACGTAAAGGAATATTATTTGGGGTCCAGCCATGGAGAAGATTTTAGTCACTAGGATAAGATAAAGAATAAACACATTATAAAAAAATCACATTAGGATTTTCTTTTTAACCTGTTCCTTAAAACACTAGTGCTTAGGAAATCTAATGGAGGCAAAAGCAGTCAAGGGTAGTTTAGGGTTAGGGTTAGGGTTAGGGTTAGTGTTAGGGTTAGGGTACGGCTTAGGGTATGGGATAGGGTACGGGTGAGGGTACGGCGTAGGGTAGGGGTTAGGGTTAGGGTTAGGGTTATGGTACGGCTTAGGATACGGGTTAGGTTACGGGTGAGGGTACGGCGTAGGGTAGGGGTTAGGGTTAGGGTTAGGGTTAGGGTTAGGGTACGGCTTAGGGTACGGGTGAGGGTACGGGTGAGGGTACTGCGTAGGGTATTGGTTAGGGTTAGGGTACGGCTTAGGATACGGGTTAGGGTACGGGTTAGGGTACGGCGTAGGGTATGTGTTAGGGTTAGGGTTAGGGTTAGGGTTAGGGTTAGGGTTAGGGTACGGCTTAGGGTACGGGTGAGGATACGGTGTAGGGTATAGGTTAGGGATAGGGCATGGCTTAAGATACGGGTTAGGGTACGGGTGAGGGTACGGCGTAGCGTATGGGTTAGGGTTAGGGTTAGGGTTAGTGTACGGCTTAGGGTACGGGTTAGGGTACGGGTGAGGGTACGGCGTAGGGTATGGGTTAGGGTTAGGGTTAGGGTTAGGGTTAGTTTTAGGGTTAGGGATTGGTTTAGGGTACGGGTTAGGATTAGCGTACGTGTTAGGGTTAGGGTTTGGGTTAGGGTTAGGGTACGCGTTAGGGTTACGGTATGGGTTAGGGTTAGGGTACACGTTAGGATTAGGGTATTTATTAAACCTATCCCACTCTCTAGATACCACTTAGCACGTAAAGGAATATTATTTGGGGTCCAGCCATGGAGAAGATTTTAGTCACTAGGATAACATAAAGAATAAACACATTATAAAAAAATCACATTAGGATTTTCTATTTAACCTGTTCCTTAAAACACTAGTGCTTAGGAAATCTAATGGAGGCAAAAGCAGTCAAGGGTATTTTAGGGTTAGTGTTAGGGTTAGGGTTAGTGTTAGGGTTAGGGTACAGCTTAGGGTATGGGATAGGGTATGGGTGAGGGTACGGCGTAGGGTAGGGGTTAGGGTTAGGGTTAGGGTTAGGGTTAGGGTACGGCTTAGGGTACGGGTGAGGGTACGGGTGAGGGTACTGCGTAGGTTATTGGTTAGGGTTAGGGTACGGCTTAGGATACGTGTTAGGGTATGGGTTAGGGTACGGCGTAGGGTATGGGTTAGGGTTAGGGTTAGGGTTAGGGTTAGGGTACGGCTTAGGGTACGGGGTAGGGTACGGGTGAGGGTACGACGTAGGGTATAGGTTAGGGTTAGGGTTAGGGTTAGGGTACGGCTTAGGATACAGGTTAGGGTACGGGTGAGGGTACGGCGTAGTGTATGGGTTATGGTTAGGTACGGCTTAGGGTATGGGTTAGGGTACGTGTGAGGGTACGGCGTAGGGTATGGGTTAGGGTTAGGTTTAGGGTTAGGGTTAGTTTTAGGGTTAGGGATTGGTTTAGGGTACGGGTTAGGATTAGCGTACGTGTTAGGGTTAGGGTTTGGGTTAGGGTTAGGGTACGCGTTAGGGTTAGGGTATGGGTTAGGGTTAGGGTACACGTTAGGATTAGGGTATTTATTAAACCTATCCCACTCCCTAGATACCACTTAGCACGTAAAGGAATATTATTTGGGGTCCAGCCATGGAGAAGATTTTAGTCACTAGGATAAGATAAAGAATAAACACATTATAAAAAAATCACATTAGGATTTTCTTTTTAACCTGTTCCTTAAAACACTAGTGCTTAGGAAATCTAATGGAGGCAAAAGCAGTCAAGGGTAGTTTAGTGTTAGGGTTAGGGTTAGGGTTAGTGTTAGGGTTAGGGTACGGCTTAGGGTATGGGATAGGGTACGGGTGAGGGTACGGCGTAGGGTAGGGGTTAGGGTTAGGGTTAGGGTTAGGGTACGGCTTAGGATACGGGTTAGGGTACGGGTGAGGGTACGGCGTAGCGTGTGGGTTAGGGTTAGGGTTAGGGTTAGGGTAGGGCTTAGGGTATGGGATAGGGTACAGGTGAGGGTACGGCGTAGGGTAGGGGTTAGGGTTAGGGTTAGGTTTAGGGTACGGCTTAGGGTACGGGTGAGGGTACGGGTGAGGGTACTGCGTAGGGTATTTGTTAGGGTTAGGGTACGGCTTAGGATACGGGTTAGGGTACGGGTTAGGGTACGGCGTAGGGTATGGGTTAGGGTTAGGGTTAGGGTTAGGGTTAGGGTACGGCTTAGGGTACGGATGAGGGTACGGGTGAGGGTACGGCGTAGGGTATAGGTTAGGGTTTGGGTTAGGGTTAGGGTACGGTTTAGAATACGGGTTAGGTTACGGGTGAGGGTACGGCGTAGCGTATGTTTTAGGGTTAGGATTAGGGTTAGGGTACGGCTTAGGGTACGGGTTAGGGTACGGGTGAGGGTACGGCGTAGGGTATGGGTTAGGGTTAGGGTTACGGTTAGGGTTAGTTTTAGGGTTAGGGATTGGTTTAGGGTACGGGTTAGGATTAGCGTACGTGTTAGGGTTAGTGTTTGGGTTAGGGTTAGGGTACGCGTTAGGGTTAGGGTATGGGTTAGGGTTAGGGTACACGTTAGGATTAGGGTATTTATTAAACCTATCCCACTCTCTAGATACCACTTAGCACGTAAAGGAATATCATTTGGGGTCCAGTCATGGAGAAGATTTTAGTCACTAGGATAACATAAAGAATAAACACATTATAAAAAAATCACATTAGGATTTTCTATTTAACCTGTTCCTTAAAACACTAGTGCTTAGGAAATCTAATGGAGGCAAAAGCAGTCAAGGGTATTTTAGGGTTAGTGTTAGGGTTAGGGTTAGTGTTAGGGTTAGGGTACGGCTTAGGGTATGGGATAGGGTACGGGTGAGGGTACTGCGTAGGGTATTGGTTAGGGTTAGGGTACGGCTTAGGATACGGGTTAGGGTACGGTTTAGGGTATGGCGTAGGGTATGGGTTAGGGTTAGGGTTAGGGTTAGGGTTAGGGTACGGCTTAGGGTACGGGTTAGGGTACGGGTGAGGGTACGGCGTAGGTTATAGGTTAGGGTTAGGGTTAGGGTACGGCTTAGGATACGGGTTAGGGTACGGGTGAGGGTACGGCGTAGCGTATGGTTTAGGGTTAGGATTAGGGTTAGGGTACGGCTTAGGGTACTGGTTAGGGTACGGGTGAGGGTACGGGTGAGGGTACTGCGTAGGGTATTGGTTAGGGTTAGGGTACGGCTTAGGATACGGGTTAGGGTACGGGTTAGGGTACGGCACAGGGTATGGGTTAGGGTTAGGGTTAGGGTTAGGGTACGGCTTAGGGTACGGGTTAGGGTACGGTTTAGGGTACGGCGTAGGGTATAGGTTAGGGTTAGGGTTAGGGTTAGGGTACGGCTTAGGATACGGGTAGGGTACGGGTGAGGGTACGGCGTAGCGTATGGGTTAGGGTTAGGTTTAGGGTTAGGGTACGGCTTAGGGTACGGGTTAGGGTACGGGTGAAGGTACGGCGTAGGGTATGGGTTAGGGTTAGGGTTAGGGTTAGGGTTAGTTTTAGGGTTAGGGATTGGTTTAGGGTACGGGTTAGGATTACCGTACGTGTTAGGGTTAGGGTTTGGGTTAGGGATAGGGTACGCGTTAGGGTTAGGGTATGGGTAAGGGTTAGGGTACACGTTAGGATTAGGGTATTTATTAAACCTATCCCACTCTCTAGATACCACTTAGCACGTAAAGGAATATTATTTGGGGTCCAGCCATGGAGAAGATTTTAGTCACTAGGATAAGATAAAGAATAAACACATTATAAAAAAATCACATTAGGATTTTCTTTTTAACCTGTTCCTTAAAACACTAGTGCTTAGGAAATCTAATGGAGGCAAAAGAAGTCAAGGGTAGTTTAGGGTTAGGGTTAGGGTTAGGGTTAGTGTTAGGGTTAGGGTACGGCTTAGGGTATGGGATAGGGTACGGGTGAGGTTACGGCGTAGGGTAGTGGTTAGGGTTAGGGTTAGGGTTAGGGTACGGCTTAGGATACGGGTTAGGGTACGGGTGAGGGTACGGCGTAGCGTGTGGGTTAGGGTTAGGGTTAGGCTTAGGGTACGGCTTAGGGTACGGGTTAGGGTATGGGTTAGGGTACGGCGTAGGGTATGGGTTAGGGTTAGGGTTAGGGTTAGGGTTAGGGTTAGGGTACAGCTAAGGGTACGGGTGGGGGTACGGGTGAGGGTACGGCGTAGGGTATAGGTTAGGGTTAGGTTAGGGTTAGGGTACGGCTTAGGATACGGGTTAGGGTACGGGTGAGGGTACGGCGTAGCGTGTGGGTTAGGGTTAGGGTAGGGTACGGCTTAGGGTACGGGTTACGGTATGGGTGAGGGTACGGCGTAGGGTATGGGTTAGGGTTAGGGTTAGGGTTAGGGTTAGTTTTAGGGTTAGGGATTGGTTTAGGGTACGGGTTAGGATT
This sequence comes from Eubalaena glacialis, assembly GCF_028564815.1. Classification (NCBI taxonomy): domain Eukaryota; kingdom Metazoa; phylum Chordata; class Mammalia; order Artiodactyla; family Balaenidae; genus Eubalaena; species Eubalaena glacialis. The sequence continues at coordinate 83,239 of NW_026871211.1, forward strand.
AGCGTACGTGTTAGGGTTCGGGTTTGGGTTAGGGTTAGGGTACGCGTTAGGGTTAGGGTATGGGTTAGGGTTAGGGTACACTTTAGGATTAGGGTATTTATTAAACCTATCCCACTCTCTAGATACCACTTAGCACGTAAAGGAATATTATTTCGGGTCCAGCCATGGAGAAGATTTTAGTCACTAGGATAAGATAAAGAATAAACACATTATAAAAAAATCACATTAGGATTTTCTTTTTAACCTGTTCCTTAAAACACTAGTGCTTAGGAAATCTAATGGAGGCAAAAGCAGTCAAGTGTAGTTTAGGGTTAGGGTTAGGGTTAGGGTTAGTGTTAGGGTTAGGGTACGGCTTAGGGTATGGGATAGGGTACGGGTGAGGGTACGGCGTAGGGTAGGGGTTAGGGTTAGGGTTAGGGTTAGGGTTAGGGTACGGCTTAGGGTACGGGTGAAGGCACGGGTGAGGGTACTGTGTAGGTTATTGGTTAGGGTTAGGGTACGGCTTAGGATACGGGTTAGGGTACGGGTTAGGGTGCGGCATAGGGTATGGGTTAGGGTTAGGGTTAGGGTTAGGGTTAGGGTTAGGGTACGGCTTAGGGTACGGGTGAGGGTACGTGTGAGGGTACGGCGTAGCGTATGGGTTAGGGTTAGGGTTAGGGTACGGCTTAGGGTACGGGTTAGGGTACGGGTGAGGGTACGGCGTAGGGTATGGGTTAGGGTTAGGGTTAGGTTTAAGGTTAGTTTTAGGGTTAGGGATTGGTTTAGGGTACGCGTTAGGATTAGCGTACGTGTTAGGGTTAGGGTTTGGGTTAGGGTTAGGGTACGCGTTAGGGTTAGGGTATGGGTTAGTGTTAGGGTACACGTTAGGATTAGGGTATTTATTAAACCTATCCCACTCTCTAGATACCACCTAGCACGTAAAGGAATATTATTTGGGGTCCAGCCATGGAGAAGATTTTAGTAACTAGGATAAGATAAAGAATAAACACATTATAAAAAAATCACATTAGGATTTTCTATTTAACCTGTTCCTTAAAACAGTAGTGCTTAGGAAATCTAATGGAGGCAAAAGCAGTCAAGGGTAGTTTAGGGTTAGGGTTAGGGTTAGGGTTAGTGTTAGGGTTAGGGTACGGCTTAGGGTATGGGATAGGGTACGGATGAGGGTACGGCGTAGGGTAGGGGTTAGGGTTAGGGTTATGGTTAGGATTAGGGTACGGCTTAGGGTACGGGTTAGGGTATGGGTTAGGGTACGGCGTAGGGTATGGGTTAGGGTTAGGGTTAGGGTTAGGTTTAGGGTTAGGGTTAGGGTTAGGGTACGGGTGAGGGTACGGGTGAGGGTACGGGTGAGGGTACTGCGTAGGGTATTGGTTAGGGTTAGGGAACGGCTTAGGATACGGGTTAGGGTACGGGTTAGGGTACGGCACAGGGTATGGGTTAGGGTTAGGGTTAGGGTTAGGGTACGGCTTAGGGTACGGGTTAGGGTACGGGTGAGGGTACGGCGTAGGGTATAGGTTAGGGTTAAGGTTAGGGTTAGGGTACGGCTTAGGATACGGGTTAGGGTCCGGGCTAGGGTACGGCGTAGCGTATGGGTTAGGGTTAGGGTTAGGGTTAGGGTACGGCTTAGGGTACGGGTTAGGGTACGGCGTAGCGTGTGGGTTAGGGTTAGGGTTAGGGTTAGGGTACGGCTTAGGGTACAGGTTAGGGTATGGGTTAGGGTACGGCGTAGGGTATGGGTTAGGGTTAGGGTTAGGGTTAGGGTTAGGGTTAGGGTACGGCTTAGGATATGGGTTAGGGTACGGGTGAGGGTACGGTGTAGGGTAGGGGTTAGGGTTAGGGTTAGGGTTAGGGTACGGCTTAGGATATGGGTTAGGGTACGGGTGAGGGTACGGCGTAGAATGTGGGTTAGGGTTAGGGTTAGGGTTAGGGTACGGCTTAGGGTACGGGTTAGGGTACGGGTGAGGGTACGGCGTAGGGTATGCGTTAGGGTTAGGGTTAGGGTTACGGTTAGTTTTAGGGTTAGGGATTGGTTTAGGGTACGGGTTAGGATTAGCGTACGTGTTAGGGTTAGGGTTTGGGTTAGGGTTAGGTTACGCGTTAGGGTTAGGGTATGGGTTAGGGTTAGGGTACACGTTAGGATTAGGTTATTTATTAAACCTATCCAACTCTCTAGATACCACTTAGCACGTAAAGGAATATTATTTGGGGTCCAGCCATGGAGAAGATTTTAGTCACTAGGATAAGATAAAGAATAAACACATTATAAAAAAATCACATTAGGATTTTCTTTTTAACCTGTTCCTTAAAACACTAGTGCTTAGGAAATCTAATGGAGGCAAAAGCAGTCAAGGGTAGTTTAGGGTTAGGGTTAGGGTTAGGGTTAGTGTTAGAGTTAGGGTACGGCTTAGGGTATGGGATAGGGTACGGGTGAGGGTACGGCGTAGGGTAGGGGTTACGGCTAGGGTTAGGGTTAGGGTACGGCTTAGGGTACGGGTGAGGGTACGGGTGAGGGTACTGCGTAGGTTATTGGTTAGGGTTAGGGTACGGCTTAGGATAAGGGTTAGGGTACGGGTTAGGGTGCGGCATAGGCTATGGGTTAGGGTTAGGGTTAGGGTTAGGGTACGGCTTAGGATATGGGTTAGGGTCCGGGTGAGGGTACGGCGTAACGTATGGGTTAGGGTCAGGGTTAGGGTTAGGGTACGGCTTAGGGTACGGGTTAGGGTACGGGTGAGGGTACTGCGTAGGGTATTGGTTAGGGTTAGGGTACGGCTTAGGATACGGGTTAGGGTACGGTTTAGGGTATGGCGTAGGGTATGGGTTAGGGTTAGGGTTAGGGTTAGGGTTAGGGTACGGCTTAGGGTACGGGTTAGGGTACGGGTGAGGGTACGGCGTAGGTTATAGGTTAGGGTTAGGGTTAGGGTACGGCTTAGGATACGGGTTAGGGTACGGGTGAGGGTACGGCGTAGCATATGGTTTAGGGTTAGGATTAGGGTTAGGGTACGGCTTAGGGTACTGGTTAGGGTACGGGTGAGGGTACGGGTGAGGGTACTGCGTAGGGTATTGGTTAGGGTTAGGGTACGGCTTAGGATACGGGTTAGGGTACGGGTTAGGGTACGGCCCAGGGTATGGGTTAGGGTTAGGGTTAGGGTTAGGGTACGGCTTAGGGTACGGGTTAGGGTACGGTTTAGGGTACGGCGTAGGGTATAGGTTAGGGTTAGGGTTAGGGTTAGGGTACGGCTTAGGATACGGGTAGGGTACGGGTGAGGGTACGGCGTAGCGTATGGGTTAGGGTTAGGTTTAGGGTTAGGGTACGGCTTAGGGTACGGGTTAGGGTACGGGTGAAGGTACGGCGTAGGGTATGGGTTAGGGTTAGGGTTAGGGTTAGGGTTAGTTTTAGGGTTAGGGATTGGTTTAGGGTACGGGTTAGGATTACCGTACGTGTTAGGGTTAGGGTTTGGGTTAGGGATAGGGTACGCGTTAGGGTTAGGGTATGGGTAAGGGTTAGGGTACACGTTAGGATTAGGGTATTTATTAAACCTATCCCACTCTCTAGATACCACTTAGCACGTAAAGGAATATTATTTGGGGTCCAGCCATGGAGAAGATTTTAGTCACTAGGATAAGATAAAGAATAAACACATTATAAAAAAATCACATTAGGATTTTCTTTTTAACCTGTTCCTTAAAACACTAGTGCTTAGGAAATCTAATGGAGGCAAAAGAAGTCAAGGGTAGTTTAGGGTTAGGGTTAGGGTTAGGGTTAGTGTTAGGGTTAGGGTACGGCTTAGGGTATGGGATAGGGTACGGGTGAGGTTACGGCGTAGGGTAGTGGTTAGGGTTAGGGTTAGGGTTAGGGTACGGCTTAGGATACGGGTTAGGGTACGGGTGAGGGTACGGCGTAGCGTGTGGGTTAGGGTTAGGGTTAGGGTTAGGGTACGGCTTAGGGTACGGGTTAGGGTATGGGTTAGGGTACGGCGTAGGGTATGGGTTAGGGTTAGGGTTAGGGTTAGGGTTAGGGTTAGGGTACAGCTAAGGGTACGGGTGGGGGTACGGGTGAGGGTACGGCGTAGGGTATAGGTTAGGGTTAGGTTAGGGTTAGGGTACGGCTTAGGATACGGGTTAGGGTACGGGTGAGGGTACGGCGTAGCGTGTGGGTTAGGGTTAGGGTAGGGTACGGCTTAGGGTACGGGTTACGGTATGGGTGAGGGTACGGCGTAGGGTATGGGTTAGGGTTAGGGTTAGGGTTAGGGTTAGTTTTAGGGTTAGGGATTGGTTTAGGGTACGGGTTAGGATTAGCGTACGTGTTAGGGTTAGGGTTTGGGTTAGGGTTAGGGTACGCGTTAGGGTTAGGGTATGGGTTAGGGTTAGGGTACACGTTAGGATTAGGGTATTTATTAAACCTATCCCACTCTCTAGATACCACTTAGCACGTAAAGGAATATTATTTGGGGTCCAGCCATGGAGAAGATTTTAGTCACTAGGATAAGATAAAGAATAAACACATTATAAAAAAATCACATTAGGATTTTCTATTTAACCTGTTCCTTAAAACACTAGTGCTTAGGAAATCTAATGGAGGCAAAAGCAGTCAAGGGTAGTTTAGGGTTAGGGTTAGGGTTAGGGTTAGTGTTAGGGTTAGGGTACGGCTTAGGGTATGGGATAGGGTACGGGTGAGGGTACGGCGTAGAGTAGGGTTTAGGGTTAGGGTTAGGGTTAGGGTAAGGGTACGGCTTAGGGTACGGGTGAGGGTACGGGTGAGGGTACGGCGTAGCCTATGGGTTATGGTTAGGGTACGGCTTAGGGTATGGGTTAGGGTACGGGTGAGGGTACGGCGTAGGGTATGGGTTAGGGTTAGGGTTAGGGTTAGGGTTAGTTTTAGGGTTAGGGATTGGTTTAGGGTACGGGTTAGGATTAGCGTATGTGTTAGGGTTAGGGTTTGGGTTAGGGTTAGGGTACGCGTTAGGGTTAGGGTATGGTTTAGGGTTAGGGTACACGTTAGGATTAGGGTATTTATTAAACCTATCCCACTCTCTAGATACCACTTAGCACGTAAAGGAATATTATATGGGGTCCAGCCATGGAGAAGATTTTAGTAACTAGGATAAGATAAAGAATAAACACATTATAAAAAAATCACATTAGGATTTTCTATTTAACCTGTTCCTTAAAACACTAGTGCTTAGGAAATCTAATGGAGGCAAAAGCAGTCAAGGGTAGTTTAGGGTTAGGGTTAGGGTTAGGGTTAGTGTTAGGGTTAGGGTACAGCTTAGGGTATGGGATAGGGTACGGGTGAGGGTACGGCGTAGGGTAGGGGTTAGGGTTAGGGTTAGGGTTAGGGTTAGGGTACGGGTGAGGGTACGGGTGAGGGTACGGGTGAGGGTACTGCGTAGGGTATTGGTTAGGGTTAGGGTACGGCTTAGGATACGGGTTAGGGTACGGGTTAGGGTACGGCACAGGGTATGGGTTAGGGTTAGGGTTAGGGTTAGGGTTAGGATTAGGGTACGGCTTAGGGTACGGGTTAGGGTACGGGTGAGGGTACGGCGTAGGGTATAGGTTAGGGTTAGGGTTAGGGTTAGGGTACGGCTTAGGATACGGGTTAGGGTACGGGTGAGGGTACAGCGTAGCGTATGGGTTAGGGTTAGGGTTAGGGTTAGGGTACGGCTTAGGGTACGGGTTAGGGTACGGGTGAGGGTTCGGCGTAGGGTATGGGTTAGGGTTAGGGTTAGGGTTAGGGTTAGTTTTAGGGTTAGGGATTGGTTTAGGGTACGGGTTAGGATTAGCGTACGTGTTAGGGTTAGGGTTTGGGTTAGGGTTAGGGTACGCGTTAGGGTTAGGATATGGGTAAGGGTTAGGGTACACGTTAGGATTAGGGTATTTATTAAACCTATCCCACTCTCTAGATACCACTTAGCACGTAAAGGAATATTATTTGGGGTCCAGCCATGGAGAAGATTTTAGTCACTAGGATAAGATAAAGAATAAACACATTATAAAAAAATCACATTAGGATTTTCTTTTTAACCTGTTCCTTAAAACACTAGTGCTTAGGAAATCTAATGGAGGCAAAAGCAGTCAAGGGTAGTTTAGGGTTAGGGTTAGGGTTAGGGTACGGCTTAGGATACGGGTTAGGGTACGGGTGAGGGTACGGCGTAGCCTGTGGGTTAGGGTTAGGGTTAGGGTTAGGGTACGGCTTAGGGTACGGGTTAGGGTACGGGTTAGGGTACGGCATAGGGTATGGGTTAGGGTTAGGGTTAGGGTTAGGGTTAGGGTACGGCTTAGGGTACTGTTTAGGGTACGGGTGAGTGTACGGCGTAGGGTATAGGTTAGGGTTAGGGTTAGGGGTAGGGTATGGCTTAGGATACGGGTTAGGGTACGGGTGAGGGTACGGCGTAGCGTGTAGGTTAGGGTTAGGGTTAGGGTACGGCTTAGGGTACGGGTTAGGGTACGGGTGAGGGTACGGCGTAGGGTATGCGTTAGGGTTAGGGTTAGGGTTAGGGTTAGTTTTAGGGTTAGGGATTGGTTTAGGGTATGGGTTAGGATTAGCATACGTGTTAGGGTTAGGGTTTGGGTTAGGGTTAGGGTACGCGTTAGGGTTAGGGTATGGGTTAGGGTTAGGGTACACGTTAGGATTAGGGTATTTATTAAACCTATCCCACTCTCTAGATACCACTTAGCACGTAAAGGAATATTATTTGGGGTCCAGCCATGGAGAAGATTTTAGTCACTAGGATAAGATAAAGAATAAACACATTATAAAAAAATCACATTAGGATTTTCTATTTAACCTGTTCCTTAAAACACTAGTGCTTAGGGAATCTAATGGAGGCAAAAGCAGTCAAGGGTAGTTTAGGGTTAGGGTTAGGGTTAGGGTTAGTGTTAGGGTTAGGGTACGGCTTAGGGTATGGGATAGGGTACGGGTGAGGGTACGGCGTAGGGTAGGGGTTAGGGTTAGGGTTAGGGTTAGGGTACGGCTTAGGGTACGGGTGAGGGTACGGGTGAGGGTACTGCGTAGGGTATTGGTTAGGGTTAGGGTACGGCTTAGGATACGTGTTAGGGTATGGGTTAGGGTACGGCGTAGGGTATGGGTTTGGGTTAGGGTTAGGGTTAGGGTTAGGGTACGGCTTAGGGTACGGGTTAGGGTACGGGTGAGGGTACGGCGTAGGGTATAGGTTAGGGTTAGGGTTAGGGTTAGGGTACGGCTTAGGATACGGCTTAGGGTACGGGTGAGGGTACGGCGTAGGGTATGGGTTAGGGTTAGGGTTAGGGTTAGGGTTAGTTTTAGGGTTAGGGATTGGTTTAGGGTACGGGTTAGGATTAGCGTACGTGTTAGGGTTAGGTTTTGGGTTAGGGTTAGGGTACGCGTTAGGGTTAGGGTATGGGTTAGGGTTAGGGTACACGTTAGGATTAGGGTATTTATTAAACCTATCCCACTCTCTAGATACCACTTAGCACGTAAAGGAATATTATTTGGGGTCCAGCCATGGAGAAGATTTTAGTCACTAGGATAAGATAAAGAATAAACACATTATAAAAAAATCACATTAGGATTTTCTTTTTAACCTGTTCCTTAAAGCACTAGTGCTTAGGAAATCTAATGGAGGCAAAAGCAGTCAAGGGTAGTTTAGGGTTAGGGTTAGGGTTAGGGTTAGGGTTAGGGTACGGCTTAGGATACAGGTTAGGGTACGGGTGAGGGTACGGCGTAGTGTATGGGTTATGGTTAGGTACGGCTTAGGGTATGGGTTAGGGTACGTGTGAGGGTACGGCGTAGGGTATGGGTTAGGGTTAGGTTTAGGGTTAGGGTTAGTTTTAGGGTTAGGGATTGGTTTAGGGTACGGGTTAGGATTAGCGTACGTGTTAGGGTTAGGGTTTGGGTTAGGGTTAGGGTACGCGTTAGGGTTAGGGTATGGGTTAGGGTTAGGGTACACGTTAGGATTAGGGTATTTATTAAACCTATCCCACTCCCTAGATACCACTTAGCACGTAAAGGAATATTATTTGGGGTCCAGCCATGGAGAAGATTTTAGTCACTAGGATAAGATAAAGAATAAACACATTATAAAAAAATCACATTAGGATTTTCTTTTTAACCTGTTCCTTAAAACACTAGTGCTTAGGAAATCTAATGGAGGCAAAAGCAGTCAAGGGTAGTTTAGGGTTAGGGTTAGGGTTAGGGTACGGCTTAGGATACGGGTTAGGGTACGGGTGAGGGTACGGCGTAGCGTGTGGGTTAGGGTTAGGGTTAGGGTTAGGGTACGGCTTAGGGTACGGGTTAGGGTACGGGTTAGGGTACGGCGTAGGGTATGGGTTAGGGTTAGGGTTAGGGTTAGGGTTAGGGTACGGCTTAGGGTACGGTTTAGGGTACGGTTGAGTGTACGGCGTAGGGTATAGGTTAGGGTTAGGGTTAGGGGTAGGGTACGGCTTAGGATACGGGTTAGGGTACGGGTGAGGGTATGGCGTAGCGTGTAGGTTAGGGTTAGGGTTAGGGTACGGCATAGGGTACGGGTTAGGGTACGGGTGAGGGTACGGCGTAGGGTATGCGTTAGGGTTAGGGTTAGGGTTAGGGTTAGTTTTAGGGTTAGGGATTGGTTTAGGGTACGGGTTAGGATTAGCGTACGTGTTAGGGTTAGGGTTTGGGTTAGGGTTAGGGTACGCGTTAGGGTTAGGGTATGGGTTAGTGTTAGGGTACACATTAGGATTAGGGTATTTATTAAACCTATCCCACTCTCTAGATACCAATTAGCACGTAAAGGAATATTATTTGGGGTCCAGCCATGGAGAAGATTTTAGTCACTAGGATAAGATAAAGAATAAACACATTATAAAAAAATCACATTAGGATTTTCTATTTAACATGTTCCTTAAAACACTAGTGCTTAGGAAATCTAATGGAGGCAAAAGCAGTCAAGGGTAGTTTAGGGTTAGGGTTAGGGTTAGGGTTAGTGTTAGGGTTAGGGTACGGCTTAGGGTATGGGATAGGGTACGGGTGAGGGTACGGCGTAGGGTAGGGGTTAGGGTTAGGGTTAGGGTTAGGGTTAGGGTACGGGTGAGGGTACGGTTGAGGGTACGGGTGAGGGTACTGTGTAGGGTATTGGTTAGGGTTAGGGTACGGCTTAGGATACGGGTTAGGGTACTGGTTAGGGTACGGCACAGGTTGTGGGTTAGGGTTAGGGTTAGTGTTAGGGTACGGCTTAGGATACGGGTTAGGGTACGGGTGAGGGTACGGCGTAGCGTATGGGTTAGGGTTAGGGTTAGGGTTAGGGTACGGCTTAGGGTACGGGTTAGGGTACGGGTGAGGGTACGGCGTAGGGTATGGGTTAGGGTTAGGGTTAGGGTTAGGGTTAGTTTTAGGGTTAGGGATTGGTTTAGGGTACGGGTTAGGATTAGCGTACGTGTTAGGGTTAGGGTTTGGGTTAGGGTTAGGGTACGCGTTAGGGTTAGGGTATGGGTTAGGGTTAGGGTACACGTTAGCATTAGGGTATTTATTAAACCTATCCCACTCTCTAGATACCACTTAGCACGTAAAGGAATATTATTTGGGGTCCAGCCATGGAGAAGATTTTAGTCACTAGGATAAGATAAAGAATAAACACATTATAAAAAAATCACATTAGGATTTTCTTTTTAACCTGTTCCTTAAAACACTAGTGCTTAGGAAATCTAATGGAGGCAAAAGCAGTCAAGGGTAGTTTAGGGTTAGGGTTAGGGTTAGGGTTAGTGTTAGGGTTAGGGTACGGCTTAGGGTATGGGATAGGGTACGGGTGAGGGTACGGCGTAGGGTAGGGGTTAGGGTTAGGGTTAGGGTTATGGTACGGCTTAGGATACGGGTTAGGTTACGGGTGAGGGTACGGCGTAGGGTAGGGGTTAGGGTTAGGGTTAGGGTTAGGGTACGGCTTAGGGTACGGGTGAGGGTACGGGTGAGGGTACTGCGTAGGGTATTGGTTAGGGTTAGGGTACGGTTTAGGATACGGGTTAGGGTACGGGTTAGGGTATGGGATAGGGCACGGGTGAGGGTACGGCGTAGGGTAGGGGTTAGGGTTAGGGTTAGGGTTAGGGTTAGGGTACGCCTTAGGGTACGGGTGAGGGTACGGGTGAGGGTACTGCGTAGGGTATTGGTTAGGGTTAGGGTACGGCTTAGGATACGGGTTAGGGTACGGGTTAGGGTACGGCGCAGGGTATGTGTTAGGGTTAGGGTTAGGGTTAGGGTTAGGGTTAGGGTTAGGGTACGGCTTAGGGTACGGGTGAGGATACGGTGTAGGGTATAGGTTAGGGATAGGGTATGGCTTAAGATACGGGTTAGGGTACGGGTGAGGGTACGGCGTAGCGTATGGGTTAGGGTTAGGGTTAGGGTTAGGGTACGGCTTAGGGTACGGGTTAGGGTACGGGTGAGGGTACGGCGTAGGGTATGGGTTAGGGTTAGGGTTAGGGTTAGGGTTAGTTTTAGGGTTAGGGATTGGTTTAGGGTACGGGTTAGGATTAGCGTACGTGTTAGGGTTAGGGTTTGGGTTAGGGTTAGGGTACGCGTTAGGGTTAGGGTATGGGTTAGGGTTAGGGTACACGTTAGGATTAGGGTATTTATTAAACCTATCCCACTCTCTAGATACCACTTAGCACGTAAAGGAATATTATTTGGGGTCCAGCCATGGAGAAGATTTTAGTCACTAGGATAACATAAAGAATAAACACATTATAATAAAATCACATTAGGATTTTCTATTTAACCTGTTCCTTAAAACACTAGTGCTTAGGAAATCTAATGGAGGCAAAAGCAGTCAAGGGTAGTTTAGGGTTAGTGTTAGGGTTAGGGTTAGTGTTAGGGTTAGGGTACAGCTTAGGGTATGGGATAGGGTATGGGTGAGGGTACGGCGTAGGGTAGGGGTTAGGGTTAGGGTTAGGGTTAGGGTTAGGGTACGGCTTAGGGTACGGGTGAGGGTACGGGTGAGGGTACTGCGTAGGTTATTGGTTAGGGTTAGGGTACGGCTTAGGATACGTGTTAGGGTATGGGTTAGGGTACGGCGTAGGGTATGGGTTAGGGTTAGGGTTAGGGTTAGGGTTAGGGTACGGCTTAGGGTACGGGGTAGGGTACGGGTGAGGGTACGACGTAGGGTATAGGTTAGGGTTAGGGTTAGGGTTAGGGTACGGCTTAGGATACAGGTTAGGGTACGGGTGAGGGTACGGCGTAGCGTATGGGTTATGGTTAGTTACGGCTTAGGGTATGGGTTAGGGTACGGGTGAGGGTACGGCGTAGGGTATGGGTTAGGGTTAGGGTTAGGGTTAGGGTTAGTTTTAGGGTTAGGGATTGGTTTAGGGTACGGGTTAGGATTAGCGTACGTGTTAGGGTTAGGGTTTGGGTTAGGGTTAGGGTACGCGTTAGGGTTAGGGTATGGGTTAGGGTTAGGGTACACGTTAGGATTAGGGTATTTATTAAACCTATCCCACTCTCTAGATACCACTTAGCACGTAAAGGAATATTATTTCGGGTCCAGCCATGGAGAAGATTTTAGTCACTAGGATAAGATAAAGAATAAACACATTATAAAAAAATCACATTAGGATTTTCTTTTTAACCTGTTCCTTAAAACACTAGTGCTTAGGAAATCTAATGGAGGCAAAAGCAGTCAAGGGTAGTTTAGGGTTAGGGTTAGGGTTAGGGTTAGTGTTAGGGTTAGGGTAGGGCTTAGGGTATGGGATAGGGTACAGGTGAGGGTACGGCGTAGGGTAGGGGTTAGGGTTAGGGTTAGGTTTAGGGTACGGCTTAGGGTACGGGTGAGGGTACGGGTGAGGGTACTGCGTAGGGTATTTGTTAGGGTTAGGGTACGGCTTAGGATACGGGTTAGGGTACGGGTTAGGGTACGGCGTACGGTATGGGTTAGGGTTAGGGTTAGGGTTAGGGTTAGGGTACGGCTTAGGGTACGGATGAGGGTACGGGTGAGGGTACGGCGTAGGGTATAGGTTAGGGTTTGGGTTAGGGTTAGGGTACGGTTTAGAATACGGGTTAGGTTACGGGTGAGGGTACGGCGGAGCGTATGTTTTAGGGTTAGGATTAGGGTTAGGGTACGGCTTAGGGTACGGGTTAGGGTACGGGTGAGGGTACGGCGTAGGGTATGGGTTAGGGTTAGGGTTACGGTTAGGGTTAGTTTTAGGGTTAGGGATTGGTTTAGGGTACGGGTTAGGATTAGCGTACGTGTTAGGGTTAGTGTTTGGGTTAGGGTTAGGGTACGCGTTAGGGTTAGGGTATGGGTTAGGGTTAGGGTACACGTTAGGATTAGGGTATTTATTAAACCTATCCCACTCTCTAGATACCACTTAGCACGTAAAGGAATATCATTTGGGGTCCAGTCATGGAGAAGATTTTAGTCACTAGAATAAGATAAAGAATAAACACATTATAAAAAAATCACATTAGGATTTTCTTTTTAACCTGTTCCTTAAAACACTAGTGCTTAGGAAATCTAATGGAGGCAAAAGCAGTCAAGGGTAGTTTAGGGTTAGGGTTAGGGTTAGGGTTAGTGTTAGGGTTAGGGTACGGCTTAGGGTATGGGATAGGGTACGGGTGAGGGTACGGCATAGGGTAGGGGTTAGGGTTAGGGTTAGGGTTAGGGTTAGGGTTAGGGTTAGGGTACGGCTTAGGGTACGGGTGAGGGTACGGGTGAGGGTACTGCGTAGCGTATTGGTTAGGGTTAGGGTACGGCTTAGGATACGTGTTAGGGTATGGGTTAGGGTACGGCGTAGTGTATGGGTTAGGGTTAGGGTTAGGGTTAGGGTTAGGGTATGGGTTAGGGTACGGGTGAGGGTACGGCGTAGGGTATAGGTTAGGGTTAGGGTTAGAGTTAGGGTACGGCTTAGGATACGGGTTAGGGTACGGGTGAGGGTACGGCGTAGCGTATGGGTTATGGTTAGGGTACGGCTTAGGGTATGGGTTAGGGTACGGGTGAGGGTATGGCGTAGGGTATGGGTTAGGGTTAGGGTTAGTTTTAGGGTTAGGGATTGGTTTAGGGTACGGGTTAGGATTAGCGTACGTGTTAGGGTTAGGGTTTGGGTTAGGGTTAGGGTACGCGTTAGGGTTAGGGTATGGGTTAGGGTTAGGGTACACGTTAGGATTAGGGTATTTATTAAACCTATCCCACTCTCTAGATACCACTTAGCACGTAAAGGAATATTATTTGGGGTCCAGCCATGGAGAAGATTTTAGTCACTAGGATAAGATAAAGAATAAACACATTATAAAAAAATCACATTAGGATTTTCTTTTTAACCTGTTCCTTAAAACACTAGTGCTTAGGAAATCTAATGGAGGCAAAAGCAGTCAAGGGTAGTTTAGGGTTAGGGTTAGGGTTAGGGTTAGTGTTAGGGTTAGGGTACGGCTTAGGGTATGGGATAGGGTACGGGTGAGGGTACGGCGTAGGGTAGGGGTTAGGGTTAGGGTTAGGGTTATGGTACGGCTTAGGATACGGGTTAGGTTACGGGTGAGGGTACGGCGTAGGGTAGGGGTTAGGGTTAGGGTTAGGGTTAGGGTTAGGGTACGGCTTAGGGTACGGGTGAGGGTACGGGTGAGGGTACTGCGTAGGGTATTGGTTAGGGTTAGGGTACGGCTTAGGATACGGGTTAGGGTACGGGTTAGGGTACGGCGTAGGGTATGTGTTAGGGTTAGGGTTAGGGTTAGGGTTAGGGTTAGGGTTAGGGTACGGCTTAGGGTACGGGTGAGGATACGGTGTAGGGTATAGGTTAGGGATAGGGCATGGCTTAAGATACGGGTTAGGGTACGGGTGAGGGTACGGCGTAGCGTATGGGTTAGGGTTAGGGTTAGGGTTAGGGTTAGTTTTAGGGTTAGGGATTGGTTTAGGGTACGGGTTAGGATTAGCGTACGTGTTAGGGTTAGGGTTTGGGTTAGGGTTAGGGTACGCGTTAGGGTTACGGTATGGGTTAGGGTTAGGGTACACGTTAGGATTAGGGTATTTATTAAACCTATCCCACTCTCTAGATACCACTTAGCACGTAAAGGAATATTATTTGGGGTCCAGCCATGGAGAAGATTTTAGTCACTAGGATAACATAAAGAATAAACACATTATAAAAAAATCACATGAGGATTTTCTATTTAACCTGTTCCTTAAAACACTAGTGCTTAGGAAATCTAATGGAGGCAAAAGCAGTCAAGGGTATTTTAGGGTTAGTGTTAGGGTTAGGGTTAGTGTTAGGGTTAGGGTACAGCTTAGGGTATGGGATAGGGTATGGGTGAGGGTACGGCGTAGGGTAGGGGTTAGGGTTAGGGTTAGGGTTAGGGTTAGGGTACGGCTTAGGGTACGGGTGAGGGTACGGGTGAGGGTACTGCGTAGGTTATTGGTTAGGGTTAGGGTACGGCTTAGGATACGTGTTAGGGTATGGGTTAGGGTACGGCGTAGGGTATGGGTTAGGGTTAGGGTTAGGGTTAGGGTTAGGGTACGGCTTAGGGTACGGGGTAGGGTACGGGTGAGGGTACGACGTAGGGTATAGGTTAGGGTTAGGGTTAGGGTTAGGGTACGGCTTAGGATACAGGTTAGGGTACGGGTGAGGGTACGGCGTAGTGTATGGGTTATGGTTAGGTACGGCTTAGGGTATGGGTTAGGGTACGTGTGAGGGTACGGCGTAGGGTATGGGTTAGGGTTAGGTTTAGGGTTAGGGTTAGTTTTAGGGTTAGGGATTGGTTTAGGGTACGGGTTAGGATTAGCGTACGTGTTAGGGTTAGGGTTTGGGTTAGGGTTAGGGTACGCGTTAGGGTTAGGGTATGGGTTAGGGTTAGGGTACACGTTAGGATTAGGGTATTTATTAAACCTATCCCACTCCCTAGATACCACTTAGCACGTAAAGGAATATTATTTGGGGTCCAGCCATGGAGAAGATTTTAGTCACTAGGATAAGATAAAGAATAAACACATTATAAAAAAATCACATTAGGATTTTCTTTTTAACCTGTTCCTTAAAACACTAGTGCTTAGGAAATCTAATGGAGGCAAAAGCAGTCAAGGGTAGTTTAGTGTTAGGGTTAGGGTTAGGGTTAGTGTTAGGGTTAGGGTACGGCTTAGGGTATGGGATAGGGTACGGGTGAGGGTACGGCGTAGGGTAGGGGTTAGGGTTAGGGTTAGGGTTAGGGTACGGCTTAGGATACGGGTTAGGGTACGGGTGAGGGTACGGCGTAGCGTGTGGGTTAGGGTTAGGGTTAGGGTTAGGGTAGGGCTTAGGGTATGGGATAGGGTACAGGTGAGGGTACGGCGTAGGGTAGGGGTTAGGGTTAGGGTTAGGTTTAGGGTACGGCTTAGGGTACGGGTGAGGGTACGGGTGAGGGTACTGCGTAGGGTATTTGTTAGGGTTAGGGTACGGCTTAGGATACGGGTTAGGGTACGGGTTAGGGTACGGCGTAGGGTATGGGATAGGGTTAGGGTTAGGGTTAGGGTTAGGGTACGGCTTAGGGTACGGATGAGGGTACGGGTGAGGGTACGGCGTAGGGTATAGGTTAGGGTTTGGGTTAGGGTTTGGGTACGGTTTAGAATACGGGTTAGGTTACGGGTGAGGGTACGGCGTAGCGTATGTTTTAGGGTTAGGATTAGGGTTAGGGTACGGCTTAGGGTACGGGTTAGGGTACGGGTGAGGGTACGGCGTAGGGTATGGGTTAGGGTTAGGGTTACGGTTAGGGTTAGTTTTAGGGTTAGGGATTGGTTTAGGGTACGGGTTAGGATTAGCGTACGTGTTAGGGTTAGTGTTTGGGTTAGGGTTAGGGTACGCGTTAGGGTTAGGGTATGGGTTAGGGTTAGGGTACACGTTAGGATTAGGGTATTTATTAAACCTATCCCACTCTCTAGATACCACTTAGCACGTAAAGGAATATCATTTGGTGTCCAGTCATGGAGAAGATTTTAGTCACTAGAATAAGATAAAGAATAAACACATTATAAAAAAATCACATTAGGATTTTCTTTTTAACCTGTTCCTTAAAACACTAGTGCTTAGGAAATCTAATGGAGGCAAAAGCAGTCAAGGGTAGTTTAGGGTTAGGGTTAGGGTTAGGGTTAGTGTTAGGGTTAGGGTACGGCTTAGGTTATGGGATAGGGTACGGGTGAGGGTACGGCATAGGGTAGGGGTTAGGGTTAGGGTTAGGGTTAGGGTTAGGGTTAGGGTTAGGGTACGGCTTAGGGTACGGGTGAGGGTACGGGTGAGGGTACTGCGTAGCGTATTGGTTAGGGTTAGGGTACGGCTTAGGATACGTGTTAGGGTATGGGTTAGGGTACGGCGTAGGGTATGGGTTAGGGTTAGGGTTAGGGTTAGGGTTAGGGTATGGGTTAGGGTACGGGTGAGGGTACGGCGTAGGGTATAGGTTAGGGTTAGGGTTAGAGTTAGGGTACGGCTTAGGATACGGGTTAGGGTACGGGTGAGGGTACGGCGTAGCGTATGGGTTATGGTTAGGGTACGGCTTAGGGTATGGGTTAGGGTACGGGTGAGGGTATGGCGTAGGGTATGGGTTAGGGTTAGGGTTAGTTTTAGGGTTAGGGATTGGTTTAGGGTACGGGTTAGGATTAGCGTACGTGTTAGGGTTAGGGTTTGGGTTAGGGTTAGGGTACGCGTTAGGGTTAGGGTATGGGTTAGGGTTAGGGTACACGTTAGGATTAGGGTATTTATTAAACCTATCCCACTCTCTAGATACCACTTAGCACGTAAAGGAATATTATTTGGGGTCCAGCCATGGAGAAGATTTTAGTCACTAGGATAAGATAAAGAATAAACACATTATAAAAAAATCACATTAGGATTTTCTTTTTAACCTGTTCCTTAAAACACTAGTGCTTAGGAAATCTAATGGAGGCAAAAGCAGTCAAGGGTAGTTTAGGGTTAGGGTTAGGGTTAGGGTTAGTGTTAGGGTTAGGGTACGGCTTAGGGTATGGGATAGGGTATGGGTGAGGGTACGGCGTAGGGTAGGGGTTAGGGTTAGGGTTAGGGTTATGGTACGGCTTAGGATACGGGTTAGGTTACGGGTGAGGGTACGGCGTAGGGTAGGGGTTAGGGTTAGGGTTAGGGTTAGGGTTAGGGTACGGCTTAGGGTACGGGTGAGGGTACGGGTGAGGGTACTGCGTAGGGTATTGGTTAGGGTTAGGGTACGGCTTAGGATACGGGTTAGGGTACGGGTTAGGGTACGGCGTAGGGTATGTGTTAGGGTTAGGGTTAGGGTTAGGGTTAGGGTTAGGGTTAGGGTACGGCTTAGGGTACGGGTGAGGATACGGTGTAGGGTATAGGTTAGGGATAGGGTATGGCTTAAGATACGGGTTAGGGTACGGGTGAGGGTACGGCGTAGCGTATGGGTTAGGGTTAGGGTTAGGGTTAGGGTACGGCTTAGGGTACGGGTTAGGGTACGGGTGAGGGTACGGCGTAGGGTATGGGTTAGGGTTAGGGTTAGGGTTAGGGTTAGTTTTAGGGTTAGGGATTGGTTTAGGGTACGGGTTAGGATTAGCGTACGTGTTAGGGTTAGTGTTTGGGTTAGGGTTAGGGTACGCGTTAGGGTTAGGGTATGGGTTAGGGTTAGGGTACACGTTAGGATTAGGGTATTTATTAAACCTATCCCACTCTCTAGATACCACTTAGCACGTAAAGGAATATCATTTGGGGTCCAGTCATGGAGAAGATTTTAGTCACTAGAATAAGATAAAGAATAAACACATTATAAAAAAATCACATTAGGATTTTCTTTTTAACCTGTTCCTTAAAACACTAGTGCTTAGGAAATCTAATGGAGGCAAAAGCAGTCAAGGGTAGTTTAGGGTTAGGGTTAGGGTTAGGGTTAGTGTTAGGGTTAGGGTACGGCTTAGGGTATGGGATAGGGTACGGGTGAGGGTACGGCATAGGGTAGGGGTTAGGGTTAGGGTTAGGGTTAGGGTTAGGGTTAGGGTTAGGGTACGGCTTAGGGTACGGGTGAGGGTACGGGTGAGGGTACTGCATAGCGTATTGGTTAGGGTTAGGGTACGGCTTAGGATACGTGTTAGGGTATGGGTTAGGGTACGGCGTAGGGTATGGGTTAGGGTTAGGGTTAGGGTTAGGGTTAGGGTATGGGTTAGGGTACGGGTGAGGGTACGGCGTAGGGTATAGGTTAGGGTTAGGGTTAGAGTTAGGGTACGGCTTAGGATACGGGTTAGGGTACGGGTGAGGGTACGGCGTAGCGTATGGGTTATGGTTAGGGTACGGCTTAGGGTATGGGTTAGGGTACGGGTGAGGGTATGGCGTAGGGTATGGGTTAGGGTTAGGGTTAGTTTTAGGGTTAGGGATTGGTTTAGGGTACGGGTTAGGATTAGCGTACGTGTTAGGGTTAGGGTTTGGGTTAGGGTTAGGGTACGCGTTAGGGTTAGGGTATGGGTTAGGGTTAGGGTACACGTTAGGATTAGGGTATTTATTAAACCTATCCCACTCTCTAGATACCACTTAGCACGTAAAGGAATATTATTTGGGGTCCAGCCATGGAGAAGATTTTAGTCACTAGGATAAGATAAAGAATAAACACATTATAAAAAAATCACATTAGGATTTTCTTTTTAACCTGTTCCTTAAAACACTAGTGCTTAGGAAATCTAATGGAGGCAAAAGCAGTCAAGGGTAGTTTAGGGTTAGGGTTAGGGTTAGGGTTAGTGTTAGGGTTAGGGTACGGCTTAGGGTATGGGATAGGGTACGGGTGAGGGTACGGCGTAGGGTAGGGGTTAGGGTTAGGGTTAGGGTTATGGTACGGCTTAGGATACGGGTTAGGTTACGGGTGAGGGTACGGCGTAGGGTAGGGTTTAGGGTTAGGGTTAGGGTTAGGGTACGGCTTAGGGTACGGGTGAGGGTACGGGTGAGGGTACTGCGTAGGGTATTGGTTAGGGTTAGGGTACGGCTTAGGATACGGGTTAGGGTACGGGTTAGTGTACGGCGTAGGGTATGTGTTAGGGTTAGGGTTAGGGTTAGGGTTAGGGTTAGGGTTAGGGTACGGCTTAGGGTACGGGTGAGGATACGGTGTAGGGTATAGGTTAGGGATAGGGCATGGCTTAAGATACGGGTTAGGGTACGGGTGAGGGTACGGCGTAGCGTATGGGTTAGGGTTAGGGTTAGGGTTAGTGTACGGCTTAGGGTACGGGTTAGGGTACGGGTGAGGGTACGGCGTAGGGTATGGGTTAGGGTTAGGGTTAGGGTTAGGGTTAGTTTTAGGGTTAGGGATTGGTTTAGGGTACGGGTTAGGATTAGCGTACGTGTTAGGGTTAGGGTTTGGGTTAGGGTTAGGGTACGCGTTAGGGTTACGGTATGGGTTAGGGTTAGGGTACACGTTAGGATTAGGGTATTTATTAAACCTATCCCACTCTCTAGATACCACTTAGCACGTAAAGGAATATTATTTGTGGTCCAGCCATGGAGAAGATTTTAGTCACTAGGATAACATAAAGAATAAACACATTATAAAAAAATCACATTAGGATTTTCTATTTAACCTGTTCCTTAAAACACTAGTGCTTAGGAAATCTAATGGAGGCAAAAGCAGTCAAGGGTATTTTAGGGTTAGTGTTAGGGTTAGGGTTAGTGTTAGGGTTAGGGTACAGCTTAGGGTATGGGATAGGGTATGGGTGAGGGTACGGCGTAGGGTAGGGGTTATGGTTAGGGTTAGGGTTAGGGTTAGGGTACGGCTTAGGGTACGGGTGAGGGTACGGGTGAGGGTACTGCGTAGGTTATTGGTTAGGGTTAGGGTACGGCTTAGGATACGTGTTAGGGTATGGGTTAGGGTACGGCGTAGGGTATGGGTTAGGGTTAGGGTTAGGGTTAGGGTTAGGGTACGGCTTAGGGTACGGGGTAGGGTACGGGTGAGGGTACGACGTAGGGTATAGGTTAGGGTTAGGGTTAGGGTTAGGGTACGGCTTAGGATACAGATTAGGGTACGGGTGAGGGTACGGCGTAGCGTATGGGTTATGGTTAGTTACGGCTTAGGGTACGGGTTAGGGTACGGGTGAGGGTACGGCGTAGGGTACGGGTTAGGGTTCGGCGCAGGGTATGTGTTAGGGTTAGGGTTAGGGTTAGGGTTAGGGTTAGGGTTAGGGTACGGCTTAGGGTACGGGTGAGGATACGGTGTAGGGTATAGGTTAGGGATAGGGTATGGCTTAAGATACGGGTTAGGGTACGGGTGAGGGTACGGCGTAGCGTATGGGTTAGGGTTAGGGTTAGGGTTAGTGTACGGCTTAGGGTACGGGTTAGGGTACGGGTGAGGGTACGGCGTAGGGTATGGGTTAGGGTTAGGGTTAGGGTTAGGGTTAGTTTTAGGGTTAGGGATTGGTTTAGGGTACGGGTTAGGATTAGCGTACGTGTTAGGGTTAGGGTTTGGGTTAGGGTTAGGGTACGCGTTAGGGTTAGGGTATGGGTTAGGGTTAGGGTACACGTTAGGATTAGGGTATTTATTAAACCTATCCCACTCTCTAGATACCACTTAGCACGTAAAGGAATATTATTTGGGGTCCAGCCATGGAGAAGATTTTAGTCACTAGGATAACATAAAGAATAAACACATTATAATAAAATTACATTAGGATTTTCTATTTAACCTGTTCCTTAAAACACTAGTGCTTAGGAAATCTAATGGAGGCAAAAGCAGTCAAGGGTAGTTTAGGGTTAGTGTTAGGGTTAGGGTTAGTGTTAGGGTTAGGGTACAGCTTAGGGTATGGGATAGGGTATGGGTGAGGGTACGGCGTAGGGTAGGGGTTAGGGTTAGGGTTAGGGTTAGGGTTAGGGTACGGCTTAGGGTACGGGTGAGGGTACGGGTGAGGGTACTGCGTAGGGTATTGGTTAGGGTTAGGGTACGGCTTAGGATACGTGTTAGGGTATGGGTTAGGGTACGGCGTAGGGTATGGGTTAGGGTTAGGGTTAGGGTTAGGGTTAGGGTACGGCTTAGGGTACGGGGTAGGGTACGGGTGAGGGTACGACGTAGGGTATAGGTTAGGGTTAGGGTTAGGGTTAGGGTACGGCTTAGGATACAGGTTAGGGTACGGGTGAGGGTACGGCGTAGCGTATGGGTTATGGTTAGTTACGGCTTAGGGTATGGGTTAGGGTACGGGTGAGGGTACGGCGTAGGGTATGGGTTAGGGTTAGGGTTAGGGTTAGGGTTAGTTTTAGGGTTAGGGATTGGTTTAGGGTACGGGTTAGGATTAGCGTACGTGTTAGGGTTAGGGTTTGGGTTAGGGTTAGGGTACGCGTTAGGGTTAGGGTATGGGTTAGGGTTAGGGTACACGTTAGGATTAGGGTATTTATTAAACCTATCCCACTCTCTAGATACCACTTAGCACGTAAAGGAATATTATTTCGGGTCCAGCCATGGAGAAGATTTTAGTCACTAGGATAAGATAAAGAATAAACACATTATAAAAAAATCACATTAGGATTTTCTTTTTAACCTGTTCCTTAAAACACTAGTGCTTAGGAAATCTAATGGAGGCAAAAGCAGTCAAGGGTAGTTTAGGGTTAGGGTTAGGGTTAGGGTTAGTGTTAGGGTTAGGGTAGGGCTTAGGGTATGGGATAGGGTACAGGTGAGGGTACGGCGTAGGGTAGGGGTTAGGGTTAGGGTTAGGTTTAGGGTACGGCTTAGGGTACGGGTGAGGGTACGGGTGAGGGTACTGCGTAGGGTATTTGTTAGGGTTAGGGTACGGCTTAGGATACGGGTTAGGGTACGGGTTAGGGTACGGCGTAGGGTATGGGTTAGGGTTAGGGTTAGGGTTAGGGTTAGGGTACGGCTTAGGGTACGGATGAGGGTACGGGTGAGGGTACGGCGTAGGGTATAGGTTAGGGTTTGGGTTAGGGTTAGGGTACGGTTTAGAATACGGGTTAGGTTACGGGTGAGGGTACGGCGGAGCGTATGTTTTAGGGTTAGGATTAGGGTTAGGGTACGGCTTAGGGTACGGGTTAGGGTACGGGTGAGGGTACGGCGTAGGGTATGGGTTAGGGTTAGGGTTACGGTTAGGGTTAGTTTTAGGGTTAGGGATTGGTTTAGGGTACGGGTTAGGATTAGCGTACGTGTTAGGGTTAGTGTTTGGGTTAGGGTTAGGGTACGCGTTAGGGTTAGGGTATGGGTTAGGGTTAGGGTACACGTTAGGATTAGGGTATTTATTAAACCTATCCCACTCTCTAGATACCACTTAGCACGTAAAGGAATATCATTTGGGGTCCAGTCATGGAGAAGATTTTAGTCACTAGAATAAGATAAAGAATAAACACATTATAAAAAAATCACATTAGGATTTTCTTTTTAACCTGTTCCTTAAAACACTAGTGCTTAGGAAATCTAATGGAGGCAAAAGCAGTCAAGGGTAGTTTAGGGTTAGGGTTAGGGTTAGGGTTAGTGTTAGGGTTAGGGTACGGCTTAGGGTATGGGATAGGGTACGGGTGAGGGTACGGCATAGGGTAGGGGTTAGGGTTAGGGTTAGGGTTAGGGTTAGGGTTAGGGTTAGGGTACGGCTTAGGGTACGGGTGAGGGTACGGGTGAGGGTACTGCGTAGCGTATTGGTTAGGGTTAGGGTACGGCTTAGGATACGTGTTAGGGTATGGGTTAGGGTACGGCGTAGTGTATGGGTTAGGGTTAGGGTTAGGGTTAGGGTTAGGGTATGGGTTAGGGTACGGGTGAGGGTACGGCGTAGGGTATAGGTTAGGGTTAGGGTTAGAGTTAGGGTACGGCTTAGGATACGGGTTAGGGTACGGGTGAGGGTACGGTGTAGCGTATGGGTTATGGTTAGGGTACGGCTTAGGGTATGGGTTAGGGTACGGGTGAGGGTATGGCGTAGGGTATGGGTTAGGGTTAGGGTTAGTTTTAGGGTTAGGGATTGGTTTAGGGTACGGGTTAGGATTAGCGTACGTGTTAGGGTTAGGGTTTGGGTTAGGGTTAGGGTACGCGTTAGGGTTAGGGTATGGGTTAGGGTTAGGGTACACGTTAGGATTAGGGTATTTATTAAACCTATCCCACTCTCTAGATACCACTTAGCACGTAAAGGAATATTATTTGGGGTCCAGCCATGGAGAAGATTTTAGTCACTAGGATAAGATAAAGAATAAACACATTATAAAAAAATCACATTAGGATTTTCTTTTTAACCTGTTCCTTAAAACACTAGTGCTTAGGAAATCTAATGGAGGCAAAAGCAGTCAAGGGTAGTTTAGGGTTAGGGTTAGGGTTAGGGTTAGTGTTAGGGTTAGGGTACGGCTTAGGGTATGGGATAGGGTACGGGTGAGGGTACGGCGTAGGGTAGGGGTTAGGGTTAGGGTTAGGGTTAGGGTTAGGGTACGCCTTAGGGTACGGGTGAGGGTACGGGTGAGGGTACTGCGTAGGGTATTGGTTAGGGTTAGGGTACGGCTTAGGATACGGGTTAGGGTACGGGTTAGGGTACGGCGCAGGGTATGTGTTAGGGTTAGGGTTAGGGTTAGGGTTAGGGTTAGGGTTAGGGTACGGCTTAGGGTACGGGTGAGGATACGGTGTAGGGTATAGGTTAGGGATAGGGTATGGCTTAAGATACGGGTTAGGGTACGGGTGAGGGTACGGCGTAGCGTATGGGTTAGGGTTAGGGTTAGGGTTAGTGTACGGCTTAGGGTACGGGTTAGGGTACGGGTGAGGGTACGGCGTAGGGTATGGGTTAGGGTTAGGGTTAGGGTTAGGGTTAGTTTTAGGGTTAGGGATTGGTTTAGGGTACGGGTTAGGATTAGCGTACGTGTTAGGGTTAGGGTATGGGTTAGGGTTAGGGTACACGTTAGGATTAGGGTATTTATTAAACCTATCCCACTCTCTAGATACCACTTAGCACGTAAAGGAATATTATTTGGGGTCCAGCCATGGAGAAGATTTTAGTCACTAGGATAACATAAAGAATAAACACATTATAATAAAATCACATTAGGATTTTCTATTTAACCTGTTCCTTAAAACACTAGTGCTTAGGAAATCTAATGGAGGCAAAAGCAGTCAAGGGTAGTTTAGGGTTAGTGTTAGGGTTAGGGTTAGTGTTAGGGTTAGGGTACAGCTTAGGGTATGGGATAGGGTATGGGTGAGGGTATGGCGTAGGGTAGGGGTTAGGGTTAGGGTTAGGGTTAGGGTTAGGGTACGGCTTAGGGTACGGGTGAGGGTACGGGTGAGGGTACTGCGTAGGGTATTGGTTAGGGTTAGGGTACGGCTTAGGATACGTGTTAGGGTATGGGTTAGGGTACGGCGTAGGGTATGGGTTAGGGTTAGGGTTAGGGTTAGGGTTAGGGTACGGCTTAGGGTACGGGGTAGGGTACGGGTGAGGGTACGACGTAGGGTATAGGTTAGGGTTAGGGTTAGGGTTAGGGTACGGCTTAGGATACAGGTTAGGGTACGGGTGAGGGTACGGCGTAGCGTATGGGTTATGGTTAGTTACGGCTTAGGGTATGGGTTAGGGTACGGGTGAGGGTACGGCGTAGGGTATGGGTTAGGGTTAGGGTTAGGGTTAGGGTTAGTTTTAGGGTTAGGGATTGGTTTAGGGTACGGGTTAGGATTAGCGTACGTGTTAGGGTTAGGGTTTGGGTTAGGGTTAGGGTACGCGTTAGGGTTAGGGTATGGGTTAGGGTTAGGGTACACGTTAGGATTAGGGTATTTATTAAACCTATCCCACTCTCTAGATACCACTTAGCACGTAAAGGAATATTATTTCGGGTCCAGCCATGGAGAAGATTTTAGTCACTAGGATAAGATAAAGAATAAACACATTATAAAAAAATCACATTAGGATTTTCTTTTTAACCTGTTCCTTAAAACACTAGTGCTTAGGAAATCTAATGGAGGCAAAAGCAGTCAAGGGTAGTTTAGGGTTAGGGTTAGGGTTAGGGTTAGTGTTAGGGTTAGGGTAGGGCTTAGGGTATGGGATAGGGTACAGGTGAGGGTACGGCGTAGGGTAGGGGTTAGGGTTAGGGTTAGGTTTAGGGTACGGCTTAGGGTACGGGTGAGGGTACGGGTGAGGGTACTGCGTAGGGTATTTGTTAGGGTTAGGGTACGGCTTAGGATACGGGTTAGGGTACGGGTTAGGGTACGGCGTAGGGTATGGGTTAGGGTTAGGGTTAGGGTTAGGGTTAGGGTACGGCTTAGGGTACGGATGAGGGTACGGGTGAGGGTACGGCGTAGGGTATAGGTTAGGGTTTGGGTTAGGGTTAGGGTACGGTTTAGAATATGGGTTAGGTTACGGGTGAGGGTACGGCGGAGCGTATGTTTTAGGGTTAGGATTAGGGTTAGGGTACGGCTTAGGGTACGGGTTAGGGTACGGGTGAGGGTACGGCGTAGGGTATGGGTTAGGGTTAGGGTTACGGTTAGGGTTAGTTTTAGGGTTAGGGATTGGTTTAGGGTACGGGTTAGGATTAGCGTACGTGTTAGGGTTAGTGTTTGGGTTAGGGTTAGGGTACGCGTTAGGGTTAGGGTATGGGTTAGGGTTAGGGTACACGTTAGGATTAGGGTATTTATTAAACCTATCCCACTCTCTAGATACCACTTAGCACGTAAAGGAATATCATTTGGGGTCCAGTCATGGAGAAGATTTTAGTCACTAGAATAAGATAAAGAATAAACACATTATAAAAAAATCACATTAGGATTTTCTTTTTAACCTGTTCCTTAAAACACTAGTGCTTAGGAAATCTAATGGAGGCAAAAGCAGTCAAGGGTAGTTTAGGGTTAGGGTTAGGGTTAGGGTTAGTGTTAGGGTTAGGGTACGGCTTAGGGTATGGGATAGGGTACGGGTGAGGGTACGGCATAGGGTAGGGGTTAGGGTTAGGGTTAGGGTTAGGGTTAGGGTTAGGGTTAGGGTACGGCTTAGGGTACGGGTGAGGGTACGGGTGAGGGTACTGCGTAGCGTATTGGTTAGGGTTAGGGTACGGCTTAGGATACGTGTTAGGGTATGGGTTAGGGTACGGCGTAGTGTATGGGTTAGGGTTAGGGTTAGGGTTAGGGTTAGGGTATGGGTTAGGGTACGGGTGAGGGTACGGCGTAGGGTATAGGTTAGGGTTAGGGTTAGAGTTAGGGTACGGCTTAGGATACGGGTTAGGGTACGGGTGAGGGTACGGTGTAGCGTATGGGTTATGGTTAGGGTACGGCTTAGGGTATGGGTTAGGGTACGGGTGAGGGTATGGCGTAGGGTATGGGTTAGGGTTAGGGTTAGTTTTAGGGTTAGGGATTGGTTTAGGGTACGGGTTAGGATTAGCGTACGTGTTAGGGTTAGGTTTTGGGTTAGGGTTAGGGTACGCGTTAGGGTTAGGGTATGGGTTAGGGTTAGGGTACACGTTAGGATTAGGGTATTTATTAAACCTATCCCACTCTCTAGATACCACTTAGCACGTAAAGGAATATTATTTGGGGTCCAGCCATGGAGAAGATTTTAGTCACTAGGATAAGATAAAGAATAAACACATTATAAAAAAATCACATTAGGATTTTCTTTTTAACCTGTTCCTTAAAACACTAGTGCTTAGGAAATCTAATGGAGGCAAAAGCAGTCAAGGGTAGTTTAGGGTTAGGGTTAGGGTTAGGGTTAGTGTTAGGGTTAGGGTACGGCTTAGGGTATGGGATAGGGTACGGGTGAGGGTACGGCGTAGGGTAGGGGTTAGGGTTAGGGTTAGGGTTATGGTACGGCTTAGGATACGGGTTAGGTTACGGGTGAGGGTACGGCGTAGGGTAGGGGTTAGGGTTAGGGTTAGGGTTAGGGTTAGGGTACGGCTTAGGGTACGGGTGAGGGTACGGGTGAGGGTACTGCGTAGGGTATTGGTTAGGGTTAGGGTACGGCTTAGGATACGGGTTAGGGTACGGGTTAGTGTACGGCGTAGGGTATGTGTTAGGGTTAGGGTTAGGGTTAGGGTTAGGGTTAGGGTTAGGGTACGGCTTAGGGTACGGGTGAGGATACGGTGTAGGGTATAGGTTAGGGATAGGGCATGGCTTAAGATACGGGTTAGGGTACGGGTGAGGGTACGGCGTAGCGTATGGGTTAGGGTTAGGGTTAGGGTTAGTGTACGGCTTAGGGTACGGGTTAGGGTACGGGTGAGGGTACGGCGTAGGGTATGGGTTAGGGTTAGGGTTAGGGTTAGGGTTAGTTTTAGGGTTAGGGATTGGTTTAGGGTACGGGTTAGGATTAGCGTACGTGTTAGGGTTAGGGTTTGGGTTAGGGTTAGGGTACGCGTTAGGGTTACGGTATGGGTTAGGGTTAGGGTACACGTTAGGATTAGGGTATTTATTAAACCTATCCCACTCTCTAGATACCACTTAGCACGTAAAGGAATATTATTTGTGGTCCAGCCATGGAGAAGATTTTAGTCACTAGGATAACATAAAGAATAAACACATTATAAAAAAATCACATTAGGATTTTCTATTTAACCTGTTCCTTAAAACACTAGTGCTTAGGAAATCTAATGGAGGCAAAAGCAGTCAAGGGTATTTTAGGGTTAGTGTTAGGGTTAGGGTTAGTGTTAGGGTTAGGGTACAGCTTAGGGTATGGGATAGGGTATGGGTGAGGGTACGGCGTAGGGTAGGGGTTAGGGTTAGGGTTAGGGTTAGGGTTAGGGTACGGCTTAGGGTACGGGTGAGGGTACGGGTGAGGGTACTGCGTAGGTTATTGGTTAGGGTTAGGGTACGGCTTAGGATACGTGTTAGGGTATGGGTTAGGGTACGGCGTAGGGTATGGGTTAGGGTTAGGGTTAGGGTTAGGGTTAGGGTACGGCTTAGGGTACGGGGTAGGGTACGGGTGAGGGTACGACGTAGGGTATAGGTTAGGGTTAGGGTTAGGGTTAGGGTACGGCTTAGGATACAGATTAGGGTACGGGTGAGGGTACGGCGTAGCGTATGGGTTATGGTTAGTTACGGCTTAGGGTACGGGTTAGGGTACGGGTGAGGGTACGGCGTAGGGTACGGGTTAGGGTACGGCGCAGGGTATGTGTTAGGGTTAGGGTTAGGGTTAGGGTTAGGGTTAGGGTTAGGGTACGGCTTAGGGTACGGGTGAGGATACGGTGTAGGGTATAGGTTAGGGATAGGGTATGGCTTAAGATACGGGTTAGGGTACGGGTGAGGGTACGGCGTAGCGTATGGGTTAGGGTTAGGGTTAGGGTTAGTGTACGGCTTAGGGTACGGGTTAGGGTACGGGTGAGGGTACGGCGTAGGGTATGGGTTAGGGTTAGGGTTAGGGTTAGGGTTAGTTTTAGGGTTAGGGATTGGTTTAGGGTACGGGTTAGGATTAGCGTACGTGTTAGGGTTAGGGTTTGGGTTAGGGTTAGGGTACGCGTTAGGGTTAGGGTATGGGTTAGGGTTAGGGTACACGTTAGGATTAGGGTATTTATTAAACCTATCCCACTCTCTAGATACCACTTAGCACGTAAAGGAATATTATTTGGGGTCCAGCCATGGAGAAGATTTTAGTCACTAGGATAACATAAAGAATAAACACATTATAATAAAATCACATTAGGATTTTCTATTTAACCTGTTCCTTAAAACACTAGTGCTTAGGAAATCTAATGGAGGCAAAAGCAGTCAAGGGTAGTTTAGGGTTAGTGTTAGGGTTAGGGTTAGTGTTAGGGTTAGGGTACAGCTTAGGGTATGGGATAGGGTATGGGTGAGGGTACGGCGTAGGGTAGGGGTTAGGGTTAGGGTTAGGGTTAGGGTTAGGGTACGGCTTAGGGTACGGGTGAGGGTACGGGTGAGGGTACTGCGTAGGGTATTGGTTAGGGTTAGGGTACGGCTTAGGATACGTGTTAGGGTATGGGTTAGGGTACGGCGTAGGGTATGGGTTA
Organism: Eubalaena glacialis; assembly: GCF_028564815.1. NCBI lineage: Eukaryota > Metazoa > Chordata > Mammalia > Artiodactyla > Balaenidae > Eubalaena > Eubalaena glacialis. Next base: position 112,015 of record NW_026871211.1, read on the forward strand.
GGGTTAGGGTTAGGGTTAGGGTTAGGGTACGGCTTAGGGTACGGGGTAGGGTACGGGTGAGGGTACGACGTAGGGTATAGGTTAGGGTTAGGGTTAGGGTTAGGGTACGGCTTAGGATACAGGTTAGGGTACGGGTGAGGGTACGGCGTAGCGTATGGGTTATGGTTAGTTACGGCTTAGGGTATGGGTTAGGGTACGGGTGAGGGTACGGCGTAGGGTATGGGTTAGGGTTAGGGTTAGGGTTAGGGTTAGTTTTAGGGTTAGGGATTGGTTTAGGGTACGGGTTAGGATTAGCGTACGTGTTAGGGTTAGGGTTTGGGTTAGGGTTAGGGTACGCGTTAGGGTTAGGGTATGGGTTAGGGTTAGGGTACACGTTAGGATTAGGGTATTTATTAAACCTATCCCACTCTCTAGATACCACTTAGCACGTAAAGGAATATTATTTCGGGTCCAGCCATGGAGAAGATTTTAGTCACTAGGATAAGATAAAGAATAAACACATTATAAAAAAATCACATTAGGATTTTCTTTTTAACCTGTTCCTTAAAACACTAGTGCTTAGGAAATCTAATGGAGGCAAAAGCAGTCAAGGGTAGTTTAGGGTTAGGGTTAGGGTTAGGGTTAGTGTTAGGGTTAGGGTAGGGCTTAGGGTATGGGATAGGGTACAGGTGAGGGTACGGCGTAGGGTAGGGGTTAGGGTTAGGGTTAGGTTTAGGGTACAGCTTAGGGTACGGGTGAGGGTACGGGTGAGGGTACTGCGTAGGGTATTTGTTAGGGTTAGGGTACGGCTTAGGATACGGGTTAGGGTACGGGTTAGGGTACGGCGTAGGGTATGGGTTAGGGTTAGGGTTAGGGTTAGGGTTAGGGTACGGCTTAGGGTACGGATGAGGGTACGGGTGAGGGTACGGCGTAGGGTATAGGTTAGGGTTTGGGTTAGGGTTAGGGTACGGTTTAGAATACGGGTTAGGTTACGGGTGAGGGTACGGCGGAGCGTATGTTTTAGGGTTAGGATTAGGGTTAGGGTACGGCTTAGGGTACGGGTTAGGGTACGGGTGAGGGTACGGCGTAGGGTATGGGTTAGGGTTAGGGTTACGGTTAGGGTTAGTTTTAGGGTTAGGGATTGGTTTAGGGTACGGGTTAGGATTAGCGTACGTGTTAGGGTTAGTGTTTGGGTTAGGGTTAGGGTACGCGTTAGGGTTAGGGTATGGGTTAGGGTTAGGGTACACGTTAGGATTAGGGTATTTATTAAACCTATCCCACTCTCTAGATACCACTTAGCACGTAAAGGAATATCATTTGGGGTCCAGTCATGGAGAAGATTTTAGTCACTAGAATAAGATAAAGAATAAACACATTATAAAAAAATCACATTAGGATTTTCTTTTTAACCTGTTCCTTAAAACACTAGTGCTTAGGAAATCTAATGGAGGCAAAAGCAGTCAAGGGTAGTTTAGGGTTAGGGTTAGGGTTAGGGTTAGTGTTAGGGTTAGGGTACGGCTTAGGGTATGGGATAGGGTACGGGTGAGGGTACGGCATAGGGTAGGGGTTAGGGTTAGGGTTAGGGTTAGGGTTAGGGTTAGGGTTAGGGTACGGCTTAGGGTACGGGTGAGGGTACGGGTGAGGGTACTGCGTAGCGTATTGGTTAGGGTTAGGGTACGGCTTAGGATACGTGTTAGGGTATGGGTTAGGGTACGGCGTAGTGTATGGGTTAGGGTTAGGGTTAGGGTTAGGGTTAGGGTATGGGTTAGGGTACGGGTGAGGGTACGGCGTAGGGTATAGGTTAGGGTTAGGGTTAGAGTTAGGGTACGGCTTAGGATACGGGTTAGGGTACGGGTGAGGGTACGGTGTAGCGTATGGGTTATGGTTAGGGTACGGCTTAGGGTATGGGTTAGGGTACGGGTGAGGGTATGGCGTAGGGTATGGGTTAGGGTTAGGGTTAGTTTTAGGGTTAGGGATTGGTTTAGGGTACGGGTTAGGATTAGCGTACGTGTTAGGGTTAGGGTTTGGGTTAGGGTTAGGGTACGCGTTAGGGTTAGGGTATGGGTTAGGGTTAGGGTACACGTTAGGATTAGGGTATTTATTAAACCTATCCCACTCTCTAGATACCACTTAGCACGTAAAGGAATATTATTTGGGGTCCAGCCATGGAGAAGATTTTAGTCACTAGGATAAGATAAAGAATAAACACATTATAAAAAAATCACATTAGGATTTTCTTTTTAACCTGTTCCTTAAAACACTAGTGCTTAGGAAATCTAATGGAGGCAAAAGCAGTCAAGGGTAGTTTAGGGTTAGGGTTAGGGTTAGGGTTAGTGTTAGGGTTAGGGTACGGCTTAGGGTATGGGATAGGGTACGGGTGAGGGTACGGCGTAGGGTAGGGGTTAGGGTTAGGGTTAGGGTTATGGTACGGCTTAGGATACGGGTTAGGTTATGGGTGAGGGTACGGCGTAGGGTAGGGGTTAGGGTTAGGGTTAGGGTTAGGGTTAGGGTACGGCTTAGGGTACGGGTGAGGGTACGGGTGAGGGTACTGCGTAGGGTATTGGTTAGGGTTAGGGTACGGCTTAGGATACGGGTTAGGGTACGGGTTAGGGTACGGCGTAGGGTATGTGTTAGGGTTAGGGTTAGGGTTAGGGTTAGGGTTAGGGTTAGGGTACGGCTTAGGGTACGGGTGAGGATACGGTGTAGGGTATAGGTTAGGGATAGGGCATGGCTTAAGATACGGGTTAGGGTACGGGTGAGGGTACGGCGTAGCGTATGGGTTAGGGTTAGGGTTAGGGTTAGTGTACGGCTTAGGGTACGGGTTAGGGTACGGGTGAGGGTACGGCGTAGGGTATGGGTTAGGGTTAGGGTTAGGGTTAGGGTTAGTTTTAGGGTTAGGGATTGGTTTAGGGTACGGGTTAGGATTAGCGTACGTGTTAGGGTTAGGGTTTGGGTTAGGGTTAGGGTACGCGTTAGGGTTACGGTATGGGTTAGGGTTAGGGTACACGTTAGGATTAGGGTATTTATTAAACCTATCCCACTCTCTAGATACCACTTAGCACGTAAAGGAATATTATTTGGGGTCCAGCCATGGAGAAGATTTTAGTCACTAGGATAACATAAAGAATAAACACATTATAAAAAAATCACATGAGGATTTTCTATTTAACCTGTTCCTTAAAACACTAGTGCTTAGGAAATCTAATGGAGGCAAAAGCAGTCAAGGGTATTTTAGGGTTAGTGTTAGGGTTAGGGTTAGTGTTAGGGTTAGGGTACAGCTTAGGGTATGGGATAGGGTATGGGTGAGGGTACGGCGTAGGGTAGGGGTTAGGGTTAGGGTTAGGGTTAGGGTTAGGGTACGGCTTAGGGTACGGGTGAGGGTACGGGTGAGGGTACTGCGTAGGTTATTGGTTAGGGTTAGGGTACGGCTTAGGATACGTGTTAGGGTATGGGTTAGGGTACGGCGTAGGGTATGGGTTAGGGTTAGGGTTAGGGTTAGGGTTAGGGTACGGCTTAGGGTACGGGGTAGGGTACGGGTGAGGGTACGACGTAGGGTATAGGTTAGGGTTAGGGTTAGGGTTAGGGTACGGCTTAGGATACAGGTTAGGGTACGGGTGAGGGTACGGCGTAGCGTATGGGTTATGGTTAGTTACGGCTTAGGGTATGGGTTAGGGTACGGGTGAGGGTACGGCGTAGGGTATGGGTTAGGGTTAGGGTTAGGGTTAGGGTTAGTTTTAGGGTTAGGGATTGGTTTAGGGTACGGGTTAGGATTAGCGTACGTGTTAGGGTTAGGGTTTGGGTTAGGGTTAGGGTACGCGTTAGGGTTAGGGTATGGGTTAGGGTTAGGGTACACGTTAGGATTAGGGTATTTATTAAACCTATCCCACTCTCTAGATACCACTTAGCACGTAAAGGAATATTATTTCGGGTCCAGCCATGGAGAAGATTTTAGTCACTAGGATAAGATAAAGAATAAACACATTATAAAAAAATCACATTAGGATTTTCTTTTTAACCTGTTCCTTAAAACACTAGTGCTTAGGAAATCTAATGGAGGCAAAAGCAGTCAAGGGTAGTTTAGGGTTAGGGTTAGGGTTAGGGTTAGTGTTAGGGTTAGGGTAGGGCTTAGGGTATGGGATAGGGTACAGGTGAGGGTACGGCGTAGGGTAGGGGTTAGGGTTAGGGTTAGGTTTAGGGTACGGCTTAGGGTACGGGTGAGGGTACGGGTGAGGGTACTGCGTAGGGTATTTGTTAGGGTTAGGGTACGGCTTAGGATACGGGTTAGGGTACGGGTTAGGGTACGGCGTAGGGTATGGGTTAGGGTTAGGGTTAGGGTTAGGGTTAGGGTACGGCTTAGGGTACGGATGAGGGTACGGGTGAGGGTACGGCATAGGGTATAGGTTAGGGTTTGGGTTAGGGTTAGGGTACGGTTTAGAATACGGGTTAGGTTACGGGTGAGGGTACGGCGGAGCGTATGTTTTAGGGTTAGGATTAGGGTTAGGGTACGGCTTAGGGTACGGGTTAGGGTACGGGTGAGGGTACGGCGTAGGGTATGGGTTAGGGTTAGGGTTACGGTTAGGGTTAGTTTTAGGGTTAGGGATTGGTTTAGGGTACGGGTTAGGATTAGCGTACGTGTTAGGGTTAGTGTTTGGGTTAGGGTTAGGGTACGCGTTAGGGTTAGGGTATGGGTTAGGGTTAGGGTACACGTTAGGATTAGGGTATTTATTAAACCTATCCCACTCTCTAGATACCACTTAGCACGTAAAGGAATATCATTTGGGGTCCAGTCATGGAGAAGATTTTACTCACTAGAATAAGATAAAGAATAAACACATTATAAAAAAATCACATTAGGATTTTCTTTTTAACCTGTTCCTTAAAACACTAGTGCTTAGGAAATCTAATGGAGGCAAAAGCAGTCAAGGGTAGTTTAGGGTTAGGGTTAGGGTTAGGGTTAGTGTTAGGGTTAGGGTACGGCTTAGGGTATGGGATAGGGTACGGGTGAGGGTACGGCATAGGGTAGGGGTTAGGGTTAGGGTTAGGGTTAGGGTTAGGGTTAGGGTTAGGGTACGGCTTAGGGTACGGGTGAGGGTACGGGTGAGGGTACTGCGTAGCGTATTGGTTAGGGTTAGGGTACGGCTTAGGATACGTGTTAGGGTATGGGTTAGGGTACGGCGTAGTGTATGGGTTAGGGTTAGGGTTAGGGTTAGGGTTAGGGTATGGGTTAGGGTACGGGTGAGGGTACGGCGTAGGGTATAGGTTAGGGTTAGGGTTAGAGTTAGGGTACGGCTTAGGATACGGGTTAGGGTACGGGTGAGGGTACGGCGTAGCGTATGGGTTATGGTTAGGGTACGGCTTAGGGTATGGGTTAGGGTACGGGTGAGGGTATGGCGTAGGGTATGGGTTAGGGTTAGGGTTAGTTTTAGGGTTAGGGATTGGTTTAGGGTACGGGTTAGGATTAGCGTACGTGTTAGGGTTAGGGTTTGGGTTAGGGTTAGGGTACGCGTTAGGGTTAGGGTATGGGTTAGGGTTAGGGTACACGTTAGGATTAGGGTATTTATTAAACCTATCCCACTCTCTAGATACCACTTAGCACGTAAAGGAATATTATTTGGGGTCCAGCCATGGAGAAGATTTTAGTCACTAGGATAAGATAAAGAATAAACACATTATAAAAAAATCACATTAGGATTTTCTTTTTAACCTGTTCCTTAAAACACTAGTGCTTAGGAAATCTAATGGAGGCAAAAGCAGTCAAGGGTAGTTTAGGGTTAGGGTTAGGGTTAGGGTTAGTGTTAGGGTTAGGGTACGGCTTAGGGTATGGGATAGGGTACGGGTGAGGGTACGGCGTAGGGTAGGGGTTAGGGTTAGGGTTAGGGTTATGGTACGGCTTAGGATACGGGTTAGGTTACGGGTGAGGGTACGGCGTAGGGTAGGGGTTAGGGTTAGGGTTAGGGTTAGGGTTAGGGTACGGCTTAGGGTACGGGTGAGGGTACGGGTGAGGGTACTGCGTAGGGTATTGGTTAGGGTTAGGGTACGGCTTAGGATACGGGTTAGGGTACGGGTTAGGGTACGGCGTAGGGTATGTGTTAGGGTTAGGGTTAGGGTTAGGGTTAGGGTTAGGGTTAGGGTACGGCTTAGGGTACGGGTGAGGATACGGTGTAGGGTATAGGTTAGGGATAGGGCATGGCTTAAGATACGGGTTAGGGTACGGGTGAGGGTACGGCGTAGCGTATGGGTTAGGGTTAGGGTTAGGGTTAGTGTACGGCTTAGGGTACGGGTTAGGGTACGGGTGAGGGTACGGCGTAGGGTATGGGTTAGGATTAGGGTTAGGGTTAGGGTTAGTTTTAGGGTTAGGGATTGGTTTAGGGTACGGGTTAGGATTAGCGTACGTGTTAGGGTTAGGGTTTGGGTTAGGGTTAGGGTACGCGTTAGGGTTACGGTATGGGTTAGGGTTAGGGTACACGTTAGGATTAGGGTATTTATTAAACCTATCCCACTCTCTAGATACCACTTAGCACGTAAAGGAATATTATTTGGGGTCCAGCCATGGAGAAGATTTTAGTCACTAGGATAACATAAAGAATAAACACATTATAAAAAAATCACATTAGGATTTTCTATTTAACCTGTTCCTTAAAACACTAGTGCTTAGGAAATCTAATGGAGGCAAAAGCAGTCAAGGGTATTTTAGGGTTAGTGTTAGGGTTAGGGTTAGTGTTAGGGTTAGGGTACAGCTTAGGGTATGGGATAGGGTATGGGTGAGGGTACGGCGTAGGGTAGGGGTTAGGGTTAGGGTTAGGGTTAGGGTTAGGGTACGGCTTAGGGTACGGGTGAGGGTACGGGTGAGGGTACTGCGTAGGTTATTGGTTAGGGTTAGGGTACGGCTTAGGATACGTGTTAGGGTATGGGTTAGGGTACGGCGTAGGGTATGGGTTAGGGTTAGGGTTAGGGTTAGGGTTAGGGTACGGCTTAGGGTACGGGGTAGGGTACGGGTGAGGGTACGACGTAGGGTATAGGTTAGGGTTAGGGTTAGGGTTAGGGTACGGCTTAGGATACAGGTTAGGGTACGGGTGAGGGTACGGCGTAGTGTATGGGTTATGGTTAGGTACGGCTTAGGGTATGGGTTAGGGTACGTGTGAGGGTACGGCGTAGGGTATGGGTTAGGGTTAGGTTTAGGGTTAGGGTTAGTTTTAGGGTTAGGGATTGGTTTAGGGTACGGGTTAGGATTAGCGTACGTGTTAGGGTTAGGGTTTGGGTTAGGGTTAGGGTACGCGTTAGGGTTAGGGTATGGGTTAGGGTTAGGGTACACGTTAGGATTAGGGTATTTATTAAACCTATCCCACTCCCTAGATACCACTTAGCACGTAAAGGAATATTATTTGGGGTCCAGCCATGGAGAAGATTTTAGTCACTAGGATAAGATAAAGAATAAACACATTATAAAAAAATCACATTAGGATTTTCTTTTTAACCTGTTCCTTAAAACACTAGTGCTTAGGAAATCTAATGGAGGCAAAAGCAGTCAAGGGTAGTTTAGTGTTAGGGTTAGGGTTAGGGTTAGTGTTAGGGTTAGGGTACGGCTTAGGGTATGGGATAGGGTACGGGTGAGGGTACGGCGTAGGGTAGGGGTTAGGGTTAGGGTTAGGGTTAGGGTACGGCTTAGGATACGGGTTAGGGTACGGGTGAGGGTACGGCGTAGCGTGTGGGTTAGGGTTAGGGTTAGGGTTAGGGTAGGGCTTAGGGTATGGGATAGGGTACAGGTGAGGGTACGGCGTAGGGTAGGGGTTAGGGTTAGGGTTAGGTTTAGGGTACGGCTTAGGGTACGGGTGAGGGTACGGGTGAGGGTACTGCGTAGGGTATTTGTTAGGGTTAGGGTACGGCTTAGGATACGGGTTAGGGTACGGGTTAGGGTACGGCGTAGGGTATGGGTTAGGGTTAGGGTTAGGGTTAGGGTTAGGGTACGGCTTAGGGTACGGATGAGGGTACGGGTGAGGGTACGGCGTAGGGTATAGGTTAGGGTTTGGGTTAGGGTTAGGGTACGGTTTAGAATACGGGTTAGGTTACGGGTGAGGGTACGGCGTAGCGTATGTTTTAGGGTTAGGATTAGGGTTAGGGTACGGCTTAGGGTACGGGTTAGGGTACGGGTGAGGGTACGGCGTAGGGTATGGGTTAGGGTTAGGGTTACGGTTAGGGTTAGTTTTAGGGTTAGGGATTGGTTTAGGGTACGGGTTAGGATTAGCGTACGTGTTAGGGTTAGTGTTTGGGTTAGGGTTAGGGTACGCGTTAGGGTTAGGGTATGGGTTAGGGTTAGGGTACACGTTAGGATTAGGGTATTTATTAAACCTATCCCACTCTCTAGATACCACTTAGCACGTAAAGGAATATCATTTGGGGTCCAGTCATGGAGAAGATTTTAGTCACTAGGATAACATAAAGAATAAACACATTATAAAAAAATCACATTAGGATTTTCTATTTAACCTGTTCCTTAAAACACTAGTGCTTAGGAAATCTAATGGAGGCAAAAGCAGTCAAGGGTATTTTAGGGTTAGTGTTAGGGTTAGGGTTAGTGTTAGGGTTAGGGTACAGCTTAGGGTATGGGATAGGGTATGGGTGAGGGTACGGCGTAGGGTAGGGGTTAGGGTTAGGGTTAGGGTTAGGGTTAGGGTACGGCTTAGGGTACGGGTGAGGGTACGGGTGAGGGTACTGCGTAGGTTATTGGTTAGGGTTAGGGTACGGCTTAGGATACGTGTTAGGGTATGGGTTAGGGTACGGCGTAGGGTATGGGTTAGGGTTAGGGTTAGGGTTAGGGTTAGGGTACGGCTTAGGGTACGGGGTAGGGTACGGGTGAGGGTACGACGTAGGGTATAGGTTAGGGTTAGGGTTAGGGTTAGGGTACGGCTTAGGATACAGGTTAGGGTACGGGTGAGGGTACGGCGTAGCGTATGGGTTATGGTTAGTTACGGCTTAGGGTACGGGTTAGGGTACGGGTGAGGGTACGGCGTAGGGTACGGGTTAGGGTACGGCGCAGGGTATGTGTTAGGGTTAGGGTTAGGGTTAGGGTTAGGGTTAGGGTTAGGGTACGGCTTAGGGTACGGGTGAGGATACGGTGTAGGGTATAGGTTAGGGATAGGGTATGGCTTAAGATACGGGTTAGGGTACGGGTGAGGGTACGGCGTAGCGTATGGGTTAGGGTTAGGGTTAGGGTTAGTGTACGGCTTAGGGTACGGGTTAGGGTACGGGTGAGGGTACGGCGTAGGGTATGGGTTAGGGTTAGGGTTAGGGTTAGGGTTAGTTTTAGGGTTAGGGATTGGTTTAGGGTACGGGTTAGGATTAGCGTACGTGTTAGGGTTAGGGTTTGGGTTAGGGTTAGGGTACGCGTTAGGGTTAGGGTATGGGTTAGGGTTAGGGTACACGTTAGGATTAGGGTATTTATTAAACCTATCCCACTCTCTAGATACCACTTAGCACGTAAAGGAATATTATTTGGGGTCCAGCCATGGAGAAGATTTTAGTCACTAGGATAACATAAAGAATAAACACATTATAATAAAATCACATTAGGATTTTCTATTTAACCTGTTCCTTAAAACACTAGTGCTTAGGAAATCTAATGGAGGCAAAAGCAGTCAAGGGTAGTTTAGGGTTAGTGTTAGGGTTAGGGTTAGTGTTAGGGTTAGGGTACAGCTTAGGGTATGGGATAGGGTATGGGTGAGGGTACGGCGTAGGGTAGGGGTTAGGGTTAGGGTTAGGGTTAGGGTTAGGGTACGGCTTAGGGTACGGGTGAGGGTACGGGTGAGGGTACTGCGTAGGGTATTGGTTAGGGTTAGGGTACGGCTTAGGATACGTGTTAGGGTATGGGTTAGGGTACGGCGTAGGGTATGGGTTAGGGTTAGGGTTAGGGTTAGGGTTAGGGTACGGCTTAGGGTACGGGGTAGGGTACGGGTGAGGGTACGACGTAGGGTATAGGTTAGGGTTAGGGTTAGGGTTAGGGTACGGCTTAGGATACAGGTTAGGGTACGGGTGAGGGTACGGCGTAGCGTATGGGTTATGGTTAGTTACGGCTTAGGGTATGGGTTAGGGTACGGGTGAGGGTACGGCGTAGGGTATGGGTTAGGGTTAGGGTTAGGGTTAGGGTTAGGGTACGGCTTAGGGTACGGGTGAGGGTACTGCGTAGGGTATTGGTTAGGGTTAGGGTACGGCTTAGGATACGGGTTAGGGTACGGGTTAGGGTACGGCGTAGGGTATGTGTTAGGGTTAGGGTTAGGGTTAGGGTTAGGGTTAGGGTTAGGGTACGGCTTAGGGTACGGGTGAGGATACGGTGTAGGGTATAGGTTAGGGATAGGGCATGGCTTAAGATACGGGTTAGGGTACGGGTGAGGGTACGGCGTAGCGTATGGGTTAGGGTTAGGGTTAGGGTTAGTGTACGGCTTAGGGTACGGGTTAGGGTACGGGTGAGGGTACGGCGTAGGGTATGGGTTAGGGTTAGGGTTAGGGTTAGGGTTAGTTTTAGGGTTAGGGATTGGTTTAGGGTACGGGTTAGGATTAGCGTACGTGTTAGGGTTAGGGTTTGGGTTAGGGTTAGGGTACGCGTTAGGGTTACGGTATGGGTTAGGGTTAGGGTACACGTTAGGATTAGGGTATTTATTAAACCTATCCCACTCTCTAGATACCACTTAGCACGTAAAGGAATATTATTTGGGGTCCAGCCATGGAGAAGATTTTAGTCACTAGGATAACATAAAGAATAAACACATTATAAAAAAATCACATTAGGATTTTCTATTTAACCTGTTCCTTAAAACACTAGTGCTTAGGAAATCTAATGGAGGCAAAAGCAGTCAAGGGTATTTTAGGGTTAGTGTTAGGGTTAGGGTTAGTGTTAGGGTTAGGGTACAGCTTAGGGTATGGGATAGGGTATGGGTGAGGGTACGGCGTAGGGTAGGGGTTAGGGTTAGGGTTAGGGTTAGGGTTAGGGTACGGCTTAGGGTACGGGTGAGGGTACGGGTGAGGGTACTGCGTAGGTTATTGGTTAGGGTTAGGGTACGGCTTAGGATACGTGTTAGGGTATGGGTTAGGGTACGGCGTAGGGTATGGGTTAGGGTTAGGGTTAGGGTTAGGGTTAGGGTACGGCTTAGGGTACGGGGTAGGGTACGGGTGAGGGTACGACGTAGGGTATAGGTTAGGGTTAGGGTTAGGGTTAGGGTACGGCTTAGGATACAGGTTAGGGTACGGGTGAGGGTACGGCGTAGTGTATGGGTTATGGTTAGGTACGGCTTAGGGTATGGGTTAGGGTACGTGTGAGGGTACGGCGTAGGGTATGGGTTAGGGTTAGGTTTAGGGTTAGGGTTAGTTTTAGGGTTAGGGATTGGTTTAGGGTACGGGTTAGGATTAGCGTACGTGTTAGGGTTAGGGTTTGGGTTAGGGTTAGGGTACGCGTTAGGGTTAGGGTATGGGTTAGGGTTAGGGTACACGTTAGGATTAGGGTATTTATTAAACCTATCCCACTCCCTAGATACCACTTAGCACGTAAAGGAATATTATTTGGGGTCCAGCCATGGAGAAGATTTTAGTCACTAGGATAAGATAAAGAATAAACACATTATAAAAAAATCACATTAGGATTTTCTTTTTAACCTGTTCCTTAAAACACTAGTGCTTAGGAAATCTAATGGAGGCAAAAGCAGTCAAGGGTAGTTTAGTGTTAGGGTTAGGGTTAGGGTTAGTGTTAGGGTTAGGGTACGGCTTAGGGTATGGGATAGGGTACGGGTGAGGGTACGGCGTAGGGTAGGGGTTAGGGTTAGGGTTAGGGTTAGGGTACGGCTTAGGATACGGGTTAGGGTACGGGTGAGGGTACGGCGTAGCGTGTGGGTTAGGGTTAGGGTTAGGGTTAGGGTAGGGCTTAGGGTATGGGATAGGGTACAGGTGAGGGTACGGCGTAGGGTAGGGGTTAGGGTTAGGGTTAGGTTTAGGGTACGGCTTAGGGTACGGGTGAGGGTACGGGTGAGGGTACTGCGTAGGGTATTTGTTAGGGTTAGGGTACGGCTTAGGATACGGGTTAGGGTACGGGTTAGGGTACGGCGTAGGGTATGGGTTAGGGTTAGGGTTAGGGTTAGGGTTAGGGTACGGCTTAGGGTACGGATGAGGGTACGGGTGAGGGTACGGCGTAGGGTATAGGTTAGGGTTTGGGTTAGGGTTAGGGTACGGTTTAGAATACGGGTTAGGTTACGGGTGAGGGTACGGCGTAGCGTATGTTTTAGGGTTAGGATTAGGGTTAGGGTACGGCTTAGGGTACGGGTTAGGGTACGGGTGAGGGTACGGCGTAGGGTATGGGTTAGGGTTAGGGTTACGGTTAGGGTTAGTTTTAGGGTTAGGGATTGGTTTAGGGTACGGGTTAGGATTAGCGTACGTGTTAGGGTTAGTGTTTGGGTTAGGGTTAGGGTACGCGTTAGGGTTAGGGTATGGGTTAGGGTTAGGGTACACGTTAGGATTAGGGTATTTATTAAACCTATCCCACTCTCTAGATACCACTTAGCACGTAAAGGAATATCATTTGGGGTCCAGTCATGGAGAAGATTTTAGTCACTAGGATAACATAAAGAATAAACACATTATAAAAAAATCACATTAGGATTTTCTATTTAACCTGTTCCTTAAAACACTAGTGCTTAGGAAATCTAATGGAGGCAAAAGCAGTCAAGGGTATTTTAGGGTTAGTGTTAGGGTTAGGGTTAGTGTTAGGGTTAGGGTACAGCTTAGGGTATGGGATAGGGTATGGGTGAGGGTACGGCGTAGGGTAGGGGTTAGGGTTAGGGTTAGGGTTAGGGTTAGGGTACGGCTTAGGGTACGGGTGAGGGTACGGGTGAGGGTACTGCGTAGGTTATTGGTTAGGGTTAGGGTACGGCTTAGGATACGTGTTAGGGTATGGGTTAGGGTACGGCGTAGGGTATGGGTTAGGGTTAGGGTTAGGGTTAGGGTTAGGGTACGGCTTAGGGTACGGGGTAGGGTACGGGTGAGGGTACGACGTAGGGTATAGGTTAGGGTTAGGGTTAGGGTTAGGGTACGGCTTAGGATACAGGTTAGGGTACGGGTGAGGGTAAGGTGTAGCGTATGGGTTATGGTTAGTTACGGCTTAGGGTACGGGTTAGGGTACGGGTGAGGGTACGGCGTAGGGTACGGGTTAGGGTACGGCGCAGGGTATGTGTTAGGGTTAGGGTTAGGGTTAGGGTTAGGGTTAGGGTTAGGGTACGGCTTAGGGTACGGGTGAGGATACGGTGTAGGGTATAGGTTAGGGATAGGGTATGGCTTAAGATACGGGTTAGGGTACGGGTGAGGGTACGGCGTAGCGTATGGGTTAGGGTTAGGGTTAGGGTTAGTGTACGGCTTAGGGTACGGGTTAGGGTACGGGTGAGGGTACGGCGTAGGGTATGGGTTAGGGTTAGGGTTAGGGTTAGGGTTAGTTTTAGGGTTAGGGATTGGTTTAGGGTTCGGGTTAGGATTAGCGTACGTGTTAGGGTTAGGGTTTGGGTTAGGGTTAGGGTACGCGTTAGGGTTAGGGTATGGGTTAGGGTTAGGGTACACGTTAGGATTAGGGTATTTATTAAACCTATCCCACTCTCTAGATACCACTTAGCACGTAAAGGAATATTATTTGGGGTCCAGCCATGGAGAAGATTTTAGTCACTAGGATAACATAAAGAATAAACACATTATAATAAAATCACATTAGGATTTTCTATTTAACCTGTTCCTTAAAACACTAGTGCTTAGGAAATCTAATGGAGGCAAAAGCAGTCAAGGGTAGTTTAGGGTTAGTGTTAGGGTTAGGGTTAGTGTTAGGGTTAGGGTACAGCTTAGGGTATGGGATAGGGTATGGGTGAGGGTACGGCGTAGGGTAGGGGTTAGGGTTAGGGTTAGGGTTAGGGTTAGGGTACGGCTTAGGGTACGGGTGAGGGTACGGGTGAGGGTACTGCGTAGGGTATTGGTTAGGGTTAGGGTACGGCTTAGGATACGTGTTAGGGTATGGGTTAGGGTACGGCGTAGGGTATGGGTTAGGGTTAGGGTTAGGGTTAGGGTTAGGGTACGGCTTAGGGTACGGGGTAGGGTACGGGTGAGGGTACGACGTAGGGTATAGGTTAGGGTTAGGGTTAGGGTTAGGGTACGGCTTAGGATACAGGTTAGGGTACGGGTGAGGGTACGGCGTAGCGTATGGGTTATGGTTAGTTACGGCTTAGGGTATGGGTTAGGGTACGGGTGAGGGTACGGCGTAGGGTATGGGTTAGGGTTAGGGTTAGGGTTAGGGTTAGTTTTAGGGTTAGGGATTGGTTTAGGGTACGGGTTAGGATTAGCGTACGTGTTAGGGTTAGGGTTTGGGTTAGGGTTAGGGTACGCGTTAGGGTTAGGGTATGGGTTAGGGTTAGGGTACACGTTAGGATTAGGGTATTTATTAAACCTATCCCACTCTCTAGATACCACTTAGCACGTAAAGGAATATTATTTCGGGTCCAGCCATGGAGAAGATTTTAGTCACTAGGATAAGATAAAGAATAAACACATTATAAAAAAATCACATTAGGATTTTCTTTTTAACCTGTTCCTTAAAACACTAGTGCTTAGGAAATCTAATGGAGGCAAAAGCAGTCAAGGGTATTTTAGGGTTAGTGTTAGGGTTAGGGTTAGTGTTAGGGTTAGGGTACAGCTTAGGGTATGGGATAGGGTATGGGTGAGGGTACGGCGTAGGGTAGGGGTTAGGGTTAGGGTTAGGGTTAGGGTTAGGGTACGGCTTAGGGTACGGGTGAGGGTACGGGTGAGGGTACTGCGTAGGTTATTGGTTAGGGTTAGGGTACGGCTTAGGATACGTGTTAGGGTATGGGTTAGGGTACGGCGTAGGTTATGGGTTAGGGTTAGGGTTAGGGTTAGGGTTAGGGTACGGCTTAGGGTACGGGGTAGGGTACGGGTGAGGGTACGACGTAGGGTATAGGTTAGGGTTAGGGTTAGGGTTAGGGTACGGCTTAGGATACAGGTTAGGGTACGGGTGAGGGTACGGCGTAGCGTATGGGTTATGGTTAGTTACGGCTTAGGGTACGGGTTAGGGTACGGGTGAGGGTACGGCGTAGGGTACGGGTTAGGGTACGGCGCAGGGTATGTGTTAGGGTTAGGGTTAGGGTTAGGGTTAGGGTTAGGGTTAGGGTACGGCTTAGGGTACGGGTGAGGATACGGTGTAGGGTATAGGTTAGGGATAGGGTATGGCTTAAGATACGGGTTAGGGTACGGGTGAGGGTACGGCGTAGCGTATGGGTTAGGGTTAGGGTTAGGGTTAGTGTACGGCTTAGGGTACGGGTTAGGGTACGGGTGAGGGTACGGCGTAGGGTATGGGTTAGGGTTAGGGTTAGGGTTAGGGTTAGTTTTAGGGTTAGGGATTGGTTTAGGGTACGGGTTAGGATTAGCGTACGTGTTAGGGTTAGGGTTTGGGTTAGGGTTAGGGTACGCGTTAGGGTTAGGGTATGGGTTAGGGTTAGGGTACACGTTAGGATTAGGGTATTTATTAAACCTATCCCACTCTCTAGATACCACTTAGCACGTAAAGGAATATTATTTGGGGTCCAGCCATGGAGAAGATTTTAGTCACTAGGATAACATAAAGAATAAACACATTATAATAAAATCACATTAGGATTTTCTATTTAACCTGTTCCTTAAAACACTAGTGCTTAGGAAATCTAATGGAGGCAAAAGCAGTCAAGGGTAGTTTAGGGTTAGTGTTAGGGTTAGGGTTAGTGTTAGGGTTAGGGTACAGCTTAGGGTATGGGATAGGGTATGGGTGAGGGTACGGCGTAGGGTAGGGGTTAGGGTTAGGGTTAGGGTTAGGGTTAGGGTACGGCTTAGGGTACGGGTGAGGGTACGGGTGAGGGTACTGCGTAGGGTATTGGTTAGGGTTAGGGTACGGCTTAGGATACGTGTTAGGGTATGGGTTAGGGTACGGCGTAGGGTTAGGGTTAGGGTTAGGGTTAGGGTACGGCTTAGGGTACGGGGTAGGGTACGGGTGAGGGTACGACGTAGGGTATAGGTTAGGGTTAGGGTTAGGGTTAGGGTACGGCTTAGGATACAGGTTAGGGTACGGGTGAGGGTACGGCGTAGCGTATGGGTTATGGTTAGTTACGGCTTAGGGTATGGGTTAGGGTACGGGTGAGGGTACGGCGTAGGGTATGGGTTAGGGTTAGGGTTAGGGTTAGGGTTAGTTTTAGGGTTAGGGATTGGTTTAGGGTACGGGTTAGGATTAGCGTACGTGTTAGGGTTAGGGTTTGGGTTAGGGTTAGGGTACGCGTTAGGGTTAGGGTATGGGTTAGGGTTAGGGTACACGTTAGGATTAGGGTATTTATTAAACCTATCCCACTCTCTAGATACCACTTAGCACGTAAAGGAATATTATTTCGGGTCCAGCCATGGAGAAGATTTTAGTCACTAGGATAAGATAAAGAATAAACACATTATAAAAAAATCACATTAGGATTTTCTTTTTAACCTGTTCCTTAAAACACTAGTGCTTAGGAAATCTAATGGAGGCAAAAGCAGTCAAGGGTAGTTTAGGGTTAGGGTTAGGGTTAGGGTTAGTGTTAGGGTTAGGGTAGGGCTTAGGGTATGGGATAGGGTACAGGTGAGGGTACGGCGTAGGGTAGGGGTTAGGGTTAGGGTTAGGTTTAGGGTACGGCTTAGGGTACGGGTGAGGGTACGGGTGAGGGTACTGCGTAGGGTATTTGTTAGGGTTAGGGTACGGCTTAGGATACGGGTTAGGGTACGGGTTAGGGTACGGCGTAGGGTATGGGTTAGGGTTAGGGTTAGGGTTAGGGTTAGGGTACGGCTTAGGGTACGGATGAGGGTACGGGTGAGGGTACGGCGTAGGGTATAGGTTAGGGTTTGGGTTAGGGTTAGGGTACGGTTTAGAATACGGGTTAGGTTACGGGTGAGGGTACGGCGGAGCGTATGTTTTAGGGTTAGGATTAGGGTTAGGGTACGGCTTAGGCTACGGGTTAGGGTACGGGTGAGGGTACGGCGTAGGGTATGGGTTAGGGTTAGGGTTATGGTTAGGGTTAGTTTTAGGGTTAGGGATTGGTTTAGGGTACGGGTTAGGATTAGCGTACGTGTTAGGGTTAGTGTTTGGGTTAGGGTTAGGGTACGCGTTAGGGTTAGGGTATGGGTTAGGGTTAGGGTACACGTTAGGATTAGGGTATTTATTAAACCTATCCCACTCTCTAGATACCACTTAGCACGTAAAGGAATATCATTTGGGGTCCAGTCATGGAGAAGATTTTAGTCACTAGAATAAGATAAAGAATAAACACATTATAAAAAAATCACATTAGGATTTTCTTTTTAACCTGTTCCTTAAAACACTAGTGCTTAGGAAATCTAATGGAGGCAAAAGCAGTCAAGGGTAGTTTAGGGTTAGGGTTAGGGTTAGGGTTAGTGTTAGGGTTAGGGTACGGCTTAGGGTATGGGATAGGGTACGGGTGAGGGTACGGCATAGGGTAGGGGTTAGGGTTAGGGTTAGGGTTAGGGTTAGGGTTAGGGTTAGGGTACGGCTTAGGGTACGGGTGAGGGTACGGGTGAGGGTACTGCGTAGCGTATTGGTTAGGGTTAGGGTACGGCTTAGGATACGTGTTAGGGTATGGGTTAGGGTACGGCGTAGTGTATGGGTTAGGGTTAGGGTTAGGGTTAGGGTTAGGGTATGGGTTAGGGTACGGGTGAGGGTACGGCGTAGGGTATAGGTTAGGGTTAGGGTTAGAGTTAGGGTACGGCTTAGGATACGGGTTAGGGTACGGGTGAGGGTACGGTGTAGCGTATGGGTTATGGTTAGGGTACGGCTTAGGGTATGGGTTAGGGTACGGGTGAGGGTATGGCGTAGGGTATGGGTTAGGGTTAGGGTTAGTTTTAGGGTTAGGGATTGGTTTAGGGTACGGGTTAGGATTAGCGTACGTGTTAGGGTTAGGGTTTGGGTTAGGGTTAGGGTACGCGTTAGGGTTAGGGTATGGGTTAGGGTTAGGGTACACGTTAGGATTAGGGTATTTATTAAACCTATCCCACTCTCTAGATACCACTTAGCACGTAAAGGAATATTATTTGGGGTCCAGCCATGGAGA
The DNA here is from genome assembly GCF_028564815.1 of Eubalaena glacialis. Lineage (NCBI taxonomy): Eukaryota > Metazoa > Chordata > Mammalia > Artiodactyla > Balaenidae > Eubalaena > Eubalaena glacialis. The sequence goes on from NW_026871211.1 coordinate 130,134, forward strand.
AGATTTTAGTCACTAGGATAAGATAAAGAATAAACACATTATAAAAAAATCACATTAGGATTTTCTTTTTAACCTGTTCCTTAAAACACTAGTGCTTAGGAAATCTAATGGAGGCAAAAGCAGTCAAGGGTAGTTTAGGGTTAGGGTTAGGGTTAGGGTTAGTGTTAGGGTTAGGGTACGGCTTAGGGTATGGGATAGGGTACGGGTGAGGGTACGGCGTAGGGTAGGGGTTAGGGTTAGGGTTAGGGTTATGGTACGGCTTAGGATACGGGTTAGGTTACGGGTGAGGGTACGGCGTAGGGTAGGGGTTAGGGTTAGGGTTAGGGTTAGGGTTAGGGTACGGCTTAGGGTACGGGTGAGGGTACGGGTGAGGGTACTGCGTAGGGTATTGGTTAGGGTTAGGGTACGGCTTAGGATACGGGTTAGGGTACGGGTTAGGGTACGGCGTAGGGTATGTGTTAGGGTTAGGGTTAGGGTTAGGGTTAGGGTTAGGGTTAGGGTACGGCTTAGGGTACGGGTGAGGATACGGTGTAGGGTATAGGTTAGGGATAGGGCATGGCTTAAGATACGGGTTAGGGTACGGGTGAGGGTACGGCGTAGCGTATGGGTTAGGGTTAGGGTTAGGGTTAGTGTACGGCTTAGGGTACGGGTTAGGGTACGGGTGAGGGTACGGCGTAGGGTATGGGTTAGGGTTAGGGTTAGGGTTAGGGTTAGTTTTAGGGTTAGGGATTGGTTTAGGGTACGGGTTAGGATTAGCGTACGTGTTAGGGTTAGGGTTTGGGTTAGGGTTAGGGTACGCGTTAGGGTTACGGTATGGATTAGGGTTAGGGTACACGTTAGGATTAGGGTATTTATTAAACCTATCCCACTCTCTAGATACCACTTAGCACGTAAAGGAATATTATTTGGGGTCCAGCCATGGAGAAGATTTTAGTCACTAGGATAACATAAAGAATAAACACATTATAAAAAAATCACATTAGGATTTTCTATTTAACCTGTTCCTTAAAACACTAGTGCTTAGGAAATCTAATGGAGGCAAAAGCAGTCAAGGGTATTTTAGGGTTAGTGTTAGGGTTAGGGTTAGTGTTAGGGTTAGGGTACAGCTTAGGGTATGGGATAGGGTATGGGTGAGGGTACGGCGTAGGGTAGGGGTTAGGGTTAGGGTTAGGGTTAGGGTTAGGGTACGGCTTAGGGTACGGGTGAGGGTACGGGTGAGGGTACTGCGTAGGTTATTGGTTAGGGTTAGGGTACGGCTTAGGATACGTGTTAGGGTATGGGTTAGGGTACGGCGTAGGGTATGGGTTAGGGTTAGGGTTAGGGTTAGGGTTAGGGTACGGCTTAGGGTACGGGGTAGGGTACGGGTGAGGGTACGACGTAGGGTATAGGTTAGGGTTAGGGTTAGGGTTAGGGTACGGCTTAGGATACAGGTTAGGGTACGGGTGAGGGTACGGCGTAGTGTATGGGTTATGGTTAGGTACGGCTTAGGGTATGGGTTAGGGTACGTGTGAGGGTACGGCGTAGGGTATGGGTTAGGGTTAGGTTTAGGGTTAGGGTTAGTTTTAGGGTTAGGGATTGGTTTAGGGTACGGGTTAGGATTAGCGTACGTGTTAGGGTTAGGGTTTGGGTTAGGGTTAGGGTACGCGTTAGGGTTAGGGTATGGGTTAGGGTTAGGGTACACGTTAGGATTAGGGTATTTATTAAACCTATCCCACTCCCTAGATACCACTTAGCACGTAAAGGAATATTATTTGGGGTCCAGCCATGGAGAAGATTTTAGTCACTAGGATAAGATAAAGAATAAACACATTATAAAAAAATCACATTAGGATTTTCTTTTTAACCTGTTCCTTAAAACACTAGTGCTTAGGAAATCTAATGGAGGCAAAAGCAGTCAAGGGTAGTTTAGTGTTAGGGTTAGGGTTAGGGTTAGTGTTAGGGTTAGGGTACGGCTTAGGGTATGGGATAGGGTACGGGTGAGGGTACGGCGTAGGGTAGGGGTTAGGGTTAGGGTTAGGGTTAGGGTACGGCTTAGGATACGGGTTAGGGTACGGGTGAGGGTACGGCGTAGCGTGTGGGTTAGGGTTAGGGTTAGGGTTAGGGTAGGGCTTAGGGTATGGGATAGGGTACAGGTGAGGGTACGGCGTAGGGTAGGGGTTAGGGTTAGGGTTAGGTTTAGGGTACGGCTTAGGGTACGGGTGAGGGTACGGGTGAGGGTACTGCGTAGGGTATTTGTTAGGGTTAGGGTACGGCTTAGGATACGGGTTAGGGTACGGGTTAGGGTACGGCGTAGGGTATGGGTTAGGGTTAGGGTTAGGGTTAGGGTTAGGGTACGGCTTAGGGTACGGATGAGGGTACGGGTGAGGGTACGGCGTAGGGTATAGGTTAGGGTTTGGGTTAGGGTTAGGGTACGGTTTAGAATACGGGTTAGGTTACGGGTGAGGGTACGGCGTAGCGTATGTTTTAGGGTTAGGATTAGGGTTAGGGTACGGCTTAGGGTACGGGTTAGGGTACGGGTGAGGGTACGGCGTAGGGTATGGGTTAGGGTTAGGGTTACGGTTAGGGTTAGTTTTAGGGTTAGGGATTGGTTTAGGGTACGGGTTAGGATTAGCGTACGTGTTAGGGTTAGTGTTTGGGTTAGGGTTAGGGTACGCGTTAGGGTTAGGGTATGGGTTAGGGTTAGGGTACACGTTAGGATTAGGGTATTTATTAAACCTATCCCACTCTCTAGATACCACTTAGCACGTAAAGGAATATCATTTGGGGTCCAGTCATGGAGAAGATTTTAGTCACTAGAATAAGATAAAGAATAAACACATTATAAAAAAATCACATTAGGATTTTCTTTTTAACCTGTTCCTTAAAACACTAGTGCTTAGGAAATCTAATGGAGGCAAAAGCAGTCAAGGGTAGTTTAGTGTTAGGGTTAGGGTTAGGGTTAGTGTTAGGGTTAGGGTACGGCTTAGGGTATGGGATAGGGTACGGGTGAGGGTACGACATAGGGTAGGGGTTAGGGTTAGGGTTAGGGTTAGGGTTAGGGTTAGGGTTAGGGTACGGCTTAGGGTACGGGTGAGGGTACGGGTGAGGGTACTGCGTAGCGTATTGGTTAGGGTTAGGGTACGGCTTAGGATACGTGTTAGGGTATGGGTTAGGGTACGGCGTAGGGTATGGGTTAGGGTTAGGGTTAGGGTTAGGGTATGGGTTAGGGTACGGGTGAGGGTACGGCGTAGGGTATAGGTTAGGGTTAGGGTTAGAGTTAGGGTACGGCTTAGGATACGGGTTAGGGTACGGGTGAGGGTACGGCGTAGCGTATGGGTTATGGTTAGGGTACGGCTTAGGGTATGGGTTAGGGTACGGGTGAGGGTATGGCGTAGGGTATGGGTTAGGGTTAGGGTTAGTTTTAGGGTTAGGGATTGGTTTAGGGTACGGGTTAGGATTAGCGTACGTGTTAGGGTTAGGGTTTGGGTTAGGGTTAGGGTACGCGTTAGGGTTAGGGTATGGGTTAGGGTTAGGGTACACGTTAGGATTAGGGTATTTATTAAACCTATCCCACTCTCTAGATACCACTTAGCACGTAAAGGAATATTATTTGGGGTCCAGCCATGGAGAAGATTTTAGTCACTAGGATAAGATAAAGAATAAACACATTATAAAAAAATCACATTAGGATTTTCTTTTTAACCTGTTCCTTAAAACACTAGTGCTTAGGAAATCTAATGGAGGCAAAAGCAGTCAAGGGTAGTTTAGGGTTAGGGTTAGGGTTAGGGTTAGTGTTAGGGTTAGGGTACGGCTTAGGGTATGGGATAGGGTACGGGTGAGGGTACGGCGTAGGGTAGGGGTTAGGGTTAGGGTTAGGGTTATGGTACGGCTTAGGATACGGGTTAGGTTACGGGTGAGGGTACGGCATAGGGTAGGGGTTAGGGTTAGGGTTAGGGTTAGGGTTAGGGTACGGCTTAGGGTACGGGTGAGGGTACGGGTGAGGGTACTGCGTAGGGTATTGGTTAGGGTTAGGGTACGGCTTAGGATACGGGTTAGGGTACGGGTTAGGGTACGGCGTAGGGTATGTGTTAGGGTTAGGGTTAGGGTTAGGGTTAGGGTTAGGGTTAGGGTACGGCTTAGGGTACGGGTGAGGATACGGTGTAGGGTATAGGTTAGGGATAGTGTATGGCTTAAGATACGGGTTACGGTACGGGTGAGGGTACGGCGTAGCGTATGGGTTAGGGTTAGGGTTAGGGTTAGGGTACGGCTTAGGGTACGGGTTAGGGTACGGGTGAGGGTACGGCGTAGGGTATGGGTTAGGGTTAGGGTTAGGGTTAGGGTTAGTTTTAGGGTTAGGGATTGGTTTAGGGTACGGGTTAGGATTAGCGTACGTGTTAGGGTTAGTGTTTGGGTTAGGGTTAGGGTACGCGTTAGGGTTAGGGTATGGATTAGGGTTAGGGTACACGTTAGGATTAGGGTATTTATTAAACCTATCCCACTCTCTAGATACCACTTAGCACGTAAAGGAATATCATTTGGGGTCCAGTCATGGAGAAGATTTTAGTCACTAGAATAAGATAAAGAATAAACACATTATAAAAAAATCACATTAGGATTTTCTTTTTAACCTGTTCCTTAAAACACTAGTGCTTAGGAAATCTAATGGAGGCAAAAGCAGTCAAGGGTAGTTTAGGGTTAGGGTTAGGGTTAGGGTTAGTGTTAGGGTTAGGGTACGGCTTAGGGTATGGGATAGGGTACGGGTGAGGGTACGGCATAGGGTAGGGGTTAGGGTTAGGGTTAGGGTTAGGGTTAGGGTTAGGGTTAGGGTACGGCTTAGGGTACGGGTGAGGGTACGGGTGAGGGTACTGCGTAGCGTATTGGTTAGGGTTAGGGTACGGCTTAGGATACGTGTTAGGGTATGGGTTAGGGTACGGCGTAGGGTATGGGTTAGGGTTAGGGTTAGGGTTAGGGTTAGGGTATGGGTTAGGGTACGGGTGAGGGTACGGCGTAGGGTATAGGTTAGGGTTAGGGTTAGAGTTAGGGTACGGCTTAGGATACGGGTTAGGGTACGGGTGAGGGTACGGCGTAGCGTATGGGTTATGGTTAGGGTACGGCTTAGGGTATGGGTTAGGGTACGGGTGAGGGTATGGCGTAGGGTATGGGTTAGGGTTAGGGTTAGTTTTAGGGTTAGGGATTGGTTTAGGGTACGGGTTAGGATTAGCGTACGTGTTAGGGTTAGGGTTTGGGTTAGGGTTAGGGTACGCGTTAGGGTTAGGGTATGGGTTAGGGTTAGGGTACACGTTAGGATTAGGGTATTTATTAAACCTATCCCACTCTCTAGATACCACTTAGCACGTAAAGGAATATTATTTGGGGTCCAGCCATGGAGAAGATTTTAGTCACTAGGATAAGATAAAGAATAAACACATTATAAAAAAATCACATTAGGATTTTCTTTTTAACCTGTTCCTTAAAACACTAGTGCTTAGGAAATCTAATGGAGGCAAAAGCAGTCAAGGGTAGTTTAGGGTTAGGGTTAGGGTTAGGGTTAGTGTTAGGGTTAGGGTACGGCTTAGGGTATGGGATAGGGTACGGGTGAGGGTACGGCGTAGGGTAGGGGTTAGGGTTAGGGTTAGGGTTATGGTACGGCTTAGGATACGGGTTAGGTTACGGGTGAGGGTACGGCGTAGGGTAGGGGTTAGGGTTAGGGTTAGGGTTAGGGTTAGGGTATGGCTTAGGGTACGGGTGAGGGTACGGGTGAGGGTACTGCGTAGGGTATTGGTTAGGGTTAGGGTACGGCTTAGGATACGGGTTAGGGTACGGGTTAGGGTACGGCGTAGGGTATGTGTTAGGGTTAGGGTTAGGGTTAGGGTTAGGGTTAGGGTTAGGGTACGGCTTAGGGTACGGGTGAGGATACGGTGTAGGGTATAGGTTAGGGATAGGGTATGGCTTAAGATACGGGTTAGGGTACGGGTGAGGGTACGGCGTAGCGTATGGGTTAGGGTTAGGGTTAGGGTTAGGGTACGGCTTAGGGTACGGGTTAGGGTACGGGTGAGGGTACGGCGTAGGGTATGGGTTAGGGTTAGGGTTAGGGTTAGGGTTAGTTTTAGGGTTAGGGATTGGTTTAGGGTACGGGTTAGGATTAGCGTACGTGTTAGGGTTAGGGTTTGGGTTAGGGTTAGGGTACGCGTTAGGGTTACGGTATGGGTTAGGGTTAGGGTACACGTTAGGATTAGGGTATTTATTAAACCTATCCCACTCTCTAGATACCACTTAGCACGTAAAGGAATATTATTTGGGGTCCAGCCATGGAGAAGATTTTAGTCACTAGGATAACATAAAGAATAAACACATTATAAAAAAATCACATTAGGATTTTCTATTTAACCTGTTCCTTAAAACACTAGTGCTTAGGAAATCTAATGGAGGCAAAAGCAGTCAACGGTATTTTAGGGTTAGTGTTAGGGTTAGGGTTAGTGTTAGGGTTAGGGTACAGCTTAGGGTATGGGATAGGGTATGGGTGAGGGTACGGCGTAGGGTAGGGGTTAGGGTTAGGGTTAGGGTTAGGGTTAGGGTACGGCTTAGGGTACGGGTGAGGGTACGGGTGAGGGTACTGCGTAGGTTATTGGTTAGGGTTAGGGTACGGCTTAGGATACGTGTTAGGGTATGGGTTAGGGTACGGCGTAGGGTATGGGTTAGGGTTAGGGTTAGGGTTAGGGTTAGGGTACGGCTTAGGGTACGGGGTAGGGTACGGGTGAGGGTACGACGTAGGGTATAGGTTAGGGTTAGGGTTAGGGTTAGGGTACGGCTTAGGATACAGGTTAGGGTACGGGTGAGGGTACGGCGTAGTGTATGGGTTATGGTTAGGTACGGCTTAGGGTATGGGTTAGGGTACGTGTGAGGGTACGGCGTAGGGTATGGGTTAGGGTTAGGTTTAGGGTTAGGGTTAGTTTTAGGGTTAGGGATTGGTTTAGGGTACGGGTTAGGATTAGCGTACGTGTTAGGGTTAGGGTTTGGGTTAGGGTTAGGGTACGCGTTAGGGTTAGGGTATGGGTTAGGGTTAGGGTACACGTTAGGATTAGGGTATTTATTAAACCTATCCCACTCCCTAGATACCACTTAGCACGTAAAGGAATATTATTTGGGGTCCAGCCATGGAGAAGATTTTAGTCACTAGGATAAGATAAAGAATAAACACATTATAAAAAAATCACATTAGGATTTTCTTTTTAACCTGTTCCTTAAAACACTAGTGCTTAGGAAATCTAATGGAGGCAAAAGCAGTCAAGGGTAGTTTAGGGTTAGGGTTAGGGTTAGGGTTAGTGTTAGGGTTAGGGTACGGCTTAGGGTATGGGATAGGGTACGGGTGAGGGTACGGCGTAGGGTAGGGGTTAGGGTTAGGGTTAGGGTTAGGGTACGGCTTAGGATACGGGTTAGGGTACGGGTGAGGGTACGGCGTAGCGTGTGGGTTAGGGTTAGGGTTAGGGTTAGGGTACGGCTTAGGGTACGGGTTAGGGTACGGGTTAGGGTACGGCGTAGGGTATAGGTTAGGGTTTGGGTTAGGGTTAGGGTACGGCTTAGAATACGGGTTAGGTTACGGGTGAGGGTACGGCGTAGCGTATGGTTTAGGGTTAGGATTAGGGTTAGGGTACGGCTTAGGGTACGGGTTAGGGTACGGGTGAGGGTACGGCGTAGCGTATGGGTTATGGTTAGGGTACGGCTTAGGGTATGGGTTAGGGTACGGGTGAGGGTATGGCGTAGGGTATGGGTTAGGGTTAGGGTTAGTTTTAGGGTTAGGGATTGGTTTAGGGTACGGGTTAGGATTAGCGTACGTGTTAGGGTTAGGGTTTGGGTTAGGGTTAGGGTACGCGTTAGGGTTAGGGTATGGGTTAGGGTTAGGGTACACGTTAGGATTAGGGTATTTATTAAACCTATCCCACTCTCTAGATACCACTTAGCACGTAAAGGAATATTATTTGGGGTCCAGCCATGGAGAAGATTTTAGTCACTAGGATAAGATAAAGAATAAACACATTATAAAAAAATCACATTAGGATTTTCTTTTTAACCTGTTCCTTAAAACACTAGTGCTTAGGAAATCAAATGGAGGCAAAAGCAGTCAAGGGTAGTTTAGGGTTAGGGTTAGGGTTAGGGTTAGTGTTAGGGTTAGGGTACGGCTTAGGGTATGGGATAGGGTACGGGTGAGGGTACGGCGTAGGGTAGGGGTTTGGGTTAGGGTTAGGGTTAGGGTACGGCTTAGGGTACGCGTGAGGGTACGGGTGAGGGTACTGCGTAGGGTATTGGTTAGGGTTAGGGTACGGCTTAGGATACGGGTTAGGTTACGGGTTAGGGTACGGCGTAGGGTATGGGTTAGGGTTAGGGTTAGGGTTAGGGTTAGGGTTAGGGTTAGGGTACGGCTTAGGGTACGGTTGAGGGTACGGGTGAGGGTACGGCGTAGGGTATAGGTTAGGGTTAGGGTTAGGGTTAGGGTACGGCTTAGGATACGGGTTAGGTTACGGGTGTGGGTACGGCGTAGCGTGTGGCTGAGGGTTAGGGTTAGGGTTAGGGTACGGCTTAGGGTACGGGTTAGGGTACGGGTGAGGGTACGGCGTAGGGTATGGGTTAGGGTTAGGGTTAGGGTTAGGGTTAGTTTTAGGGTTAGGGATTGGTTTAGGGTACGGGTTAGGATTAGCGTACGTGTTAGGGTTAGGGTTTGGGTTAGGGTTAGGGTACGCGTTAGGGTTAGGGTATGGGTTAGGGTTAGGGTACACGTTAGGATTAGGGTATTTATTAAACCTATCCCACTCTCTAGATACCACTTAGCACGTAAAGGAATATTATTTGGGGTCCAGCCATGGAGAAGATATTAGTCACTAGGATAAGATAAAGAATAAACACATTATAAAAAAATCACATTAGGATTTTCTTTTTAACCTGTTCCTTAAAACACTAGTGCTTAGGAAATCTAATGGAGGCAAAAGCAGTCAAGGGTAGTTTAGGGTTAGGGTTAGGGTTAGGGTTAGTTTTAGGGTTAGGGTACGGCTTAGGGTATGGGATAGGGTACGGGTGAGGGTACAGCGTAGGGTAGGGGTTAGGGTTAGGGTTAGGGTTAGGGTTAGGGTTAGGGTACGGCTTAGGGTACGTGTGAGGGTACGGGTGAGGGTACTGCGTAGGGTATTGGTTAGGGTTAGGGTACGGCTTAGGATACGGATTAGGGTACGGGTTAGGGTACGGCGTAGGTTATGGTTTAGGGTTAGGGTTAGGGTTAGGGTTAGGGTACGGCTTAGGGTACGGTTTAGGGTACGGGTGAGTGTACGGCGTAGGGTATAGGTTAGGGTTAGGGGTAGGGGTAGGGTACGGCTTAGGATACGGGTTAGGGTACGGGTGAGGGTACGGCGTAGCGTATGGGTTAGGGTTAGGGTTAGGGTTAGGGTTAGTTTTAGGGTTAGGGATTGGTTTAGGTTACGGGTTAGGATTAGCGTACGTGTTAGGGTTAGGGTTTGGGTAAGGGTTAGGGTACGCGTTAGGGTTAGGGTATGGGTTAGGGTTAGGGTACACGTTAGGATTAGGGTATTTATTAAACCTATCCCACTCTCTAGATACCACTTAGCACGTAAAGGAATATTATTTGGGTTCCAGCCATGGAGAAGATTTTAGTCACTAGGATAAGATAAAGAATAAACACATTATAAAAAAATCACATTAGGATTTTCTTTTTAACCTGTTCCTTAAAACACTAGTGCTTAGGAAATCTAATGGAGGCAAAAGCAGTCAAGGGTAGTTTAGGGTTAGGGTTAGGGTTAGGGTTAGTGTTAGGGTTAGGGTACGGCTTAGGGTATGGGATAGGGTACGGGTGAGGGTACGGCGTAGGGTAGGGGTTAGGGTTAGGTTTAGGGTTAGGGTTAGGGTTAGGGTACGGCTTAGGGTACGGGTGAGGGTACGGGTGAGGGTACTGCGTAGGGTATTGGTTAGGGTTAGGGTACGGCTTAGGATACGGGTGAGGGTACGGATTAGGGTACGGCGTAGGGTATGGGTTAGGGTTAGGGTTAGGGTTAGGGTTAGGGTTAGGGTACGGCTTAGGGTACGGGTTAGGGTACGGGTGAGGGTACGGCGTAGGGTATAGGTTAGGGTTAGGGTTAGGGTTAGGGTACGGCTTAGGATACGGGTTAGGGTACGGGTGAGGGTACGGCGTAGCGTATGGGTTAGGGTTAGGGTTAGGGTTAGGGTACGGCTTAGGGTACGGGTTAGGGTACGGGTGAGGGTACGGCGTAGGGTATGGGTTAGGGTTAGGGTTAGGGTTAGGGTTAGTTTTAGGTTAGGGTTAGGGTTAGGGTTAGGGTTAGGGTTAGGGTTAGGGTTAGGGTTAGGGTTAGGGTTAGGGTACAGGTGAGGGTACGGCGTAGGGTATGGGTTAGGGTTAGGATTAGGGTTAGGGTTAGTTTTAGGGTTAGGGATTGGTTTAGGGTACGGTTTAGGATTAGCGTACGTGTTAGGGTTAGGGTTTGGGTTAGGGTTAGGGTACACATTGGATTAGGGTATTTATTAAACCTATCCCACTCTCTACATACCACTTAGCACGTAAAGGAATATTATTTGTGGTCCAGCCATGGAGAAGATTTTAGTCACTAGGATAAGATAAAGAATAAACACATTATAAAAAAATCACATTAGGATTTTCTATTTAACCTGTTCCTTAAAACACTAGTGCTTAGGAAATCTAATGGAGGCAAAAGCAGTCAAGGGTAGTTTAGGGTTAGGGTTAGTGTTAGGGTTAGGGTACGGCTTAGGGTATGGGACAGGGTACGGGTGAGGGTACGGCATAGGGTAGGGGTTAGGGTTAGGGTTAGGGTTAGGGTTAGGGTTAGGGTACGGCTTAGGGTACGGGTGAGGATACGGTGTAAGGTATAGGTTAGGGATAGGGTATGGCTTAAGATACGGGTTAGGTACGGGTTAGGGTACGGCGTAGCGTATGGGTTAGGGTTAGGGTTAGGGTTAGGGTACGGCTTAGGGTACGGGTTAGGGTACGGGTGAGGGTACGGCGTAGGGTATGGGTTAGGGTTAGGGTTAGGGTTAGGGTTAGTTTTAGGGTTAGGGATTGGTTTAGGGTACGGGTTAGGATTAGCGTACGTGTTAGAGTTAGGGTTTGGGTTAGGGTTAGGGTACGCGTTAGGGTTAGGGTATGGGTTAGGGTTAGGGTACACGGTAGGATTAGGGTATTTATTAAACCTATCCCACTCTCTAGATACCACTTAGCACGTAAAGGAATATTATTTGGGGTCCAGCCATGGAGAAGATTTTAGTCACTAGGATAACATAAAGAATAAACACATTATAAAAAAATCACATTAGGATTTTCTATTTAACCTGTTCCTTAAAACACTAGTGCTTAGGAAATCTAATGGAGGCAAAAGCAGTCAAGGGTAGTTTAGGGTTAGTGTTAGGGTTAGGGTTAGTGTTAGGGTTAGGGTACAGCTTAGGGTATGGGATAGGGTATGGGTGAGGGTACGGCGTAGGGTAGGGGTTAGGGTTAGGGTTAGGGTTAGGGTTAGGGTACGGCTTAGGGTACGGGTGAGGGTACGGTTGAGGGTACTGCGTAGGGTATTGGTTAGGGTTAGGGTACGGCTTAGGATACGTGTTAGGTTATGGGTTAGGGTACGGCGTAGGGTATGGGTTAGGGTTAGGGTTAGGGTTAGGGTTAGGGTACGGCTTAGGGTACGGGGTAGGGTACGGGTGAGGGTACGACGTAGGGTATAGGTTAGGGTTAGGGTTAGGGTTAGGGTACGGCTTAGGATACAGGTTAGGGTAAGGGTGAGGGTACGGCGTAGCGTATGGGTTATGGTTAGGTACGGCTTAGGGTATGGGTTAGGGTACGGGTGAGGGTACGGCGTAGGGTATGGGTTAGGGTTAGGTTTAGGGTTAGGGTTAGTTTTAGGGTTAGGGATTGGTTTAGGGTACGGGTTAGGATTAGCGTACGTGTTAGGGTTAGGGTTTGGGTTAGGGCTAGGGTACGCGTTAGGGTTAGGGTATGGGTTAGGGTTAGGGTACACGTTAGGATTAGGGTATTTATTAAACCTATCCCACTCCCTAGATACCACTTAGCACGTAAAGGAATATTATTTGGGGTCCAGCCATGGAGAAGATTTTAGTCACTAGGATAAGATAAAGAATAAACACATTATAAAAAAATCACATTAGGATTTTCTTTTTAACCTGTTCCTTAAAACACTAGTGCTTAGGAAATCTAATGGAGGCAAAAGCAGTCAAGGGTAGTTTAGGGTTAGGGTTAGGGTTAGGGTTAGTGTTAGGGTTAGGGTACGGCTTAGGGTATGGGATAGGGTACGGGTGAGGGTACGGCGTAGGGTAGGGGTTAGGGTTAGGGTTAGGGTTAGGGTACGGCTTAGGATACGGGTTAGGGTACGGGTGAGGGTACGGCGTAGCGTGTGGGTTAGGGTTAGGGTTAGGGTTAGGGTACGGCTTAGGGTACGGGTTAGGGCACGGGTGAGGGTACGGCGTAGGGTATGGGTTAGGGTTAGGGTTAGGGTTAGCGTTAGTTTTAGGGTTAGGGATTGGTTTAGGGTACGGGTTAGGATTAGCGTACGTGTTAGGGTTAGGGTTTGGGTTAGGGTTAGGGTACGCGTTAGGGTTAGGGTATGGGTTAGGGTTAGGGTACACGTTAGGATTAGGGTATTTATTAAACCTATCCCACTCTCTAGATACCACTTAGCACGTAAAGGAATATTATTTCGGGTCCAGCCATGGAGAAGATTTTAGTCACTAGGATAAGATAAAGAATAAACACATTATAAAAAATCACATTAGGATTTTCTTTTTAACCTGTTCCTTAAAACACTAGTGCTTAGGAAATCTAATGGAGGCAAAAGCAGTCAAGGGTAGTTTAGGGTTAGGGTTAGGGTTAGGGTTAGTGTTAGGGTTAGGGTAGGGCTTAGGGTATGGGATAGGGTACAGGTGAGGGTACGGCGTAGGGTAGGGGTTAGGGTTAGGGTTAGGTTTAGGGTACGGCTTAGGGTACGGTTGAGGGTACGGGTGAGGGTACTGCGTAGGGTATTGGTTAGGGTTAGGGTACGGCTTAGGATACGGGTTAGGGTACGGCGTAGGGTATGGGTTAGGGTTAGGGTTAGGGTTAGGGTTAGGGTACGGCTTAGGGTACGGATGAGGGTACGGGTTAGGGTACGGCGTAGGGTATAGGTTAGGGTTTGGGTTAGGGTTAGGGTACGGCTTAGAATACGGGTTAGGTTACGGGTGAGGGTACGGCGTAGCGTATGGTTTAGGGTTAGGATTAGGGTTAGGGTACGGCTTAGGGTACGGGTTAGGGTACGGGTGAGGGTACGGCGTAGGGTATGGGTTAGGGTTAGGGTTACGGTTAGGGTTAGTTTTAGGGTTAGGGATTGGTTTAGGGTACGGGTTAGGATTAGCGTACGTGTTAGGGTTAGTGTTTGGGTTAGGGTTAGGGTACGCGTTAGGGTTAGGGTATGGGTTAGGGTTAGGGTACACGTTAGGATTAGGGTATTTATTAAACCTATCCCACTCTCTAGATACCACTTAGCACGTAAAGGAATATCATTTGGGGTCCAGCCATGGAGAAGATTTTAGTCACTAGAATAAGATAAAGAATAAACACATTATAAAAAAATCACATTAGGATTTTCTTTTTAACCTGTTCCTTAAAACACTAGTGCTTAGGAAATCTAATGGAGGCAAAAGCAGTCAAGGGTAGTTTAGGGTTAGGGTTAGGGTTAGGGATAGTGTTAGGGTTAGGGTACGGCTTAGGGTATGGGATAGGGTACGGGTGAGGGTACGGCGTAGGGTAGGGGTTAGGGTTAGGGTTAGGGTTAGGGTTAGGATTAGGGTTAGGGTACGGCTTAGGGTACGGGTGAGGGTACGGGTGAGGGTACTGCGTAGGGTATTGGTTAGGGTTAGGGTACGGCTTAGGATACGTGTTAGGGTATGGGTTAGGGTACGGCGTAGGGTATGGGTTAGGGTTAGGGTTAGGGTTAGGGTTAGGGTATGGGTTATGGTACGGGTGAGGGTACGGCGTAGGGTATTGGTTAGGGTTAGGGTACGGCTTAGGATACGGGTTAGGTTACGGGTGAGGGTACGGGTGAGGGTACTGCGTAGGGTATTGGTTAGGGTTAGGGTACGGCTTAGGATACGGGTGAGAGTACGGATTAGGGTACGGCGTAGGGTATGGGTTAGGGTTAGGGTTAGGGTTAGGGTTAGGGTTAGGGTACGGCTTAGGGTACGGGTTAGGGTACGGGTGAGGGTACGGCGTAGGGTATAGGTTAGGGTTAGGGTTAGGGTTAGGGTACGGCTTAGGATACGGGTTAGGGTACGGGTGAGGGTACGGCGTAGCGTATGGGTTAGGGTTAGGGTTAGGGTTAGGGTACGGCTTAGGGTACGGGTTAGGGTACGGGTGAGGGTACGGCGTAGGGTATGGGTTAGGGTTAGGGTTAGGGTTAGGGTTAGGGTTAGGGTTAGGGTTAGGGTTAGGGTTAGGGTTAGGGTACAGGTGAGGGTACGGCGTAGGGTATGGGTTAGGGTTAGGATTAGGGTTAGGGTTAGTTTTAGGGTTAGGGATTGGTTTAGGGTACGGTTTAGGATTAGCGTACGTGTTAGGGTTAGGGTTTGGGTTAGGGTTACGGTACGCGTTAGGGTTAGGGTATGGGTTAGGGTTAGGGTACACATTGGATTAGGGTATTTATTAAACCTATCCCACTCTCTACATACCACTTAGCACGTAAAGGAATATTATTTGTGGTCCAGCCATGGAGAAGATTTTAGTCACTAGGATAAGATAAAGAATAAACACATTATAAAAAAATCACATTAGGATTTTCTATTTAACCTGTTCCTTAAAACACTAGTGCTTAGGAAATCTAATGGAGGCAAAAGCAGTCAAGGGTAGTTTAGGGTTAGGGTTAGTGTTAGGGTTAGGGTACGGCTTAGGGTATGGGACAGGGTACGGGTGAGGGTACGGCATAGGGTAGGGGTTAGGGTTAGGGTTAGGGTTAGGGTTAGGGTTAGGGTACGGCTTAGGGTACGGGTGAGGATACGGTGTAGGGTATAGGTTAGGGATAGGGTATGGCTTAAGATACGGGTTAGGTACGGGTTAGGGTACGGCGTAGCGTATGGGTTAGGGTTAGGGTTAGGGTTAGGGTACGGCTTAGGGTACGGGTTAGGGTACGGGTGAGGGTACGGCGTAGGGTATGGGTTAGGGTTAGGGTTAGGGTTAGGGTTAGTTTTAGGGTTAGGGATTGGTTTAGGGTACGGGTTAGGATTAGCGTACGTGTTAGTGTTAGGGTTTGGGTTAGGGTTAGGGTACGCGTTAGGGTTAGGGTATGGGTTAGGGTTAGGGTACACGGTAGGATTAGGGTATTTATTAAACCTATCCCACTCTCTAGATACCACTTAGCACGTAAAGGAATATTATTTGGGGTCCAGCCATGGAGAAGATTTTAGTCACTAGGATAACATAAAGAATAAACACATTATAAAAAAATCACATTAGGATTTTCTTTTTAACCTGTTCCTTAAAACACTAGTGCTTAGGAAATCTAATGGAGGCAAAAGCAGTCAAGGGTAGTTTAGGGTTAGGGTTAGGGTTAGGGTTAGTGTTAGGGTTAGGGTACAGCTTAGGGTATGGGATAGGGTATGGGTGAGGGTACGGCGTAGGGTAGGGGTTAGGGTTAGGGTTAGGGTTAGGGTTAGGGTACGGCTTAGGGTACGGGTGAGGGTACGGGTGAGGGTACTGCGTAGGGTATTGGTTAGGGTTAGGGTACGGCTTAGGATACCGGTTAGGGTACGGGTTAGGGTACGGCGTAGGGTATGGGTTAGGGTTAGGGTTAGGGTTAGGGTTAGGGTACGGCTTAGGGTACGGATGAGGGTACGGGTTAGGGTACGGCGTAGGGTATAGGTTAGGGTTTGGGTTAGGGTTAGGGTACGGCTTAGAATACGGGTTAGGTTACGGGTGAGGGTACGGCGTAGCGTATGGTTTAGGGTTAGGATTAGGGTTAGGGTACGGCTTAGGGTACGGGTTAGGGTACGGGTGAGGGTACGGCGTAGGGTATGGGTTATGGTTAGGGTTACGGTTAGGGTTAGTTTTAGGGTTAGGGATTGGTTTAGGGTACGGGTTAGGATTAGCGTACGTGTTAGGGTTAGTGTTTGGGTTAGGGTTAGGGTACGCGTTAGGGTTAGGGTATGGGTTAGGGTTAGGGTACACGTTAGGATTAGGGTATTTATTAAACCTATCCCACTCTCTAGATACCACTTAGCACGTAAAGGAATATCATTTGGGGTCCAGCCATGGAGAAGATTTTAGTCACTAGAATAAGATAAAGAATAAACACATTATAAAAAATCACATTAGGATTTTCTTTTTAACCTGTTCCTTAAAACACTAGTGCTTAGGAAATCTAATGGAGGCAAAAGCAGTCAAGGGTAGTTTAGGGTTAGGGTTAGGGTTAGGGATAGTGTTAGGGTTAGGGTACGGCTTAGGGTATGGGATAGGGTACGGGTGAGGGTACGGCGTAGGGTAGGGGTTAGGGTTAGGGTTAGGGTTAGGGTTAGGATTAGGGTTAGGGTACGGCTTAGGGTACGGGTGAGGGTACGGGTGAGGGTACTGCGTAGGGTATTGGTTAGGGTTAGGGTACGGCTTAGGATACGTGTTAGGGTATGGGTTAGGGTACGGCGTAGGGTATGGGTTAGGGTTAGGGTTAGGGTATGGGTTATGGTACGGGTGAGGGTACGGCGTAGGGTATAGGTTAGGGTTAGGGTTAGGGTTAGGGTACGGCTTAGGATACGGGTTAGGGTACGGGTGAGGGTACGGCGTAGCGTATGGGTTATGGTTAGGGTACTGCTTAGGGTATGGGTTAGGGTACGGGTGAGGGTATGGCGTAGGGTATGGGTTAGGGTTAGGGTTAGTTTTAGGGTTAGGGATTGGTTTAGGGTACGGGTTAGGATTAGCGTACGTGTTAGTGTTAGGGTTTGGGTTAGGGTTAGGGTATGCGTTAGGGTTAGGGTATGGGTTAGGGTTAGGGTACACGTTAGGATTAGGGTATTTATTAAACCTATCCCACTCTCTAGATACCACTTAGCACGTAAAGGAATATTATTTGGGGTCCAGCCATGGAGAAGATTTTAGTCACTAGGATAAGATAAAGAATAAACACATTATAAAAAAATCACATTAGGATTTTCTTTTTAACCTGTTCCTTAAAACACTAGTGCTTAGGAAATCTAATGGAGGCAAAAGCAGTCAAGGGTAGTTTAGGGTTAGGGTTAGGGTTAGGGTTAGTGTTAGGGTTAGGGTACGGCTTAGGGTATGGGATAGGGTACGGGTGAGGGTACGGCGTAGTGTAGGGGTTAGGGTTAGGGTTAGGGTTAGGGTACGGCTTAGGATACGGGTTAGGTTACGGGTGAGGGTACGGCGTAGGGTAGGGGTTAGGGTTAGGGTTAGGGTACGGCTTAGGGTACGGGTGAGGGTACGGGTGAGGGTACTGCGTAGGGTATTGGTTAGGGTTAGAGTACGGTTTAGGATACGGGTTAGGGTACGGGTTAGGGTATGGGATAGGGTACGGGTGAGGGTACAGCGTAGGGTAGGGGTTAGGGTTAGGGTTAGGGTTAGGGTTAGGGTTAGGGTTAGGGTACGCCTTAGGGTACGGGTGAGGGTACGGGTGAGGGTACTGCGTAGGGTATTGGTTAGGGTTAGGGTACGGCTTAGGATACGGGTTAGGGTACGGGTTAGGGTACGGCGTAGGGTATGTGTTAGGGTTAGGGTTAGGGTTAGGGTTAGGGTACGGCTTAGGGTACGGGTGAGGATACGGCGTAGGGTATAGGTTAGGGTTAGGGTACGGCTTAAGATACGGGTTAGGGTACGGGTGAGGGTACGGCGTAGGGTATGGGTTAGGGTTAGGGTTAGGGTTAGGGTACGGCTTAGGGTACGGGTTAGGGTACGGGTGAGGGTACAGCGTAGGGTATGGGTTAGCGTTAGGGTTAGGGTTAGGGTTAGTTTTAGGGTTAGGGATTGGTTTAGGGTATGGGTTAGGATTAGCGTACGTGTTAGGTTTAGGGTTTGGGTTAGGGTTAGGGTACGCGTTAGGGTTAGGGTATGGGTTAGGGTTAGGGTACACGTTAGGATTAGGGTATTTATTAAACCTATCCCACTCTCTAGATACCACTTAGCACGTAAAGGAATATTATTTGGGGTCCAGCCATGGAGAAGATTTTAGTCACTAGGATAAGATAAAGAATAAACACATTATAAAAAAATCACATTAGGATTTTCTATTTAACCTTTTCCTTAAAACACTAGTGCTTAGGAAATCTAATGGAGGCAAAAGCAGTCAAGGGTAGTTTAGGGTTAGGGTTAGGGTTAGGGTTAGTGTTAGGGTTAGGGTACGGCTTAGGGTATGGGATAGGGTATGGGTGAGGGTACGGCGTAGGGTAGGGGTTAGGGTTAGGGTTAGGGTTAGGGTTAGGGTACGGCTTAGGGTACGGGTGAGGGTACGGGTGAGGGTACTGCGTAGGGTATTGGTTAGGGTTAGGGTACGGCTTAGGATACGTGTTAGGGTATGGGTTAGGGTACGGCGTAGTGTATGGGTTAGGGTTAGGGTTAGGGTTAGGGTACGGCTTAGAGTACGGGTTAGGGTACGGGTGAGGGTACGGCGTAGGGTATAGGTTAGGGTTAGGGTTAGGGTTAGGGTACGGCTTAGGATACGGGTTAGGGTACGGGTGAGGGTACGGCGTAGCGTATCGGTTAAGGTTAGGTACGGCTTAGGGTATGGGTTAGGGTACGGGTGAGGGTACGGCGTAGGGTATGGGTTAGGATTAGGGTTAGGGTTAGGGTACGGCTTAGGGTACGGGTTAGGGTACGGGTGAGGGTACGGCGTAGGGTATGGGTTAGGGTTAGGGTTAGGGTTAGTTTTAGGGTTAGGGATTGGTTTAGGGTACGGGTTAGGATTAGCGTACGTGTTAGGGTTAGGGTTTGGGTTAGGGTTAGGGTACGCGTTAGGGTTAGGGTATGGGTTAGGGTTAGGGTACACGTTAGGATTAGGGTATTTATTAAACCTATCCCACTCTCTAGATACCACTTAGCACGTAAAGGAATATTATTTGGGGTCCAGCCATGGAGAAGATTTTAGTCACTAGGATAAGATAAAGAATAAACACATTATAAAAAAGTCACATTAGGATTTTCTTTTTAACCTGTTCCTTAAAACACTAGTGCTTAGGAAATCTAATGGAGGCAAAAGCAGTCAAGGGTAGTTTAGGGTTAGGGTTACGGTTAGGGTTAGTGTTAGGTTTAGGGTACGGCTTAGGGTATGGGATAGGGTACGGGTGAGGGTACGGCGTAGGGTAGGCGTTAGGGTTAGGGTTAGGGTTAGGGTACGGCTTAGGGTACGCGTGAGGGTACGGGTGAGGGTACTGCGTAGGGTATTGCTTAGGGTTAGGGTACGGCTTAGGATACGGGTTAGGGTACGGGTTAGGATACGGCATAGGGTATGGGTTAGGGTTAGGGTTAGGGTTAGGGTTAGGGTTAGGGTTAGGGTACGGCTTAGGGTACGGTTGAGGGTACGGGTGAGGGTACGGCGTAGGGTATAGGTTAGGGTTAGGGTTTAGGGTTAGGGTTAGGGTTAGGGTTAGGGTACGGCTTAGGGTACGGTTTAGGGTACGGGTGAGGGTACGGCATAGTGTATGGGTTAGGGTTAGGGTTAGGGTTAGGGTTAGTTTTAGGGTTAGGGATTGGTTTAGGGTACGGGTTAGGATTAGCGTACGTGTTAGGGTTAGGGTTTGGGTTAGGGTTAGGGTACGCGTTAGGGTTAGGGTATGGGTTAGGGTTAGGGTACACGTTAGGATTAGGGTATTTATTAATCCTATCCCACTCTCTAGATACCACTTAGCACGTAAAGGAATATTATTTGGGGTCCAGCCATGGAGAAGATTTTAGTCACTAGGATAAGATAAAGAATAAACACATTATAAAAAAATCACATTAGGATTTTCTTTTTAACCTGTTCCTTAAAACACTAGTGCTTAGGAAATCTAATGGAGGCAAAAGCAGTCAAGGGTAGTTTAGGGTTAGGGTTAGGGTTAGGGTTAGTGTTAGGGTTAGGGTACGGCTTAGGGTATGGGATAGGGTACGGGTGAGGGTACGGCGTAGTGTAGGGGTTAGGGTTAGGGTTAGGGTTAGGGTACGGCTTAGGATACGGGTTAGGTTACGGGTGAGGGTACGGCGTAGGGTAGGGGTTAGGGTTAGGGTTAGGGTACGGCTTAGGGTACGGGTGAGGGTACGGGTGAGGGTACTGCGTAGGGTATTGGTTAGGGTTAGAGTACGGTTTAGGATACGGGTTAGGGTACGGGTTAGGGTATGGGATAGGGTACGGGTGAGGGTACAGCGTAGGGTAGGGGTTAGGGTTAGGGTTAGGGTTAGGGTTAGGGTTAGGGTTAGGGTACGCCTTAGGGTACGGGTGAGGGTACGGGTGAGGGTACTGCGTAGGGTATTGGTTAGGGTTAGGGTACGGCTTAGGATACGGGTTAGGGTACGGGTTAGGGTACGGCGTAGGGTATGTGTTAGGGTTAGGGTTAGGGTTAGGGTTAGGGTACGGCTTAGGGTACGGGTGAGGATACGGCGTAGGGTATAGGTTAGGGTTAGGGTACGGCTTAAGATACGGGTTAGGGTACGGGTGAGGGTACGGCGTAGGGTATGGGTTAGGGTTAGGGTTAGGGTTAGGGTACGGCTTAGGGTACGGGTTAGGGTACGGGTGAGGGTACAGCGTAGGGTATGGGTTAGCGTTAGGGTTAGGGTTAGGGTTAGTTTTAGGGTTAGGGATTGGTTTAGGGTATGGGTTAGGATTAGCGTACGTGTTAGGTTTAGGGTTTGGGTTAGGGTTAGGGTACGCGTTAGGGTTAGGGTATGGGTTAGGGTTAGGGTACACGTTAGGATTAGGGTATTTATTAAACCTATCCCACTCTCTAGATACCACTTAGCACGTAAAGGAATATTATTTGGGGTCCAGCCATGGAGAAGATTTTAGTCACTAGGATAAGATAAAGAATAAACACATTATAAAAAAATCACATTAGGATTTTCTATTTAACCTTTTCCTTAAAACACTAGTGCTTAGGAAATCTAATGGAGGCAAAAGCAGTCAAGGGTAGTTTAGGGTTAGGGTTAGGGTTAGGGTTAGTGTTAGGGTTAGGGTACGGCTTAGGGTATGGGATAGGGTATGGGTGAGGGTACGGCGTAGGGTAGGGGTTAGGGTTAGGGTTAGGGTTAGGGTTAGGGTACGGCTTAGGGTACGGGTGAGGGTACGGGTGAGGGTACTGCGTAGGGTATTGGTTAGGGTTAGGGTACGGCTTAGGATACGTGTTAGGGTATGGGTTAGGGTACGGCGTAGTGTATGGGTTAGGGTTAGGGTTAGGGTTAGGGTACGGCTTAGAGTACGGGTTAGGGTACGGGTGAGGGTACGGCGTAGGGTATAGGTTAGGGTTAGGGTTAGGGTTAGGGTACGGCTTAGGATACGGGTTAGGGTACGGGTGAGGGTACGGCGTAGCGTATCGGTTAAGGTTAGGTACGGCTTAGGGTATGGGTTAGGGTACGGGTGAGGGTACGGCGTAGGGTATGGGTTAGGATTAGGGTTAGGGTTAGGGTACGGCTTAGGGTACGGGTTAGGGTACGGGTGAGGGTACGGCGTAGGGTATGGGTTAGGGTTAGGGTTAGGGTTAGTTTTAGGGTTAGGGATTGGTTTAGGGTACGGGTTAGGATTAGCGTACGTGTTAGGGTTAGGGTTTGGGTTAGGGTTAGGGTACGCGTTAGGGTTAGGGTATGGGTTAGGGTTAGGGTACACGTTAGGATTAGGGTATTTATTAAACCTATCCCACTCTCTAGATACCACTTAGCACGTAAAGGAATATTATTTGGGGTCCAGCCATGGAGAAGATTTTAGTCACTAGGATAAGATAAAGAATAAACACATTATAAAAAAGTCACATTAGGATTTTCTTTTTAACCTGTTCCTTAAAACACTAGTGCTTAGGAAATCTAATGGAGGCAAAAGCAGTCAAGGGTAGTTTAGGGTTAGGGTTACGGTTAGGGTTAGTGTTAGGTTTAGGGTACGGCTTAGGGTATGGGATAGGGTACGGGTGAGGGTACGGCGTAGGGTAGGCGTTAGGGTTAGGGTTAGGGTTAGGGTACGGCTTAGGGTACGCGTGAGGGTACGGGTGAGGGTACTGCGTAGGGTATTGCTTAGGGTTAGGGTACGGCTTAGGATACGGGTTAGGGTACGGGTTAGGATACGGCATAGGGTATGGGTTAGGGTTAGGGTTAGGGTTAGGGTTAGGGTTAGGGTTAGGGTACGGCTTAGGGTACGGTTGAGGGTACGGGTGAGGGTACGGCGTAGGGTATAGGTTAGGGTTAGGGTTTAGGGTTAGGGTTAGGGTTAGGGTTAGGGTACGGCTTAGGGTACGGTTTAGGGTACGGGTGAGGGTACGGCATAGTGTATGGGTTAGGGTTAGGGTTAGGGTTAGGGTTAGTTTTAGGGTTAGGGATTGGTTTAGGGTACGGGTTAGGATTAGCGTACGTGTTAGGGTTAGGGTTTGGGTTAGGGTTAGGGTACGCGTTAGGGTTAGGGTATGGGTTAGGGTTAGGGTACACGTTAGGATTAGGGTATTTATTAATCCTATCCCACTCTCTAGATACCACTTAGCACGTAAAGGAATATTATTTGGGGTCCAGCCATGGAGAAGATTTTAGTCACTAGGATAAGATAAAGAATAAACACATTATAAAAAAATCACATTAGGATTTTCTTTTTAACCTGTTCCTTAAAACACTAGTGCTTAGGAAATCTAATGGAGGCAAAAGCAGTCAAGGGTAGTTTAGGGTTAGGGTTAGGGTTAGGGTTAGTGTTAGGGTTAGGGTACGGCTTAGGGTATGGGATAGGGTACGGGTGAGGGTACGGCGTAGGGTAGGGGTTTGGGTTAGGGTTAGGGTTATGGTACGGCTTAGGGTACGCGTGAGGGTACGGGTGAGGGTACTGCGTAGGGTATTGGTTAGGGTTAGGGTACGGCTTAGGATACGGGTTAGGTTACGGGTTAGGGTACGGCGTAGGGTATGGGTTAGGGTTAGGGTTAGGGTTAGGGTTAGGGTTAGGGTTAGGGTACGGCTTAGGGTACGGTTGAGGGTACGGGTGAGGGTACGGCGTAGGGTATAGGTTAGGGTTAGGGTTAGGGTTAGGGTACGGCTTAGGATACGGGTTAGGTTACGGGTGTGGGTACGGCGTAGCGTGTGGCTGAGGGTTAGGGTTAGGGTTAGGGTACGGCTTAGGGTACGGGTTAGGGTACGGGTGAGGGTACGGCGTAGGGTATGGGTTAGGGTTAGGGTTAGGGTTAGTTTTAGGGTTAGGGATTGGTTTAGGGTACGGGTTAGGATTAGCGTACGTGTTAGGGTTAGGGTTTGGGTTAGGGTTAGGGTACGCGTTAGGGTTAGGGTATGGGTTAGGGTTAGGGTACACGTTAGGATTAGGGTATTTATTAAACCTATCCCACTCTCTAGATACCACTTAGCACGTAAAGGAATATCATTTGGGGTCTAGCCATGGAGAAGATTTTAGTCACTAGGATAAGATAAAGAATAAACATATTATAAAAAAATCACATTAGGATTTTCTTTTTAACCTGTTCCTTAAAACACTAGTGCTTAGGAAATCTAATGGAGGCAAAAGCAGTCAAGGGTAGTTTAGGGTTAGGGTTAGGGTTAGGGTTAGTGTTAGGGTTAGGGTACGGCTTAGGGTATGGGATAGGGTACGGGTGAGGGTACAGCGTAGGGTAGGGGTTAGGGTTAGGGTTAGGGTTAGGGTTAGGGTTAGGGTACGGCTTAGGGTACGGGTGAGGGTACGGGTGAGGGTACTGCGTAGGGTATTGGTTAGGGTTAGGGTACGGCTTAGGATACGGATTAGGGTACGGGTTAGGGTACGGCGTAGGGTATGGTTTAGGGTTAGGGTTAGGGTTAGGCTTAGGGTTAGGGTTAGGGTACGGCTTAGGGTACGGTTTAGGGTACGGGTGAGTGTACGGCGTAGGGTATAGGTTAGGGTTAGGGTTAGGGGTAGGGTACGGCTTAGGATACGGGTTAGGGTACGGGTGAGGGTACGGCGTAGCGTATGGGTTAGGGTTAGGGTTAGGGTTAGGGTACGGATTAGGGTACGGGTTAGGGTACGGGTGAGGGTACGGCGTAGGGTATGGGTTAGGGTTAGGGTTAGGGTTAGGGTTAGTTTTAGGGTTAGGGATTGGTTTAGGGTACGGGTTAGGATTAGCGTACGTGTTAGGGTTAGGGTTTGGGTAAGGGTTAGGGTACGCGTTAGGGTTAGGGTATGGGTTAGGTTTAGGGTACACGTTAGGATTAGGGTATTTATTAAACCTATCCGACTCTCTAGATACCACTTAGCACGTAAAGGAATATTATTTGGGGTCCAGCCATGGAGAAGATATTAGTCACTAGGATAAGATAAAGAATAAACACATTATAAAAAAATCACATTAGGATTTTCTTTTTAACCTGTTCCTTAAAACACTAGTGCTTAGGAAATCTAATGGAGGCAAAAGCAGTCAAGGGTAGTTTAGGGTTAGGGTTAGGGTTAGGGTTAGTGTTAGGGTTAGGGTACGGCTTAGGGTATGGGATAGGGTACGGGTGAGGGTACGGCGTAGGGTAGGGGTTAGGGTTAGGGTTAGGGTTAGAGTTAGGGTTAGGGTACGGCTTAGGGTACGGGTGAGGGTACGGGTGAGGGTACTGCGTAGGGTATTGGTTAGGGTTAGGGTACGGCTTAGGATACGGGTGAGGGTACGGATTAGGGTACGGCGTAGGGTATGGGTTAGGGTTAGGGTTAGGGTTAGGGTTAGGGTTAGGGTACGGCTTAGGGTACGGGTTAGGGTACGGGTGAGGGTACGGCGTAGGGTATAGGTTAGGGTTAGGGTTAGGGTTAGGGTACGGCTTAGGATACGGGTTAGGGTACGGGTGAGGGTACGGCGTAGCGTATGGGTTAGGGTTAGGGTTAGGGTTAGGGTACGGCTTAGGGTACGGGTTAGGGTACGGGTGAGGGTACGGCGTAGGGTATGGGTTAGGGTTAGGGTTAGGGTTAGGGTTAGTTTTAGGTTAGGGTTAGGGTTAGGGTTAGGGTTAGGGTTAGGGTTAGGGTTAGGGTTAGGGTTAGGGTTAGTGTTAGGGTTAGGGTTAGAGTTAGGGTACAGGTGAGGGTACGGCGTAGGGTATGGGTTAGGGTTAGGATTAGGGTTAGGGTTAGTTTTAGGGTTAGGGATTGGTTTAGGGTACGGTTTAGGATTAGCGTACGTGTTAGGGTTAGGGTTTGGGTTAGGGTTACGGTACGCGTTAGGGTTAGGGTATGGGTTAGGGTTAGGGTACACATTAGGATTAGGGTATTTATTAAACCTATCCCACTCTCTACATACCACTTAGCACGTAAAGGAATATTATTTGTGGTCCAGCCATGGAGAAGATTTTAGTCACTAGGATAAGATAAAGAATAAACACATTATAAAAAAATCACATTAGGATTTTCTATTTAACCTGTTCCTTAAAACACTAGTGCTTAGGAAATCTAATGGAGGCAAAAGCAGTCAAGGGTAGTTTAGGGTTAGGGTTAGGGTTAGGGTTAGTGTTAGGGTTAGGGTACGGCTTAGGGTATGGGACAGGGTACGGGTGAGGGTACGGCATAGGGTAGGGGTTAGGGTTAGGGTTAGGGTTAGGGTACGGCTTAGGATACGGGTTAGGGTACGGGTGAGGGTACGGCGTAGCGTGTGGGTTAGGGTTAGGGTTAGGGGTAGGGTATGGCTTAGGGTACGGGTTAGGGTACGGGTGAGGGTACGGCGTAGGGTATGGGTTAGGGTTAGGGTTAGGGTTAGGGTTAGTTTTATGGTTAGGGATTGGTTTAGGGTACGGGTTAGGTTTAGCGTACGTGTTAAGGTTAGGGTTTGGGTTAGGGTTAGGTTACGCGTTAGGGTTAGGGTATGGGTTAGGGTTAGGGTACACGTTAGGATTAGGGTATTTATTAAACCTATCCCACTCTCTAGATACCACTTAGCACGTAAAGGAATATTATTTGGGGTCCAGCCATGGAGAAGATTTTAGTCACTACGATAAGATAAAGAATAAACACATTATAAAAAAATCACATTAGGATTTTCTATTTAACCTGTTCCTTAAAACACTAGTGCTTAGGAAATCTAATGGAGACAAAAGCAGTCAAGGGTAGTTTAGGGTTAGGGTTAGGGTTAGGGTTAGTGTTAGGGTTAGGGTACGGCTTAGGGTATGGGATAGGGTACGGGTGAGTGTACGGCGTAGGGTAGGGGTTAGGGTTAGGGTTAGGGTACGGCTTAGGGTATGGGTGAGGGTACGGGTGAGGGTACTGCGTAGGTTATTGGTTAGGGTTAGGGTACAGCTTAGGATACGGGTTAGGGTACGGGTTAGGGTACGGCGTAGGGTATGGGTTAGGGTTAGGGTTAGGGTTAGGGTTAGGGTTAGGGTACGGCTTAGGGTACGGGTGAGGGTACGGGTGAGGGTACGGCGTAGGGTATAGGTTAGGGTTAGGGTTAGGGTTAGGGTACGGCTTAGGATACGGGTTAGGGTACGGGTGAGGGTACGGCGTAGGGTATGGGTTAGGGTTAGGGTTAGGGTTAGGGTTAGTTTTAGGGTTAGGCATTGGTTTAGGGTACGGGTTAGGATTAGCGTACGTGTTAGGGTTAGGGTTTGGGTTAGTGTTAGGGTACGCGTTAGGTTTAGGGTATGGGTTAGGGTTAGGGTACACATTAGGATTAGGGTATTTATTAAACCTATCCCACTCTCTAGATACCACTTAGCACGTAAAGGAATATTATTTGTGGTCCAGCCATTGAGAAGATTTTAGTCACTAGGATAAGATAAAGAATAAACACATTATAAAAAAATCACATTAGGATTTTCTATTTAACCTGTTCCTTAAAACACTAGTGCTTAGGAAATCTAATGGAGGCAAAAGCAGTCAAGGGTAGTTTAGGGTTAGGGTTAGGGTTAGGGTTAGTGTTAGGGTTAGGGTACGGCTTAGGGTATGGGATAGGGTACGGGTGAGGGTACGGCATAGGGTAGGGGTTAGGGTTAGGGTTAGGGTTAGGGTACGGCCTAGGATACGGGTTAGGGTACGGGTGAGGGTACGGCGTAGCGTGTGGGTTAGGGTTAGGGTTAGGGGTAGGGTACGGCTTAGGGTACGGGTTAGGGTACGGGTGAGGGTACGGCGTAGGGTATGGGTTAGGGTTAGGGTTAGGGTTAGGGTTAGTTTTAGGGTTAGGGATTGGTTTAGGGTACGGGTTAGGTTTAGCGTACGTGTTAAGGTTAGGGTTTGGGTTAGGGTTAGGGTACGCGTTAGGGTTAGGGTATGGGTTAGGGTTAGGGTACACGTTAGGATTAGGGTATTTATTAAACCTATCCCGCTCTCTATATACCACTTAGCACGTAAAGGAATATTATTTGGGGTCCAGCCATGGAGAAGATTTTAGTCACTAGGATAAGATAAAGAATAAACACATTATAAAAAAATCACATTAGGATTTTCTTTTTAACCTGTTCCTTAAAACACTAGTGCTTAGGAAATCTAATGGAGGCAAAAGCAGTCAAGGGTAGTTTAGGGTTAGGGTTAGGGTTAGGGTTAGTGTTAGGGTTAGGGTACGGCTTAGGGTATGGGATAGGGTACGGGTGAGGGTACGGCGTAGGGTAGGGGTTAGGGTTAGGGTTAGGGTTAGGGTTAGGGTTAGGGTTAGGGTACGGCTTAGGGTACGGGTGAGGGTACGGGTGAGGGTAATGCGTAGGGTATTGGTTAGGGTTAGGGTACGGCTTAGGATACGCGTTAGGGTACGGGTTAGGGTACGGCGTAGGGTATGGGTTAGGGTTAGGGTTAGGGTTAGGGTTAGGGTACGGCGTAGGGTACGGGTTAGGGTACGGGTGAAGGTACGGCGTAGGGTGTAGGTTAGGGTTAGGGTTAGGGTTAGGGTACGGCTTAGGATACGGGTTAGGGTACGGGTGAGGGTACGGCGTAGCGTATGGGTTATGGTTAGTGTACGCCTTAGGGTATGGGTTAGGGTACTGGTGAGGGTACGGCGTAGGGTATTGTTTAGGGTTAGGGTACGGCTTAGGATACGGGTTAGGGTACGGGTGAGGGTACGGCGTAGCGTGTGGGTAGGGATAGGGTTAGGGTTAGGGTACGGCTTAGGGTACGGGTTAGGGTACGGGTGAGGGTACGGCGTAGGGTATGGGTTAGGGTTAGGGTTAGGGTTAGGGTTAGTTTTAGGGTTAGGGATTGGTTTAGGGTACGGGTTAGGATTAGCGTACGTGTTAGGGTTAGGGTTTGTGTTAGGGTTAGGGTACGCGTTAGGGTTAGGGTATGGGTTAGGGTTAGGCTACACGTTAGGATTAGGGTATTTATTAAACCTATCCCACTCTCTAGATACCACTTAGCACGTAAAGGAATATTATTTGGGGTCCAGCCATGGAGAATATTTTAGTCACTAGGATAAGATAAAGAATAAACACATTATAAAAAAATCACATTAGGATTTTCTTTTTAACCTGTTCCTTAAAACACTAGTGCTTAGGAAATCTAATGGAGGCAAAAGCAGTCAAGGGTAGTTTAGGGTTAGGGTTAGGGTTAGGGTTAGTGTTAGGGTTAGGGTACGGCTTAGGTTATGGGATAGGGTACAGGTGAGGGTACGGCGTAGGGTAGGGGTTAGGGTTAGGGTTAGGTTTAGGGTACGGCTTAGGGTACGGGTTAAGGTACGGATTAGGGTACGGCGTAGGGTATGGGTTAGGGTTAGGGTTAGGGTTAGGGTTAGGGTTAGGGTACGGCTTAGGGTACGGGTTAGGGTACGGGAGAGGGTACGGCGTAGGGTATAGGTTAGGGTTAGGGTTAGGGTTAGGGTACGGCTTAGGATACGGGTTAGGGTACGGGTGAGGGTACGGCGTAGCGTATGGGTTAGGGTTAGGGTTAGGGTTAGGGTACGGCTTAGGGTACGGGTTAGGGTACGGGTGAGGGTACGGCGTAGGGTATGGGTTAGGGTTAGGGTTAGGGTTAGGGTTAGTTTTCGGTTAGGGTTAGGGTTAGGGTTAGGGTTAGGGTTTGGGTTAGGGTTAGGGTTAGGGTTAGGGTTAGGGTTAGTGTTAGGGTTAGGGTTAGGGTTAGGGTACGGGTGAGGGTACGGCGTAGGGTATGGGTTAGGGTTAGGATTAGGGTTAGGGTTAGTTTTAGGGTTAGGGATTGGTTTAGGGTACGGGTTAGGATTAGCGTACGTGTTAGGGTTAGGGTTTGGGTTAGGGTTACGGTACGCGTTAGGGTTAGGGTATGGGTTAGGGTTAGGGTACACATTAGGATTAGGGTATTTATTAAACCTATCCCACTCTCTAGATACCACTTAGCACGTAAAGGAATATTATTTGTGGTCCAGCCATGGAGAAGATTTTAGTCACTAGGATAAGATAAAGAATAAACACATTATAAAAAAATCACATTAGGATTTTCTATTTAACCTGTTCCTTAAAACACTAGTGCTTAGGAAATCTAATGGAGGCAAAAGCAGTCAAGGGTAGTTTAGGGTTAGGGTTAGGGTTAGGGTTAGTGTTAGGGTTAGGGTACGGCTTAGGGTATGGGATAGGGTACGGGTGAGGGTACGGCATAGGGTAGGGGTTAGGGTTAGGGTTAGGGTTAGGGTACGGCTTAGGATACGGGTTAGGGTACGGGTGAGGGTACGGCGTAGCGTGTGGGTTAGGGTTAGGGTTAGGGGTAGGGTACGGCTTAGGGTACGGGTTAGGGTACGGGTGAGGGTACGGCGTAGGGTATGGGTTAGGGTTAGGGTTAGGGTTAGGGTTAGTTTTAGGGTTAGGGATTGGTTTAGGGTACGGGTTAGGTTTAGCGTACGTGTTAAGGTTAGGGTTTGGGTTAGGGTTAGGGTACGCGTTAGGGTTAGGGTATGGGTTAGGGTTAGGGTACACGTTAGGATTAGGGTATTTATTAAACCTATCCCACTCTCTAGATACCACTTAGCACGTAAAGGAATATTATTTGGGGTCCAGCCATGGAGAAGATTTTAGTCACTAGGATAAGATAAAGAATAAACACATTATAAAAAAATCACATTAGGATTTTCTATTTAACCTGTTCCTTAAAACACTAGTGCTTAGGAAATCTAATGGAGGCAAAAGCAGTCAAGGGTAGTTTAGGGTTAGGGTTAGGGTTAGGGTTATTGTTAGGGTTAGGGTATGGCTTAGGGTATGGGATAGGGTACGGGTGAGTGTACGGCGTAGGGTAGGGGTTAGGGTTAGGGTTAGGGTTAGGGTACGGCTTAGGGTACGGGTGAGGGTACGGGTGAGGGTACTGCGTGGGTTATTGGTTAGGGTTAGGGTACGGCTTAGGATACGGATTAGGGTAGGGGTTAGGGTATGGCGTAGGGTATGGGTTAGGGTTAGGGTTAGGGTTAGGGTATGGCTTAGGGTACGGGTGAGGGTACGGGTGAGGGTACGGCGTAGGGTATAGGTTAGGGTTAGGGTTAGGGTTAGGGTACGGTTTAGGATACGGTTTAGGGTACGGGTGAGGGTGCGGCGTAG
The DNA here is from genome assembly GCF_028564815.1 of Eubalaena glacialis. NCBI lineage: Eukaryota > Metazoa > Chordata > Mammalia > Artiodactyla > Balaenidae > Eubalaena > Eubalaena glacialis. The sequence goes on from NW_026871211.1 coordinate 160,762, forward strand.
GGTATGGGTTAGGGTTAGGGTTAGGGTTAGGGTTAGTTTTAGGGTTAGGGATTGGTTTAGGGTACGGGTTAGGATTAGCGTAAGTGTTAGGGTTTGGGTTTGGGTTAGGGTTAGGGTACGCGTTAGGGTTAGGGTATGGGTTAGGGTTAGGGTACACATTAGGATTAGGGTATTTATTAAACCTATCCCACTCTCTAGATACCACTTAGCACGTAAAGGAATATTATTTGTGGTCCAGCCATGGAGAAGATTTTAGTCACTAGGATAAGATAAAGAATAAACACATTATAAAAAAATCACATTAGGATTTTCTATTTAACCTGTTCCTTAAAACACTAGTGCTTAGGAAATCTAATGGAGGCAAAAGCAGTCAAGGGTAGTTTAGGGTTAGGGTTAGGGTTAGGGTTAGTGTTAGGGTTAGGGTACGGCTTAGGGTATGGGATAGGGTACGGGTGAGGGTACGGCGTAGGGTAGGGGTTAGGGTTAGGGTTAGGGTTAGGGTTAGGGTTAGGGTACGGCTTAGGGTACGGGTGAGGGTACGGGTGAGGGTAATGCGTAGGGTATTGGTTAGGGTTAGGGTACGGCTTAGGATACGTGTTAGCGTATGGGTTAGGGTACGGCGTAGGGTATGGGTTAGGGTTAGGGTTAGGGTTAGGGTTAGGGTACGGCATAGGGTACGGGTTAGGGTACGGGTGAAGGTACGGCGTAGGGTGTAGGTTAGGGTTAGGGTTAGGGTTAGGGTACGGCTTAGGATACGGGTTAGGGTACGGGTGAGGGTACGGCGTAGCGTATGGGTTATGGTTAGTGTACGCCTTAGGGTATGGGTTAGGGTACTGGTGAGGGTACGGCGTAGGGTATTGTTTAGGGTTAGGGTACGGCTTAGGATACGGGTTAGGGTACGGGTGAGGGTACGGCGTAGCGTGTGGGTAGGGTTAGGGTTAGGGTTAGGGTACGGCTTAGGGTACGGGTTAGGGTACGGGTGAGGGTACGGCGTAGGGTATGGGTTAGGGTTAGGGTTAGGGTTAGGGTTAGTTGTAGGGTTAGGGATTGGTTTAGGGTACGGGTTAGGATTAGCGTACGTGTTAGGGTTAGGGTTTGTGTTAGGGTTAGGGTACGCGTTAGGGTTAGGGTATGGGTTAGGGTTAGGGTACACGTTAGGATTAGGGTATTTATTAAACCTATCCCACTCTCTAGATACCACTTAGCACGTAAAGGAATATTATTTGGGGTCCAGCCATGGAGAAGATTTTAGTCACTAGGATAAGATAAAGAATAAACACATTATAAAAAAATCACATTAGGATTTTCTTTTTAACCTGTTCCTTAAAACACTAGTGCTTAGGAAATCTAATGGAGGCAAAAGCAGTCAAGGGTAGTTTAGGGTTAGGGTTAGGGTTAGGGTTAGTGTTAGGGTTAGGGTACGGCTTAGGTTATGGGATAGGGTACAGGTGAGGGTACGGCGTAGGGTAGGGGTTAGGGTTAGGGTTTGGTTTAGGGTACGGCTTAGGGTACGGGTGAGGGTACGGGTGAGGGTACTGCGTAGGGTATTGGTTAGGGTTAGGGTACGGCTTAGGATACGGGTTAGGGTACGGGTTAGGGTACGGCGTAGGTTATGGTTTAGGGTTAGGGTTAGGGTTAGGGTTAGGGTACGGCTTAGGGTACCTGTGAGGGTACGGGTGAGGGTACGGCGTAGGGTATAGGTTAGGGTTAGGGTTAGGGTTAGGGTACGGCTTAGGATACGGGTTAGGGTACGGGTGAGGGTACGGCATAGCGTATCATTTAGGGTTAGGATTAGGGTTAGGGTACGGCTTAGGGAACGGGTGAGGGTACGGGTGAGGGTACTGCGTAGGGTATTGGTTAGGGTTAGGGTACGGTTTAGGATACGGGTTAGTGTACGAGTTAGGGTATGGGATAGGGTACGGGTGAGTGTACGGCGTAGGGTAGGGGTTAGGGTTAGGGTTAGGGTTAGGGTTAGGGTACGGCTTAGGGTACCGGTGAGGGTACGGGTGAGGGTACTGCGTAGGGTATTGGTTAGGGTTAGGGTACACATTAGGATTAGGGTATTTATTAAACCTATCCCACTCTCTAGATACCACTTAGCACGTAAAGGAATATTATTTGTGGTCCAGCCATTGAGAAGATTTTAGTCACTAGGATAAGATAAAGAATAAACACATTATAAAAAAATCACATTAGGATTTTCTATTTAACCTGTTCCTTAAAACACTAGTGCTTAGGAAATCTAATGGAGGCAAAAGCAGTCAAGGGTAGTTTAGGGTTAGGGTTAGGGTTAGGGTTAGTGTTAGGGTTAGGGTTAGGGTTAGGGTACGGCCTTAGGATACGGGTTAGGGTACGGGTGAGTGTACGGCGTAGCGTATGGGTTAGGGTTAGGGTTAGGGTTAGGTTTAGGGTTAGGGTTAGGGTACGGCTTAGGGTACGGGTTAGGTTACGGGTGAGGGTACGGCGTAGGGTATGGGTTAGGGTTAGGATTAGGGTTAGGGTTAGTTTTAGGGTTAGGGATTGGTTTAGGGTACGGGTTAGGATTAGCGTACGTGTTAGGGTTAGGGTTTGGGTTAGGGTTACGGTACGCGTTAGGGTTAGGGTATGGGTTAGGGTTAGGGTACACATTAGGATTAGGGTATTTATTAAACCTATCCCACTCTCTAGATACCACTTAGCACGTAAAGGAATATTATTTGGGGTCCAGCCATGGAGAAGATTTTAGTCACTAGGATAAGATAAAGAATAAACACATTATAAAAAAATCACATTAGGATTTTCTATTTAACCTGTTCCTTAAAACACTAGTGCTTAGGAAATCTATTGGAGGCAAAAGCAGTCAAGGGTAGTTTAGGGTTAGGGTTAGGGTTAGGGTTAGTGTTAGGGTTAGGGTACGGCTTAGGGTATGGGATAGGGTACGGGTGAGGGTACGGCATAGGGTAGGGGTTAGGGTTAGGGTTAGGGTTAGGGTACGGCTTAGGATACGGGTTAGGGTACGGGTGAGGGTACGGCGTAGCGTGAGGGTTAGGGTTAGGGTTAGGGGTAGGGTACGGCTTAGGGTACGGGTTAGGGTATGGGTGAGGGTACGGCGTAGGGTATGGGTTAGGGTTAGGGTTAGGGTTAGGGTTAGTTTTAGGGTTAGGGATTGGTTTAGGGTACGGGTTAGGTTTAGCGTACGTGTTAAGGTTAGGGTTTGGGTTAGGGTTAGGGTACGCGTTAGGGTTAGGGTATGGGTTAGGGTTAGGGTACACGTTAGGATTAGGTTATTTATTAAACCTATCCCACTCTCTAGATACCACTTAGCACGTAAAGGAATATTATTTGGGGTCCAGCCATGGAGAAGATTTTAGTCACTAGGATAAGATAAAGAATAAACACATTATAAAAAAATCACATTAGGATTTTCTTTTTAACCTGTTCCTTAAAACACTAGTGCTTAGGAAATCTAATGGAGGCAAAAGCAGTCAAGGGTAGTTTAGGGTTAGGGTTAGGGTTAGGGTTAGTGTTAGGGTTAGGGTACGGCTTAGGGTATGGGATAGGGTACGGGTGAGGGTACGGCGTAGGGTAGGGGTTAGGGTTAGGGTTAGGGTTAGGGTTAGGGTTAGGGTACGGCTTAGGGTACGGGTGAGGGTACGGGTGAGGGTAATGCGTAGGGTATTGGTTAGGGTTAGGGTACGGCTTAGGATACGTGTTAGGGTACGGGTTAGGGTACGGCGTAGGGTATGGGTTAGGGTTAGGGTTAGGGTTAGGGTTAGGGTACGGCGTAGGGTACGGGTTAGGGTACGGGTGAAGGTACGGCGTAGGGTGTAGGTTAGGGTTAGGGTTAGGGTTAGGATACGGCTTAGGATACGGGTTAGGGTACGGGTGAGGGTACGGCGTAGCGTATGGGTTATGGTTAGTGTACGCCTTAGGGTATGGGTTAGGGTACTGGTGAGGGTACGGCGTAGGGTATTGTTTAGGGTTAGGGTACGGCTTAGGATACGGGTTAGGGTACGGGTGAGGGTACGGCGTAGCGTGTGGGTAGGGATAGGGTTAGGGTTACGGTACGGCTTAGGGTACGGGTTAGGGTACGGGTGAGGGTACGGCGTAGGGTATGGGTTAGGGTTAGGGTTAGGGTTAGGGTTAGTTTTAGGGTTAGGGATTGGTTTAGGGTACGGGTTAGGATTAGCGTACGTGTTAGGGTTATGGTTTGGGTTAGGGTTAGGGTACGCGTTAGGGTTAGGGTATGGGTTAGGGTTAGGCTACACGTTAGGATTAGGTTATTTATTAAACCTATCCCACTCTCTAGATACCACTTAGCACGTAAAGGAATATTATTTGGGGTCCAGCCATGGAGAAGATTTTAGTCACTAGGATAAGATAAAGAATAAACACATTATAAAAAAATCACATTAGGATTTTCTTTTTAACCTGTTCCTTAAAACACTAGTGCTTAGGAAATCTAATGGAGGCAAAAGCAGTCAAGGGTAGTTTAGGGTTAGGGTTAGGGTTAGGGTTAGTGTTAGGGTTAGGGTACGGCTTAGGTTATGGGATAGGGTACAGGTGAGGGTACGGCGTAGGGTAGGGGTTAGGGTTAGGGTTAGGTTTAGGGTACGGCTTAGGGTACGGGTGAGGGTACTGCGTAGAGTATTTGTTAGGGTTAGGGTACGGCTTAGGATTCGGGTTAAGGTACGGATTAGGGTACGGCGTAGGGTATGGGTTAGGGTTAGGGTTAGGGTTAGGGTTAGGGTTAGGGTACGGCTTAGGGTACGGGTTAGGGTACGGGAGAGGGTACGGCGTAGGGTATAGGTTAGGGTTAGGGTTAGGGTTAGGGTACGGCTTAGGATACGGGTTAGGGTACGGGTGAGGGTACGGCGTAGCGTATGGGTTAGGGTTAGGGTTAGGGTTAGGGTACGGCTTAGGGTACGGGTTAGGGTACGGGTGAGGGTACGGCGTAGGGTTAGGGTTAGGGTTAGGGTTAGGGTTAGTTTTAGGTTAGGGTTAGGGTTAGGGTTAGGGTTAGGGTTAGGGTTAGGGTTAGGGTTAGTTTTAGGGTTAGGGTTAGGGTTAGGGTACGGGTGAGGGTACGGCGTAGGGTATGGGTTAGGGTTAGGATTAGGGTTAGGGTTAGTTTTAGGGTTAGGGATTGGTTTAGGGTACGGGTTAGGATTAGCGTACGTGTTAGGGTTAGGGTTTGGGTTAGGGTTACGGTACGCGTTAGGGTTAGGGTATGGGTTAGGGTTAGGGTACACATTAGGATTAGGGTATTTATTAAACCTATCCCACTCTCTAGATACCACTTAGCACGTAAAGGAATATTATTTGTGGTCCAGCCATGGAGAAGATTTTAGTCACTAGGATAAGATAAAGAATAAACACATTATAAAAAAATCACATTAGGATTTTCTATTTAACCTGTTCCTTAAAACACTAGTGCTTAGGAAATCTAATGGAGGCAAAAGCAGTCAAGGGTAGTTTAGGGTTAGGGTTAGGGTTAGGGTTAGTGTTAGGGTTAGGGTACGGCTTAGGGTATGGGATAGGGTACGGGTGAGGGTACGGCATAGGGTAGGGGTTAGGGTTAGGGTTAGGGTTAGGGTACGGCTTAGGATACGGGTTAGGGTACGGGTGAGGGTACGGCGTAGCGTGTGGGTTAGGGTTAGAGTTAGGGGTAGGGTACGGCTTAGGGTACGGGTTAGGGTACGGGTGAGGGTACGGCGTAGGGTATGGGTTAGGGTTAGGGTTAGGGTTAGGGTTAGTTTTAGGGTTAGGGATTGGTTTAGGGTACGGGTTAGGTTTAGCATACCTGTTAAGGTTAGGGTTTGGGTTAGGGTTAGGGTACGCGTTAGGGTTAGGGTATGGGTTAGGGTTAGGGTACACGTTAGGATTAGGGTATTTATTAAACCTATCCCACTCTCTAGATACCACTTAGCACGTAAAGGAATATTATTTGGGGTCCAGCCATGGAGAAGATTTTAGTCACTAGGATAAGATAAAGAATAAACACATTATAAAAAAATCACATTAGGATTTTGTATTTAACCTGTTCCTTAAAACACTAGTGCTTAGGAAATCTAATGGAGGCAAAAGCAGTCAAGGGTAGTTTAGGGTTAGGGTTAGGGTTAGGGTTAGTGTTAGGGTTAGGGTACGGCTTAGGGTATGGGATAGGGTACGGGTGAGGGTACGGCATAGGGTAGGGGTTAGGGTTAGGGTTAGGGTTAGGGTACGGCTTAGGATACGGGTTAGGGTACGGGTGAGGGTACGGCGTAGCGTGTGGGTTAGGGTTAGTGTTAGGGGTAGGGTACGGCTTAGGGTACGGGTTAGGGTACGGGTGAGGGTCCGGCGTAGGGTATGGGTTAGGGTTAGGGTTAGGGTTAGGGTTAGTTTTAGGGATAGGGATTGGTTTAGGGTACGGGTTAGGTTTAGCGTACGTGTTAAGATTAGGGTTTGGGTTAGGGTTAGGGTACGCGTTAGGGTTAGGGTATGGGTTAGGGTTAGGGTACACGTTAGGATTAGGGTATTTATTAAACCTATCCCACTCTCTAGATACCACTTAGCACGTAAAGGAATATTATTTGGGGTCCAGCCATGGAGAAGATTTTTGTCACTAGGATAAGATAAAGAATAAACACATTATAAAAAAATCACATTAGGATTTTCTTTTTAACCTGTTCCTTAAAACACTAGTGCTTAGGAAATCTAATGGAGGCAAAAGCAGTCAAGGGTAGTTTAGGGTTAGGGTTAGGGTTAGGGTTAGTGTTAGGGTTAGGGTACGGCTTAGGGTATGGGATAGGGTACGGGTGAGGGTACGGCGTAGGGTAGGGGTTAGGGTTAGGGTTAGGGTTAGGGTTAGGGTTAGGGTACGGCTTAGGGTACGGGTGAGGGTACGGGTGAGGGTAATGCGTAGGGTATTGGTTAGGGTTAGGGTACGGCTTAGGATACGTGTTAGGGTATGGGTTAGGGTACGGCGTAGGGTATGGGTTAGGGTTAGGGTTAGGGTTAGGGTTAGGGTACGGCATAGGGTACGGGTTAGGGTACGGGTGAAGGTACGGCGTAGGGTGTAGGTTAGGGTTAGGGTTAGGGTTAGGGTACGGCTTAGGATACGGGTTAGGGTACGGGTGAGGGTACGGCGTAGCGTATGGGTTATGGTTAGTGTACGCCTTAGGGTATGGGTTAGGGTACTGGTGAGGGTACGGCGTAGGGTATTGTTTAGGGTTAGGGTACGGCTTAGGATACGGGTTAGGGTACGGGTGAGGGTACGGCATAGCGTGTGGGTAGGGTTAGGGTTAGGGTTAGGGTACGGCTTAGGGTACGGGTTAGGGTACGGGTGAGGGTACGGCGTAGGGTATGGGTTAGGGTTAGGGTTAGGGTTAGGGTTAGTTGTAGGGTTAGGGATTGGTTTAGGGTACGGGTTAGGATTAGCGTACGTGTTAGGGTTAGGGTTTGTGTTAGGGTTAGGGTACGCGTTAGGGTTAGGGTATGGGTTAGGGTTAGGGTACACGTTAGGATTAGGGTATTTATTAAACCTATCCCACTCTCTAGATACCACTTAGCACGTAAAGGAATATTATTTGGGGTCCAGCCATGGAGAAGATTTTAGTCACTAGGATAAGATAAAGAATAAACACATTATAAAAAAATCACATTAGGATTTTCTTTTTAACCTGTTCCTTAAAACACTAGTGCTTAGGAAATCTAATGGAGGCAAAAGCAGTCAAGGGTAGTTTAGGGTTAGGGTTAGGGTTAGGGTTAGTGTTAGGGTTAGGGTACGGCTTAGGTTATGGGATAGGGTACAGGTGAGGGTACGGCGTAGGGTAGGGGTTAGGGTTAGGGTTAGGTTTAGGGTACGGCTTAGGGTACGGGTGAGGGTACGGGTGAGGGTACTGCGTAGGGTATTGGTTAGGGTTAGGGTACGGCTTAGGATACGGGTTAGGGTACGGGTTAGGGTACGGCGTAGGTTATGGTTTAGGGTTAGGGTTAGGGTTAGGGTTAGGGTACGGCTTAGGGTACGGGTGAGGGTACGGGTGAGGGTACGGCGTAGGGTATAGGTTAGGGTTAGGGTTAGGGTTAGGGTACGGCTTAGGATACGGGTTAGGGTACGGGTGAGGGTACGGCATAGCGTATCGTTTAGGGTTAGGATTAGGGTTAGGGTACGGCTTAGGGTACGGGTGAGGGTACGGGTGAGGGTACTGCGTAGGGTATTGGTTAGGGTTAGGGTACGGTTTAGGATACGGGTTAGTGTACGAGTTAGGGTATGGGATAGGGTACGGGTGAGGGTACGGCGTAGGGTAGGGGTTAGGGTTAGGGTTAGGGTTCGGGTTAGGGTACGGCTTAGGGTACCAGAGAGGGTACGGGTGAGGGTACTGCGTAGGGTATTGGTTAGGGTTAGGGTACGGCTTAGGATACGGGTTAGGGTATGTGTTAGGGTATGGCGTAGGGTATGGGTTAGGGTTAGGGTTAGGGTTAGGGTTAGGGTTAGGGTACGGCTTAGGGTACGGGTGAGGGTACGGGTGAGGGTACGGCTTAGGGTATAGGTTAGGGTTAGGGTACGGCTTAAGATACGGGTTAGGGTACGGGTGAGGGTACGGCGTAGCGTATGGTTTAGGGTTAGGGTTAGGGTTATGGTACGGCTTAGGGTACGGGTTAGGGTACGGGTGAGGGTAGGGCGTAGGGTATGGGTTAGGGTTAGGGTTAGGGTTAGGGTTAGTTTTAGGGTTAGGGATTGGTTTAGGGTACGGGTTAGTATTAGCGTACGTGTTAGGGTTATGGTTTGGGTTAGGGTTAGGGTACGCGTTAGGGTTTGGGTATGAGTTAGGGTTAGGGTACACGTTAGGATTAGCGTATTTATTAAACCTATCCCACTCTCTAGATACCACTTAGCACGTAAAGGAATATTATTTGGGGTCCAGCCATGGAGAAGATTTTAGTCACTAGGATAAGATAAAGAATAAACACATTATAAAAAAATCACATTAGGATTTTCTTTTTAACCTGTTCCTTAAAACACTAGTGCTTAGGAAATCTAATGGAGGCAAAAGCAGTCAAGGGTAGTTTAGGGTTAGCGTTAGGGTTAGGGTTAGTGTTAGGGTTAGGGTACGGCTTAGGGTATGGGATAGGGTACGGGTGAGGGTACGGCGTAGGGTAGGGGTTAGGGTTAGGGTTAGGATTAGGGTTAGGGTTAGGGTTAGGGTACAGCTTAGGGTACGGGTGAGGGTACTGCGTAGGGTATTGGTTAGGGTTAGGGTACGGCTTAGGATACGGGTTAGGATACGGGTTAGGGTACGGCGTAGGGTATGGGTTAGGGTTAGGGTTAGGTTTAGGGTTAGGGTTAGGGTTAGGCTTAGGGTACGGGTTAGGGTACGGGTGAGGGTACGGCGTAGGGTATAGGTTAGGGTTAGGGTTAGGGTTAGGGTACGGCTTAGGATACGGGTTAGGGTACGGGTGAGGGTACGGCGTAGCATATGGGTTAGGGTTAGGGTTAGGGTTAGGGTACGGCTTAGGATACGGGTTAGGGTACGGGTGAGGGTACGGCGTAGCGTATGGGTTATGGTTAGGGTACGGCTTAGGGTATGGGATAGGGTACGGGTGAGGGTACGGTGTAGGGTAGGGGTTAGGGTTAGGTTTAGGGTTAGGGTTAGGGTTAGGGTACGGCTTAGGTTACGGGTGAGGGTACGGGTGAGGGTACTGCGTAGGGTATTGGTTAGGGTTAGGGTACGGCTTAGGATACGTGTTAGGGTATGGGTTAGGGTACGGCGTAGGGTATGGGTTAGGGTTAGGGTTAGGGTTAGGGTTAGGGTACGGCTTAGGGTACGGATTAGGGTACGGGTGAGTGTACGGCGTAGGGTATAGGTTAGGGTTAGGGTTAGGGTTAGGGTACGGCTTAGGATACGGGTTAGGGAACGGGTGAGGGTACGGCGTAGCGTATGGGTTATGGTTAGGGTACGGCTTAGGGTATGGGTTAGGGTACGGGTGAGGGTATGGCGTAGGGTATGGGTTAGGGTTAGGGTTAGGGTTAGGGTACGGCTTAGGATACGGGTTAGGGTACGGGTGAGGGTACGGCGTAGTGTGTGGGTTAGGGTTAGGGTTAGGTTTAGGGTACGGCTTAGGATACGGGTTAGGGTACGGGTTAGGGTACGGCGTAGGGTATGGGTTAGGGTTAGGGTTAGGGTTAGTTTTAGGGTTAGGGATTGGTTTAGGGTATGGGTTAGGATTAGCGTACGTGTTAGGGTTAGGGTTTGGGTTAGGGTTAGGGTATGCGTTAGGGTTAGGGTATGGGTTAGGGTTAGGGTACACGTTAGGATTAGGGTATTTATTAAACCTATCCCACTCTCTAGATACCACTTAGCACGTAAAGGAATATTATTTGGGGTCCAGTCATGGAGAAGATTTTAGTCACTAGAATAAGATAAAGAATAAACACATTATAAAAAAATCACATTAGGATTTTCTTTTTAACCTGTTCCTTAAAACACTAGTGCTTAGGAAATCTAATGGAGGCAAAAGCAGTCAAGGGTAGTTTAGGGTTAGGGTTAGGGTTAGGGTTAGTGTTAGGGTTAGGGTACGACTTAGGGTATGGGATAGGGTACGGGTGAGGGTACGGCGTAGGGTAGGGGTTAGGGTTAGGGTTAGGGTTAGGGTTAGGGTACGGCTTAGGGTACGGGTGAGGGTACGGGTGAGGGTACTGCGTAGGGTATTGGTTAGGGTTAGGGTACGGTTTAGGATACGGGTTAGTGTACGGGTTAGGGTATGGGATAGGGTACGGGTGAGGGTACGGCGTAGGGTAGGGGTTAGGGTTAGGGTTAGGGTTAGGGTTAGGGTTAGGGTACGGCTTAGGGTACGGGTGAGGATACGGGTGAGTGTACGGCTTAGGGTATAGGTTAGGGTTAGGGTACGGCTTAAGATACGGGTTAGGGTACGGGTGAGGATACGGCGTAGGGTAGGGGTTAGGGTTAGGGTTAGGGTTAGGGTACGGCTTAGGATACGGGTTAGGGTACGGGTGAGGGTACGGCGTAGCGTGTGGGTTAGGGTTAGGGTTAGGGTTAGGGTACGGCTTAGGGTACGGGTTAGGGTACGGGTGAGGGTACGGCGTAGGGTATGGTTTAGGGTTAGGGTTAGGGTTAGGGTTAGTTTTAGGGTTAGGGATTGGTTTAGGGTACGGGTTAGGATTAGCGTACGTGTTAGGGTTAGGGTTTGGGTTAGGGTTAGGTTACGCGTTAGGGTTAGGGTATGGGTTAGGGTTAGGGTACACGTTAGGATTAGGGTATTTATTAAACCTATCCCACTCTCTAGATACCACTTAGCACGTAAAGGAATATTATTTGGGGTCCAGCCATGGAGAAGATTTTAGTCACTAGGATAAGATAAAGAATAAACACATTATAAAAAAATCACATTAGGATTTTCTTTTTAACCTGTTCCTTAAAACACTAGTGCTTAGGAAATCTAATGGAGGCAAAAGCAGTCAAGGGTAGTTTAGGGTTAGGGTTAGGGTTAGGGTTAGTGTTAGGGTTAGGGTACGGCTTAGGGTATGGGATAGGGTACAGGTGATGGTACGGCGTAGGGTAGGGGTTAGGGTTAGGGTTAGGGTTAGGGTTAGGGTACGGCTTAGGGTACGCGTGAGGGTACGGGTGAGGGTACTGCGTAGGGTATTGGTTAGGGTTAGGGTACGGCTTAGGATACGGGTTAGGGTACGGGTTAGTGTACGGCGTAGGGTATGGGTTAGGGTTAGGGTTAGGGTTAGGGTTAGTGTTAGGGTTAGGTTTAGGGTTAGGGTTAGGGTTAGTTTTAGGGTTAGGGATTGGTTTAGGGTACGGGTTAGGTTTAGCGTACGTGTTAGGGTTAGGGTTTGGGTTAGGGTTAGGGTACGGCTTAGGGTATGGGTTAGGGTACGGGTGAGGGTACGGCGTAGGGTATGGGTTAGGGTTAGGGTTAGGGTTAGGGTTAGTTTTAGGTTTAGGGATTGGTTTAGTGTACGGGTTAGGATTAGCGTACGTGTTAGGGTTAGGTTTTGGGTTAGGGTTAGGGTACGCGTTACGGTTAGGGTATGGGTTAGGGTTAGGGTACACGTTAGGATTAGGGTATTTATTAAACCTATCCCACTCTCTAGATACCACTTAGCACGTAAAGGAATATTATTTGGGGTCCAGCCATGGAGAATATTTTAGTCACTAGGATAAGATAAAGAATAAACACATTATAAAAAAATCACATTAGGATTTTCTTTTTAACCTGTTCCTTAAAACACTAGTGCTTAGGAAATCTAATGGAGGCAAAAGCAGTCAAGGGTAGTTTAGGGTTAGGGTTAGGGTTAGGGTTAGTGTTAGGGTTAGGGTACGGCTTAGGGTATGGGATAGGGTACGGGTGAGGGTACGGCGTAGGGTAGGTTTTAGGGTTAGGGTTAGGGTACGGCTTAGGGTACGGGTGAGGGTACGGGTGAGAGTACGGGTGAGTGTACTGCGTAGGGTATTGGTTAGGGTTAGGGTACGGCTTAGGATACGGGTTAGGGTACGGGTGAGGGTACGACGTAGCGTATGGGTTAGGGTTAGGGTTAGGGTTAGGGTAAGGCTTAGGGTACGGGTTAGGGTACGGGTGAGGGTACGGCGTAGGGTAGGGGTTAGGGTTAGGGTTAGGGTTAGGGTTAGGGTTAGGGTTAGGGTACGGCTTAGGGTACGGGTGAGGGTACGGGTGAGGGTACTGCGTAGGGTATTGGTTAGGGTTAGGGTACGGCTTAGGATATGGGTTAGGGTACGGGTTAGGGTACGGCGTAGGGTATGGGTTAGGGTTAGGGTTAGGGTTAGGGTTAGGGTACGGCTTAGGGTACGGGTTAGGGTACGGGTGAGGGTACGGCGTAGGGTATAGGTTAGGGTTAGGGTTAGGGTTAGGGTACGTCTTAGGATACGGGTTAGGGTACGGGTGAGGGTACGGCGTAGCGTATGGGTTAGGTTTAGGGTTAGGGTTAGGGTACGTCTTAGGGTACGGGTTAGGGTACGGGTGAGGGTACGGCGTAGGGTATGGGTTAGGGTTAGGGTTAGGGTTAGGGTTAGTTTTAGGGTTAGGGATTGGTTTAGGGTACGGGTTAGGATTAGCGTATGTGTTAGGGTTAGGGTTTGGGTTAGGGTTAGGGTACGCGTTAGGGTTAGGGTTAGGGTACACGTTAGGTTTAGGGTATTTATTAAACCTATCCCACTCTCTAGATACCACTTAGCACGTAAAGGAATATTATTTGGGGTCCAGCCATGGAGAAGATTTTAGTCACTAGGATAAGATAAAGAATAAACACATTATAAAAAAATCACATTAGGATTTTCTTTTTAACCTGTTCCTTAAAACACTAGTGCTTAGGAAATCTAATGGAGGCAAAAGCAGTCAAGGGTAGTTTAGGGTTAGGGTTAGGGTTAGGGTTAGTGTTAGGGTTAGGGTACGGCTTAGGGTATGGGATAGGGTACGGGTGAGGGTACGGCGTAGGGTAGGGGTTAGGGTTAGGGTTAGGGTTAGGGTTAGGGTTAGGGTACGGCTTAGGGTACGGGTGAGGGTACGGGTGAGGGTACTGCGTAGGGTATTGGTTAGGGTTAGGGTACGGCTTAGGATACGGGTTAGGGTACGGGTTAGGGTACGGCGTAGGGTATGGGTTAGGGTTAGGGTTAGGGTTAGGGTTAGGGTTAGGGTACGGCTTAGGGTACGGGTTAGGGTACGGGTTAGGGTACGGCGTAGGGTATAGGTTAGGGTTAGGGTTAGGGTTAGGGTACGGCTTAGGATACGGGTTAGGGTACGGGTGAGGGTACGGCGTAGCGTATGGGTTAGGGTTAGGGTTAGGGTTAGGGTACGGCTTAGGGTACGGGTTAGGGTACGGGTGAGGGTACGGCGTAGGGTATGGGTTAGGGTTAGGGTTAGGGTTAGAGTTAGTTTTAGGGTTAGGGATTGGTTTAGGGTACGGGTTAGGATTAGCGTACGTGTTAGGGTTAGGGTTTGGGTTAGGGTTACGGTACGCGTTAGGGTTAGGGTATGGGTTAGGTTTAGGGTACACGTTAGGATTAGGGTATTTATTAAACCTATCCCACTCTCTAGATACCACTTAGCACGTAAAGGAATATTATTTGGGGTCCAGCCATGGAGAAGATTTTAGTCACTAGGATAAGATAAAGAATAAACACATTATAAAAAAATCACATTAGGATTTTCTTTTTAACCTGTTCCTTAAAACACTAGTGCTTAGGAAATCTAATGGAGGCAAAAGCAGTCAAGGGTAGTTTAGGGTTAGGGTTAGGGTTAGGGTTAGTGTTAGGGTTAGGGTACGGCTTAGGGTATGGGATAGGGTACGGGTGAGGGTACGGCGTAGGGTGGGGTTAGGGTTAGGGTTAGGGTTAGGGTACGGCTTAGGATACGGGTTAGGGTACGGGTGAGGGTATGGCGTAGCGTGTGGGTTAGGGTTAGGGTTAGGTTTAGGGTACGGCTTAGGATACGGGTTAGGGTACGGGTTAGGGTACGGCGTAGGGTATGGGTTAGGGTTAGGGTTAGGGTTAGGGTTAGCTTTAGGGTTAGGGATTGGTTTAGGGTATGGGTTAGGATTAGCGTACGTGTTAGGGTTAGGGTTTGGGTTAGGGTTAGGGAACGCGTTAGGGTTAGGGTATGGGTTAGTGTTAGGGTACACGTTAGGATTAGGGTATTTATTAAACCTATCCCACTCTCTAGATACCACTTAGCACGTAAAGGAATATTATTTGGGGTCCAGTCATGGAGAAGATTTTAGTCACTAGGATAAGATAAAGAATAAACACATTATAAAAAAATCACATTAGGATTTTCTTTTTAACCTGTTCCTTAAAACACTAGTGCTTAGGAAATCTAATGGAGGCAAAAGCAGTCAAGGGTAGTTTAGGGTTAGGGTTAGGGTTAGGGTTAGTGTTAGGGTTAAGGTACGACTTAGGGTATGGGATAGGGTACGGGTGAGGGTACGGCGTAGGGTAGGGGTTAGGGTTAGGGTTAGGGTTAGGGTTAGGGTTAGGGTACGGGTGAGGGTACGGGTGAGGGTACTGCGTAGGGTATTGTTTAGGGTTAGGGTACGGTTTAGGATACGGGTTAGGGTACGGGTTAGGGTATGGGATAGGGTACGGGTGAGGGTACGGCGTAGGTTAGGGGTTAGGGTTAGAGTTAGGGTTAGGGTTAGGGTTAGGGTTAGGGTACGGCTTAGGGTACGGGTGAGGGTACGGGTGAGGGTACTGCGTAGGGTATTGGTTAGGGTTAGGGTACGGCTTAGGATACGGGTTAGGGTACGGGTTAGGGTACGGCGTAGGGTATGGGTTAGGGTTAGGGATAGGGTTAGGGTACGGCTAAGGGTACGGGTGGGGGTACGGGTGAGGGTACGGCTTAGGGTATAGGTTAGGGTTAGGGTACGGCTTAAGATACGGGTTAGGATACGGGTGAGGGTACGGCGTAGCGTATGGGTTAGGGTTAGGGTTAGGGTTAGGGTACGTCTTAGGGTACGGGTTAGGGTACGGGTGAGGGTACGGCGTAGGGTATGGGTTAGGGTTATGGTTAGGGTTAGTTTTAGGGTTAGGGATTGGTTTAGGGTACGGATTAGTATTAGCGTACGTGTTAGGGTTATGGTTTGGGTTAGGGTTACGGTACGCGTTAGGGTTAGGGTATGGGTTAGGGTTAGGGTACACGTTAGGATTAGGGTATTTATTAAACATCTCCCACTATCTAGATACCACTTAGCACGTAAAGGAATATTATTTGGGGTCCAGCCATGGAGAAGATTTTAGTCACTAGGATAAGATAAAGAATAAACACATTATAAAAAAATCACATTAGGATTTTCTTTTTAACCTGTTCCTTAAAACACTAGTGCTTAGGAAATCTAATGGAGGCAAAAGCACTCAAGGGTAGTTTAGGGTTAGGGTTAGGGTTAGTGTTAGTGTTAGGGTTAGTGTACGGCTTAGGGTATGGGATAGGGTACGGGTGAGGGTACGGCGTAGGGTAGGGGTTAGGGTTAGGGTTAGGGTTAGGGTACGGCTTAGGATACGGGTTAGGGTACGGGTGAGGGTACGGCGTAGCGTGTGGGTTAGGGTTAGGGTTAGGGTTAGGGTACGGCTTAGGGTACGGGTTAGGGTACGGGTGAGGGTACGTCGTAGTGTATGGGTTAGGGTTAGGGTTAGGGTTAGGGTTAGTTTTAGGGTTAGGGATTGGTTTAGGGTACGGGTTAGGATTAGCGTACATGTTAGGGTTAGGGTTTGGGTTAGGGTTAGGTTACGCGTTAGGGTTAGGGTATGGGTTAGGGTTAGGGTACACGTTAGGATTAGGGTATTTATTAAACCTATCCCACTCTCTAGATACCACTTAGCACGTAAAGGAATATTATTTGGGGTCCAGCCATGGAGAAGATTTTAGTCACTAGGATAAGATAAAGAATAAACACATTATAAAAAAATCACATTAGGATTTTCTTTTTAACCTGTTCCTTAAAACACTAGTGCTTAGGAAATCTAATGGAGGCAAAAGCAGTCAAGGGTAGTTTAGGGTTAGGGTTAGGGTTAGGGTTAGTGTTAGGGTTAGGGTACGGCTTAGGGTATGGGATAGGGTACGGGTGAGGGTACGGCGTAGGGTAGGGGTTAGGGTTAGGGTTAGGGTTAGGGTACAGCTTAGGATACGGGTTAGGGTACGGGTGAGGGTACGGCGTAGCGTGTGGGTTAGGGTTAGGGTTAGGTTTAGGGTACGGCTTAGGATACGGGTTAGGGTACGGGTTAGGGTACGGCGTAGGGTATGGGTTAGGGTTAGGGTTAGGGTTAGGGTTAGTTTTAGGGTTAGGGATTGGTTTAGGGTATGGGTTAGGATTAGCGTACGTGTTAGGGTTAGGGTTTGGGTTAGGGTTAGGGTACGCATTAGGGTTAGGGTATGGGTTAGGGTTAGGGTACACGTTAGGATTAGGGTAATTATTAAACCTATCCCACTCTCTAGATACCGCTTAGCACGTAAAGGAATATTATTTGGGGTCCAGTCATGGAGAAGATTTTAGTCACTAGGATAAGATAAAGAATAAACACATTATAAAAAAATCACATTAGGATTTTCTTTTTAACCTGTTCCTTAAAACACTAGTGCTTAGGAAATCTAATGGAGGCAAAAGCAGTCAAGGGTAGTTTAGGGTTAGGGTTAGGGTTAGGGTTAGTGTTAGGGTTAGGGTACGACTTAGGGTATGGTATAGGGTACGGGTGAGGTTACGGCGTAGGGTAGGGGTTAGGGTTAGGGTTAGGGTTAGGGTACGGCTTAGGGTACGGGTGAGGGTACGGGTGAGGGTACTGCGTAGGGTATTGGTTAGGGTTAGGGTACGGTTTAGGATACGGGTTAGGGTACGGGTTAGGGTATGGGATAGGGTACGGGTGAGGGTACGGCGTAGGGTAGGGGTTAGGGTTAGGGTTAGGGTTAGCGTTAGGGTACGGCTTAGGGTACGGGTGAGGGTACGGGTGAGGGTACTGCGTAGGGTATTTGTTAGGGTTAGGGTACGGCTTAGGATACGGGTTAGGGTACGGGTTAGGGTACGGCGTAGGGTATGGGTTAGGGTTAGGGTTAGGGTTAGGGTTAGGGTTAGGGTACGGCTTAGGGTACGGGTGAGGGTACGGGTGAGGGTACGGCTTAGGGTATAGGTTAGGGTTAGGGTACGGCTTAAGATACGGGTTAGGGTACGGGTGAGGGTACGGCGTAGCGTATGGGTTAGGGTTAGGGTTAGGGTTAGGGTACGGCTTAGGGTACGGGTGAGGGTAGGGCGTAGGGTATGGGTTAGGGTTAGGGTTAGGGTTAGTTTTAGGCTTAGGGATTGGTTTAGGGTACGGATTAGTATTAGCGTACGTGTTAGTGTTATGGTTTGGGTTAGGGTTAGGGTACGCGTTAGGGTTAGGGTATGGGTTAGGGTTAGGGTACACGTTAGGATTAGGGTATTTATTAAACATCTCCCACTATCTAGATACCACTTAGCACGTAAAGGAATATTATTTGGGGTCCAGCCATGGAGAAGATTTTAGTCACTAGGATAAGATAAAGAATAAACACATTATAAAAAAATCACATTAGGATTTTCTTTTTAACCTGTTCCTTAAAACACTAGTGCTTAGGAAATCTAATGGAGGCAAAAGCAGTCAAGGGTAGTTTAGGGTTAGGGTTAGGGTTAGTGTTAGTGTTAGGGTTAGGGTACGGCTTAGGGTATGGGATAGGGTACGGGTGACGGTACGGCGTAGGGTAGGGGTTAGGGTTAGGGTTAGGGTTAGGGTACGGCTTAGGGTACGGGTTAGGGTACGGGTGAGGGTACGGCGTAGGGTATGGGTTAGGGTTAGGGTTAGGGTTAGAGTTAGTTTTAGGGTTAGGGATTGGTTTAGGGTACGGGTTAGGATTAGCGTACGTGTTAGGGTTAGGGTTTGGGTTAGGGTTACGGTACGCATTAGGGTTAGGGTATGGGTTAGGTTTAGGGTACACGTTAGGATTAGGGTATTTATTAAACCTATCCCACTCTCTAGATACCACTTAGCACGTAAAGGAATATTATTTGGGGTCCAGCCATGGAGAAGATTTTAGTCACTAGGATAAGATAAAGAATAAACACATTATAAAAAAATCACATTAGGATTTTCTTTTTAACCTGTTCCTTAAAACACTAGTGCTTAGGAAATCTAATGGAGGCAAAAGCAGTCAAGGGTAGTTTAGGGTTAGGGTTAGGGTTAGGGTTAGTGTTAGGGTTAGGGTACGGCTTAGGGTATGGGATAGGGTACGGGTGAGGGTACGGCGTAGGGTGGGGTTAGGGTTAGGGTTAGGGTTAGGGTACGGCTTAGGATACGGGTTAGGGTACGGGTGAGGGTATGGCGTAGCGTGTGGGTTAGGGTTAGGGTTAGGTTTAGGGTACGGCTTAGGATACGGGTTAGGGTACGGGTTAGGGTACGGCGTAGGGTATGGGTTAGGGTTAGGGTTAGGGTTAGGGTTAGCTTTAGGGTTAGGGATTGGTTTAGGGTATGGGTTAGGATTAGCGTACGTGTTAGGGTTAGGGTTTGGGTTAGGGTTAGGGTACGCGTTAGGGTTAGGGTATGGGTTAGTGTTAGGGTACACGTTAGGATTAGGGTATTTATTAAACCTATCCCACTCTCTAGATACCACTTAGCACGTAAAGGAATATTATTTGGGGTCCAGTCATGGAGAAGATTTTAGTCACTAGGATAAGATAAAGAATAAACACATTATAAAAAAATCACATTAGGATTTTCTTTTTAACCTGTTCCTTAAAACACTAGTGCTTAGGAAATCTAATGGAGGCAAAAGCAGTCAAGGGTAGTTTAGGGTTAGGGTTAGGGTTAGGGTTAGTGTTAGGGTTAAGGTACGACTTAGGGTATGGGATAGGGTACGGGTGAGGGTACGGCGTAGGGTAGGGGTTAGGGTTAGGGTTAGGGTTAGGGTTAGGGTTAGGGTACGGGTGAGGGTACGGGTGAGGGTACTGCGTAGGGTATTGTTTAGGGTTAGGGTACGGTTTAGGATACGGGTTAGGGTACGGGTTAGGGTATGGGATAGGGTACGGTTGAGGGTACGGCGTAGGTTAGGGGTTAGGGTTAGAGTTAGGGTTAGGGTTAGGGTTAGGGTTAGGGTACGGCTTAGGGTACGGGTGAGGGTACGGGTGAGGGTACTGCGTAGGGTATTGGTTAGGGTTAGGGTACGGCTTAGGATACGGGTTAGGGTACGGGTTAGGGTACGGCGTAGGGTATGGGTTAGGGTTAGGGATAGGGTTAGGGTACGGCTTAGGGTACGGGTGGGGGTACGGGTGAGGGTACGGCTTAGGGTATAGGTTAGGGTTAGGGTATGGCTTAAGATACGGGTTAGGATACGGGTGAGGGTACGGCGTAGCGTATGGGTTAGGGTTAGGGTTAGGGTTAGGGTACGTCTTAGGGTACGGGTTAGGGTACGGGTGAGGGTACGGCGTAGGGTATGGGTTAGGGTTATGGTTAGGGTTAGTTTTAGGGTTAGGGATTGGTTTAGGGTACGGATTAGTATTAGCGTACGTGTTAGGGTTATGGTTTGGGTTAGGGTTACGGTACGCGTTAGGGTTAGGGTATGGGTTAGGGTTAGGGTACACGTTAGGATTAGGGTATTTATTAAACATCTCCCACTATCTAGATACCACTTAGCACGTAAAGGAATATTATTTGGGGTCCAGCCATGGAGAAGATTTTAGTCACTAGGATAAGATAAAGAATAAACACATTATAAAAAAATCACATTAGGATTTTCTTTTTAACCTGTTCCTTAAAACACTAGTGCTTAGGAAATCTAATGGAGGCAAAAGCAGTCAAGGGTAGTTTAGGGTTAGGGTTAGGGTTAGTGTTAGTGTTAGGGTTAGTGTACGGCTTAGGGTATGGGATAGGGTACGGGTGAGGGTACGGCGTAGGGTAGGGGTTAGGGTTAGGGTTAGGGTTAGGGTACGGCTTAGGATACGGGTTAGGGTACGGGTGAGGGTACGGCGTAGCGTGTGGGTTAGGGTTAGGGTTAGGGTTAGGGTACGGCTTAGGGTACGGGTTAGGGTACGGGTGAGGGTACGTCGTAGGGTATGGGTTAGGGTTAGGGTTAGGGTTAGGGTTAGTTTTAGGGTTAGGGATTGGTTTAGGGTACGGGTTAGGATTAGCGTACATGTTAGGGTTAGGGTTTGGGTTAGGGTTAGGTTACGCGTTAGGGTTAGGGTATGGGTTAGGGTTAGGGTACACGTTAGGATTAGGGTATTTATTAAACCTATCCCACTCTCTAGATACCACTTAGCACGTAAAGGAATATTATTTGGGGTCCAGCCATGGAGAAGATTTTAGTCACTAGGATAAGATAAAGAATAAACACATTATAAAAAAATCACATTAGGATTTTCTTTTTAACCTGTTCCTTAAAACACTAGTGCTTAGGAAATCTAATGGAGGCAAAAGCAGTCAAGGGTAGTTTAGGGTTAGGGTTAGGGTTAGGGTTAGTGTTAGGGTTAGGGTACGGCTTAGGGTATGGGATAGGGTACGGGTGAGGGTACGGCGTAGGGTAGGGGTTAGGGTTAGGGTTAGGGTTAGGGTACAGCTTAGGATACGGGTTAGGGTACGGGTGAGGGTACGGCGTAGCGTGTGGGTTAGGGTTAGGGTTAGGTTTAGGGTACGGCTTAGGATACGGGTTAGGGTACGGGTTAGGGTACGGCGTAGGGTATGGGTTAGGGTTAGGGTTAGGGTTAGGGTTAGTTTTAGGGTTAGGGATTGGTTTAGGGTATGGGTTAGGATTAGCGTACGTGTTAGGGTTAGGGTTTGGGTTAGGGTTAGGGTACGCATTAGGGTTAGGGTATGGGTTAGGGTTAGGGTACACGTTAGGATTAGGGTAATTATTAAACCTATCCCACTCTCTAGATACCGCTTAGCACGTAAAGGAATATTATTTGGGGTCCAGTCATGGAGAAGATTTTAGTCACTAGGATAAGATAAAGAATAAACACATTATAAAAAAATCACATTAGTATTTTCTTTTTAACCTGTTCCTTAAAACACTAGTGCTTAGGAAATCTAATGGAGGCAAAAGCAGTCAAGGGTAGTTTAGGGTTAGGGTTAGGGTTAGGGTTAGTGTTAGGGTTAGGGTACGACTTAGGGTATGGTATAGGGTACGGGTGAGGTTACGGCGTAGGGTAGGGGTTAGGGTTAGGGTTAGGGTTAGGGTACGGCTTAGGGTACGGGTGAGGGTACGGGTGAGGGTACTGCGTAGGGTATTGGTTAGGGTTAGGGTACGGTTTAGGATACGGGTTAGGGTACGGGTTAGGGTATGGGATAGGGTACGGGTGAGGGTACGGCGTAGGGTAGGGGTTAGGGTTAGGGTTAGGGTTAGCGTTAGGGTACGGCTTAGGGTACGGGTGAGGGTACGGGTGAGGGTACTGCGTAGGGTATTGGTTAGGGTTAGGGTACGGCTTAGGATACGGGTTAGGGTACGGGTTAGGGTACGGCGTAGGGTATGGGTTAGGGTTAGGGTTAGGGTTAGGGTTAGGGTTAGGGTACGGCTTAGGGTACGGGTGAGGGTACGGGTGAGGGTACGGCTTAGGGTATAGGTTAGGGTTAGGGTACGGCTTAAGATACGGGTTAGGGTACGGGTGAGGGTACGGCGTAGCGTATGGGTTAGGGTTAGGGTTAGGGTACGGCTTAGGGTACGGGTGAGGGTAGGGCGTAGGGTATGGGTTAGGGTTAGGGTTAGGGTTAGTTTTAGGCTTAGGGATTGGTTTAGGGTACGGATTAGTATTAGCGTACGTGTTAGGGTTATGGTTTGGGTTAGGGTTAGGGTACGCGTTAGGGTTAGGGTATGGGTTAGGGTTAGGGTACACGTTAGGATTAGGGTATTTATTAAACATCTCCCACTATCTAGATACCACTTAGCACGTAAAGGAATATTATTTGGGGTCCAGCCATGGAGAAGATTTTAGTCACTAGGATAAGATAAAGAATAAACACATTATAAAAAAATCACATTAGGATTTTCTTTTTAACCTGTTCCTTAAAACACTAGTGCTTAGGAAATCTAATGGAGGCAAAAGCAGTCAAGGGTAGTTTAGGGTTAGGGTTAGGGTTAGTGTTAGTGTTAGGGTTAGGGTACGGCTTAGGGTATGGGATAGGGTACGGGTGACGGTACGGCGTAGGGTAGGGGTTAGGGTTAGGGTTAGGGTTAGGGTACGGCTTAGGATACGGGTTAGGGTACGGGTGAGGGTACGGCGTAGCGTGTGGGTTAGGGTTAGGGTTAGGGTTAGGGTACGGCTTAGGGTACGCGTGAGGGTACGGGTGAGGGTACTGCGTAGGGTATTGGTTAGGGTTAGGGTACGGCTTAGGATACGGGTTAGGGTACGGGTTAGTGTACGGCGTAGGGTATGGGTTAGGGTTAGGGTTATGGTTAGGGTTAGGGTTAGGGTACGGCTTAGGGTACGGGTGAGGGTACGGGTGAGGGTACGGCGTAGGGTATAGGTTAGGGTTAGGGTTAGGGTTAGGGTACGGCTTAGGATACGGGTTAGGGTACGGGTGAGGGTACGGCGTAGCGTGTGGCTGAGGGTTAGGGTTAGGGTTAAGGTACGGATTAGGGTACGGGTTAGGGTACGGGTGAGGGTACGGCGTAGGGTATGGGTTAGGGTTAGGGTTAGGGTTAGGGTTAGTTTTAGGGTTAGGGATTGGTTTAGGGTACGGGTTAGGATTAGCGTACGTGTTAGGGTTAGGGTTTGGGTTAGGGTTAGGGTACGCGTTAGGGTTAGGGTATGGGTTAGGGTTAGGGTACACGTTAGGATTAGGGTATTTATTAAACCTATCCTACTCTCTAGATACCACTTAGCACGTAAAGGAATATTATTTGGGGTCCAGCCAAGGAGAAGATTTTAGTCACTAGGATAAGATAAAGAATAAACACATTATAAAAAAATCACATTAGGATTTTCTTTTTAACCTGTTCCTTAAAACACTAGTGCTTAGGAAATCTAATGGAGGCAAAAGCAGTCAAGGGTAGTTTAGGGTTAGGGTTAGGGTTAGGGTTAGTGTTAGGGTTAGGGTACGGCTTAGGGTATGGGATAGGGTACGGGTGAGGGTACGGCGAAGGGTAGGGGTTAGGGTTAGGGTTAGGGTTAGGGTACGGCTTAGGATACGGGTTAGGGTACGGGTGAGGGTACGGCGTAGGCTATGGGTTAGGGTTAGGGTTAGGGTTAGGGTTAGTTTTAGGGTTAGGGATTGGTTTAGGCTACGGGTTAGGATTAGCGTACGTGTTAGGGTTAGGGTTTGGGTTAGGGTTACGGTACGTGTTAGGGTTAGGGTATGGGTTAGGGTTAGGGTACACGTTAGGATTAGGGTATTTATTAAACCTATCCCACTCTCTAGATACCACTTAGCACGTAAAGGAATATTATTTGGGGTCCAGCCATGGAGAAGATTTTAGTCACTAGGATAAGATAAAGAATAAACACATTATAAAAAAATCACATTAGGATTTTCTTTTTAACCTGTTCCTTAAAACACTAGTGCTTAGGAAATCTAATGGAGGCAAAAGCAGTCAAGGGTAGTTTAGGGTTAGGGTTAGGGTTAGGGTTAGTGTTAGGGTTAGGGTACGGCTTAGGGTATGGGATAGGGTACGGGTGAGGGTACGGCGTAGGGTAGGGTTAGGGTTAGGGTAAGGGTTAGGGTACGGCTTAGGGTACGGGTGAGGGTACGGGTGAGGGTACTGCGTAGGGTATTGGTTAGGGTTATGGTACGGCTTAGGATACGGGTTAGCGTAAGGGTTAGGGTACGGCGTAGGGTATGGGTTAGGGTTAGGGTTAGGGTTAGGGTTAGGGTTAGGGTACGGCTTAGGGTATGGGTTAGGTTACGGGTGAGGGTACGGCGTAGGGTATAGGTTAGGGTTAGGGTTAGGGTTAGGGTACGGCTTAGGATACGGGTTAGGGTACGGGTGAGGGTACGGCGTAGCATATGGGTTAGGGTTAGGGTTAGGGTTAGGGTACGGCTTAGGGTACGGGTTAGGGTACGGGTGAGGGTATGGCGTAGTGTATGGGTTAGGGTTAGGGTTAGGGTTAGGGTTAGTTTTAGGGTTAGGGATTGGTTTAGGGTACGGGTTAGGATTAGCGTACGTGTTAGGGTTAGGGTTTGGGTTAGGGTTAGGGTACGCGTTAGGGTTAGGGTATGGGTTAGGGTTAGGGTACACGTTAGGATTAGGGTATTTATTAAACCTATCCCACTCTCTAGATACCACTTAGCACGTAAAGGAATATTATTTGGGGTCCAGCCATGGAGAAGATTTTAGTCACTAGGATAAGATAAAGAATAAACACATTATAAAAAAATCACATTAGGATTTTCTTTTTAACCTGTTCCTTAAAACACTAGTGCTTAGGAAATCTAATGGAGTCAAAAGCAGTCAAGGGTAGTTTAGGGTTAGGGTTAGGGTTAGGGTTAGTGTTAGGGTTAGGGTACGGCTTAGGGTATGGGATAGGGTACGGGTGAGGGTACGGCGTAGGGTAGGGGTTAGGGTTAGGGTTAGGGTTAGGGTTAGGGTTAGGGTTAGGGTACGGGTGAGGGTACGGGTGAGGGTACTGCGTAGGGTATTGGTTAGGGTTAGGGTACGGCTTAGGATACGGGTTAGGGTACGGGTTAGGGTACGGCGTAGGGTATGGGTTAGGGTTAGGGTTAGGGTTAGGGTTAGGGTACGGGTTAGGGTACGGGTGAGGGTACGGCGTAGGGTATAGGTTAGGGTTAGGGTTAGGGTTAGGGTACGGCTTAGGATACGGGTTAGGGTACGGGTGAGGGTACGGCGTAGCGTATGGGTTATGGTTAGGGTACGTCTTAGGGTATGGGTTAGGGTACGGGTGAGGGTATGGCGTAGGGTATAGGTTAGGGTTAGGGTTAGGGTTAGGGTACGGCTTAGGATACGGGTGAGGGTACGGGTGAGGGTACGGCGTAGCGTGTGGCTGAGGGTTAGGGTTAGGGTTAAGGTACGGATTAGGGTACGGGTTAGGGTACGGGTGAGGGTACGGCGTAGGGTATGGGTTAGGGTTAGGGTTAGGGTTAGGGTTAGTTTTAGGGTTAGGGATTGGTTTAGGGTACGGGTTAGGATTAGCGTACGTGTTAGGCTTAGGGTTTGGGTTAGGGTTAGGGTACGCGTTAGGGTTAGGGTATGGGTTAGGGTTAGGGTACACGTTAGGATTAGGGTATTTATTAAACCTATCCCACTCTCTAAATACCACTTAGCACGTAAAGGAATATTATTTGGGGTCCAGCCATGGAGAAGATTTTAGTCACTAGGATAAGATAAAGAATAAACACATTATAAAAAAATCACATTAGGATTTTCTTTTTAACCTGTTCCTTAAAACACTAGTGCTTAGGAAATCTAATGGAGGCAAAAGCAGTCAAGGGTAGTTTAGGGTTAGGGTTAGGGTTAGGGTTAGTGTTAGGTTTAGGGTACGGCTTAGGGTATGGGATAGGGTACGGGTGAGGGTACGGCGAAGGGTAGGGGTTAGGGTTAAGGTTAGGGTTAGGGTACGGCTTAGGATACGGGTTAGGGTACGGGTGAGGGTACGGTGTAGCGTGTGGGTTAGGGTTAGGGTTAGGGTTAGGGTACGGCTTAGGATACGGGTTAGGGTACGGGTGAGGGTACGGCGTAGGGTATGGGTTAGGGTTAGGGTTAGGGTTAGGTTTAGGGTTAGGGTACGGCTTAGGGTACGGTTAGGGTACGGGTGAGGGTACGGCGTAGGGTATAGGTTAGGGTTAGTGTTAGGGTTAGGGTACGTCTTAGGATACGGGTTAGGGTACGGGTGAGGGTACGGCGTAGCGTATGGGTTAGGGTTAGTGTTAGGGTTAGGGTACGTCTTAGGGTACGGGTTAGGGTACGGGTGAGGGTACGGCGTAGGGTATGGGTTAGGGTTAGTGTTAGGGTTAGGGTTAGTTTTAGGGTTAGGATTGGTTTAGGGTACGGGTTAGGATTAGCGTACGTGTTAGGGTTAGGGTTTGGGTTAGGGTTAGGGTACGCGTTAGGGTTAGGGTTAGGGTACACGTTAGGATTAGGGTATTTATTAAACCTATCCCACTCTCTAGATACCACTTAGCACGTAAAGGAATATTATTTGGGGTCCAGCCATGGAGAAGATTTTAGTCACTAGGATAAGATAAAGAATAAACACATTATAAAAAAATCAAATTAGGATTTTCTTTTTAACCTGTTCCTTAAAACACTAGTGCTTAAGAAATCTAATGGAGGCAAAAGCAGTCAAGGGTAGTTTAGGGTTAGGGTTAGGGTTAGGGTTAGTGTTAGGGTTAGGGTACGGCTTAGGGTATGGGATAGGGTACGGGTGAGGGTACGGCGTAGGGTAGGGGTTAGGGTTAGGGTTAGGGTTAGGGTACGGCTTAGGATACGGGTTAGGGTATGGGTGAGGGTACGGCGTAGCGTATGGGTTAGGGTTAGGGTTAGGGTTAGGTTACGGCTCAGGGTACGGGTTAGGGTACGGGTGAGGGTACGGCGTAGCGTGTGGGTTAGGGTTAGGGTTAGGTTTAGGGTACGGCTTAGGATACGGGTTAGGGTACGGGTTAGGGTACGGGTGAGGGTACTGCGTAGGGTATTGGTTAGGGTTATGGTACGGCTTAGGATACGGGTTAGGGTAAGGGTTAGGGTACGGCGTAGGGTATGGGTTAGGGTTAGGGTTAGGGTTAGGGTTAGGGTTAGGGTACGGCTTAGGGTATGGGTTAGGGTACGGGTGAGGGTACGGCGTAGGGTATAGGTTAGGGTTAGGGTTAGGGTTAGGGTACGGCTTAGGATACGGGTTAGGGTACGGGTGAGGGTACGGCGTAGCATATGGGTTAGGGTTAGGGTTAGGGTTAGCGTACGGCTTAGGGTACGGGTTAGGGTACGGGTGAGGGTATGGCGTAGGGTATGGGTTAGGGTTAGGGTTAGGTTTAGGGTACGGCTTAGGGTACGGGTGAGGGTACGGGTGAGGGTACGGCTTAGGGTATAGGTTAGGGTTAGGGTACGGCTTAAGATACGGGTTAGGGTACGGGTGAGGGTACGGCGTAGCGTATGGGTTAGGGTTAGGGTTAGGGTTAGGGTACGGCTTAGGGTACGGGTTAGGGTACGGGTGAGGGTACGGCGTAGGGTATGGGTTAGGGTTAGGGTTAGGGTTAGGGTTAGTTTTAGGGTTAAGGATTGGTTTAGGGTACGGATTAGTATTAGCGTACGTGTTAGGGTTATGGTTTGGGTTAGGGTTAGGGTACGCGTTAGGGTTAGGGTTAGGGTACACATTAGGATTAGGGTATTTATTAAACATCTCCCACTCTCTAGATACCACTTAGCACGTAAAGGAATATTATTTGGGGTCCAGCCATGGAGAAGATTTTAGTCACTAGGATAAGATAAAGAATAAACACATTATAAAAAAATCACATTAGGATTTTCTTTTTAACCTGTTCCTTAAAACACTAGTGCTTAGGAAATCTAATGGAGGCAAAAGCAGTCAAGGGTAGTTTAGGGTTAGGGTTAGGGTTAGTGTTAGTGTTAGGGTTAGGGTACGGCTTAGGGTATGGGATAGGGTACGGGTGAGGGTACTGCGTAGGGTAGAGGTTAGGGTTAGGGTTAGGGTTAGGGTACAGCTTAGGATACGGGTTAGGGTACGGGTGAGGGTACGGCGTAGCGTGTGGGTTAGGGTTAGGGTTAGGTTTAGGGTACGGCTTAGGGTACGGGTTAGGGTACGGGTGAGGGTACGGCGTAGGGTATGGGTTAGGGTTAGGGTTAGGGTTAGGGTTAGTTTTAGGGTTAGGGATTGGTTTAGGGTACGGGTTAGGATTAGCGTACGTGTTAGGGTTAGGGTTTGGGTTAGGGTTAGGGTACGCGTTAGGATTAGGGTATGGGTTAGTGTTAGGGTACACGTTAGGATTAGGGTATTTATTAAACCTATCCCACTCTCTAGATACCACTTAGCACGTAAAGGAATATTATTTGGGGTCCAGCCATGGAGAAGATTTTAGTCACTAGGATAAGATAAAGAATAAACACATTATAAAAAAATCACATTAGGATTTTCTTTTTAACCTGTTCCTTAAAACACTAGTACTTAGGAAATCTAATGGAGGCAAAAGCAGTCAAGGGTAGTTTAGGGTTAGGGTTAGGGTTAGGGTTAGTGTTAGGGTTAGGGTACGGCTTAGGGTATGGGATAGGGTACGGGTGAGGGCACGGCGTAGGGTAGGTGTTAGGGTTAGGGTTAGGGTTAGGGTTAGGGTACGGCTTAGGGTACGGGTGAGGGTACGGGTGAGTGTACTGCGTAGGGTATTGGTTAGGGTTAGGGTACGGCTTAGGATACGGGTTAGGGTACGGGTTAGGGTACGGCGTAGGGTATGGGTTAGGGTTAGGGTTAGGGTTAGGGTTAGGGTACGGCTTAGGGTACGGGTTAGGGTACGGGTGAGGGTACGGCGTAGGGTATAGGTTAGGGTTAGGGTTAGGGTTAGGGTACGGCTTAGGATACGGGTTAGGGTACGTGTGAGGGTACGGCGTAGCGTATGTGTTAGGGTTAGGGTTAGGGTTATGGTCGGCTTAGTGTACGGGTTAGGATACGGGTGAGGGTACGGCGTAGGTTATGGGTTAGGGTTAGGGTTAGGGTTAGGGTTAGGGTACGGCTTAGGGTACGGGTTAGGGTACGGGTGAGGGTACGGCGTAGGGTATAGGTTAGGGTTAGGTTTAGGGTTAGGGTACGGCTTAGGATACGGGTTAGGGTACGGGTGAGGGTACGGCGTAGCGTATGGGTTATGGTTAGGGTACGGCTTAGGGTATGGGTTAGGGTACGGGTGAGGGTATGGCGTAGGGTATGGGTTAGGGTTAGGGTTAGGGTTAGGGTTAGTTTTAGGGTTAGGGATTGGTTTAGGGTACGGGTTAGGATTAGCGTACGTGTTAGGGTTAGTGTTTGGGATAGGGTTAGGGTACGCGTTAGGGTTAGGGTATGGGTTAGGGTTAGGGTACACGTTAGGATTAGGGTATTTATTAAACCTATCCCACTCTCTAGATACCACTTAGCACGTAAAGGAATATTATTTGGGGTCCAGCCATGGAGAAGATTTTAGTCACTAGGATAAGATAAAGAATAAACACATTATAAAAAAATCACATTAGGATTTTCTTTTAAACCTGTTCCTTAAAACACTAGTGCTTAGGAAATCTAATGGAGGCACAAGCAGTCAAGGGTAGTTTAGGGTTAGGGTTAGGGGTTAGGGTTAGTGTTAGGGTTAGGGTACGGCTTAGGGTATGGGATAGGGTACGGGTGAGGGTACGGCGTAGGGTAGGGGTTAGGGTTAGGGTTAGGGTTAGGGTACGGCTTAGGATACGGGTTAGGGTACG
This sequence comes from Eubalaena glacialis, assembly GCF_028564815.1. Classification (NCBI taxonomy): domain Eukaryota; kingdom Metazoa; phylum Chordata; class Mammalia; order Artiodactyla; family Balaenidae; genus Eubalaena; species Eubalaena glacialis. Next base: position 190,597 of record NW_026871211.1, read on the forward strand.
GGTGAGGGTACGGCGTAGCGTGTGGGTAAGGGTTAGGGTTAGGTTTAGGGTACGGCTTAGGATACGGGTTAGGGTATGGGTTAGGGTACGGCGTAGGGTATGGGTTAGGGATAGGGTTAGGTTTAGGGTTAGTTTTAGTGTTAGGGATTGGTTTAGGGTATGGGTTAGGATTAGCGTACGTGTTAGGGTTAGGGTTTGGGTTAGGGTTAGGGTTCGCGTTAGGGTTAGGGTATGGGTTAGGGTTAGGGTACACGTTAGGATTAGGGTATTTATTAAACCTATCCCACTCTCTAGATACCACTTAGCACGTAAAGGAATATTATTTGGGGTCCAGTCATGGAGAAGATTTTAGTCACTAGGATAAGATAAAGAATAAACACATTATAAAAAAATCACATTAGGATTTTCTTTTTAACCTGTTCCTTAAAACACTAGTGCTTAGGAAATCTAATGGAGGCAAAAGCAGTCAAGGGTAGTTTAGGGTTAGGGTTAGGGTTAGGGTTAGTGTTAGGGTTAGGGTACGACTTAGGGTATGGGATAGGGTACGGGTGAGGGTACGGCGTAGGGTAGGGGTTAGGGTTAGGGTTAGGGTTAGGGTTAGGGTACGGCTTAGGGTACGGGTGAGGGTACGGGTGAGGGTACGGGTGAGGGTACTGCGTAGGGTATTGGTTAGGGATAGGGTACGGCTTAGGATACGGGTTAGGGTACGGGTTAGGGTACGGCGTAGGGTATGGGTTAGGGTTAGGGTTAGGGTTAGGGTTAGGGTTAGGGTACGGATTAGGGTACGGGTTAGGGTACGGGTGAGGGTACGGCGTAGGTTATAGGTTAGGGTTAGGGTTAGGGTTAGGGTTAGGGTTAGGGTACGGCTTAGGATACGGGTTAGGGTACGGGTGAGGGTACGGCATAGCATATGGGTTAGGGTTAGGGTACGGATTAGGGTACGGGTTAGGGTACGGGTGAGGGTACGGCGTAGGGTATGGGTTAGGGTTAGGGTTAGGTTTAGGTTTAGTTTTAGGGTTAGGGATTGGTTTAGGGTACGGGTTAGGATTAGCGTACGTGTTAGGGTTAGGGTTTGGGTTAGGGTTAGGGTACGCGTTAGGGTTAGGGTATGGGTTAGGGTTAGGGTACACGTTAGGATTAGGGTATTTATTAAACCTATCCCACTCTCTAGATACCACTTAGCAACGTAAAGGAATATTATTTGGGGTCCAGCCATGGAGAAGATTTTAGTCACTAGGATAAGATAAAGAATAAACACATTATAAAAAAATAACATTAGGATTTTCTTTTTAACCTGTTCCTTAAAACACTAGTGCTTAGGAAATCTAATGGAGGCAAAAGCAGTCAAGGGTAGTTTAGGGTTAGGGTTAGGGTTAGGGTTAGGGTTAGGGTTAGGGTTAGGGTACGGCTTAGGGTACGGGTGAGGGTACGGGTGAGGGTACTGCGTAGGGTATTGGTTAGGGTTAGGGTACGGCTTAGGATACGGGTTAGGGTACGGGTGAGGGTACGGCGTAGCGTATGGGTTAGGGTTAGGGTTAGGTTTAGGGTACGGCTTAGGGTACGGGTTAGGGTACGAGTGAGGGTATGGCGTAGGGTATGGGTTAGGGTTAGGGTTAGGGTTAGGGTTAGTTTTAGGGTTAGGGATTGGTTTAGGGTACGGGTTAGGATTAGCGTACGTGTTAGGGTTAGGGTTTGGGTTAGGGTTAGGTTACGCGTTAGGGTTAGGGTATGGGTTAGGGTTAGGGTACACGTTAGGATTAGGGTATTTATTAAACCTATCCCACTCTCTAGATACCACTTAGCACGTAAAGGAATATTATTTGGGGTCCAGCCATGGAGAAGATTTTAGTCACTAGGATAAGATAAAGAATAAACACATTATAAAAAAATCACATTAGGATTTTCTTTTTAACCTGTTCCTTAAAACACTAGTGCTTAGGAAATCTAATGGAGGCAAAAGCAGTCAAGGGTAGTTTAGGGTTAGGGTTAGGGTTAGTGTTAGTGTTAGGGTTAGGGTACGGCTTAGGGTATGGGATAGGGTACGGGTGAGGGTACTGCGTAGGGTAGAGGTTAGGGTTAGGGTTAGGGTTAGGGTACAGCTTAGGATACGGGTTAGGGTACGGGTGAGGGTACGGCGTAGCGTGTGGGTTAGGGTTAGGGTTAGGTTTAGGGTACGGCTTAGGGTACGGGTTAGGGTACGGGTGAGGGTACGGCGTAGGGTATGGGTTAGGGTTAGGGTTAGGGTTAGGGTTAGTTTTAGGGTTAGGGATTGGTTTAGGGTACGGGTTAGGATTAGCGTACGTATTAGGGTTAGGGTTTGGGTTAGGGTTAGGGTACGCGTTAGGATTAGGGTATGGGTTAGTGTTAGGGTACACGTTAGGATTAGGGTATTTATTAAACCTATCCCACTCTCTAGATACCACTTAGCACGTAAAGGAATATTATTTGGGGTCCAGCCATGGAGAAGATTTTAGTCACTAGGATAAGATAAAGAATAAACACATTATAAAAAATCACATTAGGATTTTCTTTTTAACCTGTTCCTTAAAACACTAGTACTTAGGAAATCTAATGGAGGCAAAAGCAGTCAAGGGTAGTTTAGGGTTAGGGTTAGGGTTAGGGTTAGTGTTAGGGTTAGGGTACGGCTTAGGGTATGGGATAGGGTACGGGTGAGGGCACGGCGTAGGGTAGGTGTTAGGGTTAGGGTTAGGGTTAGGGTTAGGGTACGGCTTAGGGTACGGGTGAGGGTACGGGTGAGTGTACTGCGTAGGGTATTGGTTAGGGTTAGGGTACGGCTTAGGATACGGGTTAGGGTACGGGTTAGGGTACGGCGTAGGGTATGGGTTAGGGTTAGGGTTAGGGTTAGGGTTAGGGTACGGCTTAGGGTACGGGTTAGGGTACGGGTGAGGGTACGGCGTAGGGTATAGGTTAGGGTTAGGGTTAGGGTTAGGGTACGGCTTAGGATACGGGTTAGGGTACGTGTGAGGGTACGGCGTAGCGTATGTGTTAGGGTTAGGGTTAGGGTTATGGTACGGCTTAGTGTACGGGTTAGGATACGGGTGAGGGTACGGCGTAGGTTATGGGTTAGGGTTAGGGTTAGGGTTAGGGTTAGGGTACGGCTTAGGGTACGGGTTAGGGTACGGGTGAGGGTACGGCGTAGGGTATAGGTTAGGGTTAGGTTTAGGGTTAGGGTACGGCTTAGGATACGGGTTAGGGTACGGGTGAGGTACGGCGTAGCGTATGGGTTATGGTTAGGGTACGGCTTAGGGTATGGGTTAGGGTACGGGTGAGGGTATGGCGTAGGGTATGGGTTAGGGTTAGGGTTAGGGTTAGGGTTAGTTTTAGGGTTAGGGATTGGTTTAGGGTACGGGTTAGGATTAGCGTACGTGTTAGGGTTAGTGTTTGGGATAGGGTTAGGGTACGCGTTAGGGTTAGGGTATGGGTTAGGGTTAGGGTACACGTTAGGATTAGGGTATTTATTAAACCTATCCCACTCTCTAGATACCACTTAGCACGTAAAGGAATATTATTTGGGGTCCAGCCATGGAGAAGATTTTAGTCACTAGGATAAGATAAAGAATAAACACATTATAAAAAAATCACATTAGGATTTTCTTTTTAACCTGTTCCTTAAAACACTAGTGCTTAGGAAATCTAATGGAGGCACAAGCAGTCAAGGGTAGTTTAGGGTTAGGGTTAGGGTTAGGGTTAGTGTTAGGGTTAGGGTACGGCTTAGGGTATGGGATAGGGTACGGGTGAGGGTACGGCGTAGGGTAGGGGTTAGGGTTAGGGTTAGGTTTAGGGTACGGCTTAGGATACGGGTTAGGGTACGGGTGAGGGTACGGCGTAGCGTGTGGGTAAGGGTTAGGGTTAGGTTTAGGGTACGGCTTAGGATACGGGTTAGGGTATGGGTTAGGGTACGGCGTAGGGTATGGGTTAGGGATAGGGTTAGGTTTAGGGTTAGTTTTAGTGTTAGGGATTGGTTTAGGGTATGGGTTAGGATTAGCGTACGTGTTAGGGTTAGGGTTTGGGTTAGGGTTAGGGTTCGCGTTAGGGTTAGGGTATGGGTTAGGGTTAGGGTACACGTTAGGATTAGGGTATTTATTAAACCTATCCCACTCTCTAGATACCACTTAGCACGTAAAGGAATATTATTTGGGGTCCAGTCATGGAGAAGATTTTAGTCACTAGGATAAGATAAAGAATAAACACATTATAAAAAAATCACATTAGGATTTTCTTTTTAACCTGTTCCTTAAAACACTAGTGCTTAGGAAATCTAATGGAGGCAAAAGCAGTCAAGGGTAGTTTAGGGTTAGGGTTAGGGTTAGGGTTAGTGTTAGGGTTAGGGTACGACTTAGGTTATGGGATAGGGTACGGGTGAGGGTACGGCGTAGGGTAGGGGTTAGGGTTAGGGTTAGGGTTAGGGTTAGGGTACGGCTTAGGGTACGGGTGAGGGTACGGGTGAGGGTACGGGTGAGGGTACTGCGTAGGGTATTGGTTAGGGATAGGGTACGGCTTAGGATACGGGTTAGGGTACGGGTTAGGGTACGGCGTAGGGTATGGGTTAGGGTTAGGGTTAGGGTTAGGGTTACGGTTAGGGTACGGATTAGGGTACGGGTTAGGGTACGGGTGAGGGTACGGCGTAGGTTATAGGTTAGGGTTAGGGTTAGGGTTAGGGTTAGGGTTAGGGTACGGCTTAGGATACGGGTTAGGGTACGGGTGAGGGTACGGCATAGCATATGGGTTAGGGTTAGGGTACGGATTAGGGTACGGGTTAGGGTACGGGTGAGGGTACGGCGTAGGGTATGGGTTAGGGTTAGGGTTAGGTTTAGGTTTAGTTTTAGGGTTAGGGATTGGTTTAGGGTACGGGTTAGGATTAGCGTACGTGTTAGGGTTAGGGTTTGGGTTAGGGTTAGGGTACGCGTTAGGGTTAGGGTATGGGTTAGGGTTAGGGTACACGTTAGGATTAGGGTATTTATTAAACCTATCCCACTCTCTAGATACCACTTAGCACGTAAAGGAATATTATTTGGGGTCCAGCCATGGAGAAGATTTTAGTCACTAGGATAAGATAAAGAATAAACACATTATAAAAAAATAACATTAGGATTTTCTTTTTAACCTGTTCCTTAAAACACTAGTGCTTAGGAAATCTAATGGAGGCAAAAGCAGTCAAGGGTAGTTTAGGGTTAGGGTTAGGGTTAGGGTTAGGGTTAGGGTTAGGGTTAGGGTACGGCTTAGGGTACGGGTGAGGGTACGGGTGAGGGTACTGCGTAGGGTATTGGTTAGGGTTAGGGTACGGCTTAGGATACGGGTTAGGGTACGGGTGAGGGTACGGCGTAGCGTATGGGTTAGGGTTAGGGTTAGGTTTAGGGTACGGCTTAGGGTACGGGTTAGGGTACGAGTGAGGGTATGGCGTAGGGTATGGGTTAGGGTTAGGGTTAGGGTTAGGGTTAGTTTTAGGGTTAGGGATTGGTTTAGGGTACGGGTTAGGATTAGCGTACGTGTTAGGGTTAGGGTTTGGGTTAGGGTTAGGTTACGCGTTAGGGTTAGGGTATGGGTTAGGGTTAGGGTACACGTTAGGATTAGGGTATTTATTAAACCTATCCCACTCTCTAGATACCACTTAGCACGTAAAGGAATATTATTTGGGGTCCAGCCATGGAGAAGATTTTAGTCACTAGGATAAGATAAAGAATAAACACATTATAAAAAAATCACATTAGGATTTTCTTTTTAACCTGTTCCTTAAAACACTAGTGCTTAGGAAATCTAATGGAGGCAAAAGCAGTCAAGGGTAGTTTAGGGTTAGGGTTAGGGTTAGTGTTAGTGTTAGGGTTAGGGTACGGCTTAGGGTATGGGATAGGGTACGGGTGAGGGTACTGCGTAGGGTAGAGGTTAGGGTTAGGGTTAGGGTTAGGGTACAGCTTAGGATACGGGTTAGGGTACGGGTGAGGGTACGGCGTAGCGTGTGGGTTAGGGTTAGGGTTAGGTTTAGGGTACGGCTTAGGGTACGGGTTAGGGTACGGGTGAGGGTACGGCGTAGGGTATGGGTTAGGGTTAGGGTTAGGGTTAGGGTTAGTTTTAGGGTTAGGAATTGGTTTAGGGTACGGGTTAGGATTAGCGTACGTGTTAGGGTTAGGGTTTGGGTTAGGGTTAGGGTACGCGTTAGGATTAGGGTATGGGTTAGTGTTAGGGTACACGTTAGGATTAGGGTATTTATTAAACCTATCCCACTCTCTAGATACCACTTAGCACGTAAAGGAATATTATTTGGGGTCCAGCCATGGAGAAGATTTTAGTCACTAGGATAAGATAAAGAATAAACACATTATAAAAAAATCACATTAGGATTTTCTTTTTAACCTGTTCCTTAAAACACTAGTACTTAGGAAATCTAATGGAGGCAAAAGCAGTCAAGGGTAGTTTAGGGTTAGGGTTAGGGTTAGGGTTAGTGTTAGGGTTAGGGTACGGCTTAGGGTATGGGATAGGGTACGGGTGAGGGCACGGCGTAGGGTAGGTGTTAGGGTTAGGGTTAGGGTTAGGGTTAGGGTACGGCTTAGGGTACGGGTGAGGGTACGGGTGAGTGTACTGCGTAGGGTATTGGTTAGGGTTAGGGTACGGCTTAGGATACGGGTTAGGGTACGGGTTAGGGTACGGCGTAGGGTATGGGTTAGGGTTAGGGTTAGGGTTAGGGTTAGGGTACGGCTTAGGGTACGGGTTAGGGTACGGGTGAGGGTACGGCGTAGGGTATAGGTTAGGGTTAGGGTTAGGGTTAGGGTACGGCTTAGGATACGGGTTAGGGTACGTGTGAGGGTACGGCGTAGCGTATGTGTTAGGGTTAGGGTTAGGGTTATGGTACGGCTTAGTGTACGGGTTAGGATACGGGTGAGGGTACGGCGTAGGTTATGGGTTAGGGTTAGGGTTAGGGTTAGGGTTAGGGTACGGCTTAGGGTACGGGTTAGGGTACGGGTGAGGGTACGGCGTAGGGTATAGGTTAGGGTTAGGTTTAGGGTTAGGGTACGGCTTAGGATACGGGTTAGGGTACGGGTGAGGGTACGGCGTAGCGTATGGGTTATGGTTAGGGTACGGCTTAGGGTATGGGTTAGGGTACGGGTGAGGGTATGGCGTAGGGTATGGGTTAGGGTTAGGGTTAGGGTTAGGGTTAGTTTTAGGGTTAGGGATTGGTTTAGGGTACGGGTTAGGATTAGCGTACGTGTTAGGGTTAGTGTTTGGGATAGGGTTAGGGTACGCGTTAGGGTTAGGGTATGGGTTAGGGTTAGGGTACACGTTAGGATTAGGGTATTTATTAAACCTATCCCACTCTCTAGATACCACTTAGCACGTAAAGGAATATTATTTGGGGTCCAGCCATGGAGAAGATTTTAGTCACTAGGATAAGATAAAGAATAAACACATTATAAAAAAATCACATTAGGATTTTCTTTTTAACCTGTTCCTTAAAACACTAGTGCTTAGGAAATCTAATGGAGGCACAAGCAGTCAAGGGTAGTTTAGGGTTAGGGTTAGGGTTAGGGTTAGTGTTAGGGTTAGGGTACGGCTTAGGGTATGGGATAGGGTACGGGTGAGGGTACGGCGTAGGGTAGGGGTTAGGGTTAGGGTTAGGGTTAGGGTACGGCTTAGGATACGGGTTAGGGTACGGGTGAGGGTACGGCGTAGCGTGTGGGTAAGGGTTAGGGTTAGGTTTAGGGTACGGCTTAGGATACGGGTTAGGGTATGGGTTAGGGTACGGCGTAGGGTATGGGTTAGGGATAGGGTTAGGGTTAGGGTTAGTTTTAGTGTTAGGGATTGGTTTAGGGTATGGGTTAGGATTAGCGTACGTGTTAGGGTTAGGGTTTGGGTTAGGGTTAGGGTTCGCGTTAGGGTTAGGGTATGGGTTAGGGTTAGGGTACACGTTAGGATTAGGGTATTTATTAAACCTATCCCACTCTCTAGATACCACTTAGCACGTAAAGGAATATTATTTGGGGTCCAGTCATGGAGAAGATTTTAGTCACTAGGATAAGATAAAGAATAAACACATTATAAAAAAATCACATTAGGATTTTCTTTTTAACCTGTTCCTTAAAACACTAGTGCTTAGGAAATCTAATGGAGGCAAAAGCAGTCAAGGGTAGTTTAGGGTTAGGGTTAGGGTTAGGGTTAGTGTTAGGGTTAGGGTACGACTTAGGGTATGGGATAGGGTACGGGTGAGGGTACGGCGTAGGGTAGGGGTTAGGGTTAGGGTTAGGGTTAGGGTTAGGGTACGGCTTAGGGTACGGGTGAGGGTACGGGTGAGGGTACGGGTGAGGGTACTGCGTAGGGTATTGGTTAGGGATAGGGTACGGCTTAGGATACGGGTTAGGGTACGGGTTAGGGTACGGCGTAGGGTATGGGTTAGGGTTAGGGTTAGGGTTAGGGTTAGGGTTAGGGTACGGATTAGGGTACGGGTTAGGGTACGGGTGAGGGTACGGCATAGCATATGGGTTAGGGTTAGGGTACGGATTAGGGTACGGGTTAGGGTACGGGTGAGGGTACGGCGTAGGGTATGGGTTAGGGTTAGGGTTAGGTTTAGGTTTAGTTTTAGGGTTAGGGATTGGTTTAGGGTACGGGTTAGGATTAGCGTACGTGTTAGGGTTAGGGTTTGGGTTAGGGTTAGGGTACGCGTTAGGGTTAGGGTATGGGTTAGGGTTAGGGTACACGTTAGGATTAGGGTATTTATTAAACCTATCCCACTCTCTAGATACCACTTAGCACGTAAAGGAATATTATTTGGGGTCCAGCCATGGAGAAGATTTTAGTCACTAGGATAAGATAAAGAATAAACACATTATAAAAAAATAACATTAGGATTTTCTTTTTAACCTGTTCCTTAAAACACTAGTGCTTAGGAAATCTAATGGAGGCAAAAGCAGTCAAGGGTAGTTTAGGGTTAGGGTTAGGGTTAGGGTTAGGGTTAGGGTTAGGGTTAGGGTACGGCTTAGGGTACGGGTGAGGGTACGGGTGAGGGTACTGCGTAGGGTATTGGTTAGGGTTAGGGTACGGCTTAGGATACGGGTTAGGGTACGGGTGAGGGTACGGCGTAGCGTATGGGTTAGGGTTAGGGTTAGGTTTAGGGTACGGCTTAGGGTACGGGTTAGGGTACGAGTGAGGGTATGGCGTAGGGTATGGGTTAGGGTTAGGGTTAGGGTTAGGGTTAGTTTTAGGGTTAGGGATTGGTTTAGGGTACGGGTTAGGATTAGCGTACGTGTTAGGGTTAGGGTTTGGGTTAGGGTTAGGTTACGCGTTAGGGTTAGGGTATGGGTTAGGGTTAGGGTACACGTTAGGATTAGGGTATTTATTAAACCTATCCCACTCTCTAGATACCACTTAGCACGTAAAGGAATATTATTTGGGGTCCAGCCATGGAGAAGATTTTAGTCACTAGGATAAGATAAAGAATAAACACATTATAAAAAAATCACATTAGGATTTTCTTTTTAACCTGTTCCTTAAAACACTAGTGCTTAGGAAATCTAATGGAGGCAAAAGCAGTCAAGGGTAGTTTAGGGTTAGGGTTAGGGTTAGGGTTAGTGTTAGGGTTAGGGTACGGCTTAGGGTATGGGATAGGGTACGGGTGAGGGTACGGCGTAGGGTAGGGGTTAGGGTTAGGGTTAGGGTTAGGGTTACGGTTAGGGTTAGGGTACGGCTTAGGGTACGGGTGAGGGTACGGGTGAGGGTACTGCGTAGGGTATTGGTTAGGGTTAGGGTACGGCTTAGGATACGGGTTAGGGTACGGCGTAGGGTACGGCGTAGGGTATGGGTTAGGGTTAGGGTTAGGGTTAGGGTTAGGGTTAGGGTTAGTGTTAGGGTTAGGGTACGGCTTAGGGTACGGGTTAGGGTACGGGTGAGGGTACGGCATAGGGTATAGGTTAGGGTTAGGGTTAGGTTAGGGTACGGCTTAGGATACGGGTTAGTGTACGGGTGAGGGTACGGCGTAGCGTATGGGTTAGGGTTAGGGTTAGGGTTAGGGTACGGCTTAGGGTACGGGTTAGGGTACGGGTGAGGGTACGGCCTAGGGTATGGGTTAGGGTTAGGGTTAGGGTTAGGGTTAGTTTTAGGGTTAGGGATTGGTTTAGGGTACGGGTTAGGATTAGCGTACGTGTTAGGGTTAGGGTTTGGGTTAGGGTTAGGTTACGCGTCAGGGTTAGGGTATGGGTTAGGGTTAGGGTACACGTTAGGATTAGGGTATTTATTAAACCTATCCCACTCTCTAGATACCATTTAGCACGTAAAGGAATATTATTTGGGGTCCAGCCATGGAGAAGATTTTAGTCACTAGGATAAGATAAAGAATAAACACATTATAAAAAATCACATTAGGATTTTCTTTTTAACCTGTTCCTTAAAACACTAGTGCTTAGGAAATCTAATGGAGGCAAAAGCAGTCAAGGGTAGTTTAGGGTTAGGGTTAGGGTTAGGGTTAGTGTTAGGGTTAGGGTACGGCTTAGGGTATGGGATAGGGTACGGGTGAGGGTACGGCGTAGGGTAGGGGTTAGGTTTAGGGTTAGGGTTAGGGTTAGGGTTAGGGTTAGGGTACGGCTTAGGGTACGGGTGAGGGTACGGGTGAGGGTACTGCGTAGGGTATTGGTTAGGGTTAGGGTACGGCTTAGGATACGGGTTAGGGTAAGGGTTAGGGTACGGCGTAGGGTATGGGTTAGGGTTAGGGTTAGGCTTAGGGTTAGGGTTAGGGTACGGCGTAGGGTACGGGTGAGGGTACGGGTGAGGGTACTGCGTAGGGTATTGGTTAGGGTTAGGGTACGGCTTAGGATACGGGTTAGGGTAAGGGTTAGGGTACGGCGTAGGGTATGGGTTAGGGTTAGGGTTAGGGTTAGGGTTAGGGTTAGGGTACGGCTTAGGGTACGGATGAGGGTACGGGTGAGGGTACTGCGTAGGGTATTGGTTAGGGTTAGGGTACGGCTTAGGATACGGGTTAGGGTACGGGTTAGGGTACGGCGTAGGTTTTGGGTTAGGGTTAGTGTTAGGGTTAGGGTTAGGGTACGGCTTAGGGTACGGGTGAGGGTACGGGTGAGGGTACGGCGTAGGGTATAGGTTAGGGTTAGGGTTAGGGTTAGGGTACGGCTTAGGATACGGGTTAGGGTACGTGTGAGGGTACGGCGTAGCGTATGGGTTAGGGTTAGGGTTAGGGGTATGGTACGGCTTAGTGTACGGGTTAGGATACGGGTGAGGGTACGGCGTAGGGTATGGGTTAGGGTTATTGTTAGGGTTAGTGTTAGGGTTAGGGTACGACTTAGGGTATAGGATAGGGTACGGGTGAGGGTACGGCGTAGGGTAGGGGTTAGGGTTAGTGTTAGGGTTAGGGTTAGGGTACGGCTTAGGGTACGGTGAGGGTACGGGTGAGGGTACGGGTGAGGGTACTGCGTAGGGTATTGGTTAGGGTTAGGGTACGGCTTAGGATACGGGTTAGGGTACGGGTTAGGGTACGGCGTAGGGTATGGGTTAGGGTTAGGGTTAGGGTTAGGGTACGGCTTAGGGTACGGGTTAGGGTACGGGTGAGGGTACGGCGTAGGGTAATAGGTTAGAGTTAGGGTTAGGGTTAGGGTTAGGGTTAGGGTACGGCTTAGGATACGGGTTAGGGTACGGGTGAGTGTACGGCGTAGCGTATGGGTTAGGGTTAGGGTTAGGGTTAGGGTACGGCTTAGGGTACGGGTTAGGGTACAGGTGAGCGTACGGTGTAGGGTATGGGTTAGGGATAGGGTTAGGGTTAGGGTTAGTTTTAGGGTTAGGGATTGGTTTAGGGTACGGGTTAGGATTAGCGTACGTGTTAGGGTTAGGGTTTGGGTTAGGGTTAGGGTACGCGTTAGGGTTAGGGTATGGGTTAGGGTTAGGGTACACGTTAGGATTAGGGTATTTATTAAACCTATCCCACTCTCTAGATACCACTTAGCACGTAAAGGAATATTATTTGGGGTCCAGCCATGGAGAAGATTTTAGTCACTAGGATAAGATAAAGAATAAACACATTATAAAAAAATCACATTAGGATTTTCTTTTTAACCTGTTCCTTAAAACACTAGTGCTTAGGAAATCTAATGGAGGCAAAAGCAGTCAAGGGTAGTTTAGGGTTAGGGTTAGGGTTAGGGTTAGTGTTAGGGTTAGGGTACGGCTTAGGGTATGGGATAGGGTACGGGTGAGGGTACGGCGTAGGGTAGGGGTTAGGGTTAGGGTTAGGGTTAGGGTTAGGGTTAGGGTACGGCTTAGGGTACGGGTGAGGGTACGGGTGAGGGTACTGCGTAGGGTATTGTTTAGGGTTAGGGTACGGCTTAGGATACGGGTTAGGGTAAGGGTTAGGGTACGGCGTAGGGTATGGGTTAGGGTTAGGGTTAGGGTACGGCTTAGGATACGGGTTAGGGTACGGGTGAGGGTACGGCATAGCATATGGGTTAGGGTTAGGGTTAGGGTTAGGGTACGGATTAGGGTACAGGTTAGGGTACGGGTGAGGGTACGGCGTAGGGTATGGGTTAGGGTTAGGGTTAGGGTTAGGTTTAGTTTTAGGGTTAGGGATTGGTTTAGGGTACGGGTTAGGATTAGCGTACGTGTTAGGGTTAGGGTTTGGGTTAGGGTTAGGGTACGCGTTAGGGTTAGGGTATGGGTTAGGGTTAGGGTACTCGTTAGGATTAGGGTATTTATTAAACCTATCCCACTCTCTAGATACCACTTAGCACGTAAAGGAATATTATTTGGGGTCCAGCCATGGAGAAGATTTTAGTCACTAGGATAAGATAAAGAATAAACACATTATAAAAAAATAACATTAGGATTTTCTTTTTAACCTTTTCCTTAAAACACTAGTGCTTAGGAAATCTAATGGAGGCAAAAGCAGTCAAGGGTAGTTTAGGGTTAGGGTTAGGGTTAGGGTTAGGGTTAGGGTTAGGGTTAGGGTACGGCTTAGGGTACGGGTGAGGGTACGGGTGAGGGTACTGCGTAGGGTATTGGTTAGGGTTAGGGTACGGCTTAGGATACGGGTTAGGGTACGGGTGAGGGTACGGCGTAGCGTATGGGTTAGGGTTAGGGTTAGGGTTAGGGTACGGCTTAGGGTACGGGTTAGGGTACGGGTGAGGGTACGGCGTAGGGTATGGGTTAGGGTTAGGGTTAGGGTTAGGGTTAGTTTTAGGGTTAGGGATTGGTTTAGGGTACGGGTTAGGATTAGCGTACGTGTTATGGTTAGGGTTTGGGTTAGGGTTAGGTTACGCGTTAGGGTTAGGGTACGGGTTAGGGTTAGGGTACACGTTAGGATTAGGGTATTTATTAAACCTATCCCACTCTCTAGATACCACTTAGCACGTAAAGGAATATTATTTGGGGTCCAGCCATGGAGAAGATTTTAGTCACTAGGATAAGATAATGAATAAACACATTATAAAAAAATCACATTAGGATTTTCTTTTTAACCTGTTCCTTAAAACACTAGTGCTTAGGAAATCTAATGGAGGCAAAAGCAGTCAAGGGTAGTTTAGGGTTAGGGTTAGGGTTAGGGTTAGTGTTAGGGTTAGGGTACGGCTTACGGTATGGGATAGGGTACGGGTGAGGGTACGGCGTAGGGTAGGGGTTAGGGTTAGGGTTAGGGTTAGGGTTAGGGTTAGGGTACGGCTTAGGGTACGGGTGAGGGTACGGGTGAGGGTACTGCGTAGGGTATTGGTTAGGGTTAGGGTACGGCTTAGGATACGGGTTAGGGTACGGCGTAGGGTACGGCGTAGGGTATGGGTTAGGGTTAGGGTTAGGGTTAGGGTACGGTTTAGGGTACGGGTTAGGTTACGGGTGAGGGTAGGGCATAGGGTATAGGTTAGGGTTAGGGTTAGGGTTAGGGTACGGCTTAGGATACGGGTTAGGGTACGGGTGAGGGTACGGCGTAGCGTATGGGTTAGGGTTAGGGTTAGGGTTAGGGTACGGCTTAGGGTACGGGTTAGGGTACGGGTGAGGGTACGGCGTAGGGTAGGGGTTAGGTTTAGGGTTAGGGTACGGCTTAGGGTACGGGTGAGGGTACGGGTGAGGGTACTGTGTAGGGTATTGGTTAGGGTTAGGGTACGGGTTAGGGTACGGCTTAGGATACGGGTTAGGGTACGGCGTAGGGTATAGGTTAGGGTTTGGGTTAGGGTTAGGGTACGGCTTAGGATACGGGTTAGGGTACGGGTGAGGGTACGGCGTAGCGTATGGGTTAGGGTTAGGTTTAGGGTTAGGGTACGGCTTAGGGTACGGGTTAGGGTACGGGTGAGGGTACGGCGTACGGTATGGGTTAGGGTTAGGGTTAGGGTTAGTTTTAGGGTTAGGGATTGGTTTAGGGTACGGGTTAGGATTAGCGTACGTGTTAGGGTTAGGGTTTGGGTTAGGGTTAGGGTACGCGTCAGGGTTAGGGTATGGGTTACGGTTAGGGTACACGTTAGGATTAGGGTATTTATTAAACCTATCCCACTCTCTAGATACCACTTAGCACGTAAAGGAATATTATTTGGGGTCCAGCCATGGAGAACATTTTAGTCACTAGGATAAGATAAAGAATAAACACATTATAAAAAAATCACATTAGGATTTTCTTTTTAACCTGTTCCTTAAAACACTAGTGCTTAGGAAATCTAATGGAGGCAAAAGCAGTCAAGGGTAGTTTAGGGTTAGGGTTAGGGTTAGGGTTAGTGTTAGGGTTAGGGTACGGCGTAGGGTATGGGATAGGGTACGGGTGACGGTACGGCGTAGGGTAGGGGTTAGGGTTAGGGTTAGGGTTAGGGTTAGGGTTAGGGTTAGGGTACGGCTTAGGGTACGGGTGAGGGTACGGGTGAGGGTACTGCGTAGGGTATTGGTTAGGGTTAGGGTACGGCTTGGGATACGCGTTAGGGTAAGGGTTAGGGTACGGCGTAGGGTATGGGTTAGGGTTAGGGTTAGGGTTAGGGTTAGGGTTAGGGTACGTCATAGGGTAGGGGTTAGGGTTAGGGTTAGGGTTAGGGTTAGGGTACGGCTTAGGGTACGGGTGAGGTTATGGGTGAGGGTACGGCGTAGGGTATAGGTTAGGGTTAGGGTTAGGGTTAGGGTACGGCTTAGGATACGGGTTAGGGTACGGGTGAGGGTACGGCGTAGCGTATGGGTTAGGGTTAGGGTTAGGGTTAGGGTTAGTTTAGGGTTAGGGATTGGTTTAGGGTACGGGTTAGGATTAGCGTACGTGTTAGTGTTAGGGTTTGGGTTAGGGTTAGGGTACGCGTTAGGGTTAGGGTATGGGTTAGGGTTAGGGTACACGTTAGGATTAGGGTATTTATTAAACCTATCCCACTCTCTAGATACCACTTAGCACGTAAAGGAATATTATTTGGGGTCCAGCAATGGAGAAGATTTTAGTCACTAGGATAAGATAAAGAATACACATTATAAAAAAATCACATTAGGATTTTCTTTTTAACCTGTTCCTTAAAACACTAGTGCTTAGGAAATCTAATGGAGGCAAAAGCAGTCAAGGGTAGTTTAGGGTTGGGGTTAGGGTTAGTGTTAGGGTTAGGGTACGGCTTAGGGTATGGGATAGGGTACAGGTGAGGGTACGGCGTAGGGTAGGGGTTAGGGTTAGGGTTGGGGTTACGGTACGGCTTAGGATACGGGTTAGGGTACGGGTGAGGGTACGGTGTAGCGTGTGGGTTAGTGTTAGGGTTAGGGTTAGGGTACGCCTTAGGGTACGGGTTAGGGTACGGGTGAGGGTACGGCGTAGGGTATGGGTTAAGGTTAGGGTTAGGGTTAGGGTTAGTTTTAGGGTTAGGGATTGGTTTAGGGTACGGGTTAGGATTAGCGTACGTGTTAGTGTTAGGGTTTGGGTTAGGGTTAGGGTACGCGTTAGGGTTAGGGTATGGGTTAGGGGTTAGGGTACACGTTAGGATTAGGGTATTTATTAAACCTATCCACTCTCTTGATACCACTTAGGGTTAGGGTTAGGGTTAGGGTTAGGGTTAGGGTTAGGGTACGGCTTAGGGTACGGGTGAGGGTACGGGTGAGGGTACTGCGTAGGGTATTGGTTAGGGTTAGGGTACGGCTTGGGATACGCGTTAGGGTAAGGGTTAGGGTACGGCGTAGGCTATGGGTTAGGGTTAGGGTTAGGGTTAGGGTTAGGGTTAGGGTACGGCGTAGGGTAGGGTTTAGGGTTAGGGTTAGGGTTAGGGTACGCCTTAGGGTACGGGTGAGGGTACGGGTGAGGGTACTGCGTAGGGTATTGGTTAGGGTTAGGGTACGGCTTAGGATACGGGTTAGGGAACGGGTTAGGGTACGGCGTAGGGTATGGGTTAGGGTTAGGGTTAGGGTTAGGGTTAGGGTTAGGGTACGGCTTAGGGTACGGGGGAGGTTATGGGTGAGGGTACGGCGTAGGGTATAGGTTAGGGTTAGGGTTAGGGTTAGGGTACGGCTTAGGATACGGGTTAGGGTACGGGTGAGGGTACGGCGTAGCGTATGGGTTAGGGTTAGGGTTAGGGTTAGGGTTAGTTTTAGGGTTAGGGATTGGTTTAGGGTACGGGTTAGGATTAGCGTACGTGTTAGGGTTAGGGTTTGGGTTAGGGTTAGGGTACACGTTAGGGTTAGGGTATGGTTTAGGGTTAGGGTACACGTTAGGATTAGGGTATTTATTAAACCTATCCCACTCTCTAGATACCACTTAGCACGTAAAGGAATATTATTTGGGGTCCAGCCATGGAGAAGATTTTAGTCACTAGGATAAGATAAAGAATAAACACATTATAAAAAAATCACATTAGGATTTTCTTTTTAACCTGTTCCTTAAAACACTAGTGCTTAGGAAATCTAATGGAGGCAAAAGCAGTCAAGGGTAGTTTAGGGTTAGGGTTAGGGTTAGGGTTAGTGTTAGGGTTAGGGTACGGCTTAGGGTATGGGATAGGGTACGGGTGAGGGTACGGCGTAGGGTAGGTGTTAGGGTTAGGGTTAGGGTTAGGGTACGGCTTAGGGTACGGGTGAGGGTACGGGTGAGGGTACTGCGTAGGGTATTGGTTAGGGTTAGGGTACGGCTTAGGATACGGGTTAGGGTACGGGTTAGGGTACGGCGTAGGTTATGGGTTAGGGTTAGGGTTAGGGTTAGGGTTAGGGTACGGCTTAGGGTACGGATTAGGGTACGGGTGAGGGTACGGCGTAGGGTATAGGTTAGGGTTAGGGTTAGGGTTAGGGTACGGCTTAGGATACGGGTTAGGGTACGGGTGAGGGTACGGCGTAGCGTATGGGTTATGGTTAGGGTACGGCTTAGGGTATGGGTTAGGGTACGGGTGAGGGTATGGCGTAGGGTATGGGTTAGGGTTAGGGTTAGGGTTAGGGTTAGTTTTAGGGTTAGGGATTGGTTTAGGGTACGGGTTAGGATTAGCGTACGTGTTAGGGTTAGGGTTTGGGTTAGGGATAGGGTACGCGTTAGGGTTAGGGTATGGGTTAGGGTTAGGGTACACGTTAGGATCAGGGTATTTATTAAACCTATCCCACTCTCTAGATACCACTTAGCACGTAAAGGAATATTATTTGGGGTTCAGCCATGGAGAAGATTTTAGTCACTAGGATAAGATAAAGAATAAACACATTATAAAAAAATCACATTAGGATTTTCTTTTTAACCTGTTCCTTAAAACACTAGTGCTTAGGAAATCTAATGGAGCTAAAAGCAGTCAAGGGTAGTTTAGGGTTAGTGTTAGGGTTAGGGTTAGTGTTAGGGTTAGGGTACGGCTTACGGTATGGGATAGGGTACGGGTGAGGGTACGGCGTAGGGTAGGGGTTAGGGTTAGGGTTAGGGTTAGGGTTAGGGTTAGGGTACGGCTTAGGGTACGGGTGAGGGTACGGGTGAGGGTACTGCGTAGGGTATTGGTTAGGGTTAGGGTACGGCTTAGGATACGGGTTAGGGTACGGCGTAGGGTACGGCGTAGGGTATGGGTTAGGGTTAGGGTTAGGGTTAGGGTTAGGGTACGGCTTAGGGTACGGGTTAGGTTACGGGTGAGGGTAGGGCATAGGGTATAGGTTAGGGTTAGGGTTAGGGTTAGGGTACGGCTTAGGATACGGGTTAGGGTACGGGTGAGGGTACGGCGTAGCGTATGGGTTAGGGTTAGGGTTAGGGTTAGGGTACGGCTTAGGGTACGGGTTAGGGTATGGGTGAGGGTACGGCGTAGGGTATGGGTTAGGGTTAGGGTTAGGGTTAGGGTTAATTTTAGGGTTAGGGATTGGTTTAGGGTACGGTTTAGGATTAGCGTACGTGTTAGGGTTAGGGTTTGGGTTAGGGTTAGGGTACGCGTTAGGGTTAGGGTATGGGTTAGGTTTAGGATACACGTTAGGATTAGGGTATTTATTAAACCTATCCCACTCTCTAGATACCACTTAGCACGTAAAGGAATATTATTTGGGGTCCAGCCATGGAGAAGATTTTAGTCACTAGGATAAGATAAAGAATAAACACATTATAAAAAAATCACATTAGGATTTTCTTTTTAACCTGTTCCTTAAAACACTAGTGCTTAGGAAATCTAATGGAGGCAAAAGCAGTCAAGGGTAGTTTAGGGTTAGGGTTAGGGTTAGGCTTAGTGTTAGGGTTAGGGTACGGCTTAGGGTATGGGATAGGGTACGGGTGAGGGTACGGCGTAGGGTAGGGGTTAGGGTTAGGGTTAGGGTACGGCTTAGGGTACGGGTGAGGGTACGGGTGAGGGTACTGTGTAGGGTATTGGTTAGGGTTAGGGTACGGGTTAGGGTACGGCTTAGGATACGGGTTAGGGTACGGCGTAGGGTATAGGTTAGGGTTAGGGTTAGGGTTAGGGTACGGCTTAGGATACGGGTTAGGGTACGGGTGAGGGTACGGCGTAGCGTATGGGTTAGGGTTAGGTTTAGGGTTAGGGTACGGCTTAGGGTACGGGTTAGGGTACGGGTGAGGGTACGGCGTAGGGTATGGGTTAGGGTTAGGGTTAGGGTTAGTTTTAGGGTTAGGGATTGGTTTAGGGTACGGGTTAGGATTAGCGTACGTGTTAGGGTTAGGGTTTGGGTTAGGGTTAGGGTACGCGTCAGGGTTAGGGTATGGGTTAGGGTTAGGGTACACGTTAGGATTAGGGTATTTATTAAACCTATCCCACTCTCTAGATACCACTTAGCACGTAAAGGAATATTATTTGGGGTCCAGCCATGGAGAAGATTTTAGTCACTAGGATAAGATAAAGAATAAACACATTATAAAAAAATCACATTAGGATTTTCTTTTTAACCTGTTCCTTAAAACACTAGTGCTTAGGAAATCTAATGGAGGCAAAAGCAGTCAAGGGTAGTTTAGGGTTAGGGTTAGGGTTAGGGTTAGTGTTAGGGTTAGGGTACGGCGTAGGGTATGGGATAGGGTACGGGTGACGGTACGGCGTAGGGTAGGGGTTAGGGTTAGGGTTAGGGTTAGGGTTAGGGTTAGGGTTAGGGTACGGCTTAGGGTACGGGTGAGGGTACGGGTGAGGGTACTGCGTAGGGTATTGGTTAGGGTTAGGGTACGGCTTGGGATACGCGTTAGGGTAAGGGTTAGGGTACGGCGTAGGGTATGGGTTAGGGTTAGGGTTAGGGTTAGGGTTAGGGTTAGGGTACGTCATAGGGTAGGGGTTAGGGTTAGGGTTAGGGTTAGGGTTAGGGTACGGCTTAGGGTACGGGTGAGGTTATGGGTGAGGGTACGGCGTAGGGTATAGGTTAGGGTTAGGGTTAGGGTTAGGGTACGGCTTAGGATACGGGTTAGGGTACGGGTGAGGGTACGGCGTAGCGTATGGGTTAGGGTTAGGGTTAGGGTTAGGGTTAGTTTTAGGGTTAGGGATTGGTTTAGGGTACGGGTTAGGATTAGCGTACGTGTTAGTGTTAGGGTTTGGGTTAGGGTTAGGGTACGCGTTAGGGTTAGGGTATGGGTTAGGGTTAGGGTACACGTTAGGATTAGGGTATTTATTAAACCTATCCCACTCTCTAGATACCACTTAGCACGTAAAGGAATATTATTTGGGGTCCAGCAATGGAGAAGATTTTAGTCACTAGGATAAGATAAAGAATACACATTATAAAAAAATCACATTAGGATTTTCTTTTTAACCTGTTCCTTAAAACACTAGTGCTTAGGAAATCTAATGGAGGCAAAAGCAGTCAAGGGTAGTTTAGGGTTGGGGTTAGGGTTAGTGTTAGGGTTAGGGTACGGCTTAGGGTATGGGATAGGGTACAGGTGAGGGTACGGCGTAGGGTAGGGGTTAGGGTTAGGGTTGGGGTTACGGTACGGCTTAGGATACGGGTTAGGGTACGGGTGAGGGTACGGTGTAGCGTGTGGGTTAGTGTTAGGGTTAGGGTTAGGGTACGCCTTAGGGTACGGGTTAGGGTACGGGTGAGGGTACGGCGTAGGGTATGGGTTAAGGTTAGGGTTAGGGTTAGGGTTAGTTTTAGGGATAGGGATTGGTTTAGGGTACGGGTTAGGATTAGCGTACGTGTTAGTGTTAGGGTTTGGGTTAGGGTTAGGGTACGCGTTAGGGTTAGGGTATGGGTTAGGGTTAGGGTACACGTTAGGATTAGGGTATTTATTAAACCTATCCCACTCTCTTGATACCACTTAGCACGTAAAGGAATATTATTTGGGGTCCAGCCATGGAGAAGATTTTAGTCACTAGGATAAGATAAAGAATAAACACATTATAAAAAAATCACATTAGGATTTTCTTTTTAACCTGTTCCTTAAAACACTAGTGCTTAGGAAATCTAATGGAGGCAAAAGCAGTCAAGGGTAGTTTAGGGTTAGGGTTAGGGTTAGGGTTAGTGTTAGGGTTAGGGTACGGCTTAGGGTATGGGATAGGTTACGGGTGAGGGTACGGCGTAGGGTAGGTGTTAGGGTTAGGGTTAGGGTTAGGGTACGGCTTAGGGTACGGGTGAGGGTACGGGTGAGGGTACTGCGTAGGGTATTGGTTAGGGTTGGGGTACGGCTTAGGATACAGGTTAGGGTACAGGTTAGGGTACGGCGTAGGTTATGGGTTAGGGTTAAGGTTAGGGTTAGGGTTAGGGTACGGCTTAGGGTACGGGTTAGGGTACGGGTGAGGGTACGGCGTAGGGTATAGGTTAGGGTTAGGGTTAGGGTTAGGGTACGGCTTAGGATACGGGTTAGGGTACGGGTGAGGGTACGGCGTAGCGTATGGGTTATGGTTAGGGTACGGCTTAGGGTATGGGTTAGGGTACGGGTGAGGGTATGGCGTAGGGTATGCGTTAGGGTTAGGGTTAGGGTTAGGGTTAGTTTTAGGGTTAGGGATTGGTTTAGGGTACGGGTTAGGATTAGCGTACGTGTTAGGGTTAGGGTTTGGGTTAGGGATAGGGTACGCGTTAGGGTTAGGGTATGGGTTAGGGTTAGGGTACACGTTAGGATCAGGGTATTTATTAAACCTATCCCACTCTCTAGATACCACTTAGCACGTAAAGGAATATTATTTGGGGTTCAGCCATGGAGAAGATTTTAGTCACTAGGATAAGATAAAGAATAAACACATTATAAAAAAATCACATTAGGATTTTCTTTTTAACCTGTTCCTTAAAACACTAGTGCTTAGGAAATCTAATGGAGGCAAAAGCAGTCAAGGGTAGTTTAGGGTTAGTGTTAGGGTTAGGGTTAGTGTTAGGGCTAGGGTACGGCTTAGGTTATGGGATAGGGTACGGGTTAGGGTACGGCGTAGGGTATGGGTTAGGGTTAGGGTTAGGGTTAGGGTTAGTTTTAGGGTTAGGGATTGGTTTAGGGTATGGGTTCGGATTAGCGTACGTGTTAGGGTTAGGGTTTGGGTTAGGGTTAGGGTACGCGTTAGGGTTAGGGTATGGGTTAGGGTTAGGGTACACGTTAGGATTAGGGTATTTATTAAACCTATCCCACTCTCTAGATACCACTTAGCACGTAAAGGAACATTATTTGGGGTCCAGTCATGGAGAAGATTTTAGTCACTAGGATAAGATAAAGAATAAACACATTATAAAAAAATCACATTAGGATTTTCTTTTTAACCTGTTCCTTAAAACACTAGTGCTTAGGAAATCTAATGGAGGCAAAAGCAGTCAAGGGTAGTTTAGGGTTAGGGTTAGGGTTAGGGTTAGTGTTAGGGTTAGGGTACGACTTAGGGTATGGGATAGGGTACGGGTGAGTGTACGGCGTAGGGAAGGGGTTAGGGTTAGGGTTAGTGTATGGCTTAGGGTACGGGTGAGGGTACGGGTGAGGGTACTGCGTAGGGTATTGGTTAGGGTTAGGGTACGTTTTAGGATACGGGTTAGGGTACGGGTTAGGGTATGGGATAGGTTACGGGTGAGGGTACGGCGTAGGGTAGGGGTTAGGGTTAGGGTTAGGGTTAGGGTTAGGGTTACGGTTAGGGTACGGCTTAGGGTACGGGTGAGGGTACGGGTGAGGGTACAGCGTAGGGTATTGGTTAGGGTTAGGGTACGGCTTAGGATACGGGTTAGGGTACGGGTTAGGGTACGGCGTAGGGTATGGGTTAGCGTTAGGGTTAGGGTTAGGGTTAGGGTTAGGGTCCGGCTTAGGGTACGGGTGAGGGTACGGGTGAGGGTACGGCTTAGGGTATAGGTTAGGGTTAGGGTACGGCTTAGGATACGGGTTAGGGTACGGGTGAGGGTACGGCGTAGAGTGTGGCTGAGGGTTAGGGTTAGGGTTAAGGTACGGCTTAGGGTACGGCTTAGGGTACGGGTGAGGGTACGGCGTAGGGTATGGGTTAGGGTTAGGGTTAGGGTTAGGGTTAGTTTTAGGGTTAGGGATTGGTTTAGGGTACGGGTTAGGATTAGCGTACGTGTTAGGGTTAGGGTTTGGGTTAGGGTTAGGGTACGCGTCAGGGTTAGGGTATGGGTTAGGGTTAGGGTACACGTTAGGATTAGGGTATTTATTAAACCTATCCCACTCTCTAGATACCACTTAGCACGTAAAGGAATATTATTTGGGGTCCAGCCATGGAGAAGATTTTAGTCACTAGGTTAAGATAAAGAATAAACACATTATAAAAAAATCACATTAGGATTTTCTTTTTAACCTGTTCCTTAAAACACTAGTGCTTAGGAAATCTAATGGAGGCAAAAGCAGTCAAGGGTAGTTTAGGGTTAGGGTTAGGGTTAGGGTTAGTGTTAGGGTTAGGGTACGGCGTAGGGTATGGGATAGGGTACGGGTGACGGTACGGCGTAGTGTAAGGGTTAGGGTTAGGGTTAGGGTTAGGGTTAGGGTTAGGGTTAGGGTACGGCTTAGGGTACGGGTGAGGGTACGGGTGAGGGTACTGCGTAGGGTATTGGTTAGGGTTAGGGTACGGCTTGGGATACGCGTTAGGGTAAGGGTTAGGGTACGGCGTAGGCTATGGGTTAGGGTTAGGGTTAGGGTTAGGGTTAGGGTTAGGGTACGGCGTAGGGTAGGGGTTAGGGTTAGGGTTAGGGTTAGGGTACGCCTTAGGGTACGGGTGAGGGTACGGGTGAGGGTACTGCGTAGGGTATTGGTTAGGGTTAGGGTACGGCTTAGGATACGGGTTAGGGAACGGGTTAGGGTACGGCGTAGGGTATGGGTTAGGGTTAGGGTTAGGGTTAGGGTTAGGGTTAGGGTACGGCTTAGGGTACGGGGGAGGTTATGGGTGAGGGTACGGCGTAGGGTATAGGTTAGGGTTAGGGTTAGGGTTAGGGTACGGCTTAGGATACGGGTTAGGGTACGGGTGAGGGTACGGCGTAGCGTATGGGTTAGGGTTAGGGTTAGGGTTAGGGTTAGTTTTAGGGTTAGGGATTGGTTTAGGGTACGGGTTAGGATTAGCGTACGTGTTAGGGTTAGGGTTTGGGTTAGGGTTAGGGTACACGTTAGGGTTAGGGTATAGTTTAGGGTTAGGGTACACGTTAGGATTAGGGTATTTATTAAACCTATCCCACTCTCTAGATACCACTTAGCACGTAAAGGAATATTATTTGGGGTCCAGCCATGGAGAAGATTTTAGTCACTAGGATAAGATAAAGAATAAACACATTATAAAAAAATCACATTAGGATTTTCTTTTTAACCTGTTCCTTAAAACACTAGTGCTTAGGAAATCTAATGGAGGCAAAAGCAGTCAAGGGTAGTTTAGGGTTAGGGTTAGGGTTAGGGTTAGTGTTAGGGTTAGGGTACGGCTTAGGGTATGGGATAGGGTACGGGTGAGGGTACGGCGTAGGGTAGGTGTTAGGGTTAGGGTTAGGGTTAGGGTACGGCTTAGGATACGGGTTAGGGTACGGGTTAGTGTACGGCGCAGGTTATGGGTTAGGGTTAGGGTTAGGGTTAGGGTTAGGGTACGGCTTAGGGTACGGATTAGGGTACGGGTGAGGGTACGGCGTAGGGTATAGGTTAGGGTTAGGGTTAGGGTTAGGGTACGGCTTAGGATACGGGTTAGGGTACGGGTGAGGGTACGGCGTAGCGTATGGGTTATGGTTAGGGTACGGCTTAGGGTATGGGTTAGGGTACGGGTGAGGGTATGGCGTAGGGTATGGGTTAGGGTTAGGGTTAGGGTTAGGGTTAGTTTTAGGGTTAGGGATTGGTTTAGGGTACGGGTTAGGATTAGCGTACGTGTTAGGGTTAGGGTTTGGGTTAGGGATAGGGTACGCGTTAGGGTTAGGGTATGGGTTAGGGTTAGGGTACACGTTAGGATCAGGGTATTTATTAAACCTATCCCACTCTCTAGATACCACTTAGCACGTAAAGGAATATTATTTTGGGTTCAGCCATGGAGAAGATTTTAGTCACTAGGATAAGATAAAGAATAAACACATTATAAAAAAATCACATTAGGATTTTCTTTTTAACCTGTTCCTTAAAACACTAGTGCTTAGGAAATCTAATGGAGCTAAAAGCAGTCAAGGGTAGTTTAGGGTTAGTGTTAGGGTTAGGGTTAGTGTTAGGGCTAGGGTACGGCTTAGGGTATGGGATAGGGTACGGGTGAGGGTACGGCGTAGGGTAGGGGTTAGGGTTAGGGTTAGGGTTAGGGTACGGCTTAGGATACGGGTTAGGGTACGGGTGAGGGTACGGCGTAGCGTGTCGGTTAGGGTTAGGGTTAGGTTTAGGGTACGGCTTAGGATACGGGTTAGGGTACGGGTTAGGGTACGGCGTAGGGTATGGTTTAGGGTTAGGGTTAGGGTTAGGGTTAGTTTTAGGGTTAGGGATTGGTTTAGGGTATGGGTTCGGATTAGCGTACGTGTTAGGGTTAGGGTTTGGGTTAGGGTTAGGGTACGCGTTAGGGTTAGGGTATGGGTTAGGGTTAGGGTACACGTTAGGATTAGGGTATTTATTAAACCTATCCCACTCTCTAGATACCACTTAGCACGTAACGGAATATTATTTGGGGTCCAGTCATGGAGAAGATTTTAGTCACTAGGATAAGATAAAGAATAAACACATTATAAAAAAATCACATTAGGATTTTCTTTTTAACCTGTTCCTTAAAACACTAGTGCTTAGGAAATCTAATGGAGGCAAAAGCAGTCAAGGGTAGTTTAGGGTTAGGGTTAGGGTTAGGGTTAGTGTTAGTGTTAGGGTACGACTTAGGGTATGGGATAGGGTACGGGTGAGGGTACGGCGTAGGGAAGGGGTTAGGGTTAGGGTTAGTGTACGGCTTAGGGTATGGGATAGGGTACGGGTGAGGGTACGGCGTAGGGTAGGGGTTAGGGTTAGGGTTAGGGTTAGGGTTAGGGTTACGGTTAGGGTACGGCTTAGGGTACGGGTGAGGGTACGGGTGAGGGTACTGCGTAGGGTATTGGTTAGGGTTAGGGTACGGCTTAGGATACGGGTTAGGGTACGGGTTAGGGTACGGCGTAGGGTATGGGTTAGCGTTAGGGTTAGGGTTAGGGTTAGGGTTAGGGTCCGGCTTAGGGTACGGGTGAGGGTACGGGTGAGGGTACGGCTTAGGGTATAGGTTAGGGTTAGGGTACGGCTTAGGATACGGGTTAGGGTACGGGTGAGGGTATGGCGTAGAGTGTGGCTGAGGGTTAGGGTTAGGGTTAAGTTACGGGTTAGGGTATGGGATAGGGTACGGGTGAGGGTACGGCATAGGGTAGGGGTTAGGGTTAGGGTTAGGGTTAGGGTTAGGGTTAGGGTTAGGGTTAGGGTTAGGGATTGGTTTAGGGTACGGGTTAGGATTAGCGTACGTGTTAGGGTTAGGGTTTGGGTTAGGGTTAGGGTACGCGTTAGGGTTAGGGTATGGGTTAGGGTTAGGGTACACGTTAGG
Source organism: Eubalaena glacialis (assembly GCF_028564815.1). NCBI lineage: Eukaryota > Metazoa > Chordata > Mammalia > Artiodactyla > Balaenidae > Eubalaena > Eubalaena glacialis. The sequence goes on from NW_026871211.1 coordinate 216,840, forward strand.
ATTAGGGTATTTATTAAACCTATCCCACTCTCTAGATACCACTTAGCACGTAAAGGAATATTATTTGGGGTCCAGCCATGGAGAAGATTTTAGTCACTAGGATAAGATAAAGAATAAACACATTATAAAAAAATCACATTAGGATTTTCTTTTTAACCTGTTCCTTAAAACACTAGTGCTTAGGAAATCTAATGGAGGCAAAAGCAGTCAAGGGTAGTTTAGGGTTAGGGTTAGGGTTAGGGTTAGTGTTAGGGTTAGGGTACGGCTTAGGGTATGGGATAGGGTACGGGTGAGGGTACGGCGTAGGGTAGTGGTTAGGGTTAGGGTTAGGGTTAGGGTACGGCTTAGGATACGGGTTAGGGTACGGCGTAGCGTGTGGGTTAGGGTTAGGGTTAGGGTTAGGGTACGGCTTAGGATACGGGTTAGGGTATGGGTTAGGGTACGGCGTAGGGTATGGGTTAGGGTTAGGTTTAGGGTTAGGGTACGGCTTAGGGTACGGGTGGGGGTACGGGTGAGGGTACGGCGTAGGGTATAGCTTAGGGTTAGGGTTAGGGTTAGGGTACGGCTTAGGATACGGGTTAGGGTACGGGTTAGGGTACGGCGTAGGGTATGGTTTAGGGTTAGGGTTAGGGTTAGGGTTAGTTTTAGGGTTAGGGATTGGTTTAGGGTATGGGTTCGGATTAGCGTACGTGTTAGGGTTAGGGTTTGGGTTAGGGTTAGGGTACGCGTTAGGGTTAGGGTATGGGTTAGGGTTAGGGTACACGTTAGGATTAGGGTATTTATTAAACCTATCCCACTCTCTAGATACCACTTAGCACGTAACGGAATATTATTTGGGGTCCAGTCATGGAGAAGATTTTAGTCACTAGGATAAGATAAAGAATAAACACATTATAAAAAAATCACATTAGGATTTTCTTTTTAACCTGTTCCTTAAAACACTAGTGCTTAGGAAATCTAATGGAGGCAAAAGCAGTCAAGGGTAGTTTAGGGTTAGGGTTAGGGTTAGGGTTAGTGTTAGTGTTAGGGTACGACTTAGGGTATGGGATAGGGTACGGGTGAGGGTACGGCGTAGGGAAGGGGTTAGGGTTAGGGTTAGTGTACGGCTTAGGGTATGGGATAGGGTACGGGTGAGGGTACGGCGTAGGGTAGGGGTTAGGGTTAGGGTTAGGGTTAGGGTTAGGGTTACGGTTAGGGTACGGCTTAGGGTACGGGTGAGGGTACGGGTGAGGGTACTGCGTAGGGTATTGGTTAGGGTTAGGGTACGGCTTAGGATACGGGTTAGGGTACGGGTTAGGGTACGGCGTAGGGTATGGGTTAGCGTTAGGGTTAGGGTTAGGGTTAGGGTTAGGGTCCGGCTTAGGGTACGGGTGAGGGTACGGGTGAGGGTACGGCTTAGGGTATAGGTTAGGGTTAGGGTACGGCTTAGGATACGGGTTAGGGTACGGGTGAGGGTATGGCGTAGAGTGTGGCTGAGGGTTAGGGTTAGGGTTAAGTTACGGGTTAGGGTATGGGATAGGGTACGGGTGAGGGTACGGCATAGGGTAGGGGTTAGGGTTAGGGTTAGGGTTAGGGTTAGGGTTAGGGTTAGGGTTAGGGTTAGGGATTGGTTTAGGGTACGGGTTAGGATTAGCGTACGTGTTAGGGTTAGGGTTTGGGTTAGGGTTAGGGTACGCGTTAGGGTTAGGGTATGGGTTAGGGTTAGGGTACACGTTAGGATTAGGGTATTTATTAAACCTATCCCACTCTCTAGATACCACTTAGCACGTAAAGGAATATTATTTGGGGTCCAGCCATGGAGAAGATTTTAGTCACTAGGATAAGATAAAGAATAAACACATTATAAAAAAATCACATTAGGATTTTCTTTTTAACCTGTTCCTTAAAACACTAGTGCTTAGGAAATCTAATGGAGGCAAAAGCAGTCAAGGGTAGTTTAGGGTTAGGGTTAGGGTTAGGGTTAGTGTTAGGGTTAGGGTACGGCTTAGGGTATGGGATAGGGTACGGGTGAGGGTACGGCGTAGGGTAGTGGTTAGGGTTAGGGTTAGGGTTAGGGTACGGCTTAGGATACGGGTTAGGGTACGGCGTAGCGTGTGGGTTAGGGTTAGGGTTAGGGTTAGGGTACGGCTTAGGATACGGGTTAGGGTATGGGTTAGGGTACGGCGTAGGGTATGGGTTAGGGTTAGGGTTAGGGTTAGGGTACGGCTTAGGGTACGGGTGGGGGTACGGGTGAGGGTACGGCGTAGGGTATAGCTTAGGGTTAGGGTTAGGGTTAGGGTACGGCTTAGGATACGGGTTAGGGTACGGTTGAGGGTACGGCGTAGCGTGTGGGTTAGGGTTAGGGTTAGGGTACGGCTTAGGGTACGGGTTAGGGTACGGGTGAGGGTACGGCGTAGGGTATGGGTTAGGGTTAGGATTAGGGTTAGGGTTAGTTTTAGGGTTAGGGATTGGTTTAGGGTACGGTTTAGGATTAGCGTACGTGTTAGGGTTAGGGTTTGGGTTAGGGTTACGGTACGCGTTAGGGTTAGGGTATGGGTTAGGGTTAGGGTACACATTAGGATTAGGGTATTTATTAAACCTATCCCACTCTCTACATACCACTTAGCACGTAAAGGAATATTATTTGTGGTCCAGCCATGGAGAAGATTTTAGTCACTAGGATAAGATAAAGAATAAACACATTATAAAAAAATCACATTAGGATTTTCTATTTAACCTGTTCCTTAAAACACTAGTGCTTAGGAAATCTAATGGAGGCAAAAGCAGTCAAGGGTAGTTTAGGGTTAGGGTTAGGGTTAGGGTTAGTGTTAGGGTTAGGGTACGGCTTAGGGTATGGGACAGGGTACGGGTGAGGGTACGGCATAGGGTAGGGGTTAGGGTTAGGGTTAGGGTTAGGGTACGGCTTAGGATACGGGTTAGGGTACGGGTGAGGGTACGGCGTAGCGTGTGGGTTAGGGTTAGGGTTAGGGGTAGGGTACGGCTTAGGGTACGGGTTAGGGTACGGGTGAGGGTACGGCGTAGGGTATGGGTTAGGGTTAGGGTTAGGGTTAGGGTTAGTTTTAGGGTTAGGGATTGGTTTAGGGTACGGGTTAGGTTTAGCGTACGTGTTAAGGTTAGGGTTTGGGTTAGGGTTAGGTTACGCGTTAGGGTTAGGGTATGGGTTAGGGTTAGGGTACACGTTAGGATTAGGGTATTTATTAAACCTATCCCACTCTCTAGATACCACTTAGCACGTAAAGGAATATTATTTGGGGTCCAGCCATGGAGAAGATTTTAGTCACTAGGATAAGATAAAGAATAAACACATTATAAAAAAATCACATTAGGATTTTCTATTTAACCTGTTCCTTAAAACACTAGTGCTTAGGAAATCTAATGGAGACAAAAGCAGTCAAGGGTAGTTTAGGGTTAGGGTTAGGGTTAGGGTTAGTGTTAGGGTTAGGGTACGGCTTAGGTTATGGGATAGGGTACGGGTGAGTGTACGGCGTAGGGTAGGGGTTAGGGTTAGGGTTAGGGTTAGGGTACGGCTTAGGGTATGGGTGAGGGTACGGGTGAGGGTACTGCGTAGGTTATTGGTTAGGGTTAGGGTACGGCTTAGGATACGGGTTAGGGTACGGGTTAGGGTACGGCGTAGGGTATGGGTTAGGGTTAGGGTTAGGGTTAGGGTTAGGGTTAGGGTACGGCTTAGGGTACGGGTGAGGGTACGGGTGAGGGTACGGCGTAGGGTATAGGTTAGGGTTAGGGTTAGGGTTAGGGTACGGCTTAGGATACGGGTTAGGGTACGGGTGAGGGTACGGCGTAGGGTATGGGTTAGGGTTAGGGTTAGGGTTAGGGTTAGTTTTAGGGTTAGGGATTGGTTTAGGGTACGGGTTAGGTTTAGCGTACGTGTTAAGGTTAGGGTTTGGGTTAGGGTTAGGGTACGCGTTAGGGTTAGGGTATGGGTTAGGGTTAGGGTACACGTTAGGATTAGGGTATTTATTAAACCTATCCCACTCTCTAGATACCACTTAGCACGTAAAGGAATATTATTTGGGGTCCAGCCATGGAGAAGATTTTAGTCACTAGGATAAGATAAAGAATAAACACATTATAAAAAAATCACATTAGGATTTTCTTTTTAACCTGTTCCTTAAAACACTAGTGCTTAGGAAATCTAATGGAGGCAAAAGCAGTCAAGGGTAGTTTAGGGTTAGGGTTAGGGTTAGGGTTAGTGTTAGGGTTAGGGTACGGCTTAGGGTATGGGATAGGGTACGGGTGAGGGTACGGCGTAGGGTAGGGGTTAGGGTTAGGGTTAGGGTTAGGGTTAGGGTTAGGGTTAGGGTACGGCTTAGGGTACGGGTGAGGGTACGGGTGAGGGTAATGCGTAGGGTATTGGTTAGGGTTAGGGTACCGCTTAGGATACGCGTTAGGGTACGGGTTAGGGTACGGCGTAGGGTATGGGTTAGGGTTAGGGTTAGGGTTAGGGTTAGGGTACGGCGTAGGGTACGGGTTAGGGTACGGGTGAAGGTACGGCGTAGGGTGTAGGTTAGGGTTAGGGTTAGGGTTAGGGTACGGCTTAGGATACGGGTTAGGGTACGGGTGAGGGTACGGCGTAGCGTATGGGTTATGGTTAGTGTACGCCTTAGGGTATGGGTTAGGGTACTGGTGAGGGTACTGCGTAGGGTATTGTTTAGGGTTAGGGTACGGCTTAGGATACGGGTTAGGGTACGGGTGAGGGTACGGCGTAGCATGTGGGTAGGGATAGGGTTAGGGTTAGGGTACGGCTTAGGGTACGGGTTAGGGTACGGGTGAGGGTACGGCGTAGGGTATGGGTTAGGGTTAGGGTTAGGGTTAGGGTTAGTTTTAGGGTTAGGGATTGGTTTAGGGTACGGGTTAGGATTAGCGTACGTGTTAGGGTTAGGGTTTGTGTTAGGGTTAGGGTACGCGTTAGGGTTAGGGTATGGGTTAGGGTTAGGCTACACGTTAGGATTAGGGTATTTATTAAACCTATCCCACTCTCTAGATACCACTTAGCACGTAAAGGAATATTATTTGGGGTCCAGCCATGGAGAATATTTTAGTCACTAGGATAAGATAAAGAATAAACACATTATAAAAAAATCACATTAGGATTTTCTTTTTAACCTGTTCCTTAAAACACTAGTGCTTAGGAAATCTAATGGAGGCAAAAGCAGTCAAGGGTAGTTTAGGGTTAGGGTTAGGGTTAGGGTTAGTGTTAGGGTTAGGGTACGGCTTAGGTTATGGGATAGGGTACAGGTGAGGGTACGGCGTAGGGTAGGGGTTAGGGTTAGGGTTAGGTTTAGGGTACGGCTTAGGGTACGGGTGAGGGTACTGCGTAGGGTATTTGTTAGGGTTAGGGTACGGCTTAGGATACGGGTTAAGGTACGGATTAGGGTACGGCGTAGGGTATGGGTTAGGGTTAGGGTTAGGGTTAGGGTTAGGGTTAGGGTACGGCTTAGGGTACGGGTTAGGGTACGGGAGAGGGTACGGCGTAGGGTATAGGTTAGGGTTAGGGTTAGGGTTAGGGTACGGCTTAGGATATGGGTTAGGGTACGGGTGAGGGTACGGCGTAGCGTATGGGTTAGGGTTAGGGTTAGGGTTAGGGTACGGCTTAGGGTACGGGTTAGGGTACGGGTGAGGGTACGGCGTAGGGTATGGGTTAGGGTTAGGGTTAGGGTTAGGGTTAGTTTTAGGTTAGGGTTAGGGTTAGGGTTAGGGTTAGGGTTTGGGTTAGGGTTAGGGTTAGGGTTAGGGTTAGGGTTAGTGTTAGGGTTAGGGTTAGGTTTAGGGTACGGGTGAGGGTACGGCGTAGGGTATGGGTTAGGGTTAGGATTAGGGTTAGGGTTAGTTTTAGGGTTAGGGATTGGTTTAGGGTACGGGTTAGGATTAGCGTACGTGTTAGGGTTAGGGTTTGGGTTAGGGTTACGGTACGCGTTAGGGTTAGGGTATGGGTTAGGGTTAGGGTACACATTAGGATTAGGGTATTTATTAAACCTATCCCACTCTCTAGATACCACTTAGCACGTAAAGGAATATTATTTGTGGTCCAGCCATGGAGAAGATTTTAGTCACTAGGATAAGATAAAGAATAAACACATTATAAAAAAATCACATTAGGATTTTCTATTTAACCTGTTCCTTAAAACACTAGTGCTTAGGAAATCTAATGGAGGCAAAAGCAGTCAAGGGTAGTTTAGGGTTAGGGTTAGGGTTAGGGTTAGTGTTAGGGTTAGGGTACGGCTTAGGGTATGGGATAGGGTACGGGTGAGGGTACGGCATAGGGTAGGGGTTAGGGTTAGGGTTAGGGTTAGGGTACGGCTTAGGATACGGGTTAGGGTACGGGTGAGGGTACGGCGTAGCGTGTGGGTTAGGGTTAGGGTTAGGGGTAGGGTACGGCTTAGGGTACGGGTTAGGGTACGGGTGAGGGTACGGCGTAGGGTATGGGTTAGGGTTAGGGTTAGGGTTAGGGTTAGTTTTAGGGTTAGGGATTGGTTTAGGGTACGGGTTAGGTTTAGCGTACGTGTTAAGGTTAGGGTTTGGGTTAGGGTTAGGGTACGCGTTAGGGTTAGGGTATGGGTTAGGGTTAGGGTACACGTTAGGATTAGGGTATTTATTAAACCTATCCCACTCTCTAGATACCACTTAGCACGTAAAGGAATATTATTTGGGGTCCAGCCATGGAGAAGATTTTAGTCACTAGGATAAGATAAAGAATAAACACATTATAAAAAAATCACATTAGGATTTTCTTTTTAACCTGTTCCTTAAAACACTAGTGCTTAGGAAATCTAATGGAGGCAAAAGCAGTCAAGGGTAGTTTAGGGTTAGGGTTAGGGTTAGGGTTAGTGTTAGGGTTAGGGTACGGCTTAGGGTATGGGATAGGGTACGGGTGAGGGTACGGCGTAGGGTAGGGGTTAGGGTTAGGGTTAGGGTTAGGGTTAGGGTTAGGGTTAGGGTACGGCTTAGGGTACGGGTGAGGGTACGGGTGAGGGTAATGCGTAGGGTATTGGTTAGGGTTAGGGTACGGCTTAGGATACGTGTTAGGGTACGGGTTAGGGTACGGCGTAGGGTATGGGTTAGGGTTAGGGTTAGGGTTAGGGTTAGGGTACGGCGTAGGGTACGGGTTAGGGTACGGGTGAAGGTACGGCGTAGGGTGTAGGTTAGGGTTAGGGTTAGGGTTAGGATACGGCTTAGGATACGGGTTAGGGTACGGGTGAGGGTACGGCGTAGCGTATGGGTTATGGTTAGTGTACGCCTTAGGGTATGGGTTAGGGTACTGGTGAGGGTACGGCGTAGGGTATTGTTTAGGGTTAGGGTACGGCTTAGGATACGGGTTAGGGTACGGGTGAGGGTACGGCGTAGCGTGTGGGTAGGGATAGGGTTAGGGTTAGGGTACGGCTTAGGGTACGGGTTAGGGTACGGGTGAGGGTACGGCGTAGGGTATGGGTTAGGGTTAGGGTTAGGGTTAGGGTTAGTTTTAGGGTTAGGGATTGGTTTAGGGTACGGGTTAGGATTAGCGTACGTGTTAGGGTTAGGGTTTGTGTTAGGGTTAGGGTACGCGTTAGGGTTAGGGTATGGGTTAGGGTTAGGCTACACGTTAGGATTAGGGTATTTATTAAACCTATCCCACTCTCTAGATACCACTTAGCACGTAAAGGAATATTATTTGGGGTCCAGCCATGGAGAATATTTTAGTCACTAGGATAAGATAAAGAATAAACACATTATAAAAAAATCACATTAGGATTTTCTTTTTAACCTGTTCCTTAAAACACTAGTGCTTAGGAAATCTAATGGAGGCAAAAGCAGTCAAGGGTAGTTTAGGGTTAGGGTTAGGGTTAGGGTTAGTGTTAGGGTTAGGGTACGGCTTAGTTTATGGGATAGGGTACAGGTGAGGGTACGGCGTAGGGTAGGGGTTAGGGTTAGGGTTAGGTTTAGGGTACGGCTTAGGGTACGGGTGAGGGTACTGCGTAGGGTATTTGTTAGGGTTAGGGTACGGCTTAGGATTCGGGTTAAGGTACGGATTAGGGTACGGCGTAGGGTATGGGTTAGGGTTAGGGTTAGGGTTAGGGTTAGGGTTAGGGTACGGCTTAGGGTACGGGTTAGGGTACGGGAGAGGGTACGGCGTAGGGTATAGGTTAGGGTTAGGATTAGGGTTAGGGTACGGCTTAGGATACGGGTTAGGGTACGGGTGAGGGTACGGCGTAGCGTATGGGTTAGGGTTAGGGTTAGGGTTAGGGTACGGCTTAGGGTACGGGTTAGGGTACGGGTGAGGGTACGGCGTAGGGTTAGGGTTAGGGTTAGGGTTAGGGTTAGTTTTAGGTTAGGGTTAGGGTTAGGGTTAGGGTTAGGGTTAGGGTTAGGGTTAGGGTTAGTGTTAGGGTTAGGGTTAGGGTTAGGGTACGGGTGAGGGTACGGCGTAGGGTATGGGTTAGGGTTAGGATTAGGGTTAGGGTTAGTTTTAGGGTTAGGGATTGGTTTAGGGTACGGGTTAGGATTAGCGTACGTGTTAGGGTTAGGGTTTGGGTTAGGGTTACGGTACGCGTTAGGGTTAGGGTATGGGTTAGGGTTAGGGTACACATTAGGATTAGGGTATTTATTAAACCTATCCCACTCTCTAGATACCACTTAGCACGTAAAGGAATATTATTTGTGGTCCAGCCATGGAGAAGATTTTAGTCACTAGGATAAGATAAAGAATAAACACATTATAAAAAAATCACATTAGGATTTTCTATTTAACCTGTTCCTTAAAACGCTAGTGCTTAGGAAATCTAATGGAGGCAAAAGCAGTCAAGGGTAGTTTAGGGTTAGGGTTAGGGTTAGGGTTAGTGTTAGGGTTAGGGTACGGCTTAGGGTATGGGATAGGGTACGGGTGAGGGTACGGCATAGGGTAGGGGTTAGGGTTAGGGTTAGGGTTAGGGTACGGCTTAGGATACGGGTTAGGGTACGGGTGAGGGTACGGCGTAGCGTGTGGGTTAGGGTTAGGGTTAGGGGTAGGGTACGGCTTAGGGTACGGGTTAGGGTACGGGTGAGGGTACGGCGTAGGGTATGGGTTAGGGTTAGGGTTAGGGTTAGGGTTAGTTTTAGGGTTAGGGATTGGTTTAGGGTACGGGTTAGGTTTAGCGTACGTGTTAAGGTTAGGGTTTGGGTTAGGGTTAGGGTACGCGTTAGGGTTAGGGTATGGGTTAGGGTTAGGGTACACGTTAGGATTAGGGTATTTATTAAACCTATCCCACTCTCTAGATACCACTTAGCACGTAAAGGAATATTATTTGGGGTCCAGCCATGGAGAAGATTTTAGTCACTAGGATAAGATAAAGAATAAACACATTATAAAAAAATCACATTAGGATTTTGTATTTAACCTGTTCCTTAAAACACTAGTGCTTAGGAAATCTAATGGAGGCAAAAGCAGTCAAGGGTAGTTTAGGGTTAGGGTTAGGGTTAGGGTTAGTGTTAGGGTTAGGGTATGGCTTAGGGCATGGGATAGGGTACGGGTGAGTGTACGGCGTAGGGTAGGGGTTAGGGTTAGGGTTAGGGTTAGGGTACGGCTTAGGGTACGGGTGAGGGTACGGGTGAGGGTACTGCGTAGGTTATTGGTTAGGGTTAGGGTACGGCTTAGGATACGGATTAGGGTAGGGGTTAGGGTATGGCGTAGGGTATGGGTTAGGGTTAGGGTTAGGGTTAGGGTATGGCTTAGGGTACGGGTGAGGGTACGGGTGAGGGTACGGCGTAGGGTATAGGTTAGGGTTAGTGTTAGGGTTAGGGTACGGCTTAGGATACGGGTTAGGGTACGGGTGAGGGTACGGCGTAGGGTATGGGTTAGGGTTAGGGTTAGGGTTAGGGTTAGTTTTAGGGTTAGGGATTGGTTTAGGGTACGGGTTAGGATTAGCGTAAGTGTTAGGGTTAGGGTTTGGGTTAGGGTTAGGGTACGCATTAGGGTTAGGGTATGGGTTAGGGTTAGGGTACACATTAGGATTAGGGTATTTATTAAACCTATCCCACTCTCTAGATACCACTTAGCACGTAAAGGAATATTATTTGTGGTCCAGCCATGGAGAAGATTTTAGTCACTAGGATAAGATAAAGAATAAACACATTATAAAAAAATCACATTAGGATTTTCTATTTAACCTGTTCCTTAAAACACTAGTGCTTAGGAAATCTAATGGAGGCAAAAGCAGTCAAGGGTAGTTTAGGGTTAGGGTTAGGGTTAGGGTTAGTGTTAGGGTTAGGGTACGGCTTAGGGTATGGGATAGGGTACGGGTGAGGGTACGGCATAGGGTAGGGGTTAGGGTTAGGGTTAGGGTTAGGGTACGGCTTAGGATACGGGTTAGGGTACGGGTGAGGGTACGGCGTAGCGTGTGGGTTAGGGTTAGGGTTAGGGTTAGGGTACGGCTTAGGGTACGGGTTAGGGTACGGGTGAGGGTACGGCGTAGGGTATGGGTTAGGGTTAGGGTTAGGGTTAGGGTTAGTTTTAGGGTTAGGGATTGGTTTAGGGTACGGGTTAGGTTTAGCGTACGTGTTAAGGTTAGGGTTTGGGTTAGGGTTAGGGTACGCGTTAGGGTTAGGGTATGGGTTAGGGTTAGGGTACACGTTAGGATTAGGGTATTTATTAAACCTATCCCACTCTCTAGATACCACTTAGCACGTAAAGGAATATTATTTGGGGTCCAGCCATGGAGAAGATTTTAGTCACTAGGATAAGATAAAGAATAAACACATTATAAAAAAATCACATTAGGATTTTCTTTTTAACCTGTTCCTTAAAACACTAGTGCTTAGGAAATCTAATGGAGGCAAAAGCAGTCAAGGGTAGTTTAGGGTTAGGGTTAGGGTTAGGGTTAGTGTTAGGGTTAGGGTACGGCTTAGGGTATGGGATAGGGTACGGGTGAGGGTACGGCGTAGGGTAGGGGTTAGGGTTAGGGTTAGGGTTAGGGTTAGGGTTAGGGTTAGGGTACGGCTTAGGGTACGGGTGAGGGTACGGGTGAGGGTAATGCGTAGGGTATTGGTTAGGGTTAGGGTACCGCTTAGGATACGCGTTAGGGTACGGGTTAGGGTACGGCGTAGGGTATGGGTTAGGGTTAGGGTTAGGGTTAGGGTTAGGGTACGGCGTAGGGTACGGGTTAGGGTACGGGTGAAGGTACGGCGTAGGGTGTAGGTTAGGGTTAGGGTTAGGGTTAGGGTACGGCTTAGGATACGGGTTAGGGTACGGGTGAGGGTACGGCGTAGCGTATGGGTTATGGTTAGTGTACGCCTTAGGGTATGGGTTAGGGTACTGGTGAGGGTACGGCGTAGGGTATTGTTTAGGGTTAGGGTACGGCTTAGGATACGGGTTAGGGTACGGGTGAGGGTACAGCGTAGCGTGTGGGTAGGGATAGGGTTAGGGTTAGGGTACGGCTTAGGGTACGGGTTAGGGTACGGGTGAGGGTACGGCGTAGGGTATGGGTTAGGGTTAGGGTTAGGGTTAGGGTTAGTTTTAGGGTTAGGGATTGGTTTAGGGTACGGGTTAGGATTAGCGTACGTGTTAGGGTTAGGGTTTGTGTTAGGGTTAGGGTACGCGTTAGGGTTAGGGTATGGGTTAGGGTTAGGCTACACGTTAGGATTAGGGTATTTATTAAACCTATCCCACTCTCTAGATACCACTTAGCACGTAAAGGAATATTATTTGGGGTCCAGCCATGGAGAATATTTTAGTCACTAGGATAAGATAAAGAATAAACACATTATAAAAAAATCACATTAGGATTTTCTTTTTAACCTGTTCCTTAAAACACTAGTGCTTAGGAAATCTAATGGAGGCAAAAGCAGTCAAGGGTAGTTTAGGGTTAGGGTTAGGGTTAGGGTTAGTGTTAGGGTTAGGGTACGGCTTAGGTTATGGGATAGGGTACAGGTGAGGGTACGGCGTAGGGTAGGGGTTAGGGTTAGTGTTAGGTTTAGGGTACGGCTTAGGGTACGGGTGAGGGTACTGCGTAGGGTATTTGTTAGGGTTAGGGTACGGCTTAGGATACGGGTTAAGGTACGGATTAGGGTACGGCGTAGGGTATGGGTTAGGGTTAGGGTTAGGGTTAGGGTTAGGGTTAGGGTACGGCTTAGGGTACGGGTTAGGGTACGGGAGAGGGTACGGCGTAGGGTATAGGTTAGGGTTAGGGTTAGGGTTAGGGTACGGCTTAGGATACGGGTTAGGGTACGGGTGAGGGTACGGCGTAGCGTATGGGTTAGGGTTAGGGTTAGGGTTAGGGTACGGCTTAGGGTACGGGTTAGGGTACGGGTGAGGGTACGGCGTAGGGTATGGGTTAGGGTTAGGGTTAGGGTTAGGGTTAGTTTTAGGTTAGGGTTAGGGTTAGGGTTAGGGTTAGGGTTTGGGTTAGGGTTAGGGTTAGGGTTAGGGTTAGGGTTAGTGTTAGGGTTAGGGTTAGGGTTAGGGTACGGGTGAGGGTACGGCGTAGGGTATGGGTTAGGGTTAGGATTAGGGTTAGGGTTAGTTTTACGGTTAGGGATTGGTTTAGGGTACGGGTTAGGATTAGCGTACGTGTTAGGGTTAGGGTTTGGGTTAGGGTTAGGGTACACGTTAGGATTAGGGTATTTATTAAACCTATCCCACTCTCTAGATACCACTTAGCACGTAAAGGAATATTATTTGTGGTCCAGCCATGGAGAAGATTTTACTCACTAGGATAAGATAAAGAATAAACACATTATAAAAAAATCACATTAGGATTTTCTATTTAACCTGTTCCTTAAAACACTAGTGCTTAGGAAATCTAATGGAGGCAAAAGCAGTCAAGGGTAGTTTAGGGTTAGGGTTAGGGTTAGGGTTAGTGTTAGGGTTAGGGTACGGCTTAGGGTATGGGATAGGGTACGGGTGAGGGTACGGCATAGGGTAGGGGTTAGGGTTAGGGTTAGGGTTAGGGTACGGCTTAGGATACGGGTTAGGGTACGGGTGAGGGTACGGCGTAGCGTGAGGGTTAGGGTTAGGGTTAGGGGTAGGGTACGGCTTAGGGTACGGGTTAGGGTACGGGTGAGGGTACGGCGTAGGGTATGGGTTAGGGTTAGGGTTAGGGTTAGGGTTAGTTTTAGGGTTAGGGATTGGTTTAGGGTACGGGTTAGGTTTAGCGTACGTGTTAAGGTTAGGGTTTGGGTTAGGGTTAGGGTACGCGTTAGGGTTAGGGTATGGGTTAGGGTTAGGGTACACGTTAGGATTAGGGTATTTATTAAACCTATCCCACTCTCTAGATACCACTTAGCACGTAAAGGAATATTATTTGTGGTCCAGCCATGGAGAAGATTTTAGTCACTAGGATAAGATAAAGAATAAACACATTATAAAAAAATCACATTAGGATTTTCTATTTAACCTGTTCCTTAAAACGCTAGTGCTTAGGAAATCTAATGGAGGCAAAAGCAGTCAAGGGTAGTTTAGGGTTAGGGTTAGGGTTAGGGTTAGTGTTAGGGTTAGGGTACGGCTTAGGGTATGGGATAGGGTACGGGTGAGGGTACGGTATAGGGTAGGGGTTAGGGTTAGGGTTAGGGTTAGGGTACGGCTTAGGATACGGGTTAGGGTACGGGTGAGGGTACGGCGTAGCGTGTGGGTTAGGGTTAGGGTTAGGGGTAGGGTACGGCTTAGGGTACGGGTTAGGGTACGGGTGAGGGTACGGCGTAGGGTATGGGTTAGGGTTAGGGTTAGGGTTAGGGTTAGTTTTAGGGTTAGGGATTGGTTTAGGGTACGGGTTAGGTTTAGCGTACGTGTTAAGGTTAGGGTTTGGGTTAGGGTTAGGGTACGCGTTAGGGTTAGGGTATGGGTTAGGGTTAGGGTACACGTTAGGATTAGGGTATTTATTAAACCTATCCCACTCTCTAGATACCACTTAGCACGTAAAGGAATATTATTTGGGGTCCAGCCATGGAGAAGATTTTAGTCACTAGGATAAGATAAAGAATAAACACATTATAAAAAAATCACATTAGGATTTTGTATTTAACCTGTTCCTTAAAACACTAGTGCTTAGGAAATCTAATGGAGGCAAAAGCAGTCAAGGGTAGTTTAGGGTTAGGGTTAGGGTTAGGGTTAGTGTTAGGGTTAGGGTATGGCTTAGGGCATGGGATAGGGTACGGGTGAGTGTACGGCGTAGGGTAGGGGTTAGGGTTAGGGTTAGGGTTAGGGTACGGCTTAGGGTACGGGTGAGGGTACGGGTGAGGGTACTGCGTAGGTTATTGGTTAGGGTTAGGGTACGGCTTAGGATACGGATTAGGGTAGGGGTTAGGGTATGGCGTAGGGTATGGGTTAGGGTTAGGGTTAGGGTTAGGGTATGGCTTAGGGTACGGGTGAGGGTACGGGTGAGGGTACGGCGTAGGGTATAGGTTAGGGTTAGTGTTAGGGTTAGGGTACGGCTTAGGATACGGGTTAGGGTACGGGTGAGGGTACGGCGTAGGGTATGGGTTAGGGTTAGGGTTAGGGTTAGGGTTAGTTTTAGGGTTAGGGATTGGTTTAGGGTACGGGTTAGGATTAGCGTAAGTGTTAGGGTTAGGGTTTGGGTTAGGGTTAGGGTACGCGTTAGGGTTAGGGTATGGGTTAGGGTTAGGGTACACATTAGGATTAGGGTATTTATTAAACCTATCCCACTCTCTAGATACCACTTAGCACGTAAAGGAATATTATTTGTGGTCCAGCCATGGAGAAGATTTTAGTCACTAGGATAAGATAAAGAATAAACACATTATAAAAAAATCACATTAGGATTTTCTATTTAACCTGTTCCTTAAAACACTAGTGCTTAGGAAATCTAATGGAGGCAAAAGCAGTCAAGGGTAGTTTAGGGTTAGGGTTAGGGTTAGGGTTAGTGTTAGGGTTAGGGTACGGCTTAGGGTATGGGATAGGGTACGGGTGAGGGTACGGCATAGGGTAGGGGTTAGGGTTAGGGTTAGGGTTAGGGTACGGCTTAGGATACGGGTTAGGGTACGGGTGAGGGTACGGCGTAGCGTGTGGGTTAGGGTTAGGGTTAGGGTTAGGGTACGGCTTAGGGTACGGGTTAGGGTACGGGTGAGGGTACGGCGTAGGGTATGGGTTAGGGTTAGGGTTAGGGTTAGGGTTAGTTTTAGGGTTAGGGATTGGTTTAGGGTACGGGTTAGGTTTAGCGTACGTGTTAAGGTTAGGGTTTGGGTTAGGGTTAGGGTACGCGTTAGGGTTAGGGTATGGGTTAGGGTTAGGGTACACGTTAGGATTAGGGTATTTATTAAACCTATCCCACTCTCTAGATACCACTTAGCACGTAAAGGAATATTATTTGGGGTCCAGCCATGGAGAAGATTTTAGTCACTAGGATAAGATAAAGAATAAACACATTATAAAAAAATCACATTAGGATTTTCTTTTTAACCTGTTCCTTAAAACACTAGTGCTTAGGAAATCTAATGGAGGCAAAAGCAGTCAAGGGTAGTTTAGGGTTAGGGTTAGGGTTAGGGTTAGTGTTAGGGTTAGGGTACGGCTTAGGGTATGGGATAGGGTACGGGTGAGGGTACGGCGTAGGGTAGGGGTTAGGGTTAGGGTTAGGGTTAGGGTTAGGGTTAGGGTTAGGGTACGGCTTAGGGTACGGGTGAGGGTACGGGTGAGGGTAATGCGTAGGGTATTGGTTAGGGTTAGGGTACCGCTTAGGATACGCGTTAGGGTACGGGTTAGGGTACGGCGTAGGGTATGGGTTAGGGTTAGGGTTAGGGTTAGGGTTAGGGTACGGCGTAGGGTACGGGTTAGGGTACGGGTGAAGGTACGGCGTAGGGTGTAGGTTAGGGTTAGGGTTAGGGTTAGGGTACGGCTTAGGATACGGGTTAGGGTACGGGTGAGGGTACGGCGTAGCGTATGGGTTATGGTTAGTGTACGCCTTAGGGTATGGGTTAGGGTACTGGTGAGGGTACGGCGTAGGGTATTGTTTAGGGTTAGGGTACGGCTTAGGGTACGGGTTAGGGTACGGGTGAGGGTACGGCGTAGCGTGTGGGTAGGTTTAGGGTTAGGGTTAGGGTACGGCTTAGGGTACGGGTTAGGGTACGGGTGAGGGTACGGCGTAGGGTATGGGTTAGGGTTAGGGTTAGGGTTAGGGTTAGTTGTAGGGTTAGGGATTGGTTTAGGGTACGGGTTAGGATTAGCGTACGTGTTAGGGTTAGGGTTTGTGTTAGGGTTAGGGTACGCGTTAGGGTTAGGGTATGGGTTAGGGTTAGGGTACACGTTAGGATTAGGGTATTTATTAAACCTATCCCACTCTCTAGATACCACTTAGCACGTAAAGGAATATTATTTGGGGTCCAGCCATGGAGAATATTTTAGTCACTAGGATAAGATAAAGAATAAACACATTATAAAAAAATCACATTAGGATTTTCTTTTTAACCTGTTCCTTAAAACACTAGTGCTTAGGAAATCTAATGGAGGCAAAAGCAGTCAAGGGTAGTTTAGGGTTAGGGTTAGGGTTAGGGTTAGTGTTAGGGTTAGGGTACGGCTTAGGTTATGGGATAGGGTACAGGTGAGGGTACGGCGTAGGGTAGGGGTTAGGGTTAGTGTTAGGTTTAGGGTACGGCTTAGGGTACGGGTGAGGGTACTGCGTAGGGTATTTGTTAGGGTTAGCGTACGGCTTAGGATACGGGTTAAGGTACGGATTAGGGTACGGCGTAGGGTATGGGTTAGGGTTAGGGTTAGGGTTAGGGTTAGGGTTAGGGTACGGCTTAGGGTACGGGTTAGGGTACGGGAGAGGGTACGGCGTAGGGTATAGGTTAGGGTTAGGGTTAGGGTTAGGGTACGGCTTAGGATACGGGTTAGGGTACGGGTGAGGGTACGGCGTAGCGTATGGGTTAGGGTTAGGGTTAGGGTTAGGGTACGGCTTAGGGTACGGGTTAGGGTACGGGTGAGGGTACGGCGTAGGGTATGGGTTAGGGTTAGGGTTAGGGTTAGGGTTAGTTTTAGGTTAGGGTTAGGGTTAGGGTTAGGGTTAGGGTTTGGGTTAGGGTTAGGGTTAGGGTTAGGGTTAGGGTTAGTGTTAGGGTTAGGGTTAGGGTTAGGGTACGGGTGAGGGTACGGCGTAGGGTATGGGTTAGGGTTAGGATTAGGGTTAGGGTTAGTTTTACGGTTAGGGATTGGTTTAGGGTACGGGTTAGGATTAGCGTACGTGTTAGGGTTAGGGTTTGGGTTAGGGTTAGGGTACACATTAGGATTAGGGTATTTATTAAACCTATCCCACTCTCTAGATACCACTTAGCACGTAAAGGAATATTATTTGTGGTCCAGCCATGGAGAAGATTTTACTCACTAGGATAAGATAAAGAATAAACACATTATAAAAAAATCACATTAGGATTTTCTATTTAACCTGTTCCTTAAAACACTAGTGCTTAGGAAATCTAATGGAGGCAAAAGCAGTCAAGGGTAGTTTAGGGTTAGGGTTAGGGTTAGGGTTAGTGTTAGGGTTAGGGTACGGCTTAGGGTATGGGATAGGGTACGGGTGAGGGTACGGCATAGGGTAGGGGTTAGGGTTAGGGTTAGGGTTAGGGTACGGCTTAGGATACGGGTTAGGGTACGGGTGAGGGTACGGCGTAGCGTGTGGGTTAGGGTTAGGGTTAGGGGTAGGGTACGGCTTAGGGTACGGGTTAGGGTACGGGTGAGGGTACGGCGTAGGGTATGGGTTAGGGTTAGGGTTAGGGTTAGGGTTAGTTTTAGGGTTAGGGATTGGTTTAGGGTACGGGTTAGGTTTAGCGTACGTGTTAAGGTTAGGGTTTGGGTTAGGGTTAGGGTACGCGTTAGGGTTAGGGTATGGGTTAGGGTTAGGGTACACGTTAGGATTAGGGTATTTATTAAACCTATCCCACTCTCTAGATACCACTTAGCACGTAAAGGAATATTATTTGTGGTCCAGCCATGGAGAAGATTTTACTCACTAGGATAAGATAAAGAATAAACACATTATAAAAAAATCACATTAGGATTTTCTATTTAACCTGTTCCTTAAAACACTAGTGCTTAGGAAATCTAATGGAGGCAAAAGCAGTCAAGGGTAGTTTAGGGTTAGTGTTAGGGTTAGGGTTAGTGTTAGGGTTAGGGTACGGCTTAGGGTATGGGATAGGGTACGGGTGAGGGTACGGCATAGGGTAGGGGTTAGGGTTAGGGTTAGGGTTAGGGTACGGCTTAGGATACGGGTTAGGGTACGGGTGAGGGTACGGCGTAGCGTGAGGGTTAGGGTTAGGGTTAGGGGTAGGGTACGGCTTAGGGTACGGGTTAGGGTACGGGTGAGGGTACGGCGTAGGGTATGGGTTAGGGTTAGGGTTAGGGTTAGGGTTAGTTTTAGGGTTAGGGATTGGTTTAGGGTACGGGTTAGGTTTAGCGTACGTGTTAAGGTTAGGGTTTGGGTTAGGGTTAGGGTACGCGTTAGGGTTAGGGTATGGGTTAGGGTTAGGGTACACGTTAGGATTAGGGTATTTATTAAACCTATCCCACTCTCTAGATACCACTTAGCACGTAAAGGAATATTATTTGGGGTCCAGCCATGGAGAAGATTTTAGTCACTAGGATAAGATAAAGAATAAACACATTATAAAAAAATCACATTAGGATTTTCTATTTAACCTGTTCCTTAAAACACTAGTGCTTAGGAAATCTAATGGAGGCAAAAGCAGTCAAGGGTAGTTTAGGGTTAGGGTTAGGGTTAGGGTTATTGTTAGGGTTAGGGTATGGCTTAGGGTATGGGATAGGGTACGGGTGAGTGTACGGCGTAGGGTAGGGGTTAGGGTTAGGGTTAGGGTTAGGGTACGGCTTAGGGTACGGGTGAGGGTACGGGTGAGGGTACGGGTGAGGGTAATGCGTAGGGTATTGGTTAGGGTTAGGGTACGGCTTAGGATACGTGTTAGGGTATGGGTTAGGGTACGGCGTAGGGTATGGGTTAGGGTTAGGGTTAGGGTTAGGGTTAGGGTACGGCATAGGGTACGGGTTAGTGTACGGGTGAAGGTACGGCGTAGGGTGTAGGTTAGGGTTAGGGTTAGGGTTAGGGTACGGCTTAGGATACGGGTTAGGGTACGGGTGAGGGTACGGCGTAGCGTATGGGTTATGGTTAGTGTACGCCTTAGGGTATGGGTTAGGGTACTGGTGAGGGTACGGCGTAGGGTATTGTTTAGGGTTAGGGTACGGCTTAGGGTACGGGTTAGGGTACGGGTGAGGGTACGGCGTAGCGTGTGGGTAGGTTTAGGGTTAGGGTTAGGGTACGGCTTAGGGTACGGGTTAGGGTACGGGTGAGGGTACGGCGTAGGGTATGGGTTAGGGTTAGGGTTAGGGTTAGGGTTAGTTGTAGGGTTAGGGATTGGTTTAGGGTACGGGTTAGGATTAGCGTACGTGTTAGGGTTAGGGTTTGTGTTAGGGTTAGGGTACGCGTTAGGGTTAGGGTATGGGTTAGGGTTAGGGTACACGTTAGGATTAGGGTATTTATTAAACCTATCCCACTCTCTAGATACCACTTAGCACGTAAAGGAATATTATTTGGGGTCCAGCCATGGAGAAGATTTTAGTCACTAGGATAAGATAAAGAATAAACACATTATAAAAAAATCACATTAGGATTTTCTATTTAACCTGTTCCTTAAAACACTAGTGCTTAGGAAATCTAATGGAGGCAAAAGCAGTCAAGGGTAGTTTAGGGTTAGGGTTAGGGTTAGGGTTATTGTTAGGGTTAGGGTATGGCTTAGGGTATGGGATAGGGTACGGGTGAGTGTACGGCGTAGGGTAGGGGTTAGGGTTAGGGTTAGGGTTAGGGTACGGCTTAGGGTACGGGTGAGGGTACGGGTGAGGGTACGGGTGAGGGTAATGCGTAGGGTATTGGTTAGGGTTAGGGTACGGCTTAGGATACGTGTTAGGGTATGGGTTAGGGTACGGCGTAGGGTATGGGTTAGGGTTAGGGTTAGGGTTAGGGTTAGGGTTAGGGTTAGGGTTAGTGTTAGGGTTAGGGTTAGGGTTAGGGTACGGGTGAGGGTACGGCGTAGGGTATGGGTTAGGGTTAGGATTAGGGTTAGGGTTAGTTTTAGGGTTAGGGATTGGTTTAGGGTACGGGTTAGGATTAGCGTACGTGTTAGGGTTAGGGTTTGGGTTAGGGTTACGGTACGCGTTAGGGTTAGGGTATGGGTTAGGGTTAGGGTACACATTAGGATTAGGGTATTTATTAAACCTATCCCACTCTCTAGATACCACTTAGCACGTAGAGGAATATTATTTGTGGTCCAGCCATGGAGAAGATTTTAGTCACTAGGATAAGATAAAGAATAAACACATTATAAAAAAATCACATTAGGATTTTCTATTTAACCTGTTCCTTAAAACACTAGTGCTTAGGAAATCTAATGGAGGCAAAAGCAGTCAAGGGTAGTTTAGGGTTAGGGTTAGGGTTAGGGTTAGTGTTAGGGTTAGGGTACGGCTTAGGGTATGGGATAGGGTACGGGTGAGGGTACGGCATAGGGTAGGGGTTAGGGTTAGGGTTAGGGTTAGGGTACGGCTTAGGATACGGGTTAGGGTACGGGTGAGGGTACGGCGTAGCGTGTGGGTTAGGGTTAGGGTTAGGGGTAGGGTACGGCTTAGGGTACGGGTTAGGGTACGGGTGAGGGTACGGCGTAGGGTATGGGTTAGGGTTAGGGTTAGGGTTAGGGTTAGTTTTAGGGTTAGGGATTGGTTTAGGGTACGGGTTAGGTTTAGCATACGTGTTAAGGTTAGGGTTTGGGTTAGGGTTAGGGTACGCGTTAGGGTTAGGGTATGGGTTAGGGTTAGGGTACACGTTAGGATTAGGGTATTTATTAAACCTATCCCACTCTCTAGATACCACTTAGCACGTAAAGGAATATTATTTGGGGTCCAGCCATGGAGAAGATTTTAGTCACTAGGATAAGATAAAGAATAAACACATTATAAAAAAATCACATTAGGATTTTGTATTTAACCTGTTCCTTAAAACACTAGTGCTTAGGAAATCTAATGGAGGCAAAAGCAGTCAAGGGTAGTTTAGGGTTAGGGTTAGGGTTAGGGTTAGTGTTAGGGTTAGGGTATGGCTTAGGGTATGGGATAGGGTACGGGTGAGTGTACGGCGTAGGGTAGGGGTTAGGGTTAGGGTTAGGGTTAGGGTACGGCTTAGGGTACGGGTGAGGGTACGGGTGAGGGTACTGCGTAGGTTATTGGTTAGGGTTAGGGTACGGCTTAGGATACGGATTAGGGTAGGGGTTAGGGTATGGCGTAGGGTATGGGTTAGGGTTAGGGTTAGGGTTAGGGTATGGCTTAGGGTACGGGTGAGGGTACGGGTGAGGGTACGGCGTAGGGTATAGGTTAGGGTTAGGGTTAGGGTTAGGGTACGGCTTACGATACGGGTTAGGGTACGGGTGAGGGTACGGCGTAGGTTATGGGTTAGGGTTAGGGTTAGGGTTAGGGTTAGTTTTAGGGTTAGGGATTGGTTTAGGGTACGGGTTAGGATTAGCGTAAGTGTTAGGGTTAGGGTTTGGGTTAGGGTTAGGGTACGCGTTAGGGTTAGGGTATGGGTTAGGGTTAGGGTACACATTAGGATTAGGGTATTTATTAAACCTATCCCACTCTCTAGATACCAGTTAGCACGTAAAGGAATATTATTTGTGGTCCAGCCATGGAGAAGATTTTAGTCACTAGGATAAGATAAAGAATAAACACATTATAAAAAAATCACATTAGGATTTTCTATTTAACCTGTTCCTTAAAACACTAGTCCTTAGGAAATCTAATGGAGGCAAAAGCAGTCAAGGGTAGTTTAGGGTTAGGGTTAGGGTTAGGGTTAGTGTTAGGGTTAGGGTACGGCTTAGGGTATGGGATAGGGTACGGGTGAGGTTACGGCATAGGGTAGGGGTTAGGGTTAGGGTTAGGGTTAGGGTACGGCTTAGGATACGGGTTAGGGTACGGGTGAGGGTACGGCGTAGCGTGTGGGTTAGGGTTAGGGTTAGGGTTAGGGTACGGCTTAGGGTACGGGTTAGGGTACGGGTGAGGGTACGGCGTAGGGTATGGGTTAGGGTTAGGGTTAGGGTTAGGGTTAGTTTTAGGGTTAGGGATTGGTTTAGGGTACGGGTTAGGTTTAGCGTACGTGTTAAGATTAGGGTTTGGGTTAGGGTTAGGGTACGCGTTAGGGTTAGGGTATGGGTTAGGGTTAGGGTACACGTTAGGATTAGGGTATTTATTAAACCTATCCCACTCTCTAGATACCACTTAGCACGTAAAGGAATATTATTTGGGGTCCAGCCATGGAGAAGATTTTTGTCACTAGGATAAGATAAAGAATAAACACATTATAAAAAAATCACATTAGGATTTTCTTTTTAACCTGTTCCTTAAAACACTAGTGCTTAGGAAATCTAATGGAGGCAAAAGCAGTCAAGGGTAGTTTAGGGTTAGGGTTAGGGTTAGGGTTAGTGTTAGGGTTAGGGTACGGCTTAGGGTATGGGATAGGGTACGGGTGAGGGTACGGCGTAGGGTAGGGGTTAGGGTTAGGGTTAGGGTTAGGGTTAGGGTTAGGGTACGGCTTAGGGTACGGGTGAGGGTACGGGTGAGGGTAATGCGTAGGGTATAGGTTAGGGTTAGGGTACGGCTTAGGATACGTGTTAGGGTATGGGTTAGGGTACGGCGTAGGGTATGGGTTAGGGTTAGGGTTAGGGTTAGGGTTAGGGTACGGCATAGGGTACGGGTTAGGGTACGGGTGAAGGTACGGCGTAGGGTGTAGGTTAGGGTTAGGGTTAGGGTTAGGGTACGGCTTAGGATACGGGTTAGGGTACGGGTGAGGGTACGGCGTAGCGTATGGGTTATGGTTAGTGTACGCCTTAGGGTATGGGTTAGGGTACTGGTGAGGGTACGGCGTAGGGTATTGTTTAGGGTTAGGGTACGGCTTAGGATACGGGTTAGGGTACGGGTGAGGGTACGGCGTAGCGTGTGGGTAGGGTTAGGGTTAGGGTTAGGGTACGGCTTAGGGTACGGGTTAGGGTACGGGTGAGGGTACGGCGTAGGGTATGGGTTAGGGTTAGGGTTAGGGTTAGGGTTAGTTGTAGGGTTAGGGATTGGTTTAGGGTACGGGTTAGGATTAGCGTACGTGTTAGGGTTAGGGTTTGTGTTAGGGTTAGGGTACGCGTTAGGGTTAGGGTATGGGTTAGGGTTAGGGTACACGTTAGGATTAGGGTATTTATTAAACCTATCCCACTCTCTAGATACCACTTAGCACGTAAAGGAATATTATTTGGGGTCCAGCCATGGAGAAGATTTTAGTCACTAGGATAAGATAAAGAATAAACACATTATAAAAAAATCACATTAGGATTTTGTATTTAACCTGTTCCTTAAAACACTAGTGCTTAGGAAATCTAATGGAGGCAAAAGCAGTCAAGGGTAGTTTAGGGTTAGGGTCAGGGTTAGGGTTAGTGTTAGGGTTAGGGTACGGCTTAGTTTATGGGATAGGGTACAGGTGAGGGTACGGCGTAGGGTAGGG
Source organism: Eubalaena glacialis (assembly GCF_028564815.1). Taxonomy (NCBI): domain Eukaryota; kingdom Metazoa; phylum Chordata; class Mammalia; order Artiodactyla; family Balaenidae; genus Eubalaena; species Eubalaena glacialis. Next base: position 240,338 of record NW_026871211.1, read on the forward strand.
GTTAGGGTTAGGGTTAGGTTTAGGGTACGGCTTAGGGTATGGGTGAGGGTACTGCGTAGGGTATTTGTTAGGGTTAGGGTACGGCTTAGGATTCGGGTTAAGGTACGGATTAGGGTACGGCGTAGGGTATGGGTTAGGTTTAGGGTTAGGGTTAGGGTTAGGGTTAGGGTACGGCTTAGGGTACGGGTTAGGGTACGGGAGAGGGTACGGCGTAGGGTATAGGTTAGGGTTAGGATTAGGGTTAGGGTACGGCTTAGGATACGGGTTAGGGTACGGGTGAGGGTACGGCGTAGCGTATGGGTTAGGGTTAGGGTTAGGGTTAGGGTACGGCTTAGGGTACGGGTTAGGGTACGGGTGAGGGTACGGCGTAGGGTTAGGGTTAGGGTTAGGGTTAGGGTTAGTTTTAGGTTAGGGTTAGGGTTAGGGTTAGGGTTAGGGTTAGGGTTAGGGTTAGTGTTAGGGTTAGGGTTAGGGTTAGGGTACGGGTGAGGGTACGGCGTAGGGTATGGGTTAGGGTTAGGATTAGGGTTAGGGTTAGTTTTAGGGTTAGGGATTGGTTTAGGGTACGGGTTAGGATTAGCGTACGTGTTAGGGTTAGGGTTTGGGTTAGGGTTACGGTACGCGTTAGGGTTAGGGTATGGGTTAGGGTTAGGGTACACATTAGGATTAGGGTATTTATTAAACCTATCCCACTCTCTAGATACCACTTAGCACGTAAAGGAATATTATTTGTGGTCCAGCCATGGAGAAGATTTTAGTCACTAGGATAAGATAAAGAATAAACACATTATAAAAAAATCACATTAGGATTTTCTATTTAACCTGTTCCTTAAAACACTAGTGCTTAGGAAATCTAATGGAGGCAAAAGCAGTCAAGGGTAGTTTAGGGTTAGGGTTAGGGTTAGGGTTAGTGTTAGGGTTAGGGTACGGCTTAGGGTATGGGATAGGGTACGGGTGAGGGTACGGCATAGGGTAGGGGTTAGGGTTAGGGTTAGGGTTAGGGTACGGCTTAGGATACGGGTTAGGGTACGGGTGAGGGTACGGCGTAGCGTGTGGGTTAGGGTTAGGGTTAGGGGTAGGGTACGGCTTAGGGTACGGGTTAGGGTACGGGTGAGGGTACGGCGTAGGGTATGGGTTAGGGTTAGGGTTAGGGTTAGGGTTAGTTTTAGGGTTAGGGATTGGTTTAGGGTACGGGTTAGGTTTAGCATACGTGTTAAGGTTAGGGTTTGGGTTAGGGTTAGGGTACGCGTTAGGGTTAGGGTATGGGTTAGGGTTAGGGTACACGTTAGGATTAGGGTATTTATTAAACCTATCCCACTCTCTAGATACCACTTAGCACGTAAAGGAATATTATTTGGGGTCCAGCCATGGAGAAGATTTTAGTCACTAGGATAAGATAAAGAATAAACACATTATAAAAAAATCACATTAGGATTTTGTATTTAACCTGTTCCTTAAAACACTAGTGCTTAGGAAATCTAATGGAGGCAAAAGCAGTCAAGGGTAGTTTAGGGTTAGGGTTAGGGTTAGGGTTAGTGTTAGGGTTAGGGTATGGCTTAGGGTATGGGATAGGGTACGGGTGAGTGTACGGCGTAGGGTAGGGGTTAGGGTTAGGGTTAGGGTTAGGGTACGGCTTAGGGTACAGGTGAGGGTACGGGTGAGGGTACTGCGTAGGTTATTGGTTAGGGTTAGGGTACGGCTTAGGATACGGATTAGGGTAGGGGTTAGGGTATGGCGTAGGGTATGGGTTAGGGTTAGGGTTAGGGTTAGGGTATGGCTTAGGGTACGGGTGAGGGTACGGGTGAGGGTACGGCGTAGGGTATAGGTTAGGGTTAGGGTTAGGGTTAGGGTACGGCTTACGATACGGGTTAGGGTACGGGTGAGGGTACGGCGTAGGGTATGGGTTAGGGTTAGGGTTAGGGTTAGGGTTAGTTTTAGGGTTAGGGATTGGTTTAGGGTACGGGTTAGGATTAGCGTAAGTGTTAGGGTTAGGGTTTGGGTTAGGGTTAGGGTACGCGTTAGGGTTAGGGTATGGGTTAGGGTTAGGGTACACATTAGGATTAGGGTATTTATTTAACCTATCCCACTCTCTAGATACCAGTTAGCACGTAAAGGAATATTATTTGTGGTCCAGCCATGGAGAAGATTTTAGTCACTAGGATAAGATAAAGAATAAACACATTATAAAAAAATCACATTAGGATTTTCTATTTAACCTGTTCCTTAAAACACTAGTGCTTAGGAAATCTAATGGAGGCAAAAGCAGTCAAGGGTAGTTTAGGGTTAGGGTTAGGGTTAGGGTTAGTGTTAGGGTTAGGGTACGGCTTAGGGTATGGGATAGGGTACGGGTGAGGGTACGGCATAGGGTAGGGGTTAGGGTTAGGGTTAGGGTTAGGGTACGGCTTAGGATACGGGTTAGGGTACGGGTGAGGGTACGGCGTAGCGTGTGGGTTAGGGTTAGGGTTAGGGTTAGGGTACGGCTTAGGGTACGGGTTAGGGTACGGGTGAGGGTACGGCGTAGGGTATGGGTTAGGGTTAGGGTTAGGGTTAGGGTTAGTTTTAGGGTTAGGGATTGGTTTAGGGTACGGGTTAGGTTTAGCGTACGTGTTAAGATTAGGGTTTGGGTTAGGGTTAGGGTACGCGTTAGGGTTAGGGTATGGGTTAGGGTTAGGGTACACGTTAGGATTAGGGTATTTATTAAACCTATCCCACTCTCTAGATACCACTTAGCACGTAAAGGAATATTATTTGGGGTCCAGCCATGGAGAAGATTTTTGTCACTAGGATAAGATAAAGAATAAACACATTATAAAAAAATCACATTAGGATTTTCTTTTTAACCTGTTCCTTAAAACACTAGTGCTTAGGAAATCTAATGGAGGCAAAAGCAGTCAAGGGTAGTTTAGGGTTAGGGTTAGGGTTAGGGTTAGTGTTAGGGTTAGGGTACGGCTTAGGGTATGGGATAGGGTACGGGTGAGGGTACGGCGTAAGGTAGGGGTTAGGGTTAGGGTTAGGGTTAGGGTTAGGGTTAGGGTACGGCTTAGGGTACGGGTGAGGGTACGGGTGAGGGTAATGCGTAGGGTATAGGTTAGGGTTAGGGTACGGCTTAGGATACGTGTTAGGGTATGGGTTAGGGTACGGCGTAGGGTATGGGTTAGGGTTAGGGTTAGGGTTAGGGTTAGGGTACGGCATAGGGTACGGGTTAGGGTACGGGTGAAGGTACGGCGTAGGGTGTAGGTTAGGGTTAGGGTTAGGGTTAGGGTACGGCTTAGGATACGGGTTAGGGTACGGGTGAGGGTACGGCGTAGCGTATGGGTTATGGTTAGTGTACGCCTTAGGGTATGGGTTAGGGTACTGGTGAGGGTACGGCGTAGGGTATTGTTTAGGGTTAGGGTACGGCTTAGGATACGGGTTAGGGTACGGGTGAGGGTACGGCGTAGCGTGTGGGTAGGGTTAGGGTTAGGGTTAGGGTACGGCTTAGGGTACGGGTTAGGGTACGGGTGAGGGTACGGCGTAGGGTATGGGTTAGGGTTAGGGTTAGGGTTAGGGTTAGTTGTAGGGTTAGGGATTGGTTTAGGGTACGGGTTAGGATTAGCGTACGTGTTAGGGTTAGGGTTTGTGTTAGGGTTAGGGTACGCGTTAGGGTTAGGGTATGGGTTAGGGTTAGGGTACACGTTAGGATTAGGGTATTTATTAAACCTATCCCACTCTCTAGATAACCACTTAGCACGTAAAGGAATATTATTTGGGGTCCAGCCATGGAGAAGATTTTAGTCACTAGGATAAGATAAAGAATAAACACATTATAAAAAAATCACATTAGGATTTTGTATTTAACCTGTTCCTTAAAACACTAGTGCTTAGGAAATCTAATGGAGGCAAAAGCAGTCAAGGGTAGTTTAGGGTTAGGGTTAGGGTTAGGGTTAGTGTTAGGGTTAGGGTATGGCTTAGGGTATGGGATAGGGTACGGGTGAGTGTACGGCGTAGGGTAGGGGTTAGGGTTAGGGTTAGGGTTAGGGTACGGCTTAGGGTACGGGTGAGGGTACGGGTGAGGGTACTGCGTAGGTTATTGGTTAGGGTTAGGGTACGGCTTAGGATACGGATTAGGGTAGGGGTTAGGGTATGGCGTAGGGTATGGGTTAGGGTTAGGGTTAGGGTTAGGGTATGGCTTAGGGTACGGGTGAGGGTACGGGTGAGGGTACGGCGTAGGGTATAGGTTAGGGTTAGGGTTAGGGTTAGGGTACGGCTTACGATACGGGTTAGGGTACGGGTGAGGGTACGGCGTAGGGTATGGGTTAGGGTTAGGGTTAGGGTTAGGGTTAGTTTTAGGGTTAGGGATTGGTTTAGGGTACGGGTTAGGATTAGCGTAAGTGTTAGGGTTAGGGTTTGGGTTAGGGTTAGGGTACGCGTTAGGGTTAGGGTATGGGTTAGGGTTAGGGTACACATTAGGATTAGGGTATTTATTAAACCTATCCCACTCTCTAGATACCAGTTAGCACGTAAAGGAATATTATTTGTGGTCCAGCCATGGAGAAGATTTTAGTCACTAGGATAAGATAAAGAATAAACACATTATAAAAAAATCACATTAGGATTTTCTATTTAACCTGTTCCTTAAAACACTAGTGCTTAGGAAATCTAATGGAGGCAAAAGCAGTCAAGGGTAGTTTAGGGTTAGGGTTAGGGTTAGGGTTAGTGTTAGGGTTAGGGTACGGCTTAGGGTATGGGATAGGGTACGGGTGAGGGTACGGCATAGGGTAGGGGTTAGGGTTAGGGTTAGGGTTAGGGTACGGCTTAGGATACGGGTTAGGGTACGGGTGAGGGTACGGCGTAGCGTGTGGGTTAGGGTTAGGGTTAGGGTTAGGGTACGGCTTAGGGTACGGGTTAGGGTACGGGTGAGGGTACGGCGTAGGGTATGGGTTAGGGTTAGGGTTAGGGTTAGGGTTAGTGTTAGGGTTAGGGATTGGTTTAGGGTACGGGTTAGGTTTAGCGTACGTGTTAAGATTAGGGTTTGGGTTAGGGTTAGGGTACGCGTTAGGGTTAGGGTATGGGTTAGGGTTAGGGTACACGTTAGGATTAGGGTATTTATTAAACCTATCCCACTCTCTAGATACCACTTAGCACGTAAAGGAATATTATTTGGGGTCCAGCCATGGAGAAGATTTTTGTCACTAGGATAAGATAAAGAATAAACACATTATAAAAAAATCACATTAGGATTTTCTTTTTAACCTGTTCCTTAAAACACTAGTGCTTAGGAAATCTAATGGAGGCAAAAGCAGTCAAGGGTAGTTTAGGGTTAGGGTTAGGGTTAGGGTTAGTGTTAGGGTTAGGGTACGGCTTAGGGTATGGGATAGGGTACGGGTGAGGGTACGGCGTAGGGTAGGGGTTAGGGTTAGGGTTAGGGTTAGGGTTAGGGTTAGGGTACGGCTTAGGGTACGGGTGAGGGTACGGGTGAGGGTAATGCGTAGGGTATTGGTTAGGGTTAGGGTACGGCTTAGGATACGTGTTAGGGTATGAGTTAGGGTACGGCGTAGGGTATGGGTTAGGTTTAGGGTTAGGGTTAGGGTTAGGGTACGGCATAGGGTACGGGTTAGGGTACGGGTGAAGGTACGGCGTAGGGTGTAGGTTAGGGTTAGGGTTAGGGTTAGGGTACGGCTTAGGATACGGGTTAGGGTACGGGTGAGGGTACGGCGTAGCGTATGGGTTATGGTTAGTGTACGCCTTAGGGTATGGGTTAGGGTACTGGTGAGGGTACGGCGTAGGGTATTGTTTAGGGTTAGGGTACGGCTTAGGATACGGGTTAGGGTACGGGTGAGGGTACGGCGTAGCGTGTGGGTAGGGTTAGGGTTAGGGTTAGGGTACGGCTTAGGGTACGGGTTAGGGTACGGGTGAGGGTACGGCGTAGGGTATGGGTTAGGGTTAGGGTTAGGGTTAGGGTTAGTTGTAGGGTTAGGGATTGGTTTAGGGTACGGGTTAGGATTAGCGTACGTGTTAGGGTTAGGGTTTGTGTTAGGGTTAGGGTACGCGTTAGGGTTAGGGTATGGGTTAGGGTTAGGGTACACGTTAGGATTAGGGTATTTATTAAACCTATCCCACTCTCTAGATACCACTTAGCACGTAAAGGAATATTATTTGGGGTCCAGCCATGGAGAAGATTTTAGTCACTAGGATAAGATAAAGAATAAACACATTATAAAAAAATCACATTAGGATTTTCTTTTTAACCTGTTCCTTAAAACACTAGTGCTTAGGAAATCTAATGGAGGCAAAAGCAGTCAAGGGTAGTTTAGGGTTAGGGTTAGGGTTAGGGTTAGTGTTAGGGTTAGGGTACGGCTTAGGTTATGGGATAGGGTACAGGTGAGGGTACGGCGTAGGGTAGGGGTTAGGGTTAGGGTTAGGTTTAGGGTACGGCTTAGGGTACGGGTGAGGGTACGGGTGAGGGTACTGCATAGGGTATTGGTTAGGGTTAGGGTACGGCTTAGGATACGGGTTAGGGTACGGGTTAGGGTACGGCGTAGGGTATTGTTTAGGGTTAGGGTACGGCTTAGGATACGGGTTAGGGTACGGGTGAGGGTACGGCGTAGCGTGTGGGTAGGGATAGGGTTAGGGTTAGGGTACGGCTTAGGGTACGGGTTAGGGTACGGGTGAGGGTACGGCGTAGGGTATGGGTTAGGGTTAGGGTTAGGGTTAGGGTTAGTTTTAGGGTTAGGGATTGGTTTAGGGTACGGGTTAGGATTAGCGTACGTGTTAGGGTTAGGGTTTGTGTTAGGGTTAGGCTACGCGTTAGGGTTAGGGTATGGGTTAGGGTTAGGCTACACGTTAGGATTAGGGTATTTATTAAACCTATCCCACTCTCTAGATACCACTTAGCACGTAAAGGAATATTATTTGGGGTCCAGCCATGGAGAATATTTTAGTCACTAGGATAAGATAAAGAATAAACACATTGTAAAAAAATCACATTAGGATTTTCTTTTTAACCTGCTCCTTAAAACACTAGTGCTTAGGAAATCTAATGGAGGCAAAAGCAGTCAAGGGTAGTTTAGGGTTAGGGTTAGGGTTAGGGTTAGTGTTAGGGTTAGGGTACGGCTTAGTTTATGGGATAGGGTACAGGTGAGGGTACGGCGTAGGGTAGGGGTTAGGGTTAGGGTTAGGTTTAGGGTACGGCTTAGGGTACGGGTGAGGGTACTGCGTAGGGTATTTGTTAGGGTTAGGGTACGGCTTAGGATTCGGGTTAAGGTACGGATTAGGGTACGGCGTAGGGTATGGGTTAGGGTTAGGGTTAGGGTTAGGGTTAGGGTTAGGGTACGGCTTAGGGTACGGGTTAGGGTACGGGAGAGGGTACGGCGTAGGGTATAGGTTAGGGTTAGGATTAGGGTTAGGGTACGGCTTAGGATACGGGTTAGGGTACGGGTGAGGGTACGGCGTAGCGTATGGGTTAGGGTTAGGGTTAGGGTTAGGGTACGGCTTAGGGTACGGGTTAGGGTACGGGTGAGGGTACGGCGTAGGGTTAGGGTTAGGGTTAGGGTTAGGGTTAGTTTTAGGTTAGGGTTAGGGTTAGGGTTAGGGTTAGGGTTAGGGTTAGGGTTAGTGTTAGGGTTAGGGTTAGGGTTAGGGTACGGGTGAGGGTACGGCGTAGGGTATGGGTTAGGGTTAGGATTAGGGTTAGGGTTAGTTTTAGGGTTAGGGATTGGTTTAGGGTACGGGTTAGGATTAGCGTACGTGTTAGGGTTAGGGTTTGGGTTAGGGTTACGGTACGCGTTAGGGTTAGGGTATGGGTTAGGGTTAGGGTACACATTAGGATTAGGGTATTTATTAAACCTATCCCACTCTCTAGATACCAGTTAGCACGTAAAGGAATATTATTTGTGGTCCAGCCATGGAGAAGATTTTAGTCACTAGGATAAGATAAAGAATAAACACATTATAAAAAAATCACATTAGGATTTTCTATTTAACCTGTTCCTTAAAACACTAGTGCTTAGGAAATCTAATGGAGGCAAAAGCAGTCAAGGGTAGTTTAGGGTTAGGGTTAGGGTTAGGGTTAGTGTTAGGGTTAGGGTACGGCTTAGGGTATGGGATAGGGTACGGGTGAGGGTACGGCATAGGGTAGGGGTTAGGGTTAGGGTTAGGGTTAGGGTACGGCTTAGGATACGGGTTAGGGTACGGGTGAGGGTACGGCGTAGCGTGTGGGTTAGGGTTAGGGTTAGGGTTAGGGTACGGCTTAGGGTACGGGTTAGGGTACGGGTGAGGGTACGGCGTAGGGTATGGGTTAGGGTTAGGGTTAGGGTTAGGGTTAGTTTTAGGGTTAGGGATTGGTTTAGGGTACGGGTTAGGTTTAGCGTACGTGTTAAGATTAGGGTTTGGGTTAGGGTTAGGGTACGCGTTAGGGTTAGGGTATGGGTTAGGGTTAGGGTACACGTTAGGATTAGGGTATTTATTAAACCTATCCCACTCTCTAGATACCACTTAGCACGTAAAGGAATATTATTTGGGGTCCAGCCATGGAGAAGATTTTTGTCACTAGGATAAGATAAAGAATAAACACATTATAAAAAAATCACATTAGGATTTTCTTTTTAACCTGTTCCTTAAAACACTAGTGCTTAGGAAATCTAATGGAGGCAAAAGCAGTCAAGGGTAGTTTAGGGTTAGGGTTAGGGTTAGGGTTAGTGTTAGGGTTATGGTACGGCTTAGGGTATGGGATAGGGTACGGGTGAGGGTACGGCGTAGGGTAGGGGTTAGGGTTAGGGTTAGGGTTAGGGTTAGGGTTAGGGTACGGCTTAGGGTACGGGTGAGGGTACGGGTGAGGGTAATGCGTAGGGTATAGGTTAGGGTTAGGGTACGGCTTAGGATACGTGTTAGGGTATGGGTTAGGGTACGGCGTAGGGTATGGGTTAGGGTTAGGGTTAGGGTTAGGGTTAGGGTACGGCATAGGGTACGGGTTAGGGTACGGGTGAAGGTACGGCGTAGGGTGTAGGTTAGGGTTAGGGTTAGGGTTAGGGTACGGCTTAGGATACGGGTTAGGGTACGGGTGAGGGTACGGCGTAGCGTATGGGTTATGGTTAGTGTACGCCTTAGGGTATGGGTTAGGGTACTGGTGAGGGTACGGCGTAGGGTATTGTTTAGGGTTAGGGTACGGCTTAGGATACGGGTTAGGGTACGGGTGAGGGTACGGCGTAGCGTGTGGGTAGGGTTAGGGTTAGGGTTAGGGTACGGCTTAGGGTACGGGTTAGGGTACGGGTGAGGGTACGGCGTAGGGTATGGGTTAGGGTTAGGGTTAGGGTTAGGGTTAGTTGTAGGGTTAGGGATTGGTTTAGGGTACGGGTTAGGATTAGCGTACGTGTTAGGGTTAGGGTTTGTGTTAGGGTTAGGGTACGCGTTAGGGTTAGGGTATGGGTTAGGGTTAGGGTACACGTTAGGATTAGGGTATTTATTAAACCTATCCCACTCTCTAGATACCACTTAGCACGTAAAGGAATATTATTTGGGGTCCAGCCATGGAGAAGATTTTAGTCACTAGGATAAGATAAAGAATAAACACATTATAAAAAAATCACATTAGGATTTTGTATTTAACCTGTTCCTTAAAACACTAGTGCTTAGGAAATCTAATGGAGGCAAAAGCAGTCAAGGGTAGTTTAGGGTTAGGGTTAGGGTTAAGGTTAGTGTTAGGGTTAGGGTATGGCTTAGGGTATGGGATAGGGTACGGGTGAGTGTACGGCGTAGGGTAGGGGTTAGGGTTAGGGTTAGGGTTAGGGTACGGCTTAGGGTACGGGTGAGGGTACGGGTGAGGGTACTGCGTAGGTTATTGGTTAGGGTTAGGGTACGGCTTAGGATACGGATTAGGGTAGGGGTTAGGGTATGGCGTAGGGTATGGGTTAGGGTTAGGGTTAGGGTTAGGGTATGGCTTAGGGTACGGGTGAGGGTACGGGTGAGGGTACGGCGTAGGGTATAGGTTAGGGTTAGGGTTAGGGTTAGGGTACGGCTTACGATACGGGTTAGGGTACGGGTGAGGGTACGGCGTAGGGTATGGGTTAGGGTTAGGGTTAGGGTTAGGGTTAGTTTTAGGGTTAGGGATTGGTTTAGGGTACGGGTTAGGATTAGCGTAAGTGTTAGGGTTAGGGTTTGGGTTAGGGTTAGGGTACGCGTTAGGGTTAGGGTATGGGTTAGGGTTAGGGTACACATTAGGATTAGGGTATTTATTAAACCTATCCCACTCTCTAGATACCAGTTAGCACGTAAAGGAATATTATTTGTGGTCCAGCCATGGAGAAGATTTTAGTCACTAGGATAAGATAAAGAATAAACACATTATAAAAAAATCACATTAGGATTTTCTATTTAACCTGTTCCTTAAAACACTAGTGCTTAGGAAATCTAATGGAGGCAAAAGCAGTCAAGGGTAGTTTAGGGTTAGGGTTAGGGTTAGGGTTAGTGTTAGGGTTAGGGTACGGCTTAGGGTATGGGATAGGGTACGGGTGAGGGTACGGCATAGGGTAGGGGTTAGGGTTAGGGTTAGGGTTAGGGTACGGCTTAGGATACGGGTTAGGGTACGGGTGAGGGTACGGCGTAGCGTGTGGGTTAGGGTTAGGGTTAGGGTTAGGGTACGGCTTAGGGTACGGGTTAGGGTACGGGTGAGGGTACGGCGTAGGGTATGGGTTAGGGTTAGGGTTAGGGTTAGGGTTAGTTTTAGGGTTAGGGATTGGTTTAGGGTACGGGTTAGGTTTAGCGTACGTGTTAAGATTAGGGTTTGGGTTAGGGTTAGGGTACGCGTTAGGGTTAGGGTATGGGTTAGGGTTAGGGTACACGTTAGGATTAGGGTATTTATTAAACCTATCCCACTCTCTAGATACCACTTAGCACGTAAAGGAATATTATTTGGGGTCCAGCCATGGAGAAGATTTTTGTCACTAGGATAAGATAAAGAATAAACACATTATAAAAAAATCACATTAGGATTTTCTTTTTAACCTGTTCCTTAAAACACTAGTGCTTAGGAAATCTAATGGAGGCAAAAGCAGTCAAGGGTAGTTTAGGGTTAGGGTTAGGGTTAGGGTTAGTGTTAGGGTTAGGGTACGGCTTAGGGTATGGGATAGGGTACGGGTGAGGGTACGGCGTAGGGTAGGGGTTAGGGTTAGGGTTAGGGTTAGGGTTAGGGTTAGGGTACGGCTTAGGGTACGGGTGAGGGTACGGGTGAGGGTAATGCGTAGGGTATTGGTTAGGGTTAGGGTACGGCTTAGGATACGTGTTAGGGTATGGGTTAGGGTACGGCGTAGGGTATGGGTTAGGGTTAGGGTTAGGGTTAGGGTTAGGGTACGGCATAGGGTACGGGTTAGGGTACGGGTGAAGGTACGGCGTAGGGTGTAGGTTAGGGTTAGGGTTAGGGTTAGGGTACGGCTTAGGATACGGGTTAGGGTACGGGTGAGGGTACGGCGTAGCGTATGGGTTATGGTTAGTGTACGCCTTAGGGTATGGGTTAGGGTACTGGTGAGGGTACGGCGTAGGGTATTGTTTAGGGTTAGGGTACGGCTTAGGATACGGGTTAGGGTACGGGTGAGGGTACGGCGTAGCGTGTGGGTAGGGTTAGGGTTAGGGTTAGGGTACGGCTTAGGGTACGGGTTAGGGTACGGGTGAGGGTACGGCGTAGGGTATGGGTTAGGGTTAGGGTTAGGGTTAGGGTTAGTTGTAGGGTTAGGGATTGGTTTAGGGTACGGGTTAGGATTAGCGTACGTGTTAGGGTTAGGGTTTGTGTTAGGGTTAGGGTACGCGTTAGGGTTAGGGTATGGGTTAGGGTTAGGGTACACGTTAGGATTAGGGTATTTATTAAACCTATCCCACTCTCTAGATACCACTTAGCACGTAAAGGAATATTATTTGGGGTCCAGCCATGGAGAAGATTTTAGTCACTAGGATAAGATAAAGAATAAACACATTATAAATAAATCACATTAGGATTTTCTTTTTAACCTGTTCCTTAAAACACTAGTGCTTAGGAAATCTAATGGAGGCAAAAGCAGTCAAGGGTAGTTTAGGGTTAGGGTTAGGGTTAGGGTTAGTGTTAGGGTTAGGGTACGGCTTAGGTTATGGGATAGGGTACAGGTGAGGGTACGGCGTAGGGTAGGGGTTAGGGTTAGGGTTAGGTTTAGGGTACGGCTTAGGGTACGGGTGAGGGTACGGGTGAGGGTACTGCATAGGGTATTGGTTAGGGTTAGGGTACGGCTTAGGATACGGGTTAGGGTACGGGTTAGGGTACGGCGTAGGTTATGGTTTAGGGTTAGGGTTAGGGTTAGGGTTAGGGTACGGCTTAGGGTACGGGTGAGGGTACGGGTGAGGGTACGGCATAGCGTATCGTTTAGGGTTAGGATTAGGGTTAGGGTACGGCTTAGGGTACGGGTGAGGGTACGGGTGAGGGTACTGCGTAGGGTATTGGTTAGGGTTAGGGTACGGTTTAGGATACGGGTTAGTGTACGAGTTAGGGTATGGGATAGGGTACGGGTGAGGGTACGGCGTAGGGTAGGGGTTAGGGTTAGGGTTAGGGTTAGGGTTAGGGTACGGCTTAGGGTACCGGTGAGGGTACGGGTGAGGGTACTGCGTAGGGTATTGGTTAGGGTTAGGGTACGGCTTAGGATACGGGTTAGGGTATGTGTTAGGGTACGGCGTAGGGTATGGGTTAGGGTTAGGGTTAGGGTTAGGGTTAGGGTTAGGGTACGGCTTAGGGTACGGGTGAGGGTACGGGTGAGGGTACGGCTTAGGGTATAGGTTAGGGTTAGGGTACGGCTTAAGATACGGGTTAGGGTACGGGTGAGGGTACGGCGTAGCGTATGGTTTAGGGTTAGGGTTAGGGTTATGGTACGGCTTAGGGTACGGGTTAGGGTACGGGTGAGGGTAGGGCGTAGGGTATGGGTTAGGGTTAGGGTTAGGGTTAGGGTTAGTTTTAGGGTTAGGGATTGGTTTAGGGTACGGGTTAGTATTAGCGTACGTGTTAGGGTTATGGTTTGGGTTAGGGTTAGGGTACGCGTTAGGGTTTGGGTATGGGTTAGGGTTAGGGTACACGTTAGGATTAGGGTATTTATTAAACCTATCCCACTCTCTAGATACCACTTAGCACGTAAAGGAATATTATTTGGGGTCCAGCCATGGAGAAGATTTTAGTCACTAGGATAAGATAAAGAATAAACACATTATAAAAAAATCACATTAGGATTTTCTTTTTAACCTGTTCCTTAAAACACTAGTGCTTAGGAAATCTAATGGAGGCAAAAGCAGTCAAGGGTAGTTTAGGGTTAGCGTTAGGGTTAGGGTTAGTGTTAGGGTTAGGGTACGGCTTAGGGTATGGGATAGGGTACGGGTGAGGGTACGGCGTAGGGTAGGGGTTAGGGTTAGGGTTAGGATTAGGGTTAGGGTTAGGGTTAGGGTACAGCTTAGGGTACGGGTGAGGGTACGGGTGAGGGTACTGCGTAGGGTATTGGTTAGGGTTAGGGTACGGCTTAGGATACGGGTTAGGATACGGGTTAGGGTACGGCGTAGGGTATGGGTTAGGGTTAGGGTTAGGTTTAGGGTTAGGGTTAGGGTTAGGCTTAGGGTACGGGTTAGGGTACGGGTGAGGGTACGGCGTAGGGTATAGGTTAGGGTTAGGGTTAGGGTTAGGGTACGGCTTAGGATACGGGTTAGGGTACTGGTGAGGGTACGGCGTAGCATATGGGTTAGGGTTAGGGTTAGGGTTAGGGTACGGCTTAGGATACGTGTTAGGGTACGGGTGAGGGTACGGCGTAGCGTATGGGTTATGGTTAGGGTACGGCTTAGGGTATGGGATAGGGTACGGGTGAGGGTACGGCGTAGGGTAGGGGTTAGGGTTAGGGTTAGGGTTAGGGTTAGGGTTAGGGTACGGCTTAGGTTACGGGTGAGGGTACGGGTGAGGGTACTGCGTAGGGTATTGGTTAGGGTTAGGGTTAGGGTTAGGGTTAGGGTACGGCTTAGGGTACCGATTAGGGTACGGGTGAGTGTACGGCGTAGGGTATAGGTTAGGGTTAGGGTTAGGGTTAGGGTACGGCTTAGGATACGGGTTAGGGAACGGGTGAGGGTACGGCGTAGCGTATGGGTTATGGTTAGGGTACGGCTTAGGGTATGGGTTAGGGTACGGGTGAGGGTATGGCGTAGGGTATGGGTTAGGGTTAGGGTTAGGGTTAGGGTACGGCTTAGGATACGGGTTAGGGTACGGGTGAGGGTACGGCGTAGTGTGTGGGTTAGGGTTAGGGTTAGGTTTAGGGTACGGCTTAGGATACGGGTTAGGGTACGGGTTAGGGTACGGCGTAGGGTATGGGTTAGGGTTAGGGTTAGGGTTAGGGTTAGTTTTAGGGTTAGGGATTGGTTTAGGGTATGGGTTAGGATTAGCGTACGTGTTAGGGTTAGGGTTTGGGTTAGGGTTAGGGTATGCGTTAGGGTTAGGGTATGGGTTAGGGTTAGGTTACACGTTAGGATTAGGGTATTTATTAAACCTATCCCACTCTCTAGATACCACTTAGCACGTAAAGGAATATTATTTGGGGTCCAGTCATGGAGAAGATTTTAGTCACTAGAATAAGATAAAGAATAAACACATTATAAAAAAATCACATTAGGATTTTCTTTTTAACCTGTTCCTTAAGACACTAGTGCTTAGGAAATCTAATGGAGGCAAAAGCAGTCAAGGGTAGTTTAGGGTTAGGGTTAGGGTTAGGGTTAGTGTTAGGGTTAGGGTACGACTTAGGGTATGGGATAGGGTACGGGTGAGGGTACGGCGTAGGGTAGGGGTTAGGGTTAGGGTTAGGGTTAGGTTTAGGGTACGGCTTAGGGTACGGGTGAGGGTACAGGTGAGGGTACTGCGTAGGGTATTGGTTAGGGTTAGGGTACGGTTTAGGATACGGGTTAGTGTACGGGTTAGGGTATGGGATAGGGTACGGGTGAGGGTACGGCGTAGGGTAGGGGTTAGGGTTAGGGTTAGGGTTAGGGTTAGGGTTAGGGTTAGGGTACGGCTTAGGGTACGGGTGAGGGTACGGGTGAGGGTACTGCGTAGGGTATTGGTTAGGGTTAGGGTACGGCTTAGGATACGGGTTAGGGTACGTGTTAGGGTACGGCGTAGGGTATGGGTTAGGGTTAGGGTTAGGGTTAGGGTTAGGGTTAGGGTACGGCTTAGGGTACGGGTGAGGGTACGGGTGAGGGTACGGCTTAGGGTATAGGTTAGGGTTAGGGTACGGCTTAAGATACGGGTTAGGGTACGGGTGAGGGTACGGCGTAGCGTATGGTTTAGGGTTAGGGTTAGGGTACGGCTTAGGGTACGGGTTAGGGTACGGGTGAGGGTACGGCGTAGGGTATGGGTTAGGGTTAGGGTTAGGGTTAGGGTTAGGGTTAGGGTTAGGTTTAGGGTTAGGGTTAGGGTTAGTTTTAGGGTTAGGGATTGGTTTAGGGTACGGGTTAGGTTTAGCGTACGTGTTAGGGTTAGGGTTTGAGTTAGGGTTAGGGTACGGCTTAGGGTATGGGTTAGGGTACGGGTGAGGGTACGGCGTAGGGTATCGGTTTGGGTTAGGGTTAGGGTTAGGGTTAGTTTTAGGTTTAGGGATTGGTTTAGTGTACGGGTTAGGATTAGCGTACGTGTTAGGGTTAGGGTTTGGGTTAGGGTTAGGGTACGCGTTAGGGTTAGGGTATGGGTTAGTGTTAGGGTACACGTTAGGATTAGGGTATTTATTAAACCTATCCCACTCTCTAGATACCACTTAGCACGTAAAGGAATATTATTTGGGGTCCAGCCATGGAGAATATTTTAGTCACTAGGATAAGATAAAGAATAAACACATTATAAAAAAATCACATTAGGATTTTCCTTTTAACCTGTTCCTTAAAACACTAGTGCTTAGGAAATCTAATGGAGGCAAAAGCAGTCAAGGGTAGTTTAGGGTTAGGGTTAGGGTTAGGGTTAGTGTTAGGGTTAGGGTACGGCTTAGGGTATGGGATAGGGTACGGGTGAGGGTACGGCGTAGGGTAGGTGTTAGGGTTAGGGTTAGGGTACGGCTTAGGGTACGGGTGAGGGTACGGGTGAGGGTACGGGTGAGTGTACTGCGTAGGGTATTGGTTAGGGTTAGGGTACGGCTTAGGATACGGGTTAGGGTACGGGTGAGGGTACGACGTAGCGTATGGGTTAGGGTTAGGGTTAGGGTTAGGGTACGGCTTAGGGTACGGGTTAGGGTACGGGTGAGGGTACGGCGTAGGTTATGGGTTAGGGTTAGGGTTAGGGTTAGGGTTAGTTTTAGGGTTAGGGATTGGTTTAGGGTACGGGTTAGGATTAGCGTACGTGTTAGGGTTAGGGTTTGTGTTAGGGTTAGGCTACGCGTTAGGGTTAGGGTATGGGTAAGTGTTAGGGTACACGTTAGGATTAGGGTATTTATTAAACCTATCCCACTCTCTAGATACCACTTAGCACGTAAAGGAATATTATTTGGGGTCCAGCCATGGAGAAGATTTTAGTCACTAGGATAAGATAAAGAATAAACACATTATAAAAAAATCACATTAGGATTTTCTTTTTAACCTGTTCCTTAAAACCCTAGTGCTTAGGAAATCTAATGGAGGCAAAAGCAGTCAAGGGTAGTTTAGGGTTAGGGTTAGGGTTAGTGTTAGTGTTAGGGTTAGGGTACGGCTTAGGGTATGGGATAGGGTACGGGTGAGGGTACGGCGTAGGGTAGGGGTTAGGGTTAGGGTTAGGGTTAGGGTTAGGGTTAGGGTTAGGGTACGGCTTAGGGTACGGGTGAGGGTACGGGTGAGGGTACTGCGTAGGGTATTGGTTAGGGTTAGGGTACGGCTTAGGATATGGGTTAGGGTACGGGTTAGGGTACGGCGTAGGGTATGGGTTAGGGTTAGGGTTAGGGTTAGGGTTAGGGTACGGCTTAGGGTACGGGTTAGGGTACGGGTGAGGGTACGGCGTAGGGTATAGGTTAGGTTTAGGGTTAGGGTTAGGGTACGTCTTAGGATACGGGTTAGGGTACGGGTGAGGGTACGGCGTAGCGTATGGGTTAGGTTTAGGGTTAGGGTTAGGGTACGTCTTTGGGTACGGGTTAGGGTACGGGTGAGGGTACGGCGTAGGGTATGGGTTAGGGTTAGGGTTAGGGTTAGGGTTAGTTTTAGGGTTAGGGATTGGTTTAGGGTACGGGTTAGGATTAGCGTACGTGTTAGGGTTAGGGTTTGGGTTAGGGTTAGGG
Organism: Eubalaena glacialis; assembly: GCF_028564815.1. NCBI lineage: Eukaryota > Metazoa > Chordata > Mammalia > Artiodactyla > Balaenidae > Eubalaena > Eubalaena glacialis. The sequence goes on from NW_026871211.1 coordinate 257,572, forward strand.
TACGCGTTAGGGTTAGGGTTAGGGTACACGTTAGGTTTAGGGTATTTATTAAACCTATCCCACTCTCTAGATACCACTTAGCACGTAAAGGAATATTATTTGGGGTCCAGCCATGGAGAAGATTTTAGTCACTAGGATAAGATAAAGAATAAACACATTATAAAAAAATCACATTAGGATTTTCTTCTTAACCTGTTCCTTAAAACACTAGTGCTTAGGAAATCTAATGGAGGCAAAAGCAGTCAAGGGTAGTTTAGGGTTAGGGTTAGGGTTAGGGTTAGTGTTAGGGTTAGGGTACGGCTTAGGGTATGGGATAGGGTACGGGTGAGGGTACGGCGTAGGGTAGGGGTTAGGGTTAGGGTTAGGGTTAGGGTTAGGGTTAGGGTACGGCTTAGGGTACGGGTGAGGGTACGGGTGAGGGTACTGCGTAGGGTATTGGTTAGGGTTAGGGTACGGCTTAGGATACGGGTTAGGGTACGGGTTAGGGTACGGCGTAGGGTATGGGTTAGGGTTAGGGTTAGGGTTAGGGTTAGGGTTAGGGTACGGCTTAGGGTACGGGTTAGGGTACGGGTTAGGGTACGGCGTAGGGTATAGGTTAGGGTTAGGGTTAGGGTTAGGGTACGGCTTAGGATACGGGTTAGGGTACGGGTGAGGGTACGGCGTAGCGTATGGGTTAGGGTTAGGGTTAGGGTTAGGGTACGGCTTAGGGTACGGGTGAGGGTACGGGTGAGGGTACTGCGTAGGTTATTGGTTAGGGTTAGGGTACGGCTTAGGATACGGATTAGGGTAGGGGTTAGGGTATGGCGTAGGGTATGGGTTAGGGTTAGGGTTAGGGTTAGGGTATGGCTTAGGGTACGGGTGAGGGTACGGGTGAGGGTACGGCGTAGGGTATAGGTTAGGGTTAGGGTTAGGGTTAGGGTACGGCTTACGATACGGGTTAGGGTACGGGTGAGGGTACGGCGTAGGGTATGGGTTAGGGTTAGGGTTAGGGTTAGGGTTAGTTTTAGGGTTAGGGATTGGTTTAGGGTACGGGTTAGGATTAGCGTAAGTGTTAGGGTTAGGGTTTGGGTTAGGGTTAGGGTACGCGTTAGGGTTAGGGTATGGGTTAGGGTTAGGGTACACATTAGGATTAGGGTATTTATTAAACCTATCCCACTCTCTAGATACCACTTAGCACGTAAAGGAATATTATTTGTGGTCCAGCCATGGAGAAGATTTTAGTCACTAGGATAAGATAAAGAATAAACACATTATAAAAAAATCACATTAGGATTTTCTATTTAACCTGTTCCTTAAAACACTAGTGCTTAGGAAATCTAATGGAGGCAAAAGCAGTCAAGGGTAGTTTAGGGTTAGGGTTAGGGTTAGGGTTAGTGTTAGGGTTAGGGTACGGCTTAGGGTATGGGATAGGGTACGGGTGAGGGTACGGCATAGGGTAGGGGTTAGGGTTAGGGTTAGGGTTAGGGTACGGCTTAGGATACGGGTTAGGGTACGGGTGAGGGTACGGCGTAGCGTGTGGGTTAGGGTTAGGGTTAGGGTTAGGGTACGGCTTAGGGTACGGTTTAGGGTACGGGTGAGGGTACGGCGTAGGGTATGGTTTAGGGTTAGGGTTAGGGTTAGGGTTAGTTTTAGGGTTAGGGATTGGTTTAGGGTACGGGTTAGGTTTAGCGTACGTGTTAAGATTAGGGTTTGGGTTAGGGTTAGGGTACGCGTTAGGGTTAGGGTATGGGTTAGGGTTAGGGTACACGTTAGGATTAGGGTATTTATTAAACCTATCCCACTCTCTAGATACCACTTAGCACGTAAAGGAATATTATTTGGGGTCCAGCCATGGAGAAGATTTTTGTCACTAGGATAAGATAAAGAATAAACACATTATAAAAAAATCACATTAGGATTTTCTTTTTAACCTGTTCCTTAAAACACTAGTGCTTAGGAAATCTAATGGAGGCAAAAGCAGTCAAGGGTAGTTTAGGGTTAGGGTTAGGGTTAGGGTTAGTGTTAGGGTTAGGGTACGGCTTAGGGTATGGGATAGGGTACGGGTGAGGGTACGGCGTAGGGTAGGGGTTAGGGTTAGGGTTAGGGTTAGGGTTAGGGTTAGGGTACGGCTTAGGGTACGGGTGAGGGTACGGGTGAGGGTAATGCGTAGGGTATTGGTTAGGGTTAGGGTACGGCTTAGGATACGTGTTAGGGTATGGGTTAGGGTACGGCGTAGGGTATGGGTTAGGGTTAGGGTTAGGGTTAGGGTTAGGGTACGGCATAGGGTACGGGTTAGGGTACGGGTGAAGGTACGGCGTAGGGTGTAGGTTAGGGTTAGGGTTAGGGTTAGGGTACGGCTTAGGATACGGGTTAGGGTACGGGTGAGGGTACGGCGTAGCGTATGGGTTATGGTTAGTGTACGCCTTAGGGTATGGGTTAGGGTACTGGTGAGGGTACGGCGTAGGGTATTGTTTAGGGTTAGGGTACGGCTTAGGATACGGGTTAGGGTACGGGTGAGGGTACGGCGTAGCGTGTGGGTAGGGTTAGGGTTAGGGTTAGGGTACGGCTTAGGGTACGGGTTAGGGTACGGGTGAGTGTACGGCGTAGGGTATAGGTTAGGGTTAGGGTTAGGGTTAGGGTACGGCTTAGGATACGGGTTAGGGAACGGGTGAGGGTACGGCGTAGCGTATGGGTTATGGTTAGGGTACGGCTTAGGGTATGGGTTAGGGTACGGGTGAGGGTATGGCGTAGGGTATGGGTTAGGGTTAGGGTTAGGGTTAGGGTTAGGGTACGGCTTAGGGTACGGATTAGGGTACGGGTGAGTGTACGGCGTAGGGTATAGGTTAGGGTTAGGGTTAGGGTTAGGGTACGGCTTAGGATACGGGTTAGGGAACGGGTGAGGGTACGGCGTAGCGTATGGGTTATGGTTAGGGTACGGCTTAGGGTATGGGTTAGGGTACGGGTGAGGGTATGGCGTAGGGTATGGGTTAGGGTTAGGGTTAGGGTTAGGGTACGGCTTAGGATACGGGTTAGGGTACGGGTGAGGGTACGGCGTAGTGTGTGGGTTAGGGTTAGGGTTAGGTTTAGGGTACGGCTTAGGATACGGGTTAGGGTACGGGTTAGGGTACGGCGTAGGGTATGGGTTAGGGTTAGGGTTAGGGTTAGGGTTAGTTTTAGGGTTAGGGATTGGTTTAGGGTATGGGTTAGGATTAGCGTACGTGTTAGGGTTAGGGTTTGGGTTAGGGTTAGGGTATGCGTTAGGGTTAGGGTATGGGTTAGGGTTAGGTTACACGTTAGGATTAGGGTATTTATTAAACCTATCCCACTCTCTAGATACCACTTAGCACGTAAAGGAATATTATTTGGGGTCCAGTCATGGAGAAGATTTTAGTCACTAGAATAAGATAAAGAATAAACACATTATAAAAAAATCACATTAGGATTTTCTTTTTAACCTGTTCCTTAAGACACTAGTGCTTAGGAAATCTAATGGAGGCAAAAGCAGTCAAGGGTAGTTTAGGGTTAGGGTTAGGGTTAGGGTTAGTGTTAGGGTTAGGGTACGGCTTAGGTTATGGGATAGTGTACAGGTGAGGGTACGGCGTAGGGTAGGGGTTAGGGTTAGGGTTAGGTTTAGGGTACGGCTTAGGGTACGGGTGAGGGTACGGGTGAGGGTACTGCATAGGGTATTGGTTAGGGTTAGGGTACGGCTTAGGATACGGGTTAGGGTACGGGTTAGGGTACGGCGTAGGTTATGGTTTAGGGTTAGGGTTAGGGTTAGGGTTAGGGTACGGCTTAGGGTACGGGTGAGGGTACGGGTGAGGGTACGGCATAGCGTATCGTTTAGGGTTAGGATTAGGGTTAGGGTACGGCTTAGGGTACGGGTGAGGGTACGGGTGAGGGTACTGCGTAGGGTATTGGTTAGGGTTAGGGTACGGTTTAGGGTACGGGTTAGTGTACGAGTTAGGGTATGGGATAGGGTACGGCGTAGGGTATGGGTTAGGGTTAGGGTTAGGGTTAGGGTTAGGGTTAGGGTACGGCTTAGGGTACGGGTGAGGGTACGGGTGAGGGTACGGCTTAGGGTATAGGTTAGGGTTAGGGTACGGCTTAAGATACGGGTTAGGGTACGGGTGAGGGTACGGCGTAGCGTATGGTTTAGGGTTAGGGTTAGGGTTATGGTACGGCTTAGGGTACGGGTTAGGGTACGGGTGAGGGTAGGGCGTAGGGTATGGGTTAGGGTTAGGGTTAGGGTTAGGGTTAGTTTTAGGGTTAGGGATTGGTTTAGGGTACGGGTTAGTATTAGCGTACGTGTTAGGGTTATGGTTTGGGTTAGGGTTAGGGTACGCGTTAGGGTTTGGGTATGGGTTAGGGTTAGGGTACACGTTAGGATTAGGGTATTTATTAAACCTATCCCACTCTCTAGATACCACTTAGCACGTAAAGGAATATTATTTGGGGTCCAGCCATGGAGAAGATTTTAGTCACTAGGATAAGATAAAGAATAAACACATTATAAAAAAATCACATTAGGATTTTCTTTTTAACCTGTTCCTTAAAACACTAGTGCTTAGGAAATCTAATGGAGGCAAAAGCAGTCAAGGGTAGTTTAGGGTTAGCGTTAGGGTTAGGGTTAGTGTTAGGGTTAGGGTACGGCTTAGGGTATGGGATAGGGTACGGGTGAGGGTACGGCGTAGGGTAGGGGTTAGGGTTAGGGTTAGGATTAGGGTTAGGGTTAGGGTTAGGGTACAGCTTAGGGTACGGGTGAGGGTACGGGTGAGGGTACTGCGTAGGGTATTGGTTAGGGTTAGGGTACGGCTTAGGATACGGGTTAGGATACGGGTTAGGGTACGGCGTAGGGTATGGGTTAGGGTTAGGGTTAGGTTTAGGGTTAGGGTTAGGGTTAGGCTTAGGGTACGGGTTAGGGTACGGGTGAGGGTACGGCGTAGGGTATAGGTTAGGGTTAGGGTTAGGGTTAGGGTACGGCTTAGGATACGGGTTAGGGTACTGGTGAGGGTACGGCGTAGCATATGGGTTAGGGTTAGGGTTAGGGTTAGGGTACGGCTTAGGATACGTGTTAGGGTACGGGTGAGGGTACGGCGTAGCGTATGGGTTATGGTTAGGGTACGGCTTAGGGTATGGGATAGGGTACGGGTGAGGGTACGGCGTAGGGTAGGGGTTAGGGTTAGGGTTAGGGTTAGGGTTAGGGTTAGGGTACGGCTTAGGTTACGGGTGAGGGTACGGGTGAGGGTACTGCGTAGGGTATTGGTTAGGGTTAGGGTACGGCTTAGGATACGTGTTAGGGTATGGGTTAGGGTACGGCGTAGGGTATGGGTTAGGGTTAGGGTTAGGGTTAGGGTTAGGGTACGGCTTAGGGTACGGATTAGGGTACGGGTGAGTGTACGGCGTAGGGTATAGGTTAGGGTTAGGGTTAGGGTTAGGGTACGGCTTAGGATACGGGTTAGGGAACGGGTGAGGGTACGGCGTAGCGTATGGGTTATGGTTAGGGTACGGCTTAGGGTATGGGTTAGGGTACGGGTGAGGGTATGGCGTAGGGTATGGGTTAGGGTTAGGGTTAGGGTTAGGGTACGGCTTAGGATACGGGTTAGGGTACGGGTGAGGGTACGGCGTAGTGTGTGGGTTAGGGTTAGGGTTAGGTTTAGGGTACGGCTTAGGATACGGGTTAGGGTACGGGTTAGGGTACGGCGTAGGGTATGGGTTAGGGTTAGGGTTAGGGTTAGGGTTAGTTTTAGGGTTAGGGATTGGTTTAGGGTATGGGTTAGGATTAGCGTACGTGTTAGGGTTAGGGTTTGGGTTAGGGTTAGGGTATGCGTTAGGGTTAGGGTATGGGTTAGGGTTAGGTTACACGTTAGGATTAGGGTATTTATTAAACCTATCCCACTCTCTAGATACCACTTAGCACGTAAAGGAATATTATTTGGGGTCCAGTCATGGAGAAGATTTTAGTCACTAGAATAAGATAAAGAATAAACACATTATAAAAAAATCACATTAGGATTTTCTTTTTAACCTGTTCCTTAAGACACTAGTGCTTAGGAAATCTAATGGAGGCAAAAGCAGTCAAGGGTAGTTTAGGGTTAGGGTTAGGGTTAGGGTTAGTGTTAGGGTTAGGGTACGACTTAGGGTATGGGATAGGGTACGGGTGAGGGTACGGCGTAGGGTAGGGGTTAGGGTTAGGGTTAGGGTTAGGTTTAGGGTACGGCTTAGGGTACGGGTGAGGGTACAGGTGAGGGTACTGCGTAGGGTATTGGTTAGGGTTAGGGTACGGTTTAGGATACGGGTTAGTGTACGGGTTAGGGTATGGGATAGGGTACGGGTGAGGGTACGGCGTAGGGTAGGGGTTAGGGTTAGGGTTAGGGTTAGGGTTAGGGTTAGGGTTAGGGTACGGCTTAGGGTACGGGTGAGGGTACGGGTGAGGGTACTGCGTAGGGTATTGGTTAGGGTTAGGGTACGGCTTAGGATACGGGTTAGGGTACGTGTTAGGGTACGGCATAGGGTATGGGTTAGGGTTAGGGTTAGGGTTAGGGTTAGGGTTAGGGTACGGCTTAGGGTACGGGTGAGGGTACGGGTGAGGGTACGGCTTAGGGTATAGGTTAGGGTTAGGGTACGGCTTAAGATACGGGTTAGGGTACGGGTGAGGGTACGGCGTAGCGTATGGTTTAGGGTTAGGGTTAGGGTACGGCTTAGGGTACGGGTTAGGGTACGGGTGAGGGTACGGCGTAGGGTATGGGTTAGGGTTAGGGTTAGGGTTAGGGTTAGGGTTAGGGTTAGGTTTAGGGTTAGGGTTAGGGTTAGTTTTAGGGTTAGGGATTGGTTTAGGGTACGGGTTAGGTTTAGCGTACGTGTTAGGGTTAGGGTTTGGGTTAGGGTTAGGGTACGGCTTAGGGTATGGGTTAGGGTACGGGTGAGGGTACGGCGTAGGGTATGGGTTAGGGTTAGGGTTAGGGTTAGGGTTAGTTTTAGGTTTAGGGATTGGTTTAGTGTACGGGTTAGGATTAGCGTACGTGTTAGGGTTAGGGTTTGGGTTAGGGTTAGGGTACGCGTTAGGGTTAGGGTATGGGTTAGGGTTAGGGTACACGTTAGGATTAGGGTATTTATTAAACCTATCCCACTCTCTAGATACCACTTAGCACGTAAAGGAATATTATTTGGGGTCCAGCCATGGAGAATATTTTAGTCACTAGGATAAGATAAAGAATAAACACATTATAAAAAAATCACATTAGGATTTTCTTTTTAACCTGTTCCTTAAAACACTAGTGCTTAGGAAATCTAATGGAGGCAAAAGCAGTCAAGGGTAGTTTAGGGTTAGGGTTAGGGTTAGGGTTAGTGTTAGGGTTAGGGTACGGCTTAGGGTATGGGATAGGGTACGGGTGAGGGTACGGCGTAGGGTAGGTGTTAGGGTTAGGGTTAGGGTACGGCTTAGGGTACGGGTGAGGGTACTGGTGAGGGTACGGCGTAGCATATGGGTTAGGGTTAGGGTTAGGGTTAGGGTACGGCTTAGGATACGTGTTAGGGTACGGGTGAGGGTACGGCGTAGCGTATGGGTTATGGTTAGGGTACGGCTTAGGGTATGGGATAGGGTACTGCGTAGGGTATTGGTTAGGGTTAGGGTACGGTTTAGGGTACGGGTTAGTGTACGAGTTAGGGTATGGGATAGGGTACGGCGTAGGGTATGGGTTAGGGTTAGGGTTAGGGTTAGGGTTAGGGTTAGGGTACGGCTTAGGGTACGGGTGAGGGTACGGGTGAGGGTACGGCTTAGGGTATAGGTTAGGGTTAGGGTACGGCTTAAGATACGGGTTAGGGTACGGGTGAGGGTACGGCGTAGCGTATGGTTTAGGGTTAGGGTTAGGGTTATGGTACGGCTTAGGGTACGGGTTAGGGTACGGGTGAGGGTAGGGCGTAGGGTATGGGTTAGGGTTAGGGTTAGGGTTAGGGTTAGTTTTAGGGTTAGGGATTGGTTTAGGGTACGGGTTAGTATTAGCGTACGTGTTAGGGTTATGGTTTGGGTTAGGGTTAGGGTACGCGTTAGGGTTTGGGTATGGGTTAGGGTTAGGGTACACGTTAGGATTAGGGTATTTATTAAACCTATCCCACTCTCTAGATACCACTTAGCACGTAAAGGAATATTATTTGGGGTCCAGCCATGGAGAAGATTTTAGTCACTAGGATAAGATAAAGAATAAACACATTATAAAAAAATCACATTAGGATTTTCTTTTTAACCTGTTCCTTAAAACACTAGTGCTTAGGAAATCTAATGGAGGCAAAAGCAGTCAAGGGTAGTTTAGGGTTAGCGTTAGGGTTAGGGTTAGTGTTAGGGTTAGGGTACGGCTTAGGGTATGGGATAGGGTACGGGTGAGGGTACGGCGTAGGGTAGGGGTTAGGGTTAGGGTTAGGATTAGGGTTAGGGTTAGGGTTAGGGTACAGCTTAGGGTACGGGTGAGGGTACGGGTGAGGGTACTGCGTAGGGTATTGGTTAGGGTTAGGGTACGGCTTAGGATACGGGTTAGGATACGGGTTAGGGTACGGCGTAGGGTATGGGTTAGGGTTAGGGTTAGGTTTAGGGTTAGGGTTAGGGTTAGGCTTAGGGTACGGGTTAGGGTACGGGTGAGGGTACGGCGTAGGGTATAGGTTAGGGTTAGGGTTAGGGTTAGGGTACGGCTTAGGATACGGGTTAGGGTACTGGTGAGGGTACGGCGTAGCATATGGGTTAGGGTTAGGGTTAGGGTTAGGGTACGGCTTAGGATACGTGTTAGGGTACGGGTGAGGGTACGGCGTAGCGTATGGGTTATGGTTAGGGTACGGCTTAGGGTATGGGATAGGGTACGGGTGAGGGTACGGCGTAGGGTAGGGGTTAGGGTTAGGGTTAGGGTTAGGGTTAGGGTTAGGGTACGGCTTAGGTTACGGGTGAGGGTACGGGTGAGGGTACTGCGTAGGGTATTGGTTAGGGTTAGGGTACGGCTTAGGATACGTGTTAGGGTATGGGTTAGGGTACGGCGTAGGGTATGGGTTAGGGTTAGGGTTAGGGTTAGGGTTAGGGTACGGCTTAGGGTACGGATTAGGGTACGGGTGAGTGTACGGCGTAGGGTATAGGTTAGGGTTAGGGTTAGGGTTAGGGTACGGCTTAGGATACGGGTTAGGGAACGGGTGAGGGTACGGCGTAGCGTATGGGTTATGGTTAGGGTACGGCTTAGGGTATGGGTTAGGGTACGGGTGAGGGTATGGCGTAGGGTATGGGTTAGGGTTAGGGTTAGGGTTAGGGTACGGCTTAGGATACGGGTTAGGGTACGGGTGAGGGTACGGCGTAGTGTGTGGGTTAGGGTTAGGGTTAGGTTTAGGGTACGGCTTAGGATACGGGTTAGGGTACGGGTTAGGGTACGGCGTAGGGTATGGGTTAGGGTTAGGGTTAGGGTTAGGGTTAGTTTTAGGATTAGGGATTGGTTTAGGGTATGGGTTAGGATTAGCGTACGTGTTAGGGTTAGGGTTTGGGTTAGGGTTAGGGTATGCGTTAGGGTTAGGGTATGGGTTAGGGTTAGGTTACACGTTAGGATTAGGGTATTTATTAAACCTATCCCACTCTCTAGATACCACTTAGCACGTAAAGGAATATTATTTGGGGTCCAGTCATGGAGAAGATTTTAGTCACTAGAATAAGATAAAGAATAAACACATTATAAAAAAATCACATTAGGATTTTCTTTTTAACCTGTTCCTTAAGACACTAGTGCTTAGGAAATCTAATGGAGGCAAAAGCAGTCAAGGGTAGTTTAGGGTTAGGGTTAGGGTTAGGGTTAGTGTTAGGGTTAGGGTACGACTTAGGGTATGGGATAGGGTACGGGTGAGGGTACGGCGTAGGGTAGGGGTTAGGGTTAGGGTTAGGGTTAGGTTTAGGGTACGGCTTAGGGTACGGGTGAGGGTACAGGTGAGGGTACTGCGTAGGGTATTGGTTAGGGTTAGGGTACGGTTTAGGATACGGGTTAGTGTACGGGTTAGGGTATGGGATAGGGTACGGGTGAGGGTACGGCGTAGGGTAGGGGTTAGGGTTAGGGTTAGGGTTAGGGTTAGGGTTAGGGTTAGGGTACGGCTTAGGGTACGGGTGAGGGTACGGGTGAGGGTACTGCGTAGGGTATTGGTTAGGGTTAGGGTACGGCTTAGGATACGGGTTAGGGTACGTGTTAGGGTACGGCATAGGGTATGGGTTAGGGTTAGGGTTAGGGTTAGGGTTAGGGTTAGGGTACGGCTTAGGGTACGGGTGAGGGTACGGGTGAGGGTACGGCTTAGGGTATAGGTTAGGGTTAGGGTACGGCTTAAGATACGGGTTAGGGTACGGGTGAGGGTACGGCGTAGCGTATGGTTTAGGGTTAGGGTTAGGGTACGGCTTAGGGTACGGGTTAGGGTACGGGTGAGGGTACGGCGTAGGGTATGGGTTAGGGTTAGGGTTAGGGTTAGGGTTAGGGTTAGGGTTAGGTTTAGGGTTAGGGTTAGGGTTAGTTTTAGGGTTAGGGATTGGTTTAGGGTACGGGTTAGGTTTAGCGTACGTGTTAGGGTTAGGGTTTGGGTTAGGGTTAGGGTACGGCTTAGGGTATGGGTTAGGGTACGGGTGAGGGTACGGCGTAGGGTATGGGTTAGGGTTAGGGTTAGGGTTAGGGTTAGTTTTAGGTTTAGGGATTGGTTTAGTGTACGGGTTAGGATTAGCGTACGTGTTAGGGTTAGGGTTTGGGTTAGGGTTAGGGTACGCGTTAGGGTTAGGGTATGGGTTAGGGTTAGGGTACACGTTAGGATTAGGGTATTTATTAAACCTATCCCACTCTCTAGATACCACTTAGCACGTAAAGGAATATTATTTGGGGTCCAGCCATGGAGAATATTTTAGTCACTAGGATAAGATAAAGAATAAACACATTATAAAAAAATCACATTAGGATTTTCTTTTTAACCTGTTCCTTAAAACACTAGTGCTTAGGAAATCTAATGGAGGCAAAAGCAGTCAAGGGTAGTTTAGGGTTAGGGTTAGGGTTAGGGTTAGTGTTAGGGTTAGGGTACGGCTTAGGGTATGGGATAGGGTACGGGTGAGGGTACGGCGTAGGGTAGGTGTTAGGGTTAGGGTTAGGGTACGGCTTAGGGTACGGGTGAGGGTACGGGTGAGGGTACGGGTGAGTGTACTGCGTAGGGTATTGGTTAGGGTTAGGGTACGGCTTAGGATACGGGTTAGGGTACGGGTGAGGGTACGACGTAGCGTATGGGTTAGGGTTAGGGTTAGGGTTAGGGTACGGCTTAGGGTACGGGTTAGGGTACGGGTGAGGGTACGGCGTAGGTTATGGGTTAGGGTTAGGGTTAGGGTTAGGGTTAGTTTTAGGGTTAGGGATTGGTTTAGGGTACGGGTTAGGATTAGCGTACGTGTTAGGGTTAGGGTTTGTGTTAGGGTTAGGCTACGCGTTAGGGTTAGGGTATGGGTAAGTGTTAGGGTACACGTTAGGATTAGGGTATTTATTAAACCTATCCCACTCTCTAGATACCACTTAGCACGTAAAGGAATATTATTTGGGGTCCAGCCATGGAGAAGATTTTAGTCACTAGGATAAGATAAAGAATAAACACATTATAAAAAAATCACATTAGGATTTTCTTTTTAACCTGTTCCTTAAAACCCTAGTGCTTAGGAAATCTAATGGAGGCAAAAGCAGTCAAGGGTAGTTTAGGGTTAGGGTTAGGGTTAGTGTTAGTGTTAGGGTTAGGGTACGGCTTAGGGTATGGGATAGGGTACGGGTGAGGGTACGGCGTAGGGTAGGGGTTAGGGTTAGGGTTAGGGTTAGGGTTAGGGTTAGGGTTAGGGTACGGCTTAGGGTACGGGTGAGGGTACGGGTGAGGGTACTGCGTAGGGTATTGGTTAGGGTTAGGGTACGGCTTAGGATATGGGTTAGGGTACGGGTTAGGGTACGGCGTAGGGTATGGGTTAGGGTTAGGGTTAGGGTTAGGGTTAGGGTACGGCTTAGGGTACGGGTTAGGGTACGGGTGAGGGTACGGCGTAGGGTATAGGTTAGGGTTAGGGTTAGGGTTAGGGTACGTCTTAGGATACGGGTTAGGGTACGGGTGAGGGTACGGCGTAGCGTATGGGTTAGGTTTAGGGTTAGGGTTAGGGTACGTCTTAGGGTACGGGTTAGGGTACGGGTGAGGGTACGGCGTAGGGTATGGGTTAGGGTTAGGGTTAGGGTTAGGGTTAGTTTTAGGGTTAGGGATTGGTTTAGGGTACGGGTTAGGATTAGCGTACGTGTTAGGGTTAGGGTTTGGGTTAGGGTTAGGGTACGCGTTAGGGTTAGGGTTAGGGTACACGTTAGGTTTAGGGTATTTATTAAACCTATCCCACTCTCTAGATACCACTTAGCACGTAAAGGAATATTATTTGGGGTCCAGCCATGGAGAAGATTTTAGTCACTAGGATAAGATAAAGAATAAACACATTATAAAAAAATCACATTAGGATTTTCTTCTTAACCTGTTCCTTAAAACACTAGTGCTTAGGAAATCTAATGGAGGCAAAAGCAGTCAAGGGTAGTTTAGGGTTAGGGTTAGGGTTAGGGTTAGTGTTAGGGTTAGGGTACGGCTTAGGGTATGGGATAGGGTACGGGTGAGGGTACGGCGTAGGGTAGGGGTTAGGGTTAGGGTTAGGGTTAGGGTTAGGGTTAGGGTACGGCTTAGGGTACGGGTGAGGGTACGGGTGAGGGTACTGCGTAGGGTATTGGTTAGGGTTAGGGTACGGCTTAGGATACGGGTTAGGGTACGGGTTAGGGTACGGCGTAGGGTATGGGTTAGGGTTAGGGTTAGGGTTAGGGTTAGGGTTAGGGTACGGCTTAGGGTACGGGTTAGGGTACGGGTTAGGGTACGGCGTAGGGTATAGGTTAGGGTTAGGGTTAGGGTTAGGGTACGGCTTAGGATACGGGTTAGGGTACGGGTGAGGGTACGGCGTAGCGTATGGGTTAGGGTTAGGGTTAGGGTTAGGGTACGGCTTAGGGTACGGGTTAGGGTACGGGTGAGGGTACGGCGTAGGGTATGGGTTAGGGTTAGGGTTAGGGTTAGGGTTAGTTTTAGGGTTAGGGATTGGTTTAGGGTACGGGTTAGGATTAGCGTACGTGTTAGGGTTAGGGTTTGGGTTAGGGTTACGGTACGCGTTAGGGTTAGGGTATGGGTTAGGTTTAGGGTACACGTTAGGATTAGGGTATTTATTAAACCTATCCCACTCTCTAGATACCACTTAGCACGTAAAGGAATATTATTTGGGGTCCAGCCATGGAGAAGATTTTAGTCACTAGGATAAGATAAAGAATAAACACATTATAAAAAAATCACATTAGGATTTTCTTTTTAACCTGTTCCTTAAAACACTAGTGCTTAGGAAATCTAATGGAGGCAAAAGCAGTCAAGGGTAGTTTAGGGTTAGGGTTAGGGTTAGGGTTAGTGTTAGGGTTAGGGTACGGCTTAGGGTATGGGATAGGGTACGGGTGAGGGTACGGCGTAGGGTGGGGTTAGGGTTAGGGTTAGGGTTAGGGTACGGCTTAGGATACGGGTTAGGGTACGGGTGAGGGTATGGCGTAGCGTGTGGGTTAGGGTTAGGGTTAGGTTTAGGGTACGGCTTAGGATACGGGTTAGGGTACGGGTTAGGGTACGGCGTAGGGTATGGGTTAGGGTTAGGGTTAGGGTTAGGGTTAGCTTTAGGGTTAGGGATTGGTTTAGGGTATGGGTTAGGATTAGCGTACGTGTTAGGGTTAGGGTTTGGGTTAGGGTTAGGGTACGCGTTAGGGTTAGGGTATGGGTTAGTGTTAGGGTACACGTTAGGATTAGGGTATTTATTAAACCTATCCCACTCTCTAGATACCACTTAGCACGTAAAGGAATATTATTTGGGGTCCAGTCATGGAGAAGATTTTAGTCACTAGGATAAGATAAAGAATAAACACATTATAAAAAAATCACATTAGGATTTTCTTTTTAACCTGTTCCTTAAAACACTAGTGCTTAGGAAATCTAATGGAGGCAAAAGCAGTCAAGGGTAGTTTAGGGTTAGGGTTAGGGTTAGGGTTAGTGTTAGGGTTAAGGTACGACTTAGGGTATGGGATAGGGTACGGGTGAGGGTACGGCGTAGGGTAGGGGTTAGGGTTAGGGTTAGGGTTAGGGTTAGGGTTAGGGTACGGGTGAGGGTACGGGTGAGGGTACTGCGTAGGGTATTGGTTAGGGTTAGGGTACGGTTTAGGATACGGGTTAGGGTACGGGTTAGGGTATGGGATAGGGTACGGGTGAGGGTACGGCGTAGGTTAGGGGTTAGGGTTAGAGTTAGGGTTAGGGTTACGGTTAGGGTTAGGGTACGGCTTAGGGTACGGGTGAGGGTACGGGTGAGGGTACTGCGTAGGGTATTGGTTAGGGTTAGGGTACGGCTTAGGATACGGGTTAGGGTACGGGTTAGGGTACGGCGTAGGGTATGGGTTAGGGTTAGGGATAGGGTTAGGGTACGGCTTAGGGTACGGGTGGGGGTACGGGTGAGGGTACGGCTTAGGGTATAGGTTAGGGTTAGGGTACGGCTTAAGATACGGGTTAGGATACGGGTGAGGGTACGGCGTAGCGTATGGGTTAGGGTTAGGGTTAGGGTTAGGGTACGTCTTAGGGTACGGGTTAGGGTACGGGTGAGGGTACGGCGTAGGGTATGGGTTAGGGTTATGGTTAGGGTTAGTTTTAGGGTTAGGGATTGGTTTAGGGTACGGATTAGTATTAGCGTACGTGTTAGGGTTATGGTTTGGGTTAGGGTTACGGTACGCGTTAGGGTTAGGGTATGGGTTAGGGTTAGGGTACACGTTAGGATTAGGGTATTTATTAAACATCTCCCACTATCTAGATACCACTTAGCACGTAAAGGAATATTATTTGGGGTCCAGCCATAGAGAAGATTTTAGTCACTAGGATAAGATAAAGAATAAACACATTATAAAAAAATCACATTAGGATTTTCTTTTTAACCTGTTCCTTAAAACACTAGTGCTTAGGAAATCTAATGGAGGCAAAAGCAGTCAAGGGTAGTTTAGGGTTAGGGTTAGGGTTAGTGTTAGTGTTAGGGTTAGTGTACGGCTTAGGGTATGGGATAGGGTACGGGTGAGGGTACGGCGTAGGGTAGGGGTTAGGGTTAGGGTTAGGGTTAGGGTACGGCTTAGGATACGGGTTAGGGTACGGGTGAGGGTACGGCGTAGCGTGTGGGTTAGGGTTAGGGTTAGGGTTAGGGTACGACTTAGGGTATGGGATAGGGTACGGGTGAGGGTACGGCGTAGGGTAGGGGTTAGGGTTAGGGTTAGGGTTAGGTTTAGGGTACGGCTTAGGGTACGGGTGAGGGTACGGGTGAGGGTACTGCGTAGGGTATTGGTTAGGGTTAGGGTACGGTTTAGGATACGGGTTAGTGTACGGGTTAGGGTATGGGATAGGGTACGGGTGAGGGTACGGCGTAGGGTAGGGGTTAGGGTTAGGGTTAGGGTTAGGGTTAGGGTTAGGGTTAGGGTACGGCTTAGGGTACGGGTGAGGGTACGGGTGAGGGTACTGCGTAGGGTATTGGTTAGGGTTAGGGTACGGCTTAGGATACGGGTTAGGGTACGTGTTAGGGTACGGCGTAGGGTATGGGTTAGGGTTAGGGTTAGGGTTAGGGTTAGGGTTAGGGTACGGCTTAGGGTACGGGTGAGGGTACGGGTGAGGGTACGGCTTAGGGTATAGGTTAGGGTTAGGGTACGGCTTAAGATACGGGTTAGGGTACGGGTGAGGGTACGGCGTAGCGTATGGTTTAGGGTTAGGGTTAGGGTTAGGGTTAGGGTTAGGGTTAGGTTTAGGGTTAGGGTTAGGGTTAGTTTTAGGGTTAGGGATTGGTTTAGGGTACGGGTTAGGTTTAGCGTACGTGTTAGGGTTAGGGTTTGGGTTAGGGTTAGGGTACGGCTTAGGGTATGGGTTAGGGTACGGGTGAGGGTACGGCGTAGGGTATGGGTTAGGGTTAGGGTTAGGGTTAGGGTTAGTTTTAGGTTTAGGGATTGGTTTAGTGTACGGGTTAGGATTAGCGTACGTGTTAGGGTTAGGGTTTGGGTTAGGGTTAGGGTACGCGTTAGGGTTAGGGTATGGGTTAGGGTTAGGGTACACGTTAGGATTAGGGTATTTATTAAACCTATCCCACTCTCTAGATACCACTTAGCACGTAAAGGAATATTATTTGGGGTCCAGCCATGGAGAATATTTTAGTCACTAGGATAAGATAAAGAATAAACACATTATAAAAAAATCACATTAGGATTTTCTTTTTAACCTGTTCCTTAAAACACTAGTGCTTAGGAAATCTAATGGAGGCAAAAGCAGTCAAGGGTAGTTTAGGGTTAGGGTTAGGGTTAGGGTTAGTGTTAGGGTTAGGGTACGGCTTAGGGTATGGGATAGGGTACGGGTGAGGGTACGGCGTAGGGTAGGTGTTAGGGTTAGGGTTAGGGTACGGCTTAGGGTACGGGTGAGGGTACGGGTGAGGGTACGGGTGAGTGTACTGCGTAGGGTATTGGTTAGGGTTAGGGTACGGCTTAGGATACGGGTTAGGGTACGGGTGAGGGTACGACGTAGCGTATGGGTTAGGGTTAGGGTTAGGGTTAGGGTACGGCTTAGGGTACGGGTTAGGGTACGGGTGAGGGTACGGCGTAGGTTATGGGTTAGGGTTAGGGTTAGGGTTAGGGTTAGTTTTAGGGTGAGGGATTGGTTTAGGGTACGGGTTAGGATTAGCGTACGTGTTAGGGTTAGGGTTTGTGTTAGGGTTAGGCTACGCGTTAGGGTTAGGGTATGGGTAAGTGTTAGGGTACACGTTAGGATTAGGGTATTTATTAAACCTATCCCACTCTCTAGATACCACTTAGCACGTAAAGGAATATTATTTGGGGTCCAGCCATGGAGAAGATTTTAGTCACTAGGATAAGATAAAGAATAAACACATTATAAAAAAATCACATTAGGATTTTCTTTTTAACCTGTTCCTTAAAACCCTAGTGCTTAGGAAATCTAATGGAGGCAAAAGCAGTCAAGGGTAGTTTAGGGTTAGGGTTAGGGTTAGTGTTAGTGTTAGGGTTAGGGTACGGCTTAGGGTATGGGATAGGGTACGGGTGAGGGTACGGCGTAGGGTAGGGGTTAGGGTTAGGGTTAGGGTTAGGGTTAGGGTTAGGGTTAGGGTACGGCTTAGGGTATGGGTGAGGGTACGGGTGAGGGTACTGCGTAGGGTATTGGTTAGGGTTAGGGTACGGCTTAGGATATGGGTTAGGGTACGGGTGAGGGTACGGGTGAGGGTACTGCGTAGGGTATTGGTTAGGGTTAGGGTACGGCTTAGGGTACGGGTTAGGGTACGGGTGAGGGTACGGCGTAGGGTATAGGTTAGGTTTAGGGTTAGGGTTATGGTACGTCTTAGGATACGGGTTAGGGTACGGGTGAGGGTACGGCGTAGCGTATGGGTTAGGTTTAGGGTTAGGGTTAGGGTACGTCTTAGGGTACGGGTTAGGGTACGGGTGAGGGTACGGCGTAGGGTATGGGTTAGGGTTAGGGTTAGGGTTAGGGTTAGTTTTAGGGTTAGGGATTGGTTTAGGGTACGGGTTAGGATTAGCGTACGTGTTAGGGTTAGGGTTTGGGTTAGGGTTAGGGTACGCGTTAGGGTTAGGGTTAGGGTACACGTTAGGTTTAGGGTATTTATTAAACCTATCCCACTCTCTAGATACCACTTAGCACGTAAAGGAATATTATTTGGGGTCCAGCCATGGAGAAGATTTTAGTCACTAGGATAAGATAAAGAATAAACACATTATAAAAAAATCACATTAGGATTTTCTTTTTAACCTGTTCCTTAAAACACTAGTGCTTAGGAAATCTAATGGAGGCAAAAGCAGTCAAGGGTAGTTTAGGGTTAGGGTTAGGGTTAGGGTTAGTGTTAGGGTTAGGGTACGGCTTAGGGTATGGGATAGGGTACGGGTGAGGGTACGGCGTAGGGTAGGGGTTAGGGTTAGGGTTAGGGTTAGGGTTAGGGTTAGGGTACGGCTTAGGGTACGGGTGAGGGTACGGGTGAGGGTACTGCGTAGGGTATTGGTTAGGGTTAGGGTACGGCTTAGGATACGGGTTAGGGTACGGGTTAGGGTACGGCGTAGGGTATGGGTTAGGGTTAGGGTTAGGGTTAGGGTTAGGGTTAGGGTACGGCTTAGGGTACGGGTTAGGGTACGGGTTAGGGTACGGCGTAGGGTATAGGTTAGGGTTAGGGTTAGGGTTAGGGTACGGCTTAGGATACGGGTTAGGGTACGGGTGAGGGTACGGCGTAGCGTATGGGTTAGGGTTAGGGTTAGGGTTAGGGTACGGCTTAGGGTACGGGTTAGGGTACGGGTGAGGGTACGGCGTAGGGTATGGGTTAGGGTTAGGGTTAGGGTTAGGGTTAGTTTTAGGGTTAGGGATTGGTTTAGGGTACGGGTTAGGATTAGCGTACGTGTTAGGGTTAGGGTTTGGGTTAGGGTTACGGTACGCGTTAGGGTTAGGGTATGGGTTAGGTTTAGGGTACACGTTAGGATTAGGGTATTTATTAAACCTATCCCACTCTCTAGATACCACTTAGCACGTAAAGGAATATTATTTGGGGTCCAGCCATGGAGAAGATTTTAGTCACTAGGATAAGATAAAGAATAAACACATTATAAAAAAATCACATTAGGATTTTCTTTTTAACCTGTTCCTTAAAACACTAGTGCTTAGGAAATCTAATGGAGGCAAAAGCAGTCAAGGGTAGTTTAGGGTTAGGGTTAGGGTTAGGGTTAGTGTTAGGGTTAGGGTACGGCTTAGGGTATGGGATAGGGTACGGGTGAGGGTACGGCGTAGGGTGGGGTTAGGGTTAGGGTTAGGGTTAGGGTACGGCTTAGGATACGGGTTAGGGTACGGGTGAGTGTATGGCGTAGCGTGTGGGTTAGGGTTAGGGTTAGGTTTAGGGTACGGCTTAGGATACGGGTTAGGGTACGGGTTAGGGTACGGCGTAGGGTATGGGTTAGGGTTAGGGTTAGGGTTAGGGTTAGCTTTAGGGTTAGGGATTGGTTTAGGGTATGGGTTAGGATTAGCGTACGTGTTAGGGTTAGGGTTTGGGTTAGGTTTAGGGTACGCGTTAGGGTTAGGGTATGGGTTAGTGTTAGGGTACACGTTAGGATTAGGGTATTTATTAAACCTATCCCACTCTCTAGATACCACTTAGCACGTAAAGGAATATTATTTGGGGTCCAGTCATGGAGAAGATTTTAGTCACTAGGATAAGATAAAGAATAAACACATTATAAAAAAATCACATTAGGATTTTCTTTTTAACCTGTTCCTTAAAACACTAGTGCTTAGGAAATCTAATGGAGGCAAAAGCAGTCAAGGGTAGTTTAGGGTTAGGGTTAGGGTTAGGGTTAGTGTTAGGGTTAAGGTACGACTTAGGGTATGGGATCGGGTACGGGTGAGGGTACGGCGTAGGGTAGGGGTTAGGGTTAGGGTTAGGGTTAGGGTTAGGGTTAGGGTACGGGTGAGGGTACGGGTGAGGGTACTGCGTAGGGTATTGGTTAGGGTTAGGGTACGGTTTAGGATACGGGTTAGGGTACGGGTTAGGGTATGGGATAGGGTACGGGTGAGGGTACGGCGTAGGTTAGGGGTTAGGGTTAGAGTTAGGGTTAGGGTTAGGGTTAGGGTTAGGGTACGGCTTAGGGTACGGGTGAGGGTACGGGTGAGGGTACTGCGTAGGGTATTGGTTAGGGTGAGGGTACGGCTTAGGATACGGGTTAGGGTACGGGTTAGGGTACGGCGTAGGGTATGGGTTAGGGTTAGGGATAGGGTTAGGGTACGGCTTAGGGTACGGGTGGGGGTACGGGTGAGGGTACGGCTTAGGGTATAGGTTAGGGTTAGGGTACGGCTTAAGATACGGGTTAGGATACGGGTGAGGGTACGGCGTAGCGTATGGGTTAGGGTTAGGGTTAGGGTTAGGGTACGTCTTAGGGTACGGGTTAGGGTACGGGTGAGGGTACGGCGTAGGGTATGGGTTAGGGTTATGGTTAGGGTTAGTTTTAGGGTTAGGGATTGGTTTAGGGTACGGATTAGTATTAGCGTACGTGTTAGGGTTATGGTTTGGGTTAGGGTTACGGTACGCGTTAGGGTTAGGGTATGGGTTAGGGTTAGGGTACACGTTAGGATTAGGGTATTTATTAAACATCTCCCACTATCTAGATACCACTTAGCACGTAAAGGAATATTATTTGGGGTCCAGCCATGGAGAAGATTTTAGTCACTAGGATAAGATAAAGAATAAACACATTATAAAAAAATCACATTAGGATTTTCTTTTTAACCTGTTCCTTAAAACACTAGTGCTTAGGAAATCTAATGGAGGCAAAAGCAGTCAAGGGTAGTTTAGGGTTAGGGTTAGGGTTAGTGTTAGTGTTAGGGTTAGTGTACGGCTTAGGGTATGGGATAGGGTACGGGTGAGGGTACGGCGTAGGGTAGGGGTTAGGGTTAGGGTTAGGGTTAGGGTACGGCTTAGGATACGGGTTAGGGTACGGGTGAGGGTACGGCGTAGCGTGTGGGTTAGGGTTAGGGTTAGGGTTAGGGTACGGCTTAGGGTACGGGTTAGGGTACGGGTGAGGGTACGTCGTAGGGTATGGGTTAGGGTTAGGGTTAGGGTTAGGGTTAGTTTTAGGGTTAGGGATTGGTTTAGGGTACGGGTTAGGATTAGCGTACATGTTAGGGTTAGGGTTTGGGTTAGGGTTAGGTTACGCGTTAGGGTTAGGGTATGGGTTAGGGTTAGGGTACACGTTAGGATTAGGGTATTTATTAAAACTATCCCACTCTCTAGATACCACTTAGCACGTAAAGGAATATTATTTGGGGTCCAGCCATGGAGAAGATTTTAGTCACTAGGATAAGATAAAGAATAAACACATTATAAAAAAATCACATTAGGATTTTCTTTTTAACCTGTTCCTTAAAACACTAGTGCTTAGGAAATCTAATGGAGGCAAAAGCAGTCAAGGGTAGTTTAGGGTTAGGGTTAGGGTTAGGGTTAGTGTTAGGGTTAGGGTACGGCTTAGGGTATGGGATAGGGTACGGGTGAGGGTACGGCGTAGGGTAGGGGTTAGGGTTAGGGTTAGGGTTAGGGTACAGCTTAGGATACGGGTTAGGGTACGGGTGAGGGTACGGCGTAGCGTGTGGGTTAGGGTTAGGGTTAGGTTTAGGGTACGGCTTAGGATACGGGTTAGGGTACGGGTTAGGGTACGGCGTAGGGTATGGGTTAGGGTTAGGGTTAGGGTTAGGGTTAGTTTTAGTGTTAGGGAATGGTTTAGGGTATGGGTTAGGATTAGCGTACGTGTTAGGGTTAGGGTTTGGGTTAGGGTTAGGGTACGCATTAGGGTTAGGGTATGGGTTAGGGTTAGGGTACACGTTAGGATTAGGGTAATTATTAAACCTATCCCACTCTCTAGATACCGCTTAGCACGTAAAGGAATATTATTTGGGGTCCAGTCATGGAGAAGATTTTAGTCACTAGGATAAGATAAAGAATAAACACATTATAAAAAAATCACATTAGGATTTTCTTTTTAACCTGTTCCTTAAAACACTAGTGCTTAGGAAATCTAATGGAGGCAAAAGCAGTCAAGGGTAGTTTAGGGTTAGGGTTAGGGTTAGGGTTAGTGTTAGGGTTAGGGTACGACTTAGGGTATGGTATAGGGTACGGGTGAGGTTACGGCGTAGGGTAGGGGTTAGGGTTAGGGTTAGGGTTAGGGTACGGCTTAGGGTACGGGTGAGGGTACGGGTGAGGGTACTGCGTAGGGTATTGGTTAGGGTTAGGGTACGGTTTAGGATACGGTTTAGGGTACGGGTTAGGGTATGGGATAGGGTACGGGTGAGGGTACGGCGTAGGGTAGGGGTTAGGGTTAGGGTTAGGGTTAGGGTTAGGGTTAGCGTTAGGGTACGGCTTAGGGTACGGGTGAGGGTACGGGTGAGGGTACTGCGTAGGGTATTGGTTAGGGTTAGGGTACGGCTTAGGATACGGGTTAGGGTACGGGTTAGGGTACGGCGTAGGGTATGGGTTAGGGTTAGGGTTAGGGTTAGGGTTAGGGTTAGGGTACGGCTTAGGGTACGGGTGAGGGTACGGGTGAGGGTACGGCTTAGGGTATAGGTTAGGGTTAGGGTACGGCTTAAGATACGGGTTAGGGTACGGGTGAGGGTACGGCGTAGCGTATGGGTTAGGGTTAGGGTTAGGGTTAGGGTACGGCTTAGGGTACGGGTTAGGGTAAGGGTGAGGGTACGGCGTAGGGTATGGGTTAGGGTTAGGGTTAGGGTTAGTTTTAGGCTTAGGGATTGGTTTAGGGTACGGATTAGTATTAGCGTACGTGTTAGGGTTATGGTTTGTGTTAGGGTTAGGGTACGCGTTAGGGTTAGGGTATGGGTTAGGGTTAGGGTACACGTTAGGATTAGGGTATTTATTAAACATCTCCCACTATCTAGATACCACTTAGCACGTAAAGGAATATTATTTGGGGTCCAGCCATGGAGAAGATTTTAGTCACTAGGATAAGATAAAGAATAAACACATTATAAAAAAATCACATTAGGATTTTCTTTTTAACCTGTTCCTTAAAACACTAGTGCTTAGGAAATCTAATGGAGGCAAAAGCAGTCAAGGGTAGTTTAGGGTTAGGGTTAGGGTTAGTGTTAGTGTTAGGGTTAGGGTACGGCTTAGGGTATGGGATAGGGTACGGGTGACGGTACGGCGTAGGGTAGGGGTTAGGGTTAGGGTTAGGGTTAGGGTACGGCTTAGGATACGGGTTAGGGTACGGGTGAGGGTACGGCGTAGCGTGTGGGTTAGGGTTAGGGTTAGGGTTAGGGTACGGCTTAGGGTACGGGTTAGGGTACGGGTGAGGGTACGGCGTAGGGTATGGGTTAGGGTTAGGGTTAGGGTTAGGGTTAGTTTTAGGGTTAGGGATTGGTTTAGGGTACGGGTTAGGATTAGCGTACGTGTTAGGGTTAGGGTTTGGGTTAGGGTTAGGTTACGCGTTAGGGTTAGGGTATGGGTTAGGGTTAGGGTACACGTTAGGATTAGGGTATTTATTAAACCTATCCCACTCTCTAGATACCACTTAGCACGTAAAGGAATATTATTTGGGGTCCAGCCATGGAGAAGATTTTAGTCACTAGGATAAGATAAAGAATAAACACATTATAAAACAATCACAGTAGGATTTTCTTTTTAACCTGTTCCTTAAAACACTAGTGCTTAAGAAATCTAATGGAGGCAAAAGCAGTCAAGGGTAGTTTAGGGTTAGGGTTAGGGTTAGGGTTAGTGTTAGGGTTTGGGTACGGCTTAGGGTATGGGATAGGGTACAGGTGAGGGTACGGCGTAGGGTAGGGGTTAGGGTTAGGGTTAGGGTTAGGGTACGGCTTAGGGTACGCGTGAGGGTACGGGTGAGGGTACTGCGTAGGGTATTGGTTAGGGTTAGGGTACGGCTTAGGATACGGGTTAGGGTACGGGTTAGTGTACGGCGTAGGGTATGGGTTAGGGTTAGGGTTAGGGTTAGGGTTAGGGTTAGGGTACGGCTTAGGGTACGGGTGAGGGTACGGGTGAGGGTACGGCGTAGGGTATAGGTTAGGGATAGGGTTAGGGTTAGGGTACGGCTTAGGATACGGGTTAGGGTACGGGTGAGGGTACGGCGTAGCGTGTGGCTGAGGGTTAGGGTTAGGGTTAAGGTACGGATTAGGGTACGGGTTAGGGTACGGGTGAGGGTACGGCGTAGGGTATGGGTTAGGGTTAGGGTTAGGGTTAGGGTTAGTTTTAGGGTTAGGGATTGGTTTAGGGTACGGGTTAGGATTAGCGTACGTGTTAGGGTTAGGGTTTGGGTTAGGGTTAGGGTACGCGTTAGGGTTAGGGTATGGGTTAGGGTTAGGGTACACGTTAGGATTAGGGTATTTATTAAACCTATCCCACTCTCTAGATACCACTTAGCACGTAAAGGAATATTATTTGGGGTCCAGCCATGGAGAAGATTTTAGTCACTAGGATAAGATAAAGAATAAACACATTATAAAAAAATCACATTAGGATTTTCTTTTTAACCTGTTCCTTAAAACACTAGTGCTTAGGAAATCTAATGGAGGCAAAAGCAGTCAAGGGTAGTTTAGGGTTAGGGTTAGGGTTAGGGTTAGTGTTAGGGTTAGGGTACGGCTTAGGGTATGGGATAGGGTACGGGTGAGGATACGGCGAAGGGTAGGGATTAGGGTTAGGGATAGGGTTAGGGTACGGCTTAGGATACGGGTTAGGGTACGGGTGAGGGTACGGCGTAGGGTATGGGTTAGGGTTAGGGTTAGGGTTAGGGTTAGTTTTAGGGTTAGGGATTGGTTTAGGCTACGGGTTAGGATTAGCGTACGTGTTAGGGTTAGGGTTTGGGTTAGGGTTACGGTACGTGTTAGGGTTAGGGTATGGGTTAGGGTTAGGGTACACGTTAGGATTAGGGTATTTATTAAACCTATCCCACTCTCTAGATACCACTTAGCACGTAAAGGAATATTATTTGGGGTCCAGCCATGGAGAAGATTTTAGTCACTAGGATAAGATAAAGAATAAACACATTATAAAAAAATCACATTAGGATTTTCTTTTTAACCTGTTCCTTAAAACACTAGTGCTTAGGAAATCTAATGGAGGCAAAAGCAGTCAAGGGTAGTTTAGGGTTAGGGTTAGGGTTAGGGTTAGTGTTAGGGTTAGGGTACGGCTTAGGGTATGGGATAGGGTACGGGTGAGGGTACGGCGTAGGGTAGGGTTAGGGTTAGGGTTAGGGTTAGGGTACGGCTTAGGGTATGGGTGAGGGTACGGGTGAGGGTACTGCGTAGGGTATTGGTTAGGGTTATGGTACGGCTTAGGATACGGGTTAGGGTAAGGGTTAGGGTACGGCGTAGGGTATGGGTTAGGGTTAGGGTTAGGGTTAGGGTTAGGGTTAGGGTACGGCTTAGGGTATGGGTTAGGTTACGGGTGAGGGTACGGCGTAGGGTATAGGTTAGGGTTAGGGTTAGGGTTAGGGTACGGCTTAGGATACGGGTTAGGGTACGGGTGAGGGTACGGCGTAGCATATGGGTTAGGGTTAGGGTTAGGGTTAGGGTACGGCTTAGGGTACGGGTGAGGGTATGGCGTAGTGTATGGGTTAGGGTTAGGGTTAGGGTTAGGGTTAGTTTTAGGGTTAGGGATTGGTTTAGGGTACGGGTTAGGATTAGCGTACGTGTTAGGGTTAGGGTTTGGGTTAGGGTTAGGGTACGCGTTAGGGTTAGGGTATGGGTTAGGGTTAGGGTACACGTTAGGATTAGGGTATTTATTAAACCTATCCCACTCTCTAGATACCACTTAGCACGTAAAGGAATATTATTTGGGGTCCAGCCATGGAGAAGATTTTAGTCACTAGGATAAGATAAAGAATAAACACATTATAAAAAAATCACATTAGGATTTTCTTTTTAACCTGTTCCTTAAAACACTAGTGCTTAGGAAATCTAATGGAGTCAAAAGCAGTCAAGGGTAGTTTAGGGTTAGGGTTAGGGTTAGGGTTAGTGTTAGGGTTAGGGTACGGCTTAGGGTATGGGATAGGGTACGGGTGAGGGTACGGCGTAGGGTAGGGGTTAGGGTTAGGGTTAGGGTTAGGGTTAGGGTTAGGGTTAGGGTACGGGTGAGGGTACGGGTGAGGGTACTGCGTAGGGTATTGGTTAGGGTTAGGGTACGGCCTAGGATACGGGTTAGGGTACGGGTTAGGGTACGGCGTAGTGTATGGGTTAGGGTTAGGGTTAGGGTTAGGTTTAGGGTACGGGTTAGGGTACGGGTGAGGGTACGGCGTAGGGTATAGGTTAGGGTTAGGGTTAGGGTTAGGGTACGGCTTAGGATACGGGTTAGGGTACGGGTGAGGGTACGGGGTAGCGTATGGGTTATGGTTAGGGTACGTCTTAGGGTATGGGTTAGGGTACGGGTGAGGGTATGGCGTAGGGTATAGGTTAGGGTTAGGGTTAGGGTTAGGGTACGGCTTAGGATACGGGTGAGGGTACGGGTGAGTGTACGGCGTAGCGTGTGGCTGAGGGTTAGGGTTAGGGTTAAGGTACGGATTAGGGTACGGGTTAGGGTACGGGTGAGGGTACGGCGTAGGGTATGGGTTAGGGTTAGGGTTAGGGTTAGGGTTAGTTTTAGGGTTAGGGATTGGTTTAGGGTACGGGTTAGGATTAGCGTACGTGTTAGGCTTAGGGTTTGGGTTAGGGTTAGGGTACGCGTTAGGGTTAGGGTATGGGTTAGGGTTAGGGTACACGTTAGGATTAGGGTATTTATTAAACCTATCCCACTCTCTAGATACCACTTAGCACGTAAAGGAATATTATTTGGGGTCCAGCCATGGAGAAGATTTTAGTCACTAGGATAAGATAAAGAATAAACACATTATAAAAAAATCACATTAGGATTTTCTTTTTAACCTGTTCCTTAAAACACTAGTGCTTAGGAAATCTAATGGAGGCAAAAGCAGTCAAGGGTAGTTTAGGGTTAGGGTTAGGGTTAGGGTTAGTGTTAGGGTTAGGGTACGGCTTAGGGTATGGGATAGGGTACGGGTGAGGGTACGGCGAAGGGTAGGGGTTAGGGTTAAGGTTAGGGTTAGGGTACGGCTTAGGATACGGGTTAGGGTACGGGTGAGGGTACGGTGTAGCGTGTGGGTTAGGGTTAGGGTTAGGGTTAGTGTACGGCTTAGGATACGGGTTAGGGTACGGGTGAGGGTACGGCGTAGGGTATGGGTTAGGGTTAGGGTTAGGGTTAGGTTTAGGGTTAGGGTACGGCTTAGGGTACGGTTAGGGTACGGGTGAGGGTACGGCGTAGGGTATAGGTTAGGGTTAGGGTTAGGGTTAGGGTACGTCTTAGGATACGGGTTAGGGTACGGGTGAGGGTACGGCGTAGCGTATGGGTTAGGGTTAGTGTTAGGGTTAGGGTACGTCTTAGGGTACGGGTTAGGGTACGGGTGAGGGTACGGCGTAGGGTATGGGTTAGGGTTAGTGTTAGGGTTAGGGTTAGTTTTAGGGTTAGGATTGGTTTAGGGTACGGGTTAGGATTAGCGTACGTGTTAGGGTTAGGGTTTGGGTTAGGGTTAGGGTACGCGTTAGGGTTAGGGTTAGGGTACACGTTAGGATTAGGGTATTTATTAAACCTATCCCACTCTCTAGATACCACTTAGCACGTAAAGGAATATTATTTGGGGTCCAGCCATGGAGAAGATTTTAGTCACTAGGATAAGATAAAGAATAAACACATTATAAAAAAATCAAATTAGGATTTTCTTTTTAACCTGTTCCTTAAAACACTAGTGCTTAAGAAATCTAATGGAGGCAAAAGCAGTCAAGGGTAGTTTAGGGTTAGGGTTAGGGTTAGGGTTAGTGTTAGGGTTAGGGTACGGCTTAGGGTATGGGATAGGGTACGGGTGAGGGTACGGCGTAGGGTAGGGGTTAGGGTTAGGGTTAGGGTTAGGGTACGGCTTAGGATACGGGTTAGGGTATGGGTGAGGGTACGGCGTAGCGTATGGGTTAGGGTTAGGGTTAGGGTTAGGTTACGGCTCAGGGTACGGGTTAGGGTACGGGTGAGGGTACGGCGTAGCGTGTGGGTTAGGGTTAGGGTTAGGTTTAGGGTACGGCTTAGGATACGGGTTAGGGTACGGGTTAGGGTACGGGTGAGGGTACTGCGTAGGGTATTGGTTAGGGTTATGGTACGGCTTAGGATACGGGTTAGGGTAAGGGTTAGGGTACGGCGTAGGGTATGGGTTAGGGTTAGGGTTAGGGTTAGGGTTAGGGTTAGGGTACGGCTTAGGGTATGGGTTAGGGTACGGGTGAGGGTACGGCGTAGGGTATAGGTTAGGGTTAGGGTTAGGGTTAAGGTACGGCTTAGGATACGGGTTAGGGTACGGGTGAGGGTACGGCGTAGCATATGGGTTAGGGTTAGGGTTAGGGTTAGGGTACGGCTTAGGGTACGGGTTAGGGTACGGGTGAGGGTATGGCGTAGGGTATGGGTTAGGGTTAGGGTTAGGTTTAGGGTACGGCTTAGGGTACGGGTGAGGGTACGGGTGAGGGTACGGCTTAGGGTATAGGTTAGGGTTAGGGTACGGCTTAAGATACGGGTTAGGGTACGGGTGAGGGTACGGCGTAGCGTATGGGTTAGGGTTAGGGTTAGGGTTAGGGTACGGCTTAGGGTACGGGTTAGGGTATGGGTGAGGGTACGGCGTAGGGTATGGGTTAGGGTTAGGGTTAAGGTTAGGGTTAGTTTTAGGGTTAAGGATTGGTTTAGGGTACGGATTAGTATTAGCGTACGTGTTAGGGTTATGGTTTGGGTTAGGGTTAGGGTACGCGTTAGGGTTAGGGTTAGGGTACACATTAGGATTAGGGTATTTATTAAACATCTCCCACTATCTAGATACCACTTAGCACGTAAAGGAATATTATTTGGGGTCCAGCCATGGAGAAGATTTTAGTCACTAGGATAAGATAAAGAATAAACACATTATAAAAAAATCACATTAGGATTTTCTTTTTAACCTGTTCCTTAAAACACTAGTGCTTAGGAAATCTAATGGAGGCAAAAGCAGTCAAGGGTAGTTTAGGGTTAGGGTTAGGGTTAGTGTTAGTGTTAGGGTTAGGGTACGGCTTAGGGTATGGGATAGGGTACGGGTGAGGGTACTGCGTAGGGTAGAGGTTAGGGTTAGGGTTAGGGTTAGGGTACAGCTTAGGATACGGGTTAGGGTACGGGTGAGGGTACGGCGTAGCGTGTGGGTTAGGGTTAGGGTTAGGTTTAGGGTACGGCTTAGGGTACGGGTTAGGGTACGGGTGAGGGTACGGCGTAGGGTATGGGTTAGGGTTAGGGTTAGGGTTAGGGTTAGTTTTAGGGTTAGGGATTGGTTTAGGGTACGGGTTAGGATTAGCGTACGTGTTAGGGTTAGGGTTTGGGTTAGGGTTAGGTTACGCGTTAGGGTTAGGGTATGGGTTAGGGTTAGGGTACACGTTAGGATTAGGGTATTTATTAAACCTATCCCACTCTCTAGATACCACTTAGCACGTAAAGGAATATTATTTGGGGTCCAGCCATGGAGAAGATTTTAGTCACTAGGATAAGATAAACAATAAACACATTATAAAAAAATCACATTAGGATTTTCTTTTTAACCTGTTCCTTAAAACACTAGTGCTTAGGAAATCTAATGGAGGCAAAAGCAGTCAAGGGTAGTTTAGGGTTAGGGTTAGGGTTAGGGTTAGTGTTAGGGTTAGGGTACGGCTTAGGGTATGGGAGAGGGTACAGGTGAGGGTACGGCGTAGGGTAGGGGTTAGGGTTAGGGTTAGGGTTAGGGTACGGCTTAGGGTACGCGTGAGGGTACAGGTGAGGGTACTGCGTAGGGTATTGGTTAGGGTTAGGGTACGGTTTAGGATACGGGTTAGTGTACGGGTTAGGGTATGGGATAGGGTACGGGTGAGGGTACGGCGTAGGGTAGGGGTTAGGGTTAGGGTTAGGGTTAGGGTTAGGGTTAGGGTTAGGGTACGGCTTAGGGTACGGGTGAGGGTACGGGTGAGGGTACTGCGTAGGGTATTGGTTAGGGTTAGGGTACGGCTTAGGATACGGGTTAGGGTACGTGTTAGGGTACGGCGTAGGGTATGGGTTAGGGTTAGGGTTAGGGTTAGGGTTAGGGTTAGGGTACGGCTTAGGGTACGGGTGAGGGTACGGGTGAGGGTACGGCTTAGGGTATAGGTTAGGGTTAGGGTACGGCTTAAGATACGGGTTAGGGTACGGGTGAGGGTACGGCGTAGCGTATGGTTTAGGGTTAGGGTTAGGGTACGGCTTAGGGTACGGGTTAGGGTACGGGTGAGGGTACGGCGTAGGGTATGGGTTAGGGTTAGGGTTAGGGTTAGGGTTAGGGTTAGGGTTAGGTTTAGGGTTAGGGTTAGGGTTAGTTTTAGGGTTAGGGATTGGTTTAGGGTACGGGTTAGGTTTAGCGTACGTGTTAGGGTTAGGGTTTGGGTTAGGGTTAGGGTACGGCTTAGGGTATGGGTTAGGGTACGGGTGAGGGTACGGCGTAGGGTATGGGTTAGGGTTAGGGTTAGGGTTAGGGTTAGTTTTAGGTTTAGGGATTGGTTTAGTGTACGGGTTAGGATTAGCGTACGTGTTAGGGTTAGGGTTTGGGTTAGGGTTAGGGTACGCGTTAGGGTTAGGGTATGGGTTAGGGTTAGGGTACACGTTAGGATTAGGGTATTTATTAAACCTATCCCACTCTCTAGATACCACTTAGCACGTAAAGGAATATTATTTGGGGTCCAGCCATGGAGAATATTTTAGTCACTAGGATAAGATAAAGAATAAACACATTATAAAAAAATCACATTAGGATTTTCTTTTTAACCTGTTCCTTAAAACACTAGTGCTTAGGAAATCTAATGGAGGCAAAAGCAGTCAAGGGTAGTTTAGGGTTAGGGTTAGGGTTAGGGTTAGTGTTAGGGTTAGGGTACGGCTTAGGGTATGGGATAGGGTACGGGTGAGGGTACGGCGTAGGGTAGGTGTTAGGGTTAGGGTTAGGGTACGGCTTAGGGTACGGGTGAGGGTACGGGTGAGGGTACGGGTGAGTGTACTGCGTAGGGTATTGGTTAGGGTTAGGGTACGGCTTAGGATACGGGTTAGGGTACGGGTGAGGGTACGACGTAGCGTATGGGTTAGGGTTAGGGTTAGGGTTAGGGTACGGCTTAGGGTACGGGTTAGGGTACGGGTGAGGGTACGGCGTAGGTTATGGGTTAGGGTTAGGGTTAGGGTTAGGGTTAGTTTTAGGGTTAGGGATTGGTTTAGGGTACGGGTTAGGATTAGCGTACGTGTTAGGGTTAGGGTTTGTGTTAGGGTTAGGCTACGCGTTAGGGTTAGGGTATGGGTAAGTGTTAGGGTACACGTTAGGATTAGGGTATTTATTAAACCTATCCCACTCTCTAGATACCACTTAGCACGTAAAGGAATATTATTTGGGGTCCAGCCATGGAGAAGATTTTAGTCACTAGGATAAGATAAAGAATAAACACATTATAAAAAAATCACATTAGGATTTTCTTTTTAACCTGTTCCTTAAAACCCTAGTGCTTAGGAAATCTAATGGAGGCAAAAGCAGTCAAGGGTAGTTTAGGGTTAGGGTTAGGGTTAGTGTTAGTGTTAGGGTTAGGGTACGGCTTAGGGTATGGGATAGGGTACGGGTGAGGGTACGGCGTAGGGTAGGGGTTAGGGTTAGGGTTAGGGTTAGGGTTAGGGTTAGGGTTAGGGTACGGCTTAGGGTACGGGTGAGGGTACGGGTGAGGGTACTGCGTAGGGTATTGGTTAGGGTTAGGGTACGGCTTAGGATATGGGTTAGGGTACGGGTTAGGGTACGGCGTAGGGTATGGGTTAGGGTTAGGGTTAGGGTTAGGGTTAGGGTACGGCTTAGGGTACGGGTTAGGGTACGGGTGAGGGTACGGCGTAGGGTATAGGTTAGGTTTAGGGTTAGGGTTAGGGTACGTCTTAGGATACGGGTTAGGGTACGGGTGAGGGTACGGCGTAGCGT
The DNA here is from genome assembly GCF_028564815.1 of Eubalaena glacialis. Classification (NCBI taxonomy): domain Eukaryota; kingdom Metazoa; phylum Chordata; class Mammalia; order Artiodactyla; family Balaenidae; genus Eubalaena; species Eubalaena glacialis. The sequence goes on from NW_026871211.1 coordinate 289,209, forward strand.
ATGGGTTAGGTTTAGGGTTAGGGTTAGGGTACGTCTTAGGGTACGGGTTAGGGTACGGGTGAGGGTACGGCGTAGGGTATGGGTTAGGGTTAGGGTTAGGGTTAGGGTTAGTTTTAGGGTTAGGGATTGGTTTAGGGTACGGGTTAGGATTAGCGTACGTGTTAGGGTTAGGGTTTGGGTTAGGGTTAGGGTACGCGTTAGGGTTAGGGTTAGGGTACACGTTAGGTTTAGGGTATTTATTAAACCTATCCCACTCTCTAGATACCACTTAGCACGTAAAGGAATATTATTTGGGGTCCAGCCATGGAGAAGATTTTAGTCACTAGGATAAGATAAAGAATAAACACATTATAAAAAAATCACATTAGGATTTTCTTCTTAACCTGTTCCTTAAAACACTAGTGCTTAGGAAATCTAATGGAGGCAAAAGCAGTCAAGGGTAGTTTAGGGTTAGGGTTAGGGTTAGGGTTAGTGTTAGGGTTAGGGTACGGCTTAGGGTATGGGATAGGGTACGGGTGAGGGTACGGCGTAGGGTAGGGGTTAGGGTTAGGGTTAGGGTTAGGGTTAGGGTTAGGGTACGGCTTAGGGTACGGGTGAGGGTACGGGTGAGGGTACTGCGTAGGGTATTGGTTAGGGTTAGGGTACGGCTTAGGATACGGGTTAGGGTACGGGTTAGGGTACGGCGTAGGGTATGGGTTAGGGTTAGGGTTAGGGTTAGGTTTAGGGTTAGGGTACGGCTTAGGGTACGGGTTAGGGTACGGGTTAGGGTACGGCGTAGGGTATAGGTTAGGGTTAGGGTTAGGGTTAGGGTACGGCTTAGGATACGGGTTAGGGTACGGGTGAGGGTACGGCGTAGCGTATGGGTTAGGGTTAGGGTTAGGGTTAGGGTACGGCTTAGGGTACGGGTTAGGGTACGGGTGAGGGTACGGCGTAGGGTATGGGTTAGGGTTAGGGTTAGGGTTAGGGTTAGTTTTAGGGTTAGGGATTGGTTTAGGGTTCGGGTTAGGATTAGCGTACGTGTTAGGGTTAGGGTTTGGGTTAGGGTTACGGTACGCGTTAGGGTTAGGGTATGGGTTAGGTTTAGGGTACACGTTAGGATTAGGGTATTTATTAAACCTATCCCACTCTCTAGATACCACTTAGCACGTAAAGGAATATTATTTGGGGTCCAGCCATGGAGAAGATTTTAGTCACTAGGATAAGATAAAGAATAAACACATTATAAAAAAATCACATTAGGATTTTCTTTTTAACCTGTTCCTTAAAACACTAGTGCTTAGGAAATCTAATGGAGGCAAAAGCAGTCAAGGGTAGTTTAGGGTTAGGGTTAGGGTTAGGGTTAGTGTTAGGGTTAGGGTACGGCTTAGGGTATGGGATAGGGTACGGGTGAGGGTACGGCGTAGGGTGGGGTTAGGGTTAGGGTTAGGGTTAGGGTACGGCTTAGGATACGGGTTAGGGTACGGGTGAGGGTATGGCGTAGCGTGTGGGTTAGGGTTAGGGTTAGGTTTAGGGTACGGCTTAGGATACGGGTTAGGGTACGGGTTAGGGTACGGCGTAGGGTATGGGTTAGGGTTAGGGTTAGGGTTAGGGTTAGCTTTAGGGTTAGGGATTGGTTTAGGGTATGGGTTAGGATTAGCGTACGTGTTAGGGTTAGGGTTTGGGTTAGGGTTAGGGTACGCGTTAGGGTTAGGGTATGGGTTAGTGTTAGGGTACACGTTAGGATTAGGGTATTTATTAAACCTATCCCACTCTCTAGATACCACTTAGCACGTAAAGGAATATTATTTGGGGTCCAGTCATGGAGAAGATTTTAGTCACTAGGATAAGATAAAGAATAAACACATTATAAAAAAATCACATTAGGATTTTCTTTTTAACCTGTTCCTTAAAACACTAGTGCTTAGGAAATCTAATGGAGGCAAAAGCAGTCAAGGGTAGTTTAGGGTTAGGGTTAGGGTTAGGGTTAGTGTTAGGGTTAAGGTACGACTTAGGGTATGGGATAGGGTACGGGTGAGGGTACGGCGTAGGGTAGGGTTAGGGTTAGGGTTAGGGTTAGGGTTAGGGTTAGGGTACGGGTGAGGGTACGGGTGAGGGTACTGCGTAGGGTATTGGTTAGGGTTAGGGTACGGTTTAGGATACGGGTTAGGGTACGGGTTAGGGTATGGGATAGGGTACGGGTGAGGGTACGGCGTAGGTTAGGGGTTAGGGTTAGAGTTAGGGTTAGGGTTACGGTTAGGGTTAGGGTACGGCTTAGGGTACGGGTGAGGGTACGGGTGAGGGTACTGCGTAGGGTATTGGTTAGGGTTAGGGTACGGCTTAGGATACGGGTTAGGGTACGGGTTAGGGTACGGCGTAGGGTATGGGTTAGGGTTAGGGATAGGGTTAGGGTACGGCTTAGGGTACGGGTGGGGGTACGGGTGAGGGTACGGCTTAGGGTATAGGTTAGGGTTAGGGTACGGCTTAAGATACGGGTTAGGATACGGGTGAGGGTACGGCGTAGCGTATGGGTTAGGGTTAGGGTTAGGGTTAGGGTACGTCTTAGGGTACGGGTTAGGGTACGGGTGAGGGTACGGCGTAGGGTATGGGTTAGGGTTATGGTTAGGGTTAGTTTTAGGGTTAGGGATTGGTTTAGGGTACGGATTAGTATTAGCGTACGTGTTAGGGTTATGGTTTGTGTTAGGGTTACGGTACGCGTTAGGGTTAGGGTATGGGTTAGGGTTAGGGTACACGTTAGGATTAGGGTATTTATTAAACATCTCCCACTATCTAGATACCACTTAGCACGTAAAGGAATATTATTTGGGGTCCAGCCATGGAGAAGATTTTAGTCACTAGGATAAGATAAAGAATAAACACATTATAAAAAAATCACATTAGGATTTTCTTTTTAACCTGTTCCTTAAAACACTAGTGCTTAGGAAATCTAATGGAGGCAAAAGCAGTCAAGGGTAGTTTAGGGTTAGGGTTAGGGTTAGTGTTAGTGTTAGGGTTAGTGTACTGCTTAGGGTATGGGATAGGGTACGGGTGAGGGTACGGCGTAGGGTAGGGGTTAGGGTTAGGGTTAGGGTTAGGGTACGGCTTAGGATACGGGTTAGGGTACGGGTGAGGGTACGGCGTAGCGTGTGGGTTAGGGTTAGGGTTAGGGTTAGGGTACGACTTAGGGTATGGGATAGGGTACGGGTGAGGGTACGGCGTAGGGTAGGGGTTAGGGTTAGGGTTAGGGTTAGGTTTAGGGTACGGCTTAGGGTACGGGTGAGGGTACGGGTGAGGGTACTGCGTAGGGTATTGGTTAGGGTTAGGGTACGGTTTAGGATACGGGTTAGTGTACGGGTTAGGGTATGGGATAGGGTACGGGTGAGGGTACGGCGTAGGGTAGGGGTTAGGGTTAGGGTTAGGGTTAGGGTTAGGGTTAGGGTTAGGGTACGGCTTAGGGTACGGGTGAGGGTACGGGTGAGGGTACTGCGTAGGGTATTGGTTAGGGTTAGGGTACGGCTTAGGATACGGGTTAGGGTACGTGTTAGGGTACGGCGTAGGGTATGTGTTAGGGTTAGGGTTAGGGTTAGGGTTAGGGTTAGGGTACGGCTTAGGGTACGGGTGAGGGTACGGGTGAGGGTACGGCTTAGGGTATAGGTTAGGGTTAGGGTACGGCTTAAGATACGGGTTAGGGTACGGGTGAGGGTACGGCGTAGCGTATGGTTTAGGGTTAGGGTTAGGGTACGGCTTAGGGTACGGGTTAGGGTACGGGTGAGGGTACGGCGTAGGGTATGGGTTAGGGTTAGGGTTAGGGTTAGGGTTAGGGTTAGGGTTAGGTTTAGGGTTAGGGTTAGGGTTAGTTTTAGGGTTAGGGATTGGTTTAGGGTACGGGTTAGGTTTAGCGTACGTGTTAGGGTTAGGGTTTGGGTTAGGGTTAGGGTACGGCTTAGGGTATGGGTTAGGGTACGGGTGAGGGTACGGCGTAGGGTATGGGTTAGGGTTAGGGTTAGGGTTAGGGTTAGTTTTAGGTTTAGGGATTGGTTTAGTGTACGGGTTAGGATTAGCGTACGTGTTAGGGTTAGGGTTTGGGTTAGGGTTAGGGTACGCGTTAGGGTTAGGGTATGGGTTAGGGTTAGGGTACACGTTAGGATTAGGGTATTTATTAAACCTATCCCACTCTCTAGATACCACTTAGCACGTAAAGGAATATTATTTGGGGTCCAGCCATGGAGAATATTTTAGTCACTAGGATAAGATAAAGAATAAACACATTATAAAAAAATCACATTAGGATTTTCTTTTTAACCTGTTCCTTAAAACACTAGTGCTTAGGAAATCTAATGGAGGCAAAAGCAGTCAAGGGTAGTTTAGGGTTAGGGTTAGGGTTAGGGTTAGTGTTAGGGTTAGGGTACGGCTTAGGGTATGGGATAGGGTACGGGTGAGGGTACGGCGTAGGGTAGGTGTTAGGGTTAGGGTTAGGGTACGGCTTAGGGTACGGGTGAGGGTACGGGTGAGGGTACGGGTGAGTGTACTGCGTAGGGTATTGGTTAGGGTTAGGGTACGGCTTAGGATACGGGTTAGGGTACGGGTGAGGGTACGACGTAGCGTATGGGTTAGGGTTAGGGTTAGGGTTAGGGTACGGCTTAGGGTACGGGTTAGGGTACGGGTGAGGGTACGGCGTAGGTTATGGGTTAGGGTTAGGGTTAGGGTTAGGGTTAGTTTTAGGGTTAGGGATTGGTTTAGGGTACGGGTTAGGATTAGCGTACGTGTTAGGGTTAGGGTTTGTGTTAGGGTTAGGCTACGCGTTAGGGTTAGGGTATGGGTAAGTGTTAGGGTACACGTTAGGATTAGGGTATTTATTAAACCTATCCCACTCTCTAGATACCACTTAGCACGTAAAGGAATATTATTTGGGGTCCAGCCATGGAGAAGATTTTAGTCACTAGGATAAGATAAAGAATAAACACATTATAAAAAAATCACATTAGGATTTTCTTTTTAACCTGTTCCTTAAAACCCTAGTGCTTAGGAAATCTAATGGAGGCAAAAGCAGTCAAGGGTAGTTTAGGGTTAGGGTTAGGGTTAGTGTTAGTGTTAGGGTTAGGGTACGGCTTAGGGTATGGGATAGGGTACGGGTGAGGGTACGGCGTAGGGTAGGGGTTAGGGTTAGGGTTAGGGTTAGGGTTAGGGTTAGGGTTAGGGTACGGCTTAGGGTACGGGTGAGGGTACGGGTGAGGGTACTGCGTAGGGTATTGGTTAGGGTTAGGGTACGGCTTAGGATATGGGTTAGGGTACGGGTGAGGGTACGGGTGAGGGTACTGCGTAGGGTATTGGTTAGGGTTAGGGTACGGCTTAGGGTACGGGTTAGGGTACGGGTGAGGGTACGGCGTAGGGTATAGGTTAGGTTTAGGGTTAGGGTTAGGGTACGTCTTAGGATACGGGTTAGGGTACGGGTGAGGGTACGGCGTAGCGTATGGGTTAGGTTTAGGGTTAGGGTTAGGGTACGTCTTAGGGTACGGGTTAGGGTACGGGTGAGGGTACGGCGTAGGGTATGGGTTAGGGTTAGGGTTAGGGTTAGGGTTAGTTTTAGGGTTAGGGATTGGTTTAGGGTACGGGTTAGGATTAGCGTACGTGTTAGGGTTAGGGTTTGGGTTAGGGTTAGGGTACGCGTTAGGGTTAGGGTTAGGGTACACGTTAGGTTTAGGGTATTTATTAAACCTATCCCACTCTCTAGATACCACTTAGCACGTAAAGGAATATTATTTGGGGTCCAGCCATGGAGAAGATTTTAGTCACTAGGATAAGATAAAGAATAAACACATTATAAAAAAATCACATTAGGATTTTCTTCTTAACCTGTTCCTTAAAACACTAGTGCTTAGGAAATCTAATGGAGGCAAAAGCAGTCAAGGGTAGTTTAGGGTTAGGGTTAGGGTTAGGGTTAGTGTTAGGGTTAGGGTACGGCTTAGGGTATGGGATAGGGTACGGGTGAGGGTACGGCGTAGGGTAGGGGTTAGGGTTAGGGTTAGGGTTAGGGTTAGGGTTAGGGTACGGCTTAGGGTACGGGTGAGGGTACGGGTGAGGGTACTGCGTAGGGTATTGGTTAGGGTTAGGGTACGGCTTAGGATACGGGTTAGGGTACGGGTTAGGGTACGGCGTAGGGTATGGGTTAGGGTTAGGGTTAGGGTTAGGGTTAGGGTTAGGGTACGGCTTAGGGTACGGGTTAGGGTACGGGTTAGGGTACGGCGTAGGGTATAGGTTAGGGTTAGGGTTAGGGTTAGGGTACGGCTTAGGATACGGGTTAGGGTACGGGTGAGGGTACGGCGTAGCGTATGGGTTAGGGTTAGGGTTAGGGTTAGGGTACGGCTTAGGGTACGGGTTAGGGTACGGGTGAGGGTACGGCGTAGGGTATGGGTTAGGGTTAGGGTTAGGGTTAGGGTTAGTTTTAGGGTTAGGGATTGGTTTAGGGTTCGGGTTAGGATTAGCGTACGTGTTAGGGTTAGGGTTTGGGTTAGGGTTACGGTACGCGTTAGGGTTAGGGTATGGGTTAGGTTTAGGGTACACGTTAGGATTAGGGTATTTATTAAACCTATCCCACTCTCTAGATACCACTTAGCACGTAAAGGAATATTATTTGGGGTCCAGCCATGGAGAAGATTTTAGTCACTAGGATAAGATAAAGAATAAACACATTATAAAAAAATCACATTAGGATTTTCTTTTTAACCTGTTCCTTAAAACACTAGTGCTTAGGAAATCTAATGGAGGCAAAAGCAGTCAAGGGTAGTTTAGGGTTAGGGTTAGGGTTAGGGTTAGTGTTAGGGTTAGGGTACGGCTTAGGGTATGGGATAGGGTACGGGTGAGGGTACGGCGTAGGGTGGGGTTAGGGTTAGGGTTAGGGTTAGGGTACGGCTTAGGATACGGGTTAGGGTACGGGTGAGGGTATGGCGTAGCGTGTGGGTTAGGGTTAGGGTTAGGTTTAGGGTACGGCTTAGGATACGGGTTAGGGTACGGGTTAGGGTACGGCGTAGGGTATGGGTTAGGGTTAGGGTTAGGGTTAGGGTTAGCTTTAGGGTTAGGGATTGGTTTAGGGTATGGGTTAGGATTAGCGTACGTGTTAGGGTTAGGGTTTGGGTTAGGGTTAGGGTACGCGTTAGGGTTAGGGTATGGGTTAGTGTTAGGGTACACGTTAGGATTAGGGTATTTATTAAACCTATCCCACTCTCTAGATACCACTTAGCACGTAAAGGAATATTATTTGGGGTCCAGTCATGGAGAAGATTTTAGTCACTAGGATAAGATAAAGAATAAACACATTATAAAAAAATCACATTAGGATTTTCTTTTTAACCTGTTCCTTAAAACACTAGTGCTTAGGAAATCTAATGGAGGCAAAAGCAGTCAAGGGTAGTTTAGGGTTAGGGTTAGGGTTAGGGTTAGTGTTAGGGTTAAGGTACGACTTAGGGTATGGGATAGGGTACGGGTGAGGGTACGGCGTAGGGTAGGGGTTAGGGTTAGGGTTAGGGTTAGGGTTAGGGTTAGGGTACGGGTGAGGGTACGGGTGAGGGTACTGCGTAGGGTATTGGTTAGGGTTAGGGTACGGTTTAGGATACGGGTTAGGGTACGGGTTAGGGTATGGGATAGGGTACGGGTGAGGGTACGGCGTAGGTTAGGGGTTAGGGTTAGAGTTAGGGTTAGGGTTACGGTTAGGGTTAGGGTACGGCTTAGGGTACGGGTGAGGGTACGGGTGAGGGTACTGCGTAGGGTATTGGTTAGGGTTAGGGTACGGCTTAGGATACGGGTTAGGGTACGGGTTAGGGTACGGCGTAGGGTATGGGTTAGGGTTAGGGATAGGGTTAGGGTACGGCTTAGGGTACGGGTGGGGGTACGGGTGAGGGTACGGCTTAGGGTATAGGTTAGGGTTAGGGTACGGCTTAAGATACGGGTTAGGATACGGGTGAGGGTACGGCGTAGCGTATGGGTTAGGGTTAGGGTTAGGGTTAGGGTACGTCTTAGGGTACGGGTTAGGGTACGGGTGAGGGTACGGCGTAGGGTATGGGTTAGGGTTATGGTTAGGGTTAGTTTTAGGGTTAGGGATTGGTTTAGGGTACGGATTAGTATTAGCGTACGTGTTAGGGTTATGGTTTGTGTTAGGGTTACGGTACGCGTTAGGGTTAGGGTATGGGTTAGGGTTAGGGTACACGTTAGGATTAGGGTATTTATTAAACATCTCCCACTATCTAGATACCACTTAGCACGTAAAGGAATATTATTTGGGGTCCAGCCATGGAGAAGATTTTAGTCACTAGGATAAGATAAAGAATAAACACATTATAAAAAAATCACATTAGGATTTTCTTTTTAACCTGTTCCTTAAAACACTAGTGCTTAGGAAATCTAATGGAGGCAAAAGCAGTCAAGGGTAGTTTAGGGTTAGGGTTAGGGTTAGTGTTAGTGTTAGGGTTAGTGTACTGCTTAGGGTATGGGATAGGGTACGGGTGAGGGTACGGCGTAGGGTAGGGGTTAGGGTTAGGGTTAGGGTTAGGGTACGGCTTAGGATACGGGTTAGGGTACGGGTGAGGGTACGGCGTAGCGTGTGGGTTAGGGTTAGGGTTAGGGTTAGGGTACGACTTAGGGTATGGGATAGGGTACGGGTGAGGGTACGGCGTAGGGTAGGGGTTAGGGTTAGGGTTAGGGTTAGGTTTAGGGTACGGCTTAGGGTACGGGTGAGGGTACGGGTGAGGGTACTGCGTAGGGTATTGGTTAGGGTTAGGGTACGGTTTAGGATACGGGTTAGTGTACGGGTTAGGGTATGGGATAGGGTACGGGTGAGGGTACGGCGTAGGGTAGGGGTTAGGGTTAGGGTTAGGGTTAGGGTTAGGGTTAGGGTTAGGGTACGGCTTAGGGTACGGGTGAGGGTACGGGTGAGGGTACTGCGTAGGGTATTGGTTAGGGTTAGGGTACGGCTTAGGATACGGGTTAGGGTACGTGTTAGGGTACGGCGTAGGGTATGTGTTAGGGTTAGGGTTAGGGTTAGGGTTAGGGTTAGGGTACGGCTTAGGGTACGGGTGAGGGTACGGGTGAGGGTACGGCTTAGGGTATAGGTTAGGGTTAGGGTACGGCTTAAGATACGGGTTAGGGTACGGGTGAGGGTACGGCGTAGCGTATGGTTTAGGGTTAGGGTTAGGGTACGGCTTAGGGTACGGGTTAGGGTACGGGTGAGGGTACGGCGTAGGGTATGGGTTAGGGTTAGGGTTAGGGTTAGGGTTAGGGTTAGGGTTAGGTTTAGGGTTAGGGTTAGGGTTAGTTTTAGGGTTAGGGATTGGTTTAGGGTACGGGTTAGGTTTAGCGTACGTGTTAGGGTTAGGGTTTGGGTTAGGGTTAGGGTACGGCTTAGGGTATGGGTTAGGGTACGGGTGAGGGTACGGCGTAGGGTATGGGTTAGGGTTAGGGTTAGGGTTAGGGTTAGTTTTAGGTTTAGGGATTGGTTTAGTGTACGGGTTAGGATTAGCGTACGTGTTAGGGTTAGGGTTTGGGTTAGGGTTAGGGTACGCGTTAGGGTTAGGGTATGGGTTAGGGTTAGGGTACACGTTAGGATTAGGGTATTTATTAAACCTATCCCACTCTCTAGATACCACTTAGCACGTAAAGGAATATTATTTGGGGTCCAGCCATGGAGAATATTTTAGTCACTAGGATAAGATAAAGAATAAACACATTATAAAAAAATCACATTAGGATTTTCTTTTTAACCTGTTCCTTAAAACACTAGTGCTTAGGAAATCTAATGGAGGCAAAAGCAGTCAAGGGTAGTTTAGGGTTAGGGTTAGGGTTAGGGTTAGTGTTAGGGTTAGGGTACGGCTTAGGGTATGGGATAGGGTACGGGTGAGGGTACGGCGTAGGGTAGGTGTTAGGGTTAGGGTTAGGGTACGGCTTAGGGTACGGGTGAGGGTACGGGTGAGGGTACGGGTGAGTGTACTGCGTAGGGTATTGGTTAGGGTTAGGGTACGGCTTAGGATACGGGTTAGGGTACGGGTGAGGGTACGACGTAGCGTATGGGTTAGGGTTAGGGTTAGGGTTAGGGTACGGCTTAGGGTACGGGTTAGGGTACGGGTGAGGGTACGGCGTAGGTTATGGGTTAGGGTTAGGGTTAGGGTTAGGGTTAGTTTTAGGGTTAGGGATTGGTTTAGGGTACGGGTTAGGATTAGCGTACGTGTTAGGGTTAGGGTTTGTGTTAGGGTTAGGCTACGCGTTAGGGTTAGGGTATGGGTAAGTGTTAGGGTACACGTTAGGATTAGGGTATTTATTAAACCTATCCCACTCTCTAGATACCACTTAGCACGTAAAGGAATATTATTTGGGGTCCAGCCATGGAGAAGATTTTAGTCACTAGGATAAGATAAAGAATAAACACATTATAAAAAAATCACATTAGGATTTTCTTTTTAACCTGTTCCTTAAAACCCTAGTGCTTAGGAAATCTAATGGAGGCAAAAGCAGTCAAGGGTAGTTTAGGGTTAGGGTTAGGGTTGGTGTTAGTGTTAGGGTTAGGGTACGGCTTAGGGTATGGGATAGGGTACGGGTGAGGGTACGGCGTAGGGTAGGGGTTAGGGTTAGGGTTAGGGTTAGGGTTAGGGTTAGGGTTAGGGTACGGCTTAGGGTACGGGTGAGGGTACGGGTGAGGGTACTGCGTAGGGTATTGGTTAGGGTTAGGGTACGGCTTAGGATATGGGTTAGGGTACGGGTGAGGGTACGGGTGAGGGTACTGCGTAGGGTATTGGTTAGGGTTAGGGTACGGCTTAGGGTACGGGTTAGGGTACGGGTGAGGGTACGGCGTAGGGTATAGGTTAGGTTTAGGGTTAGGGTTAGGGTACGTCTTAGGATACGGGTTAGGGTACGGGTGAGGGTACGGCGTAGCGTATGGGTTAGGTTTAGGGTTAGGGTTAGGGTACGTCTTAGGGTACGGGTTAGGGTACGGGTGAGGGTACGGCGTAGGGTATGGGTTAGGGTTAGGGTTAGGGTTAGGGTTAGTTTTAGGGTTAGGGATTGGTTTAGGGTACGGGTTAGGATTAGCGTACGTGTTAGGGTTAGGGTTTGGGTTAGGGTTAGGGTACGCGTTAGGGTTAGGGTTAGGGTACACGTTAGGTTTAGGGTATTTATTAAACCTATCCCACTCTCTAGATACCACTTAGCACGTAAAGGAATATTATTTGGGGTCCAGCCATGGAGAAGATTTTAGTCACTAGGATAAGATAAAGAATAAACACATTATAAAAAAATCACATTAGGATTTTCTTTTTAACCTGTTCCTTAAAACACTAGTGCTTAGGAAATCTAATGGAGGCAAAAGCAGTCAAGGGTAGTTTAGGGTTAGGGTTAGGGTTAGGGTTAGTGTTAGGGTTAGGGTACGGCTTAGGGTATGGGATAGGGTACGGGTGAGGGTACGGCGTAGGGTAGGGGTTAGGGTTAGGGTTAGGGTTAGGGTTAGGGTTAGGGTACGGCTTAGGGTACGGGTGAGGGTACGGGTGAGGGTACTGCGTAGGGTATAGGTTAGGGTTAGGGTACGGCTTAGGATACGGGTTAGGGTACGGGTTAGGGTACGGCGTAGGGTATGGGTTAGGGTTAGGGTTAGGGTTAGGGTTAGGGTTAGGGTACGGCTTAGGGTACGGGTTAGGGTACGGGTTAGGGTACGGCGTAGGGTATAGGTTAGGGTTAGGGTTAGGGTTAGGGTACGGCTTAGGATACGGGTTAGGGTACGGGTGAGGGTACGGCGTAGCGTATGGGTTAGGGTTAGGGTTAGGGTTAGGGTACGGCTTAGGGTACGGGTTAGGGTACGGGTGAGGGTACGGCGTAGGGTATGGGTTAGGGTTAGGGTTAGGGTTAGGGTTAGTTTTAGGGTTAGGGATTGGTTTAGGGTACGGGTTAGGATTAGCGTACGTGTTAGGGTTAGGGTTTGGGTTAGGGTTACGGTACGCGTTAGGGTTAGGGTATGGGTTAGGTTTAGGGTACACGTTAGGATTAGGGTATTTATTAAACCTATCCCACTCTCTAGATACCACTTAGCACGTAAAGGAATATTATTTGGGGTCCAGCCATGGAGAAGATTTTAGTCACTAGGATAAGATAAAGAATAAACACATTATAAAAAAATCACATTAGGATTTTCTTTTTAACCTGTTCCTTAAAACACTAGTGCTTAGGAAATCTAATGGAGGCAAAAGCAGTCAAGGGTAGTTTAGGGTTAGGGTTAGGGTTAGGGTTAGTGTTAGGGTTAGGGTACGGCTTAGGGTATGGGATAGGGTACGGGTGAGGGTACGGCGTAGGGTGGGGTTAGGGTTAGGGTTAGGGTTAGGGTACGGCTTAGGATACGGGTTAGGGTACGGGTGAGGGTATGGCGTAGCGTGTGGGTTAGGGTTAGGGTTAGGTTTAGGGTACGGCTTAGGATACGGGTTAGGGTACGGGTTAGGGTACGGCGTAGGGTATGGGTTAGGGTTAGGGTTAGGGTTAGGGTTAGCTTTAGGGTTAGGGATTGGTTTAGGGTATGGGTTAGGATTAGCGTACGTGTTAGGGTTAGGGTTTGGGTTAGGGTTAGGGTACGCGTTAGGGTTAGGGTATGGGTTAGTGTTAGGGTACACGTTAGGATTAGGGTATTTATTAAACCTATCCCACTCTCTAGATACCACTTAGCACGTAAAGGAATATTATTTGGGGTCCAGTCATGGAGAAGATTTTAGTCACTAGGATAAGATAAAGAATAAACACATTATAAAAAAATCACATTAGGATTTTCTTTTTAACCTGTTCCTTAAAACACTAGTGCTTAGGAAATCTAATGGAGGCAAAAGCAGTCAAGGGTAGTTTAGGGTTAGGGTTAGGGTTAGGGTTAGTGTTAGGGTTAAGGTACGACTTAGGGTATGGGATAGGGTACGGGTGAGGGTACGGCATAGGGTAGGGGTTAGGGTTAGGGTTAGGGTTAGGGTTAGGGTTAGGGTACGGGTGAGGGTACGGGTGAGGGTACTGCGTAGGGTATTGGTTAGGGTTAGGGTACGGTTTAGGATACGGGTTAGGGTACGGGTTAGGGTATGGGATAGGGTACGGGTGAGGGTACGGCGTAGGTTAGGGGTTAGGGTTAGAGTTAGGGTTAGGGTTAGGGTTAGGGTTAGGGTACGGCTTAGGGTACGGGTGAGGGTACGGGTGAGGGTACTGCGTAGGGTATTGGTTAGGGTGAGGGTACGGCTTAGGATACGGGTTAGGGTACGGGTTAGGGTACGGCGTAGGGTATGGGTTAGGGTTAGGGATAGGGTTAGGGTACGGCTTAGGGTACGGGTGGGGGTACGGGTGAGGGTACGGCTTAGGGTATAGGTTAGGGTTAGGGTACGGCTTAAGATACGGGTTAGGATACGGGTGAGGGTACGGCGTAGCGTATGGGTTAGGGTTAGGGTTAGGGTTAGGGTACGTCTTAGGGTACGGGTTAGGGTACGGGTGAGGGTACGGCGTAGGGTATGGGTTAGGGTTATGGTTAGGGTTAGTTTTAGGGTTAGGGATTGGTTTAGGGTACGGATTAGTATTAGCGTACGTGTTAGGGTTATGGTTTGGGTTAGGGTTACGGTACGCGTTAGGGTTAGGGTATGGGTTAGGGTTAGGGTACACGTTAGGATTAGGGTATTTATTAAACATCTCCCACTATCTAGATACCACTTAGCACGTAAAGGAATATTATTTGGGGTCCAGCCATGGAGAAGATTTTAGTCACTAGGATAAGATAAAGAATAAACACATTATAAAAAAATCACATTAGGATTTTCTTTTTAACCTGTTCCTTAAAACACTAGTGCTTAGGAAATCTAATGGAGGCAAAAGCAGTCAAGGGTAGTTTAGGGTTAGGGTTAGGGTTAGTGTTAGTGTTAGGGTTAGTGTACGGCTTAGGGTATGGGATAGGGTACGGGTGAGGGTACGGCGTAGGGTAGGGGTTAGGGTTAGGGTTAGGGTTAGGGTACGGCTTAGGATACGGGTTAGGGTACGGGTGAGGGTACGGCGTAGCGTGTGGGTTAGGGTTAGGGTTAGGGTTAGGGTACGGCTTAGGGTACGGGTTAGGGTACGGGTGAGGGTACGTCGTAGGGTATGGGTTAGGGTTAGGGTTAGGGTTAGGGTTAGTTTTAGGGTTAGGGATTGGTTTAGGGTACGGGTTAGGATTAGCGTACATGTTAGGGTTAGGGTTTGGGTTAGGGTTAGGTTACGCGTTAGGGTTAGGGTATGGGTTAGGGTTAGGGTACACGTTAGGATTAGGGTATTTATTAAAACTATCCCACTCTCTAGATACCACTTAGCACGTAAAGGAATATTATTTGGGGTCCAGCCATGGAGAAGATTTTAGTCACTAGGATAAGATAAAGAATAAACACATTATAAAAAAATCACATTAGGATTTTCTTTTTAACCTGTTCCTTAAAACACTAGTGCTTAGGAAATCTAATGGAGGCAAAAGCAGTCAAGGGTAGTTTAGGGTTAGGGTTAGGGTTAGGGTTAGTGTTAGGGTTAGGGTACGGCTTAGGGTATGGGATAGGGTACGGGTGAGGGTACGGCGTAGGGTAGGGGTTAGGGTTAGGGTTAGGGTTAGGGTACAGCTTAGGATACGGGTTAGGGTACGGGTGAGGGTACGGCGTAGCGTGTGGGTTAGGGTTAGGGTTAGGTTTAGGGTACGGCTTAGGATACGGGTTAGGGTACGGGTTAGGGTACGGCGTAGGGTATGGGTTAGGGTTAGGGTTAGGGTTAGGGTTAGTTTTAGGGTTAGGGAATGGTTTAGGGTATGGGTTAGGATTAGCGTACGTGTTAGGGTTAGGGTTTGGGTTAGGGTTAGGGTACGCATTAGGGTTAGGGTATGGGTTAGGGTTAGGGTACACGTTAGGATTAGGGTAATTATTAAACCTATCCCACTCTCTAGATACCGCTTAGCACGTAAAGGAATATTATTTGGGGTCCAGTCATGGAGAAGATTTTAGTCACTAGGATAAGATAAAGAATAAACACATTATAAAAAAATCACATTAGGATTTTCTTTTTAACCTGTTCCTTAAAACACTAGTGCTTAGGAAATCTAATGGAGGCAAAAGCAGTCAAGGGTAGTTTAGGGTTAGGGTTAGGGTTAGGGTTAGTGTTAGGGTTAGGGTACGACTTAGGGTATGGTATAGGGTACGGGTGAGGTTACGGCGTAGGGTAGGGGTTAGGGTTAGGGTTAGGGTTAGGGTACGGCTTAGGGTACGGGTGAGGGTACGGGTGAGGGTACTGCGTAGGGTATTGGTTAGGGTTAGGGTACGGTTTAGGATACGGTTTAGGGTACGGGTTAGGGTATGGGATAGGGTACGGGTGAGGGTACGGCGTAGGGTAGGGGTTAGGGTTAGGGTTAGGGTTAGGGTTAGGGTTAGCGTTAGGGTACGGCTTAGGGTACGGGTGAGGGTACGGGTGAGGGTACTGCGTAGGGTATTGGTTAGGGTTAGGGTACGGCTTAGGATACGGGTTAGGGTACGGGTTAGGGTACGGCGTAGGGTATGGGTTAGGGTTAGGGTTAGGGTTAGGGTTAGGGTTAGGGTACGGCTTAGGGTACGGGTGAGGGTACGGGTGAGGGTACGGCTTAGGGTATAGGTTAGGGTTAGGGTACGGCTTAAGATACGGGTTAGGGTACGGGTGAGGGTACGGCGTAGCGTATGGGTTAGGGTTAGGGTTAGGGTTAGGGTACGGCTTAGGGTACGGGTTAGGGTAAGGGTGAGGGTACGGCGTAGGGTATGGGTTAGGGTTAGGGTTAGGGTTAGTTTTAGGCTTAGGGATTGGTTTAGGGTACGGATTAGTATTAGCGTACGTGTTAGGGTTATGGTTTGGGTTAGGGTTAGGGTACGCGTTAGGGTTAGGGTATGGGTTAGGGTTAGGGTACACGTTAGGATTAGGGTATTTATTAAACATCTCCCACTATCTAGATACCACTTAGCACGTAAAGGAATATTATTTGGGGTCCAGCCATGGAGAAGATTTTAGTCACTAGGATAAGATAAAGAATAAACACATTATAAAAAAATCACATTAGGATTTTCTTTTTAACCTGTTCCTTAAAACACTAGTGCTTAGGAAATCTAATGGAGGCAAAAGCAGTCAAGGGTAGTTTAGGGTTAGGGTTAGGGTTAGTGTTAGTGTTAGGGTTAGGGTACGGCTTAGGGTATGGGATAGGGTACGGGTGACGGTACGGCGTAGGGTAGGGGTTAGGGTTAGGGTTAGGGTTAGGGTACGGCTTAGGATACGGGTTAGGGTACGGGTGAGGGTACGGCGTAGCGTGTGGGTTAGGGTTAGGGTTAGGGTTAGGGTACGGCTTAGGGTACGGGTTAGGGTACGGGTGAGGGTACGGCGTAGGGTATGGGTTAGGGTTAGGGTTAGGGTTAGGGTTAGTTTTAGGGTTAGGGATTGGTTTAGGGTACGGGTTAGGATTAGCGTACGTGTTAGTGTTAGGGTTTGGGTTAGGGTTAGGTTACGCGTTAGGGTTAGGGTATGGGTTAGGGTTAGGGTAGACGTTAGGATTAGGGTATTTATTAAACCTATCCCACTCTCTAGATACCACTTAGCACGTAAAGGAATATTATTTGGGGTCCAGCCATGGAGAAGATTTTAGTCACTAGGATAAGATAAAGAATAAACACATTATAAAACAATCACAGTAGGATTTTCTTTTTAACCTGTTCCTTAAAACACTAGTGCTTAAGAAATCTAATGGAGGCAAAAGCAGTCAAGGGTAGTTTAGGGTTAGGGTTAGGGTTAGGGTTAGTGTTAGGGTTTGGGTACGGCTTAGGGTATGGGATAGGGTACAGGTGAGGGTACGGCGTAGGGTAGGGGTTAGGGTTAGGGTTAGGGTTAGGGTACGGCTTAGGGTACGCGTGAGGGTACGGGTGAGGGTACTGCGTAGGGTATTGGTTAGGGTTAGGGTACGGCTTAGGATACGGGTTAGGGTACGGGTTAGTGTACGGCGTAGGGTATGGGTTAGGGTTAGGGTTAGGGTTAGGGTTAGGGTTAGGGTACGGCTTAGGGTACGGGTGAGGGTACGGGTGAGGGTACGGCGTAGGGTATAGGTTAGGGATAGGGTTAGGGTTAGGGTACGGCTTAGGATACGGGTTAGGGTACGGGTGAGGGTACGGCGTAGCGTGTGGCTGAGGGTTAGGGTTAGGGTTAAGGTACGGATTAGGGTACGGGTTAGGGTACGGGTGAGGGTACGGCGTAGGGTATGGGTTAGGGTTAGGGTTAGGGTTAGGGTTAGTTTTAGGGTTAGGGATTGGTTTAGGGTACGGGTTAGGATTAGCGTACGTGTTAGGGTTAGGGTTTGGGTTAGGGTTAGGGTACGCGTTAGGGTTAGGGTATGGGTTAGGGTTAGGGTACACGTTAGGATTAGGGTATTTATTAAACCTATCCCACTCTCTAGATACCACTTAGCACGTAAAGGAATATTATTTGGGGTCCAGCCATGGAGAAGATTTTAGTCACTAGGATAAGATAAAGAATAAACACATTATAAAAAAATCACATTAGGATTTTCTTTTTAACCTGTTCCTTAAAACACTAGTGCTTAGGAAATCTAATGGAGGCAAAAGCAGTCAAGGGTAGTTTAGGGTTAGGGTTAGGGTTAGGGTTAGTGTTAGGGTTAGGGTACGGCTTAGGGTATGGGATAGGGTACGGGTGAGGGTACGGCGAAGGGTAGGGATTAGGGTTAGGGTTAGGGTTAGGGTACGGCTTAGGATACGGGTTAGGGTACGGGTGAGGGTACGGCGTAGGGTATGGGTTAGGGTTAGGGTTAGGGTTAGGGTTAGTTTTAGGGTTAGGGATTGGTTTAGGCTACGGGTTAGGATTAGCGTACGTGTTAGGGTTAGGGTTTGGGTTAGGGTTACGGTACGTGTTAGGGTTAGGGTATGGGTTAGGGTTAGGGTACACGTTAGGATTAGGGTATTTATTAAACCTATCCCACTCTCTAGATACCACTTAGCACGTAAAGGAATATTATTTGGGGTCCAGCCATGGAGAAGATTTTAGTCACTAGGATAAGATAAAGAATAAACACATTATAAAAAAATCACATTAGGATTTTCTTTTTAACCTGTTCCTTAAAACACTAGTGCTTAGGAAATCTAATGGAGGCAAAAGCAGTCAAGGGTAGTTTAGGGTTAGGGTTAGGGTTAGGGTTAGTGTTAGGGTTAGGGTACGGCTTAGGGTATGGGATAGGGTACGGGTGAGGGTACGGCGTAGGGTAGGGTTAGGGTTAGGGTTAGGGTTAGGGTACGGCTTAGGGTACGGGTGAGGGTACGGGTGAGGGTACTGCATAGGGTATTGGTTAGGGTTATGGTACGGCTTAGGATACGGGTTAGGGTACGGGTGAGGGTACGGCGTAGGGTATGGGTTAGGGTTAGGGTTAGGGTTAGGGTTAGGGTTAGGGTACGGCTTAGGGTATGGGTTAGGTTACGGGTGAGGGTACGGCGTAGGGTATAGGTTAGGGTTAGGGTTAGGGTTAGGGTACGGCTTAGGATACGGGTTAGGGTACGGGTGAGGGTACGGCGTAGCATATGGGTTAGGGTTAGGGTTAGGGTTAGGGTACGGCTTAGGGTACGGGTGAGGGTATGGCGTAGTGTATGGGTTAGGGTTAGGGTTAGGGTTAGGGTTAGTTTTAGGGTTAGGGATTGGTTTAGGGTACGGGTTAGGATTAGCGTACGTGTTAGGTTTAGGGTTTGGGTTAGGGTTAGGGTACGCGTTAGGGTTAGGGTATGGGTTAGGGTTAGGGTACACGTTAGGATTAGGGTATTTATTAAACCTATCCCACTCTCTAGATACCACTTAGCACGTAAAGGAATATTATTTGGGGTCCAGCCATGGAGAAGATTTTAGTCACTAGGATAAGATAAAGAATAAACACATTATAAAAAAATCACATTAGGATTTTCTTTTTAACCTGTTCCTTAAAACACTAGTGCTTAGGAAATCTAATGGAGTCAAAAGCAGTCAAGGGTAGTTTAGGGTTAGGGTTAGGGTTAGGGTTAGTGTTAGGGTTAGGGTACGGCTTAGGGTATGGGATAGGGTACGGGTGAGGGTACGGCGTAGGGTAGGGGTTAGGGTTAGGGTTAGGGTTAGGGTTAGGGTTAGGGTTAGGGTACGGGTGAGGGTACGGGTGAGGGTACTGCGTAGGGTATTGGTTAGGGTTAGGGTACGGCCTAGGATACGGGTTAGGGTACGGGTTAGGGTACGGCGTAGTGTATGGGTTAGGGTTAGGGTTAGGGTTAGGTTTAGGGTACGGGTTAGGGTACGGGTGAGGGTACGGCGTAGGGTATAGGTTAGGGTTAGGGTTAGGGTTAGGGTACGGCTTAGGATACGGGTTAGGGTACGGGTGAGGGTACGGGGTAGCGTATGGGTTATGGTTAGGGTACGTCTTAGGGTATGGGTTAGGGTATGGGTGAGGGTATGGCGTAGGGTATAGGTTAGGGTTAGGGTTAGGGTTAGGGTACGGCTTAGGATACGGGTGAGGGTACGGGTGAGTGTACGGCGTAGCGTGTGGCTGAGGGTTAGGGTTAGGGTTAAGGTACGGATTAGGGTACGGGTTAGGGTACGGGTGAGGGTACGGCGTAGGGTATGGTTTAGGGTTAGGGTTAGGGTTAGGGTTAGTTTTAGGGTTAGGGATTGGTTTAGGGTACGGGTTAGGATTAGCGTACGTGTTAGGCTTAGGGTTTGGGTTAGGGTTAGGGTACGCGTTAGGGTTAGGGTATGGGTTAGGGTTAGGGTACACGTTAGGATTAGGGTATTTATTAAACCTATCCCACTCTCTAGATACCACTTAGCACGTAAAGGAATATTATTTGGGGTCCAGCCATGGAGAAGATTTTAGTCACTAGGATAAGATAAAGAATAAACACATTATAAAAAAATCACATTAGGATTTTCTTTTTAACCTGTTCCTTAAAACACTAGTGCTTAGGAAATCTAATGGAGGCAAAAGCAGTCAAGGGTAGTTTAGGGTTAGGGTTAGGGTTAGGGTTAGGGTTAGTGTTAGGGTTAGGGTACGGCTTAGGGTATGGGATAGGGTACGGGTGAGGGTACGGCGAAGGGTAGGGGTTAGGGTTAAGGTTAGGGTTAGGGTACGGCTTAGGATACGGGTTAGGGTACGGGTGAGGGTACGGTGTAGCGTGTGGGTTAGGGTTAGGGTTAGGGTTAGTGTACGGCTTAGGATACGGGTTAGGGTACGGGTGAGGGTACGGCGTAGGGTATGGGTTAGGGTTAGGGTTAGGGTTAGGTTTAGGGTTAGGGTACGGCTTAGGGTACGGTTAGGGTACGGGTGAGGGTACGGCGTAGGGTATAGGTTAGGGTTAGGGTTAGGGTTAGGGTACGTCTTAGGATACGGGTTAGGGTACGGGTGAGGGTACGGCGTAGCGTATGGGTTAGGGTTAGTGTTAGGGTTAGGGTACGTCTTAGGGTACGGGTTAGGGTACGGGTGAGGGTACGGCGTAGGGTATGGGTTAGGGTTAGTGTTAGGGTTAGGGTTAGTTTTAGGGTTAGGATTGGTTTAGGGTACGGGTTAGGATTAGCGTACGTGTTAGGGTTAGGGTTTGGGTTAGGGTTAGGGTACGCGTTAGGGTTAGGGTTAGGGTACACGTTAGGATTAGGGTATTTATTAAACCTATCCCACTCTCTAGATACCACTTAGCACGTAAAGGAATATTATTTGGGGTCCAGCCATGGAGAAGATTTTAGTCACTAGGATAAGATAAAGAATAAACACATTATAAAAAAATCAAATTAGGATTTTCTTTTTAACCTGTTCCTTAAAACACTAGTGCTTAAGAAATCTAATGGAGGCAAAAGCAGTCAAGGGTAGTTTAGGGTTAGGGTTAGGGTTAGGGTTAGTGTTAGGGTTAGGGTACGGCTTAGGGTATGGGATAGGGTACGGGTGAGGGTACGGCGTAGGGTAGGGGTTAGGGTTAGGGTTAGGGTTAGGGTACGGCTTAGGATACGGGTTAGGGTATGGGTGAGGGTACGGCGTAGCGTATGGGTTAGGGTTAGGGTTAGGGTTAGGTTACGGCTCAGGGTACGGGTTAGGGTACGGGTGAGGGTAGGGCGTAGCGTGTGGGTTAGGGTTAGGGTTAGGTTTAGGGTACGGCTTAGGATACGGGTTAGGGTACGGGTTAGGGTACGGGTGAGGGTACTGCGTAGGGTATTGGTTAGGGTTATGGTACGGCTTAGGATACGGGTTAGGGTAAGGGTTAGGGTACGGCGTAGGGTATGGGTTAGGGTTAGGGTTAGGGTTAGGGTTAGGGTTAGGGTACGGCTTAGGGTATGGGTTAGGGTACGGGTGAGGGTACGGCGTAGGGTATAGGTTAGGGTTAGGGTTAGGGTTAAGGTACGGCTTAGGATACGGGTTAGGGTACGGGTGAGGGTACGGCGTAGCATATGGGTTAGGGTTAGGGTTAGGGTTAGGGTACGGCTTAGGGTACGGGTTAGGGTACGGGTGAGGGTATGGCGTAGGGTATGGGTTAGGGTTAGGGTTAGGTTTAGGGTACGGCTTAGGGTACGGGTGAGGGTACGGGTGAGGGTACGGCTTAGGGTATAGGTTAGGGTTAGGGTACGGCTTAAGATACGGGTTAGGGTACGGGTGAGGGTACGGCGTAGCGTATGGGTTAGGGTTAGGGTTAGGGTTAGGGTACGGCTTAGGGTACGGGTTAGGGTATGGGTGAGGGTACGGCGTAGGGTATGGGTTAGGGTTAGGGTTAAGGTTAGGGTTAGTTTTAGGGTTAAGGATTGGTTTAGGGTACGGATTAGTATTAGCGTACGTGTTAGGGTTATGGTTTGGGTTAGGGTTAGGGTACGCGTTAGGGTTAGGGTTAGGGTACACATTAGGATTAGGGTATTTATTAAACATCTCCCACTATCTAGATACCACTTAGCACGTAAAGGAATATTATTTGGGGTCCAGCCATGGAGAAGATTTTAGTCACTAGGATAAGATAAAGAATAAACACATTATAAAAAAATCACATTAGGATTTTCTTTTTAACCTGTTCCTTAAAACACTAGTGCTTAGGAAATCTAATGGAGGCAAAAGCAGTCAAGGGTAGTTTAGGGTTAGGGTTAGGGTTAGTGTTAGTGTTAGGGTTAGGGTACGGCTTAGGGTATGGGATAGGGTACGGGTGAGGGTACTGCGTAGGGTAGAGGTTAGGGTTAGGGTTAGGGTTAGGGTACAGCTTAGGATACGGGTTAGGGTACGGGTGAGGGTACGGCGTAGCGTGTGGGTTAGGGTTAGGGTTAGGTTTAGGGTACGGCTTAGGGTACGGGTTAGGGTACGGGTGAGGGTACGGCGTAGGGTATGGGTTAGGGTTAGGGTTAGGGTTAGGGTTAGTTTTAGGGTTAGGGATTGGTTTAGGGTACGGGTTAGGATTAGCGTACGTGTTAGGGTTAGGGTTTGGGTTAGGGTTAGGTTACGCGTTAGGGTTAGGGTATGGGTTAGGGTTAGGGTACACGTTAGGATTAGGGTATTTATTAAACCTATCCCACTCTCTAGATACCACTTAGCACGTAAAGGAATATTATTTGTGGTCCAGCCATGGAGAAGATTTTAGTCACTAGGATAAGATAAACAATAAACACATTATAAAAAAATCACATTAGGATTTTCTTTTTAACCTGTTCCTTAAAACACTAGTGCTTAGGAAATCTAATGGAGGCAAAAGCAGTCAAGGGTAGTTTAGGGTTAGGGTTAGGGTTAGGGTTAGTGTTAGGGTTAGGGTACGGCTTAGGGTATGGGATAGGGTACAGGTGAGGGTACGGCGTAGGGTAGGGGTTAGGGTTAGGGTTAGGGTTAGGGTACGGCTTAGGGTACGCGTGAGGGTACAGGTGAGGGTACTGCGTAGGGTATTGGTTAGGGTTAGGGTACGGTTTAGGATACGGGTTAGGGTACGGGTTAGTGTACGGCGTAGGGTATGGGTTAGGGTTAGGGTTAGGGTTAGGGTTAGGGTTACGGTACGGCTTAGGGTACGGGTGAGGGTACGGGTGAGGGTACGGCGTAGGGTATAGGTTAGGGTTAGGGTTAGGGTTAGGGTACGGCTTAGGATACGGGTTAGGGTACGGGTGAGGGTACGGCGAAGCGTATGGGTTATGGTTAGGGTACGGCTTAGGGCATGGGTTAGGGTTAGGGTTAGGGTTAGGGTACGGCTTAGGATACGGGGTAGGGTACGGGTGAGGGTATGGCGTAGCGTATGTGTTAGGGTTAGGGTTAGGGTTAGGGTACGGCTTAGGGTACGGGTGAGGGTACGGCGTAGGGTATGGGTTAGGGTTAGGGTTAGGGTTAGGGTTAGTTTTAGGGTTAGGGATTGGTTTAGTGTACGGGTTAGGATTAGCGTACGTGTTAGGGTTAGGGTTTGGGTTAGGGTTAGGGTACGCGTTAGGATTAGGGTATGGGTTAGGGTTAGGGTACACGTTAGGATTAGGGTATTTATTAAACCTATCCCACTCTCTAGATACCACTTAGCACGTAAAGGAATATTATTTGGGGTCCAGCCATGGAGAAGATTTTAGTCACTAGGATAAGATAAAGAATAAACACATTATAAAAAAATCACATTAGGATTTTCTTTTTAACCTGTTCCTTAAAACACTAGTACCTAGGAAATCTAATGGAGGCAAAAGCAGTCAAGGGTAGTTTAGGGTTAGGGTTAGGGTTAGGGTTAGTGTTAGGGTTAGGGTACGGCTTAGGGTATGGGATAGGGTACGGGTGAGGGCACGGCGTAGGGTAGGTGTTAGGGTTAGGGTTAGGGTTAGTGTTAGGGTACGGCTTAGGGTACGGGTGAGGGTACGGGTGAGTGTACTGCGTAGGGTATTGGTTAGGGTTAGGGTACGGCTTAGGATACGGGTTAGGGTACGGGTTAGGGTACGGCGTAGGGTATGGGTTAGGGTTAGGGTTAGGGTTAGGGTTAGGGTACGGCTTAGGGTACGGGTTAGGGTACGGGTGAGGGTACGGCGTAGGGTATAGGTTAGGGTTAAGGTTAGGGTTAGGGTACGGCTTAGGATACGGGTTAGGGTACGTGTGAGGGTACGGCGTAGCGTATGTGTTAGGGTTAGGGTTAGGGTTATGGTACGGCTTAGTGTACGGGTTAGGATACGGGTGAGGGTACGGCGTAGGTTATGGGTTAGGGTTAGGGTTAGGGTTAGGGTTAGGGTACGGCTTAGGGTACGGGTTAGGGTACGGGTGAGGGTACGGCGTAGGGTATAGGTTAGGGTTAGGTTTAGGGTTAGGGTACGGCTTAGGATACGGGTTAGGGTACGGGTGAGGGTACGGCGTAGCGTATGGGTTATGGTTAGGGTACGGCTTAGGGTATGGGTTAGGGTACGGGTGAGGGTATGGCGTAGGGTATGGGTTAGGGTTAGGGTTAGGGTTAGGGTTAGTTTTAGGGTTAGGGATTGGTTTAGGGTACGGGTTAGGATTAGCGTACGTGTTAGGGTTAGTGTTTGGGTTAGGGTTAGGGTACGCGTTAGGGTTAGGGTATGGGTTAGGGTTAGGGTACACGTTAGGATTAGGGTATTTATTAAACCTATCCCACTCTCTAGATACCACTTAGCACGTAAAGGAATATTATTTGGGGTCCAGCCATGGAGAAGATTTTAGTCACTAGGATAAGATAAAGAATAAACACATTATAAAAAAATCACATTAGGATTTTCTTTTTAACCTGTTCCTTAAAACACTAGTGCTTAGGAAATCTAATGGAGGCAAAAGCAGTCAAGGGTAGTTTAGGGTTAGGGTTAGGGTTAGGGTTAGTGTTAGGGTTAGGGTACGGCTTAGGGTATGGGATAGGGTACGGGTGAGGGTACGGCGTAGGGTAGGGGTTAGGGTTAGGGTTAGGGTTAGGGTACGGCTTAGGATACGGGTTAGGGTACGGGTGAGGGTACGGCGTAGCGTGTGGGTAAGGGTTAGGGTTAGGTTTAGGGTACGGCTTAGGATACGGGTTAGGGTATGGGTTAGGGTACGGCGTAGGGTATGGGTTAGGGATAGGGTTAGGGTTAGGGTTAGTTTTAGTGTTAGGGATTGGTTTAGGGTATGGGTTAGGATTAGCGTACGTGTTAGGGTTAGGGTTTGGGTTAGGGTTAGGGTACGCGTTAGGGTTAGGGTATGGGTTAGGGTTAGGGTACACGTTAGGATTAGGGTATTTATTAAACCTATCCCACTCTCTAGATACCACTTAGCACGTAAAGGAATATTATTTGGGGTCCAGTCATGGAGAAGATTTTAGTCACTAGGATAAGATAAAGAATAAACACATTATAAAAAAATCACATTAGGATTTTCTTTTTAACCTGTTCCTTAAAACACTAGTGCTTAGGAAATCTAATGGAGGCAAAAGCAGTCAAGGGTAGTTTAGGGTTAGGGTTAGGGTTAGGGTTAGTGTTAGGGTTAGGGTACGACTTAGGGTATGGGATAGGGTACGGGTGAGGGTACGGCGTAGGGTAGGGGTTAGGGTTAGGGTTAGGGTTAGGGTTAGGGTACGGCTTAGGGTACGGGTGAGGGTACGGGTGAGGGTACGGGTGAGGGTACTGCGTAGGGTATTGGTTAGGGATAGGGTACGGCTTAGGATACGGGTTAGGGTATGGGTTAGGGTACGGCGTAGGGTATGGGTTAGGGTTAGGGTTAGGGTTAGGGTACGGCTTAGGGTACGGGTTAGGGTACGGGTGAGGGTACGGCGTAGGTTATAGGTTAGGGTTAGGGTTAGGGTTAGGGTTAGGGTTAGGGTACGGCTTAGGATACGGGTTAGGGTACGGGTGAGGGTACGGCGTAGCGTATGGGTTAGGGTTAGGGTTAGGGTTAGGGTACGGCTTAGTGTACGGGTTAGGGTACAGGTGAGGGTACGGCGTAGGGTATGGGTTAGGGATAGGGTTAGGGTTAGGGTTAGTTTTAGGGTTAGGGATTGGTTTAGGGTACGGGTTAGGATTAGCGTACGTGTTAGGGTTAGGGTTTGGGTTAGGGTTAGGGTACGCGTTAGGGTTAGGGTATGGGTTAGGGTTAGGGTACACGTTAGGATTAGGGTATTTATTAAACCTATCCCACTCTCTAGATACCACTTAGCACGTAAAGGAATATTATTTGGGGTCCAGCCATGGAGAAGATTTTAGTCACTAGGATAAGATAAAGAATAAACACATTATAAAAAAATCACATTAGGATTTTCTTTTTAACCTGTTCCTTAAAACACTAGTGCTTAGGAAATCTAATGGAGGCAAAAGCAGTCAAGGGTAGTTTAGGGTTAGGGTTAGGGTTAGGGTTAGTGTTAGGGTTAGGGTACGGCTTAGGGTATGGGATAGGGTACGGGTGAGGGTACGGCGTAGGGTAGGGGTTAGGGTTAGGGTTAGGGTTAGGGTTAGGGTACGGCTTAGGATACGGGTTAGGGTACGGGTGAGGGTACTGCGTAGGGTATTGGTTAGGGTTAGGGTACGGCTTAGGATACGGGTTAGGGTAAGGGTTAGGGTACGGCGTAGGGTATGGGTTAGGGTTAGGGTTAGGGTTAGGGTTAGGGTACGGCTTAGGATACGGGTTAGGGTACGGGTGAGGGTACGGCATAGCATATGGGTTAGGGTTAGGGTTAGGGTTAGGGTACGGATTAGGGTACGGGTTAGGGTACGGGTGAGGGTACGGCGTAGGGTATGGGTTAGGGTTAGGGTTAGGTTTAGGTTTAGTTTTAGGGTTAGGGATTGGTTTAGGGTACGGGTTAGGATTAGCGTACGTGTTAGGGTTAGGGTTTGGGTTAGGGTTAGGGTACGCGTTAGGGTTAGGGTATGGGTTAGGGTTAGGGTACACGTTAGGATTAGGGTATTTATTAAACCTATCCCACTCTCTAGATACCACTTAGCACGTAAAGGAATATTATTTGGGGTCCAGCCATGGAGAAGATTTTAGTCACTAGGATAAGATAAAGAATAAACACATTATAAAAAAATAACATTAGGATTTTCTTTTTAACCTGTTCCTTAAAACACTAGTGCTTAGGAAATCTAATGGAGGCAAAAGCAGTCAAGGGTAGTTTAGGGTTAGGGTTAGGGTTAGGGTTAGGGTTAGGGTTAGGGTTAGGGTACGGCTTAGGGTACGGGTGAGGGTACGGGTGAGGGTACTGCGTAAGGTATTGGTTAGGGTTAGGGTACGGCTTAGGATACGGGTTAGGGTACGGGTGAGGGTACGGCGTAGCGTATGGGTTAGCGTTAGGGTTAGGGTTAGGGTACGGCTTAGGGTACGGGTTAGGGTACGAGTGAGGGTATGGCGTAGGGTATGGGTTAGGGTTAGGGTTAGGGTTAGGGTTAGTTTTAGGGTTAGGGATTGGTTTAGGGTACGGGTTAGGATTAGCGTACGTGTTAGGGTTAGGGTTTGGGTTAGGGTTAGGTTACGCGTTAGGGTTAGGGTATGGGTTAGGTTTAGGGTACACGTTAGGATTAGGGTATTTATTAAACCTATCCCACTCTCTAGATACCACTTAGCACGTAAAGGAATATTATTTGGGGTCCAGCCATGGAGAAGATTTTTGTCACTAGGATAAGATAAAGAATAAACACATTATAAAAAAATCACATTAGGATTTTCTTTTTAACCTGTTCCTTAAAACACTAGTGCTTAGGAAATCTAATGGAGGCAAAAGCAGTCAAGGGTAGTTTAGGGTTAGGGTTAGGGTTAGGGTTAGTGTTAGGGTTAGGGTACGGCTTAGGGTATGGGATAGGGTACGGGTGAGGGTACGGCGTAGGGTAGGGGTTATGGTTAGGGTTAGGGTTAGGGTTACGGTTAGGGTTAGGGTACGGCTTAGGGTACGGGTGAGGGTACGGGTGAGGGTACTGCGTAGGGTATTGGTTAGGGTTAGGGTACGGCTTAGGATACGGGTTAGGGTACGGCGTAGGGTACGGCGTAGGGTATGGGTTAGGGTTAGGGTTAGGGTTAGGATTAGGGTTAGGGTTAGTGTTAGGGTTAGGGTACGGCTTAGGGTACGGGTTAGGGTACGGGTGAGGGTACGGCATAGGGTATAGGTTAGGGTTAGGGTTAGGTTAGGGTACGGCTTAGGATACGGGTTAGTGTACGGGTGAGGGTACGGCGTAGCGTATGGGTTAGGGTTAGGGTTAGGGTTAGGGTACGGCTTAGGGTACGGGTTAGGGTATGGGTGAGGGTACGGCCTAGGGTATGGGTTAGGGTTAGGGTTAGGGTTAGGGTTAGTTTTAGGGTTAGGGATTGGTTTAGGGTACGGGTTAAGATTAGCGTACGTGTTAGGGTTAGGGTTTGGGTTAGGGTTAGGTTACGCGTCAGGGTTAGGGTATGGGTTAGGGTTAGGGTACACGTTAGGATTAGGGTATTTATTAAACCTATCCCACTCTCTAGATACCACTTAGCACGTAAAGGAATATTATTTGGGGTCCAGCCATGGAGAAGATTTTAGTCACTAGGATAAGATAAAGAATAAACACATTATAAAAAATCACATTAGGATTTTCTTTTTAACCTGTTCCTTAAAACACTAGTGCTTAGGAAATCTAATGGAGGCAAAAGCAGTCAAGGGTAGTTTAGGGTTAGGGTTAGGGTTAGGGTTAGTGTTAGGGTTAGGGTACGGCTTAGGGTATGGGATAGGGTACGGGTGAGGGTACGGCGTAGGGTAGGGGTTAGGTTTAGGGTTAGGGTTAGGGTTAGGGTTAGGGTTAGGGTACGGCTTAGGGTACGGGTGAGGGTACGGGTGAGGGTACTGCGTAGGGTATTGGTTAGGGTTAGGGTACGGCTTAGGATACGGGTTAGGGTAAGGGTTAGGGTACGGCGTAGGGTATGGGTTAGGGTTAGGGTTAGGCTTAGGGTTAGGGTTAGGGTACGGCGTAGGGTACGGGTGAGGGTACGGGTGAGGGTACTGCGTAGGGTATTGGTTAGGGTTAGGGTACGGCTTAGGATACGGGTTAGGGTAAGGGTTAGGGTACGGCGTAGGGTATGGGTTAGGGTTAGGGTTAGGGTTAGGGTTAGGGTTAGGGTACGGCTTAGGGTACGGGTGAGGGTACGGGTGAGGGTACTGCGTAGGGTATTGGTTAGGGTTAGGGTACGGCTTAGGATACGGGTTAGGGTACGGGTTAGGGTACGGCGTAGGGTTTGGGTTAGGGTTAGGGTTAGGGTTAGGGTTAGGGTACGGCTTAGGGTACGGGTGAGGGTACGGGTGAGGGTACGGCGTAGGGTATAGGTTAGGGTTAGGGTTAGGGTTAGGGTACGGCTTAGGATACGGGTTAGGTTACGTGTGCGGGTACGGCGTAGCGTATGGGTTAGGGTTAGGGTTAGGGGTATGGTACGGCTTAGTGTACGGGTTAGGATACGGGTGAGGGTACGGCGTAGGTTATGGGTTAGGGTTAGGGTTAGGGTTAGGGTTAGGGTACGGCTTAGGGTATGGGTTAGGGTACGGGTGAGGGTACGGCGTAGGGTATAGGTTAGGGTTAGGGTTAGGGTTAGGGTACGGCTTAGGATACGGGTTAGGGTACGGGTGAGGGTACGGCGTAGCGTATGGGTTAT
The DNA here is from genome assembly GCF_028564815.1 of Eubalaena glacialis. Lineage (NCBI taxonomy): Eukaryota > Metazoa > Chordata > Mammalia > Artiodactyla > Balaenidae > Eubalaena > Eubalaena glacialis. The sequence continues at coordinate 318,739 of NW_026871211.1, forward strand.
GGTTAGGGTACGGCTTAGGGTATGGGTTAGGGTACGGGTGAGGGTATGGCGTAGGGTATGGGTTAGGGTTAGGGTTAGGGTTAGGGTTAGTTTTAGGGTTAGGGATTGGTTTAGGGTACGGGTTAGGATTAGCGTACGTGTTAGGGTTAGGGTTTGGGTTAGGGTTAGGGTACGCGTTAGGGTTAGGGTATGGGTTAGGGTTAGGGTACACGTTAGGATTAGGGTATTTATTAAACCTATCCCACTCTCTAGATACCACTTAGCACGTAAAGGAATATTATTTGGGGTCCAGCCATGGAGAAGATTTTAGTCACTAGGATAAGATAAACAATAAACACATTATAAAAAAATCACATTAGGATTTTCTTTTTAACCTGTTCCTTAAAACACTAGTGCTTAGGAAATCTAATGGAGGCAAAAGCAGTCAAGGGTAGTTTAGGGTTAGGGTTAGGGTTAGGGTTAGTGTTAGGGTTAGGGTACGGCTTAGGGTATGGGATAGGGTACGGGTGAGGGTACGGCGTAGGGTAGGGGTTAGGGTTAGGGTTAGGGTTAGGGTTACGGTTAGGGTTAGGGTACGGCTTAGGGTACGGGTGAGGGTACGGGTGAGGGTACTGCGTAGGGTATTGGTTAGGGTTAGGGTACGGCTTAGGATACGGGTTAGGGTACGGCGTAGGGTACGGCGTAGGGTATGGGTTAGGGTTAGGGTTAGGGTTAGGGTTAGGGTTAGGGTTAGTGTTAGGGTTAGGGTACGGCTTAGGGTACGGGTTAGGGTACGGGTGAGGGTACGGCATAGGGTATAGGTTAGGGTTAGGGTTAGGTTAGGGTACGGCTTAGGATACGGGTTAGTGTACGGGTGAGGGTACGGCGTAGCGTATGGGTTAGGGTTAGGGTTAGGGTTAGGGTACGGCTTAGGGTACGGGTTAGGGTATGGGTGAGGGTACGGCCTAGGGTATGGGTTAGGGTTAGGGTTAGGGTTAGGGTTAGTTTTAGGGTTAGGGATTGGTTTAGGGTACGGGTTAGGATTAGCGTACGTGTTAGGGTTAGGGTTTGGGTTAGGGTTAGGTTACGCGTCAGGGTTAGGGTATGGGTTAGGGTTAGGGTACACGTTAGGATTAGGGTATTTATTAAACCTATCCCACTCTCTAGATACCACTTAGCACGTAAAGGAATATTATTTGGGGTCCAGCCATGGAGAAGATTTTAGTCACTAGGATAAGATAAAGAATAAACACATTATAAAAAATCACATTAGGATTTTCTTTTTAACCTGTTCCTTAAAACACTAGTGCTTAGGAAATCTAATGGAGGCAAAAGCAGTCAAGGGTAGTTTAGGGTTAGGGTTAGGGTTAGGGTTAGTGTTAGGGTTAGGGTACGGCTTAGGGTATGGGATAGGGTACGGGTGAGGGTACGGCGTAGGGTAGGGGTTAGGTTTAGGGTTAGGGTTAGGGTTAGGGTTAGGGTTAGGGTACGGCTTAGGGTACGGGTGAGGGTACGGGTGAGGGTACTGCGTAGGGTATTGGTTAGGGTTAGGGTACGGCTTAGGATACGGGTTAGGGTAAGGGTTAGGGTACGGCGTAGGGTATGGGTTAGGGTTAGGGTTAGGCTTAGGGTTAGGGTTAGGGTACGGCGTAGGGTACGGGTGAGGGTACGGGTGAGGGTACTGCGTAGGGTATTGGTTAGGGTTAGGGTACGGCTTAGGATACGGGTTAGGGTAAGGGTTAGGGTACGGCGTAGGGTATGGGTTAGGGTTAGGGTTAGGGTTAGGGTTAGGGTTAGGGTACGGCTTAGGGTACGGGTGAGGGTACGGGTGAGGGTACTGCGTAGGGTATTGGTTAGGGTTAGGGTACGGCTTAGGATACGGGTTAGGGTACGGGTTAGGGTACGGCGTAGGGTTTGGGTTAGGGTTAGGGTTAGGGTTAGGGTTAGGGTACGGCTTAGGGTACGGGTGAGGGTACGGGTGAGGGTACGGCGTAGGGTATAGGTTAGGGTTAGGGTTAGGGTTAGGGTACGGCTTAGGATACGGGTTAGGGTACGTGTGAGGGTACGGCGTAGCGTATGGGTTAGGGTTAGGGTTAGGGGTATGGTACGGCTTAGTGTACGGGTTAGGATACGGGTGAGGGTACGGCGTAGGTTATGGGTTAGGGTTAGGGTTAGGGTTAGGGTTAGGGTACGGCTTAGGGTATGGGTTAGGGTACGGGTGAGGGTACGGCGTAGGGTATAGGTTAGGGTTAGGGTTAGGGTTAGGGTACGGCTTAGGATACGGGTTAGGGTACGGGTGAGGGTACGGCGTAGCGTATGGGTTATGGTTAGGGTACGGCTTAGGGTATGGGTTAGGGTACGGGTGAGGGTATGGCGTAGGGTATGGGTTAGGGTTAGGGTTAGGGTTAGGGTTAGTTTTAGGGTTAGGGATTGGTTTAGGGTACGGGTTAGGATTAGCGTACGTGTTAGGGTTAGGGTTTGGGTTAGGGTTAGGGTACGCGTTAGGGTTAGGGTATGGGTTAGGGTTAGGGTACACGTTAGGATTAGGGTATTTATTAAACCTATCCCACTCTCTAGATACCACTTAGCACGTAAAGGAATATTATTTGGGGTCCAGCCATGGAGAAGATTTTAGTCACTAGGATAAGATAAAGAATAAACACATTATAAAAAAATCACATTAGGATTTTCTTTTTAACCTGTTCCTTAAAACACTAGTGCTTAGGAAATCTAATGGAGGCAAAAGCAGTCAAGGGTAGTTTAGGGTTAGGGTTAGGGTTAGGGTTAGTGTTAGGGTTAGGGTACGGCTTAGGGTATGGGATAGGGTACGGGTGAGGGTACGGCGTAGGGTAGGGGTTAGGGTTAGGGTTAGGGTTAGGGTACGGCTTAGGATACGGGTTAGGGTACGGGTGAGGGTACGGCGTAGCGTGTGGGTAAGGGTTAGGGTTAGGTTTAGGGTACGGCTTAGGATACGGGTTAGGGTATGGGTTAGGGTACGGCATAGGGTATGGGTTAGGGTTAGGGTTAGGGTTAGTGTTAGGGTTAGGGTACGACTTAGGGTATGGGATAGGGTACGGGTGAGGGTACGGCGTAGGGTAGGGGTTAGGGTTAGTGTTAGGGTTAGGGTTAGGGTACGGCTTAGGGTACGGTGAGGGTACGGGTGAGGGTACGGGTGAGCGTACTGCGTAGGGTATTGGTTAGGGTTAGGGTACGGCTTAGGATACGGGTTAGGGTACGGGTTAGGGTACGGCGTAGGGTATGGGTTAGGGTTAGGGTTAGGGTTAGGGTACGGCTTAGGGTACGGGTTAGGGTACGGGTGAGGGTACGGCGTAGGGTATAGGTTAGGGTTAGGGTTAGGGTTAGGGTTAGGGTTAGGGTACGGCTTAGGATACGGGTTAGGGTAAGGGTTAGGGTACGGCGTAGGGTATGGGTTAGGGTTAGGGTTAGGGTACGGCTTAGGATACGGGTTAGGGTACGAGTGAGGGTACGGCATAGCATATGGGTTAGGGTTAGGGTTAGGGTTAGGGTACGGATTAGGGTACAGGTTAGGGTACGGGTGAGGGTACGGCGTAGGGTATGGGTTAGGGTTAGGGTTAGGGTTAGGTTTAGTTTTAGGGTTAGGGATTGGTTTAGGGTACGGGTTAGGATTAGCGTACGTGTTAGGGTTAGGATTTGGGTTAGGGTTAGGGTACGCGTTAGGGTTAGGGTATGGGTTAGGGTTAGGGTACTCGTTAGGATTAGGGTATTTATTAAACCTATCCCACTCTCTAGATACCACTTAGCACGTAAAGGAATATTATTTGGGGTCCAGCCATGGAGAAAATTTTAGTCACTAGGATAAGATAAAGAATAAACACATTATAAAAAAATAACATTAGGATTTTCTTTTTAACCTTTTCCTTAAAACACTAGTGCTTAGGAAATCTAATGGAGGCAAAAGCAGTCAAGGGTAGTTTAGGGTTAGGGTTAGGGTTAGGGTTAGGGTTAGGGTTAGGGTTAGGGTACGGCTTAGGGTACGGGTGAGGGTACGGGTGAGGGTACTGCGTAGGGTATTGGTTAGGGTTAGGGTACGGCTTTGGATACGGGTTAGGGTACGGGTGAGGGTACGGCGTAGCGTATGGGTTAGGGTTAGGGTTAGGGTTAGGGTACGGCTTAGGGTACGGGTTAGGGTACGGGTGAGGGTACGGCGTAGGGTATGGGTTAGGGTTAGGGTTAGGGTTAGGGTTAGTTTTAGGGTTAGGGATTGGTTTAGGGTACGGGTTAGGATTAGCGTACGTGTTAGGGTTAGGGTTTGGGTTAGGGTTAGGTTACGCGTTAGGGTTAGGGTATGGGTTAGGGTTAGGGTACACGTTAGGATTAGGGTATTTATTAAACATCTCCCACTATCTAGATACCACTTAGCACGTAAAGGAATATTATTTGGGGTCCAGCCATGGAGAAGATTTTAGTCACTAGGATAAGATAAAGAATAAACACATTATAAAAAAATCACATTAGGATTTTCTTTTTAACCTGTTCCTTAAAACACTAGTGCTTAGGAAATCTAATGGAGGCAAAAGCAGTCAAGGGTAGTTATGGGTTAGGGTTAGGGTTAGGGTTAGTGTTAGGGTTAGGGTACGGCTTACGGTATGGGATAGGGTACGGGTGAGGGTACGGCGTAGGGTAGGGGTTAGGGTTAGGGTTAGGGTTAGGGTTAGGGTTAGGGTATGGCTTAGGGTACGGGTGAGGGTACGGGTGAGGGTACTGCGTAGGGTATTGGTTAGGGTTAGGGTACGGCTTAGGATACGGGTTAGGGTACGGCGTAGGGTACGGCGTAGGGTATGGGTTAGGGTTAGGGTTAGGGTTAGCGTTAGGGTACGGCTTAGGGTACGGGTTAGGTTACGGGTGAGGGTAGGGCATAGGGTATAGGTTAGGGTTAGGGTTAGGGTTAGGGTACGGCTTAGGATACGGGTTAGGGTACGGGTGAGGGTACGGCGTAGCGTATGGGTTAGGGTTAGGGTTAGGGTTAGGGTACGGCTTAGGGTACGGGTGAGGGTACGGCGTAGGGTATGGGTTAGGGTTAGGGTTAGGGTTAGGGTTAGTTTTAGGGTTAGGGATTGGTTTAGGGTACGGTTTAGGATTAGCGTACGTGTTAGGGTTAGGGTTTGGGTTAGGGTTAGGGTACGCGTTAGGGTTAGGGTATAGGTTAGGTTTAGGATACACGTTAGGATTAGGGTATTTATTAAACCTATCCCACTCTCTAGATACCACTTAGCACGTAAAGGAATATTATTTGGGGTCCAGCCATGGAGAAGATTTTAGTCACTAGGATAAGATAAAGAATAAACACATTATAAAAAAATCACATTAGGATTTTCTTTTTAACCTGTTCCTTAAAACACTAGTGCTTAGGAAATCTAATGGAGGCAAAAGCAGTCAAGGGTAGTTTAGGGTTAGGGTTAGGGTTAGGCTTAGTGTTAGGGTTAGGGTACGGCTTAGGGTATGGGATAGGGTACGGGTGAGGGTACGGCGTAGGGTAGGGGTTAGGGTTAGGGTTAGGGTACGGCTTAGGGTACGGGTGAGGGTACGGGTGAGGGTACTGTGTAGGGTATTGGTTAGGGTTAGGGTACGGGTTAGGGTACGGCTTAGGATACGGGTTAGGGTACGGCGTAGGGTATAGGTTAGGGTTAGGGTTAGGGTTAGGGTACGGCTTAGGATACGGGTTAGGGTACGGGTGAGGGTACGGCGTAGCGTATGGGTTAGGGTTAGGTTTAGGGTTAGGGTACGGCTTAGGGTATGGGTTAGGGTACGGGTGAGGGTACGGCGTAGGTTATGGGTTAGGGTTAGGGTTAGGGTTAGTTTTAGGGTTAGGGATTGGTTTAGGGTACGGGTTAGGATTAGCGTACGTGTTAGGGTTAGGGTTTGGGTTAGGGTTAGGGTACGCGTCAGGGTTAGGGTATGGGTTAGGGTTAGGGTACACGTTAGGATTAGGGTATTTATTAAACCTATCCCACTCTCTAGATACCACTTAGCACGTAAAGGAATATTATTTGGGGTCCAGCCATGGAGAAGATTTTAGTCACTAGGATAAGATAAAGAATAAACACATTATAAAAAAATCACATTAGGATTTTCTTTTTAACCTGTTCCTTAAAACACTAGTGCTTAGGAAATCTAATGGAGGCAAAAGCAGTCAAGGGTAGTTTAGGGTTAGGGTTAGGGTTAGGGTTAGTGTTAGGGTTAGGGTACGGCGTAGGGTATGGGATAGGGTACGGGTGACGGTACGGCGTAGGGTAGGGGTTAGGGTTAGGGTTAGGGTTAGGGTTAGGGTTAGGGTTAGGGTTAGGGTTAGGGTACGGATTAGGGTACGGGTGAGGGTACGGGTGAGGGTACTGCGTAGGGTATTGGTTAGGGTTAGGGTACGGCTTGGGATACGCGTTAGGGTAAGGGTTAGGGTACGGCGTAGGGTATGTGTTAGGGTTAGGGTTAGGGTTAGGGTTAGGGTTAGGGTACGGCATAGGGTAGGGGTTAGGGTTAGGGTTAGGGTTAGGGTACGGCTTAGGGTACGGGTGAGGGTACGGGTGAGGGTACTGCGTAGGGTATTGGTTAGGGTTAGGGTACGGCTTAGGATACGGGTTAGGGAACGGGTTAGGGTACGGCGTAGGGTATGGGTTAGGGTTAGGGTTAGGGTTAGGGTTAGGGTTAGGGTACGGCTTAGGGTACGGGTGAGGTTATGGGTGAGGGTACGGCGTAGGGTATAGGTTAGGGTTAGGGTTAGGGTTAGGGTACGGCTTAGGATACGGGTTAGGGTACGGGTGAGGGTACGGCGTAGCGTATGGGTTAGGGTTAGGGTTAGGGTTAGGGTTAGTTTTAGGGTTAGGGATTGGTTTAGGGTACGGGTTAGGATTAGCGTACGTGTTAGTGTTAGGGTTTGGGTTAGGGTTAGGGTACGCGTTAGGGTTAGGGTATGGGTTAGGGTTAGGGTACACGTTAGGATTAGGGTATTTATTAAACCTATCCCACTCTCTAGATACCACTTAGCACGTAAAGGAATATTATTTGGGGTCCAGCAATGGAGAAGATTTTAGTCACTAGGATAAGATAAAGAATAAACACATTATAAAAAAATCACATTAGGATTTTCTTTTTAACCTGTTCCTTAAAACACTAGTGCTTAGGAAATCTAATGGAGGCAAAAGCAGTCAAGGGTAGTTTAGGGTTAGGGTTAGGGTTAGTGTTAGGGCTAGGGTACGGCTTAGGGTATGGGATAGGGTACAGGTGAGGGTACGGCGTAGGGTAGGGGTTAGGGTTAGGGTTAGGGTTACGGTACGGCTTAGGATACGGGTTAGGTTACGGGTGAGGGTACGGTGTAGCGTGTGGGTTAGTGTTAGGGTTAGGGTTAGGGTACGGCTTAGGGTACGGGTTAGGGTACGGGTGAGGGTACGGCGTAGGGTATGGGTTAAGGTTAGGGTTAGGGTTAGGGTTAGTTTTAGGGTTAGGGATTGGTTTAGGGTACGGGTTAGGATTAGCGTACGTGTTAGTGTTAGGGTTTGGGTTAGGGTTAGGGTACGCGTTAGGGTTAGGGTATGGGTTAGGGTTAGGGTACACGTTAGGATTAGGGTATTTATTAAACCTATCCCACTCTCTTAATACCACTTAGCACGTAAAGGAATATTATTTGGGGTCCAGCCATGGAGAAGATTTTAGTCACTAGGATAAGATAAAGAATAAACACATTATAAAAAAATCACATTAGGATTTTCTTTTTAACCTGTTCCTTAAAACACTAGTGCTTAGGAAATCTAATGGAGGCAAAAGCAGTCAAGGGTAGTTTAGGGTTAGGGTTAGGGTTAGGGTTAGTGTTAGGGTTAGGGTACGGCGTAGGGTATGGGATAGGTTACGGGTGAGGGTACGGCGTAGGGTAGGTGTTAGGGTTAGGGTTAGGGTTAGGGTTAGGGTACGGCTTAGGGTACGGGTTAGGGTACGGGTGAGGGTACGGCGTAGGGTATAGGTTAGGGTTAGGGTTAGGGTTAGGGTACAGCTTAGGATACGGGTTAGGGTACGGGTGAGGGTACGGCGTAGCGTATGGGTTATGGTTAGGGTACGGCTTAGGGTATGGGTTAAGGTACGGGTGAGGGTATGGCGTAGGGTATGCGTTAGGGTTAGGGTTAGGGTTAGGGTTAGTTTTAGGGTTAGGGATTGGTTTAGGGTACGGGTTAGGATTAGCGTACGTGTTAGGGTTAGGGTTTGGGTTAGGGATAGGGTACGCGTTAGGGTTAGGGTATGGGTTAGGGTTAGGGTACACGTCAGGATCAGGGTATTTATTAAACCTATCCCACTCTCTAGATACCACTTAGCACGTAAAGGAATATTATTTGGGGTTCAGCCATGGAGAAGATTTTAGTCACTAGGATAAGATAAAGAATAAACACATTATAAAAAAATCACATTAGGATTTTCTTTTTAACCTGTTCCTTAAAACACTAGTGCTTAGGAAATCTAATGGAGGCAAAAGCAGTCAAGGGTAGTTTAGGGTTAGTGTTAGGGTTAGGGTTAGTGTTAGGGCTAGGGTACGGCTTAGGTTATGGGATAGGGTACGGGTTAGGGTACGGCGTAGGGTATGGGTTAGGGTTAGGGTTAGGGTTAGGGTTAGTTTTAGGGTTAGGGATTGGTTTAGGGTATGGGTTCGGATTAGCGTACGTGTTAGGGTTAGGGTTTGGGTTAGGGTTAGGGTACGCGTTAGGGTTAGGGTATGGGTTAGGGTTAGGGTACACGTTAGGATTAGGGTATTTATTAAACCTATCCCACTCTCTAGATACCACTTAGCACGTAAAGGAACATTATTTGGGGTCCAGTCATGGAGAAGATTTTAGTCACTAGGATAAGATAAAGAATAAACACATTATAAAAAAATCACATTAGGATTTTCTTTTTAACCTGTTCCTTAAAACACTAGTGCTTAGGAAATCTAATGGAGGCAAAAGCAGTCAAGGGTAGTTTAGGGTTAGGGTTAGGGTTAGGGTTAGTGTTAGGGTTAGGGTACGACTTAGGGTATGGGATAGGGTACGGGTGAGGGTACGGCGTAGGGAAGGGGTTAGGGTTAGGGTTAGTGTATGGCTTAGGGTACGGGTGAGGGTACGGGTGAGGGTACTGCGTAGGGTATTGGTTAGGGTTAGGGTACGTTTTAGGATACGGGTTAGGGTACGGGTTAGGGTATGGGATAGGTTACGGGTGAGGGTACGGCGTAGGGTAGGGGTTAGGGTTAGGGTTAGGGTTAGGGTTAGGGTTACGGTTAGGGTACGGCTTAGGGTACGGGTGAGGGTACGGGTGAGGGTACAGCGTAGGGTATTGGTTAGGGTTAGGGTACGGCTTAGGATACGGGTTAGGGTACGGGTTAGGGTACGGCGTAGGGTATGGGTTAGCGTTAGGGTTAGGGTTAGGGTTAGGGTTAGGGTCCGGCTTAGGGTACGGGTGAGGGTACGGGTGAGGGTACGGCTTAGGGTATAGGTTAGGGTTAGGGTACGGCTTAGGATACGGGTTAGGGTACGGGTGAGGGTACGGCGTAGAGTGTGGCTGAGGGTTAGGGTTAGGGTTAAGGTACGGCTTAGGGTACGGCTTAGGGTACGTGTGAGGGTACGGCGTAGGGTATGGGTTAGGGTTAGGGTTAGGGTTAGGGTTAGTTTTAGGGTTAGGGATTGGTTTAGGGTACGGGTTAGGATTAGCGTACGTGTTAGGGTTAGGGTTTGGGTTAGGGTTAGGGTACGCGTCAGGGTTAGGGTATGGGTTAGGGTTAGGGTACACGTTAGGATTAGGGTATTTATTAAACCTATCCCACTCTCTAGATACCACTTAGCACGTAAAGGAATATTATTTGGGGTCCAGCCATGGAGAAGATTTTAGTCACTAGGTTAAGATAAAGAATAAACACATTATAAAAAAATCACATTAGGATTTTCTTTTTAACCTGTTCCTTAAAACACTAGTGCTTAGGAAATCTAATGGAGGCAAAAGCAGTTAAGGGTAGTTTAGGGTTAGGGTTAGGGTTAGGGTTAGTGTTAGGGTTAGGGTACGGCGTAGGGTATGGGATAGGGTACGGGTGACGGTACGGCGTAGTGTAAGGGTTAGGGTTAGGGTTAGGGTTAGGGTTAGGGTTAGGGTACGGCTTAGGGTACGGGTGAGGGTACGGGTGAGGGTACTGCGTAGGGTATTGGTTAGGGTTAGGGTACGGCTTAGGATACGGGTTAGGGTACGGGTTAGGGTACGGCGTAGGGTATGGGTTAGGGTTAGGGTTAGGGTTAGGGTTAGGGTACGGCTTAGGGTACGGGTTAGGGTACGGGTGAGGGTACGGCATAGGGTATAGGTTAGGGTTAGGGTTAGGGTTAGGGTACGGCTTAGGATACGGGTTAGGGTACGGGTGAGGGTACGGCGTAGCGTATGGGTTATGGTTAGGGTACGGCTTAGGGTATGGGTTAGGGTACGGGTGAGGGTATGGCGTAGGGTATGGGTTAGGGTTAGGGTTAGGGTTAGGGTTAGTTTTAGGGTTAGGGATTGGTTTAGGGTACGGGTTAGGATTAGCGTACGTGTTAGGGTTAGGGTTTGGGTTAGGGATAGGGTACGCGTTAGGGTTAGGGTATGGGTTAGGGTTAGGGTACACGTTAGGATCAGGGTATTTATTAAACCTATCCCACTCTCTAGATACCACTTAGCACGTAAAGGAATATTATTTGGGGTTCAGCCATGGAGAAGATTTTAGTCACTAGGATAAGATAAAGAATAAACACATTATAAAAAAATCACATTAGGATTTTCTTTTTAACCTGTTCCTTAAAACACTAGTGCTTAGGAAATCTAATGGAGGCAAAAGCAGTCAAGGGTAGTTTAGGGTTAGGGTTAGGGTTAGGGTTAGTGTTAGGGTTAGGGTACGACTTAGGGTATGGGATAGGGTACGGGTGAGGGTACGGCGTAGGGAAGGGGTTAGGGTTAGGGTTAGTGTATGGCTTAGGGTACGGGTGAGGGTACGGGTGAGGGTACTGCGTAGGGTATTGGTTAGGGTTAGGGTACGTTTTAGGATACGGGTTAGGGTACGGGTTAGGGTATGGGATAGGTTACGGGTGAGGGTACGGCGTAGGGTAGGGGTTAGGGTTAGGGTTAGGGTTAGGCTTAGGGTTACGGTTAGGGTACGGCTTAGGGTACGGGTGAGGGTACGGGTGAGGGTACAGCGTAGGGTATTGGTTAGGGTTAGGGTACGGCTTAGGATACGGGTTAGGGTATGGGTTAGGGTACGGCGTAGGGTATGGGTTAGCGTTAGGGTTAGGGTTAGGGTTAGGGTTAGGGTCCGGCTTAGGGTACGGGTGAGGGTACGGGTGAGGGTACGGCTTAGGGTATAGGTTAGGGTTAGGGTACGGCTTAGGATACGGGTTAGGGTACGGGTGAGGGTACGGCGTAGAGTGTGGCTGAGGGTTAGGGTTAGGGTTAAGGTACGGCTTAGGGTACGGGTTAGGGTACGGGTGAGGGTACGGCGTAGGGTATGGGTTAGGGTTAGGGTTAGGGTTAGGGTTAGTTTTAGGGTTAGGGATTGGTTTAGGGTACGGGTTAGGATTAGCGTACGTGTTAGGGTTAGGGTTTGGGTTAGGGTTAGGGTACGCGTCAGGGTTAGGGTATGGGTTAGGGTTAGGGTACACGTTAGGATTAGGGTATTTATTAAACCTATCCCACTCTCTAGATACCACTTAGCACGTAAAGGAATATTATTTGGGGTCCAGCCATGGAGAAGATTTTAGTCACTAGGTTAAGATAAAGAATAAACACATTATAAAAAAATCACATTAGGATTTTCTTTTTAACCTGTTCCTTAAAACACTAGTGCTTAGGAAATCTAATGGAGGCAAAAGCAGTCAAGGGTAGTTTAGGGTTAGGGTTAGGGTTAGGGTTAGTGTTAGGGTTAGGGTACGGCGTAGGGTATGGGATAGGGTACGGGTGACGGTACGGCGTAGTGTAAGGGTTAGGGTTAGGGTTAGGGTTAGGGTTAGGGTTAGGGTTAGGGTACGGCTTAGGGCACGGGTGAGGGTACGGGTGAGGGTACTGCGTACGGTATTGGTTAGGGTTAGGGTACGGCTTGGGATACGCGTTAGGGTAAGGGTTAGGGTACGGCGTAGGCTATGGGTTAGGGTTAGGGTTAGGGTTAGGGTTAGGGTTAGGGTACGGCGTAGGGTAGGGGTTAGGGTTAGGGTTAGGGTTAGGGTACGGCTTAGGGTACGGGTGAGGGTACGGGTGAGGGTACTGCGTAGGGTATTGGTTAGGGTTAGGGTACGGCTTAGGATACGGGTTAGGGAACGGGTTAGGGTACGGCGTAGGGTATGGGTTAGGGTTAGGGTTAGGGTTAGGGTTAGGGTTAGGGTACGGCTTAGGGTACGGGGGAGGTTATGGGTGAGGGTACGGCGTAGGGTATAGGTTAGGGTTAGGGTTAGGGTTAGGGTACGGCTTAGGATACGGGTTAGGGTACGGGTGAGGGTACGGCGTAGCGTATGGGTTAGGGTTAGGGTTAGGGTTAGGGTTAGTTTTACGGTTAGGGATTGGTTTAGGGTACGGGTTAGGATTAGCGTACGTGTTAGGGTTAGGGTTTGGGTTAGGGTTAGGGTACACGTTAGGGTTAGGGTATGGTTAAGGGTTAGGGTACACGTTAGGATTAGGGTATTTATTAAACCTATCCCACTCTCTAGATACCACTTAGCACGTAAAGGAATATTATTTGGGGTCCAGCCATGGAGAAGATTTTAGTCACTAGGATAAGATAAAGAATAAACACATTATAAAAAAATCACATTAGGATTTTCTTTTTAACCTGTTCCTTAAAACACTAGTGCTTAGGAAATCTAATGGAGGCAAAAGCAGTCAAGGGTAGTTTAGGGGTAGGGTTAGGGTTAGGGTTAGTGTTAGGGTTAGGGTACGGCTTAGGGTATGGGATAGGGTACGGGTGAGGGTACGGCGTAGGGTAGGTGTTAGGGTTAGGGTTAGGGTTAGGGTACGGCTTAGGGTACGGGTGAGGGTACGGGTGAGGGTACTGCGTAGGGTATTGGTTAGGGTTAGGGTACGGCTTAGGATACGGGTTAGGGTACGGGTTAGGGTACGGCGTAGGGTATGGGTTAGGGTTAGGGTTAGGGTTAGGGTTAGGGTACGGCTTAGGGTACGGGTTAGGGTACGGGTGAGGGTACGGCGTAGGGTATAGGTTAGGGTTAGGGTTAGGGTTAGGGTACGGCTTAGGATACGGGTTAGGGTACGGGTGAGGGTACGGCGTAGCGTATGGGTTATGGTTAGGGTACGGCTTAGGGTATGGGTTAGGGTACGGGTGAGGGTATGGCGTAGGGTATGGGTTAGGGTTAGGGTTAGGGTTAGGGTTAGTTTTAGGGTTAGGGATTGGTTTAGGGTACGGGTTAGGATTAGCGTACGTGTTAGGGTTAGGGTTTGGGTTAGGGATAGGGTACGCGTTAGGGTTAGGGTATGGGTTAGGGTTAGGGTACACGTTAGGATCAGGGTATTTATTAAAGCTATCCCACTCTCTAGATACCACTTAGCACGTAAAGGAATATTATTTGGGGTTCAGCCATGGAGAAGATTTTAGTCACTAGGATAAGATAAAGAATAAACACATTATAAAAAAATCACATTAGGATTTTCTTTTTAACCTGTTCCTTAAAACACTAGTGCTTAGGAAATCTAATGGAGGCAAAAGCAGTCAAGGGTAGTTTAGGGTTAGTGTTAGGGTTAGGGTTAGTGTTAGGGCTAGGGTACGGCTTAGGGTATGGGATAGGGTACGGGTGAGGGTACGGCGTAGGGTAGGGGTTAGGGTTAGGGTTAGGGTTAGGGTACGGCTTAGGATACGGGTTAGGGTACGGGTGAGGGTACGGCGTAGCGTGTCGGTTAGGGTTAGGGTTAGGTTTAGGGTACGACTTAGGATACGGGTTAGGGTACGGGTTAGGGTACGGCGTAGGGTATGGTTTAGGGTTAGGGTTAGGGTTAGGGTTAGTTTTAGGGTTAGGGATTGGTTTAGGGTATGGGTTCGGATTAGCGTACGTGTTAGGGTTAGGGTTTGGGTTAGGGTTAGGGTACGCCTTAGGGTTAGGGTATGGGTTAGGGTTAGGGTACACGTTAGGATTAGGGTATTTATTAAACCTATCCCACTCTCTAGATACCACTTAGCACGTAACGGAATATTATTTGGGGTCCAGTCATGGAGAAGATTTTAGTCACTAGGATAAGATAAAGAATAAACACATTATAAAAAAATCACATTAGGATTTTCTTTTTAACCTGTTCCTTAAAACACTAGTGCTTAGGAAATCTAATGGAGGCAAAAGCAGTCATGGGTAGTTTAGGGTTAGGGTTAGGGTTAGGGTTAGTGTTAGGGTTAGGGTACGACTTAGGGTATGGGATAGGGTACGGGTGAGGGTACGGCGTAGGGAAGGGGTTAGGGTTAGGGTTAGTGTACGGCTTGGGGTACGGGTGAGGGTACGGGTGAGGGTACTGCGTAGGGTATTGGTTAGGGTTAGGGTACGTTTTAGGATACGGGTTAGGGTACGGGTTAGGGTATGGGATAGGGTACGGGTGAGGGTACGGCGTAGGGTAGGGGTTAGGGTTAGGGTTAGGGTTAGGGTTAGGGTTACGGTTAGGGTACGGCTTAGGGTACGGGTGAGGGTACGGGTGAGGGTACTGCGTAGGGTATTGGTTAGGGTTAGGGTACGGCTTAGGATACGGGTTAGGGTACGGGTTAGGGTACGGCGTAGGGTATGGGTTAGCGTTAGGGTTAGGGTTAGGGTTAGGGTTAGGGTCCGGCTTAGGGTACGGGTGAGGGTACGGGTGAGGGTACGGCTTAGGGTATAGGTTAGGGTTAGGGTACGGCTTAGGATACGGGTTAGGGTACGGGTGAGGGTATGGCGTAGAGTGTGGCTGAGGGTTAGGGTTAGGGTTAAGGTACGGGTTAGGGTATGGGATAGGGTACGGGTGAGGGTACGGCGTAGGGTAGGGGTTAGGGTTAGGGTTAGGGTTAGGGTTAGGGTTAGGGTTAGGGTTAGGGATTGGTTTAGGGTACGGGTTAGGATTAGCGTACGTGTTAGGGTTAGGGTTTGGGTTAGGGTTAGGGTACGCGTTAGGGTTAGGGTATGGGTTAGGTTTAGGGTACACGTTAGGATTAGGGTATTTATTAAACCTATCCCACTCTCTAGATACCACTTAGCACGTAAAGGAATATTATTTGGGGTCCAGCCATGGAGAAGATTTTAGTCACTAGGATAAGATAAAGAATAAACACATTATAAAAAAATCACATTAGGATTTTCTTTTTAACCTGTTCCTTAAAACACTAGTGCTTAGGAAATCTAATGGAGGCAAAAGCAGTCAAGGGTAGTTTAGGGTTAGGGTTAGGGTTAGGGTTAGTGTTAGGGTTAGGGTACGGCTTAGGGTATGGGATAGGGTACGGGTGAGGGTACGGCGTAGGGTAGTGGTTAGGGTTAGGGTTAGGGTTAGGGTACGGCTTAGGATACGGGTTAGGGTACGGCGTAGCGTGTGGGTTAGGGTTAGGGTTAGGGTTAGGGTACGGCTTAGGATACGGGTTAGGGTATGGGTTAGGGTACGGCATAGGGTATGGGTTAGGGTTAGGGTTAGGGTTAGGGTTAGGGTTAGGGTACGGCTTAGGGTACGGGTGGGGGTACGGGTGAGGGTACGGCATAGGGTATAGCTTAGGGTTAGTGTTAGGGTTAGGGTACGGCTTAGGATACGGGTTAGGGTACGGTTGAGGGTACGGCGTAGCGTGTGGGTTAGGGTTAGGGTTAGGGTACGGCTTAGGGTACGGGTTAGGGTACGGGTGAGGGTACGGCGTAGGGTATGGGTTAGGGTTAGGGTTAGGGTTAGGGTTAGTTTTAGGGTTAGGGATTGGTTTAGGGTACGGTTTAGGATTAGCGTACGTGTTAGGGTTAGGGTTTGGGTTAGGGTTAGGGTACGCGTTAGGGTTAGGGTATGGGTTAGGGTTAGGGTACACGTTAGGATTAGGGTATTTATTAAACCTATCCCACTCTCTAGATACCACTTAGCACGTAAAGGAATATTATTTGGGGTCCAGCCATGGAGAAGATTTTAGTCACTAGGATAAGATAAAGAATAAACACATTATAAAAAAATCACATTAGGATTTTCTATTTAACCTGTTCCTTAAAACACTAGTGCTTAGGAAATCTAATGGAGGCAAAAGCAGTCAAGGGTAGTTTAGAGTTAGGGTTAGGGTTAGGGTTAGTGTTAGGGTTAGGGTACGGCTTAGGATATGGGTTAGGGTACGGGTGAGGGTACGGCGTAGGGTAGGGGTTAGGGTTAGGGTTAGGGTTAGGGTACGGCTTAGGATATGGGTTAGGGTACGGGTGAGGGTACGGCGTAGCGTGTGGGTTAGGGTTAGGGTTAGGGTTAGGGTACTGCTTAGGGTACGGGTTAGGGTACGGGTGAGGGTACGGCGTAGGGTATGCGTTAGGGTTAGGGTTAGGGTTAGGGTTAGTTTTAGGGTTAGGGATTGGTTTAGGGTACGGGTTAGGATTAGTGTACGTGTTAGGGTTAGGGTTTGGGTTAGGGTTAGGTTACGCGTTAGGGTTAGGGTATGGGTTAGGGTTAGGGTACACGTTAGGATTAGGTTATTTATTAAACCTATCCCACTCTCTAGATACCACTTAGCACGTAAAGAAATATTATTTGGGGTCCAGCCATGGAGAAGATTTTAGTCACTAGGATAAATAAAGAATAAACACATTATAAAAAAATCACATTAGGATTTTCTTTTTAACCTGTTCCTTAAAACACTAGTGCTTAGGAAATCTAATGGAGGCAAAAGCAGTCAAGGGTAGTTTAGGGTTAGGGTTAGGGTTAGGGTTAGTGTTAGGGTTAGGGTACGGCTTAGCGTATGGGATAGGGTACGGGTGAGGGTACGGCGTAGGGTAGGTGTTAGGGTTAGGGTTAAGGTTAGGGTACGGCTTAGGATACGGGTTAGGGTACGGGTGAGGGTACGGCGTAGCGTGTGGGTTAGGGATAGGGTTAGGGTTAGGGTACGGCTTAGGGTACGGGTTAGGGTACGGGTGAGGGTACGGCGTAGGGTATGGGTTAGGGTTAGGGTTAGGGTTAGGGTTAGTTTTAGGGTTAGGGATTGGTTTAGGGTACGGGTTAGGATTAGCGTACGTGTTAGGGTTAGGGTTTGGGTTAGGGTTAGGGTACGCGTTAGGGTTAGGGTATGGGTTAGGGTTAGGGTACACGTTAGGATTAGGGTATTTATTAAACCTATCCCACTCTCTAGATACCACTTAGCACGTAAAGGAATATTATTTGGGGTCCAGCCATGGAGAAGATTTTAGTCACTAGGATAAGATAAAGAATAAAAACATTATAAAAAAATCACATTAGGATTTTCTTTTTAACCTGTTCCTTAAAACACTAGTGCTTAGGAAATCTAATGGAGGCAAAAGCAGTCAAGGGTAGTTTAGGGTTAGGGTTAGGGTTAGGGTTAGTGTTAGGGTTAGGGTACTGCTTAGGGTATGGGATAGGGTACGGGTGAGGGTACGGCGTAGGGTAGGGGTTAGGGTTAGGGTTAGGGTTAGGGTACGGCTTAGGGTACGGGTGAGGGTACGGGTGAGGGTACTGCGTAGGTTATTGGTTAGGGTTAGGGTACGGCTTAGGATACGGGTTAGGGTACGGGTTAGGGTGCGGCATAGGGTATGGGTTAGGGTTAGGGTTAGGGTTAGGGTACGGCTTAGGATATGGGTTAGGGTACGGGTGAGGGTACGGCGTAGCGTATGGGTTAGGGTTAGGGTTAGGGTTAGGGTACGGCTTAGGGTACGGGTTAGGGTACGGGTGAGGGTACGGCGTAGGATATGGGTTAGGGTTAGGGTTAGGGTTAGGGTTAGTTTTAGGGTTAGGGATTGGTTTAGGGTACGGGTTAGGATTAGCGTACGTGTTAGGGTTAGGGTTTGGGTTAGGGTTAGGGTACGCGTTAGGGTTAGGGTATGGGTTAGGGTTAGGGTACACGTTAGGATTAGGGTATTTATTAAACCTATCCCACTCTCTAGATACCACTTAGCACCTAAAGGAATATTATTTGGGGTCCAGCTATGGAGAAGATTTTAGTCACTAGGATAAGATAAAGAATAAACACATTATAAAAAAATCACATTAGGATTTTCTTTTTAACCTGTTCCTTAAAACACTAGTGCTTAGGAAATCTAATGGAGGCAAAAGCAGTCAAGGGTAGTTTAGGGTTAGGGTTAGGGTTAGGGTTAGTGTTAGGGTTAGGGTACGGCTTAGGGTATGGGATAGGGTACGGGTGAGGGTACGCCGTAGGGTAGGGGTTAGGGTTAGGGTTAGGGTTAGGGTACGGCTTAGGATACGGGTTAGGGTACGGGTGAGGGTACGGGTGAGGGTACTGCGTAGGTTATTGGTTAGGGTTAGGGTACGGCTTAGGATACGGGATAGGGTACGGGTTAGGGTACGGCACAGGGTATGGGTTAGGGTTAGGGTTAGGGTTAGGGTACGGCTTAGGGTACGGGTTAGGGTACGGGTGAGGGTACGGCGTAGGGTATAGGTTAGGGTTAGGGTTAGGGTTAGGGTACGGCTTAGGATACGGGTTAGGGTACGGGTGAGGGTACGGCGTAGCGTATGGGTTAGGTTTAGGTTTAGGGTTAGGGTACGGCTTAGGGTACGGGTTAGGGTACAGGTGAAGGTACGGCGTAGGGTATGGGTTAGGGTTAGGGTTAGGGTTAGGGTTAGTTTTAGGGTTAGGGATTGGTTTAGGGTACAGGTTAGGATTAGCGTACGTGTTAGGGTTAGGGTTTGGGTTAGCGATAGGGTACGCGTTAGGGTTAGGGTATTGATAAGGGTTAGGGTACACGTTAGGATTAGGGTATTTATTAAACCTATCCCACTCTCTAGATACCACTTAGCACGTAAAGGAATATTATTTGGGGTCCAGCCATGGAGAAGATTTTAGTCACTAGGATAAGATAAAGAATAAACACATTATAAAAAAATCAAATTAGGATTTTCTTTTTAACCTGTTCCTTAAAACACTAGTGCTTAGGAAATCTAATGGAGGCAAAAGCAGTCAAGGGTAGTTTAGGGTTAGGGTTAGGGTTAGGGTTAGTGTTAGGGTTAGGGTACGGCTTAGGGTATGGGATAGGGTACGGGTGAGGTTACGGCGTAGGGTAGTGGTTAGGGTTAGGGTTAGGGTTAGGGTACGGCTTAGGATACGGGTTAGGGTACGGGTGAGGGTACGGCGTAGCGTGTGGGTTAGTGTTAGGGTTAGGGTTAGGGTACGGCTTAGGTTACGGGTTAGGGTATGGGTTAGGGTACGGCGTAGGGTATGGGTTAGGGTTAGGGTTAGGGTTAGGGTTAGGGTTAGGGTACGGCTTAGGGTACGGGTGGGGGTACGGGTGAGGGTACGGCGTAGGGTATAGGTTAGGGTTAGGGTTAGGGTTAGGGTACGGCTTAGGATACGGGTTAGGGTACGGGTGACGGTACGGCGTAGCGTGTGGGTTAGGGTTAGGGTTAGGGTACGGCTTAGGGTACGGGTTAGGGTATGGGTGAGTGTACGGCGTAGGGTATGGGTTAGGGTTAGGGTTAGGGTTAGGGTTAGTTTTAGGGTTAGGGATTGGTTTAGGGTACGGGTTAGGATTAGCGTACGTGTTAGGGTTAGGGTTTGGGTTAGGGTTAGGGTACGCGTTAGGGTTAGGGTATGGGTTAGGGTTAGGGTACACGTTAGGATTAGGGTATTTATTAAACCTATCCCACTCTCTAGATACCACTTAGCACCTAAAGGAATATTATTTGGGGTCCAGCTATGGAGAAGATTTTAGTCACTAGGATAAGATAAAGAATAAATACATTATAAAAAAATCACATTAGGATTTTCTTTTTAACCTGTAACTTAAAACACTAGTGCTTAGGAAATCTAATGGAGGCAAAAGCAGTCAAGGGTAGTTTAGGGTTAGGGTTAGGGTTAGGGTTAGTGTTAGGGTTAGGGTACGGCTTAGGGTATGGGATAGGGTACGGGTGAGGGTACGGCGTAGGGTAGGGGTTAGGGTTAGGGTTAGGGTTAGGGTTAGGGTACGGGTGAGGGTACGGGTGAGGGTACGGGTGAGGGCACTGCGTAGGGTATTGGTTAGGGTTAGGGTACGGCTTAGGATACGGGATAGGGTACGGGTTAGGGTACGGCACAGGGTATGGGTTAGGGTTAGGGTTAGGGTTAGGGTACGGCTTAGGGTACGGGTTAGGGTACGGGTGAGGGTACGGCGTAGGGTATAGGTTAGGGTTAGGGTTAGGGTTAGGGTACGGCTTAGGATACGGGTTAGGGTACGGGTGAGGGTACGGCGTAGCGTATGGGTTAGGTTTAGGGTTAGGGTTAGGGTACGGCTTAGGGTACGGGTTAGGGTACGGGAGAAGGTACGGCGTAGGGTATGGGTTAGGGTTAGGGTTAGGGTTAGGGTTAGTTTTAGGGTTAGGGATTGGTTTAGGGTACAGGTTAGGATTAGCGTACGTGTTAGGGTTAGGGTTTGGGTTAGGGATAGGGTACGCGTTAGGGTTAGGGTATTGATAAGGGCTAGGGTACACGTTAGGATTAGGGTATTTATTAAACCTATCCCACTCTCTAGATACCACTTAGCACGTAAAGGAATATTATTTGGGGTCCAGCCATGGAGAAGATTTTAGTCACTAGGATAAGATAAAGAATAAACACATTATAAAAAAATCAAATTAGGATTTTCTTTTTAACCTGTTCCTTAAAACACTAGTGCTTAGGAAATCTAATGGAGGCAAAAGCAGTCAAGGGTAGTTTAGGGTTAGGGTTAGGGTTAGGGTTAGTGTTAGGGTTAGGGTACGGCTTAGGGTATGGGATAGGGTACGGGTGAGGTTACGGCGTAGGTTAGTGGTTAGGGTTAGGGTTAGGGTTAGGGTACGGCTTAGGATACGGGTTAGGGTACGGGTGAGGGTACGGCGTAGCGTGTGGGTTAGTGTTAGGGTTAGGGTTAGGGTACGGCTTAGGGTACGGGTTAGGGTATGGGTTAGGGTACGGCGTAGGGTATGGGTTAGGGTTAGGGTTAGGGTTAGGGTTAGGGTTAGGGTACGGCTTAGGGTACGGGTGGGGGTACGGGTGAGGGTACGGCGTAGGGTATAGGTTAGGGTTAGGGTTAGGGTTAGGGTACGGCTTAGGATACGGGTTAGGGTACGGGTGAGGGTACGGCGTAGCGTGTGGGTTAGGGTTAGGGTTAGGGTACGGCTTAGGGTACGGGTTAGGGTATGGGTGAGTGTACGGCGTAGGGTATGGGTTAGGGTTATGGTTAGGGTTAGGGTTAGTTTTAGGGTTAGGGATTGGTTTAGGGTACGGTTTAGGATTAGCGTACGTGTTAGGGTTAGGGTTTGGGTTAGGGTTAGGGTACGCGTTAGGGTTAGGGTATGGGTTAGGGTTAGGGTACACGTTAGTGTTAGGGTATTTATTAAACCTATCCCACTCTCTAGATACCACTTAGCACGTAAAGGAATATTATTTGGGGTCCAGCCATGGAGAAGATTTTAGTCACTAGGATAAGATAAAGAATAAACACATTATAAAAAAATCACATTAGGATTTTCTATTTAACCTGTTCCTTAAAACACTAGTGCTTAGGAAATCTAATGGAGGCAAAAGCAGTCAAGGGTAGTTTAGAGTTAGGGTTAGGGTTAGGGTTAGTGTTAGGGTTAGGGTACGGCTTAGGATATGGGTTAGGGTACGGGTGAGGGTACGGCGTAGGGTAGGGGTTAGGGTTAGGGTTAGGGTTAGGGTACGGCTTAGGGTATGGGTTAGGGTACGGGTGAGGGTACGGCGTAGCGTGTGGGTTAGGGTTAGAGTTAGGGTTAGGGTACGGCTTAGGGTACGGGTTAGGGTACGTGTGAGGGTACGGCGTAGGGTATGCGTTAGGGTTAGGGTTAGGGTTAGGGTACGCGTTAGGGTTAGGGTATGGGTTAGGGTTAGGGTACACGTTAGGATTA
Organism: Eubalaena glacialis; assembly: GCF_028564815.1. Lineage (NCBI taxonomy): Eukaryota > Metazoa > Chordata > Mammalia > Artiodactyla > Balaenidae > Eubalaena > Eubalaena glacialis. The sequence goes on from NW_026871211.1 coordinate 340,738, forward strand.
GGGTATTTATTAAACCTATCCCACTCTCTAGATACCACTTAGCACGTAAAGGAATATTATTTGGGGTCCAGCCATGGAGAAGATTTTAGTCACTAGGATAAGATAAAGAATAAACACATTATAAAAAAATCACATTCGGATTTTCTATTTAACCTGTTCCTTAAAACACTAGTGCTTAGGAAATCTAATGGAGGCAAAAGCAGTCAAGGGTCGTTTAGGGTTAGGGTTAGGGTTAGGGTTAGTGTTAGGGCTAGGGTACGGCTTAGGTTATGTGATAGGGTACGGGTGAGGGTACGGCGTAGAGTAGGGGTTAGTGTTAGAGTTAGGGTTACGGTAAGGGTACGGCTTAGGGTACGGGTGAGGGTACGGGTGAGGGTACGGCGTAGCCTATGGGTTATGGTTAGGGTACGGCTTACGGTATGGGTTAGGGTACGGGTGAGGGTACGGCGTAGGGTATGGGTTAGGGTTAGGTTTAGGGTTAGGGTTAGTTTTAGGGTTAGGGATTGGTTTAGGGTACGGGTTAGGATTAGCGTACGTGTTAGGGTTAGGGTTTGGGTTAGGGTTAGGGTACGCGTTAGGGTTAGGGTATGGGTTAGGGTTAGGGTACACGTTAGGATTAGGGTATTTATTAAACCTATCCCACTCTCTAGATACCACTTAGCACGTAAAGGAATATTATTTGGGGTCCAGCCATGGAGAAGATTTTAGTCACTAGGATAAGATAAAGAATAAACACATTATAAAAAAATCACATTAGGATTTTCTTTTTAACCTGTTCCTTAAAACACTAGTGCTTAGGAAATCTAATGGAGGCAAAAGCAGTCAAGGGTAGTTTAGGGTTAGGGTTAGGGTTAGGGTTAGTGTTAGGGTTAGGGTACGGCTTAGGGTATGGGATAGGGTACGGGTGAGGGTACGGCGTAGGCTAGGTGTTAGGGTTAGGGTTAGGGTTAGGGTACGGCTTAGGATACGGGTTAGGGTACGGGTGAGGGTATGGCGTAGCGTGTGGGTTAGGGTTAGGGTTAGGGTTAGGGTACAGCTTAGGGTTCGGTTTAGGGTACGGGTGAGGGTACGGCGTAGGGTATGGGTTAGGGTTAGGGTTAGGGTTAGGGTTAGTTTTAGGGTTAGGGATTGGTTTAGGGTACGGGTTAGGATTAGCGTACGTTTTAGGGTTAGGGTTTGGGTTAGGGTTAGGGTACGCGTTAGGGTTAGGGTATGGGTTAGGGTTAGGGTACACGTTAGGATTAGGGTATTTATTAAACCTATCCCACTCTCTAGATACCACTTAGCACGTAAAGGAATATTATTTCGGGTCCAGCCATGGAGAAGATTTTAGTCACTAGGATAAGATAAAGAATAAACACATTATAAAAAAATCACATTAGGATTTTCTTTTTAACCTGTTCCTTAAAACACTAGTGCTTAGGAAATCTAATGGAGGCAAAAGCAGTCAAGGGTAGTTTAGGGTTAGGGTTAGGGTTAGGGTTAGTGTTAGGGTTAGGGTACGGCTTAGGGTATGGGATAGGGTACGGGTGAGGGTACGGCGTAGGGTAGGGGTTAGGGTTAGGGTTAGGGTTAGGGTTAGGGTACGGCTTAGGGTACGGGTGAAGGTACGGGTGAGGGTACTGTGTAGGTTATTGGTTAGGGTTAGGGTACGGCTTAGGATACGGGTTAGGGTACGGGTTAGGGTGCGGCATAGGGTATGGGTTAGGGTTAGGGTTAGGGTTAGGGTTAGGGTTAGGGTACGGCTTAGGGTACGGGTGAGGGTACGGTTGAGGGTACGGCGTAGGGTATAGGTTAGGGTTAGGGTTAGGATTAGCGTACGGCTTAGGATATGGGTTAGGGTACGGGTGAGGGTACGGCGTAGCGTATGGGTTAGGGTTAGGGTTAGGGTTAGGGTACGGCTTCGGGTACGGGTTAGGGTACGGGTGAGGGTACGGCGTAGGCTATGGGTTAGGGTTAGGGTTAGTTTTAGGGTTAGGGATTGGTTTAGGGTACGCGTTAGGATTAGCGTACGTGTTAGGGTTAGGGTTTGGGTTAGGGTTAGGGTACGCATTGGGGTTAGGGTATGGGTTAGGGTTAGGGTACACGTTAGGATTAGGGTATTTATTAAACCTATCCCACTCTCTAGATACCACCTAGCACGTAAAGGAATATTATTTGGGGTCCAGCCATGGAGAAGATTTTAGTAACTAGGATAAGATAAAGAATAAACACATTATAAAAAAATCACATTAGGATTTTCTATTTAACCTGTTCCTTAAAACACTAGTGCTTAGGAAATCTAATGGAGGCAAAAGCAGTGAAGGGTAGTTTAGGGTTAGGGTTAGGGTTAGGGTTAGTGTTAGGGTTAGGGTACGGCTTAGGGTATGGGATAGGGTACAGGTGAGGGTACGGCGTAGGGTAGGGGTTAGGGTAAGGGTTAGGGTTAGGGTACGGCTTAGGGTACGGGTGAGGGTACGGGTGAGGGTACTGCGTAGGGTACTGGTTAGGGTTAGGGTACGGCTTAGCATACGGGTTAGGGTACGGGTTAGGGTACGGCGTAGGGTATGGGTTAGGGTTAGGGTTAGGGTTAGGGTTAGGGTACGTCTTAGGGTACGGTTGAGGGTACGGGTGAGGGTACGGCGTAGGGTATAGGTTAGGGTTAATGTTAGGGTTAGGGTACGGGTTAGCATACGGGTTAGGGTACGGGTGAGGGTACGGCGTAGCGTATGGTTTAGGGATAGGATTAGGGTTAGGGTACGGCTTAGGGTACGGGTTAGGGTACGGGTGAGGGTACGGCGTAGGGTATGCGTTAGGGTTAGGGTTAGGGTTAGGGTTAGTTTTAGGGTTAGGGATTGGTTTAGGGTACGGGTTAGGATTAGCGTACGTGTTAGGGTTAGGGTTTGGGTTAGGGTTAGGGTACGCGTGAGGGTTAGGGTATGGGTTAGGGTTAGGGTACACGTTAGGATTAGGTTATTTATTAAACCTATCCCACTGTTTAGATACCACTTAGCACCTAAAGGAATATTATTTGGGGTCCAGCTATGAAGAAGATTTTAGTCACTAGGATAAGATAAAGAATAAACACATTATAAAAAAATCACATTAGGATTTTCTTTTTAACCTGTTCCTTAAAACACTAGTGCTTAGGAAATCTAATGGAGGCAAAAGCAGTCAAGGGTAGTTTAGAGTTAGGGTTAGGGTTAGGGTTAGTGTTAGGGTTAGGGTACGGCTTAGGATATGGGTTAGGGTACGGGTGAGGGTACGGCGTAGGGTAGGGGTTAGGGTTAGGGTTAGGGTTAGGGTACGGCTTAGGATATGGGTTAGGGTACGGGTGAAGGTACGGCGTAGCGTGTGGGTTAGGGTTAGGGTTAGGGTTAGGGTACTGCTTAGGGTACGGGTTAGGGTACGGGTGAGGGTACGGCGTAGGGTATGCGTTAGGGTTAGGGTTAGGGTTAGGGTTAGTTTTAGGGTTAGGGATTGGTTTAGGGTACGGGTTAGGATTAGCGTACGTGTTAGGGTTAGGGTTTGGGTTAGGGTTAGGTTACGCGTTAGGGTTAGGGTATGGGTTAGGGTTAGGGTACACGTTAGGATTAGGTTATTTATTAAACCTATCCCACTCTCTAGATACCACTTAGCACGTAAAGAAATATTATTTGGGGTCCAGCCATGGAGAAGATTTTAGTCACTAGGATAAGATAAAGAATAAACACATTATAAAAAAATCACATTAGGATTTTCTTTTTAACCTGTTCCTTAAAACACTAGTGCTTAGGAAATCTAATGGAGGCAAAAGCAGTCAAGGGTAGTTTAGGGTTAGGGTTAGGGTTAGGGTTAGTGTTAGGGTTAGGGTACGGCTTAGCGTATGGGATAGGGTACGGGTGAGGGTACGGCGTAGGGTAGGTGTTAGGGTTAGGGTTAAGGTTAGGGTACGGCTTAGGATACGGGTTAGGGTACGGGTGAGGGTATGGCGTAGCGTGTGGGTTAGGGTTAGGGTTAGGGTTAGGGTACGGCTTAGGGTACGGGTTAGGGTACGGGTGAGGGTACGGCGTAGGGTATGGGTTAGGGTTAGGGTTAGGGTTAGGGTTAGTTTTAGGGTTAGGGATTGGTTTAGGGTACGGGTTAGGATTAGCGTACGTGTTAGGGTTAGGGTTTGGGTTAGGGTTAGGGTACGCGTTAGGGTTAGGGTATGGGTTAGGGTTAGGGTACACGTTAGGATTAGGGTATTTATTAAACCTATCCCACTCTCTAGATACCACGTAGCACGTAAAGGAATATTATTTGGGGTCCAGCCATGGAGAAGATTTTAGTCACTAGGATAAGATAAAGAATAAACACATTATAAAAAAACCACATTAGGATTTTCTTTTTAACCTGTAACTTAAAACACTAGTGCTTAGGAAATCTAATGGAGGCAAAAGCAGTCAAGGGTAGTTTAGGGTTAGGGTTAGGGTTAGGGTTAGTGTTAGGGTTAGGGTACTGCTTAGGGTATGGGATAGGGTACGGGTGAGGGTACGGCGTAGGGTAGGGGTTAGGGTTAGGGTTAGGGTTAGGGTACGGCTTAGGGTACGGGTGAGGGTACGGGTGAGGGTACTGCGTAGGTTATTGGTTAGGGTTAGGGTACGGCTTAGGATACGGGTTAGGGTACGGGTTAGGGTGCGGCATAGGGTATGGGTTAGGGTTAGGGTTAGGGTTAGGGTACGGCTTAGGATATGGGTTAGGGTACGGGTGAGGGTACGGCGTAGCGTATGGGTTAGGGTTAGGGTTAGGGTTAGGGTACGGCTTAGGGTACGGGTTAGGGTACGGGTGAGGGTACGGCGTAGGATATGGGTTAGGGTTAGGGTTAGGGTTAGGGTTAGTTTTAGGGTTAGGGATTGGTTTAGGGTACGGGTTAGGATTAGCGTACGTGTTAGGGTTAGGGTTTGGGTTAGGGTTAGGGTACGCGTTAGGGTTAGGGTATGGGTTAGGGTTAGGGTACACGTTAGGATTAGGGTATTTATTAAACCTATCCCACTCTCTAGATACCACTTAGCACCTAAAGTAATATTATTTGGGGTCCAGCTATGGAGAAGATTTTAGTCACTAGGATAAGATAAAGAATAAACACATTATAAAAAAATCACATTAGGATTTTCTTTTTAACCTGTTCCTTAAAACACTAGTGCTTAGGAAATCTAATGGAGGCAAAAGCAGTCAAGGGTAGTTTAGGGTTAGGGTTAGGGTTAGGGTTAGTGTTAGGGTTAGGGTACGGCTTAGGGTATGGGATAGGGTACGGGTGAGGGTACGGCGTAGGGTAGGGGTTAGGGTTAGGGTTAGGGTTAGGGTACGGCTTAGGGTACGGGTTAGGGTACGGGTGAGGGTACGGGTGAGGGTACTGCGTAGGGTATTGGTTAGGGTTAGGGTACGGCTTAGGGTACGGGTTAGGGTACGGGTGAGGGTACGGCGTAGGGTATAGGTTAGGGTTAGGGTTAGGGTTAGGGTACGGCTTAGGATACGGGTTAGGGTACGGGTGAGGGTACGGCGTAGCGTATGGGTTAGGTTTAGGGTTAGGGTTAGGGTACGGCTTAGGGTACGGGTTAGGGTACAGGTGAAGGTACGGCGTAGGGTATGGGTTAGGGTTAGGGTTAGGGTTAGGGTTAGTTTTAGGGTTAGGGATTGGTTTAGGGTACAGGTTAGGATTAGCGTACGTGTTAGGGTTAGGGTTTGGGTTAGCGATAGGGTACGCGTTAGGGTTAGGGTATTGATAAGGGTTAGGGTACACGTTAGGATTAGGGTATTTATTAAACCTATCCCACTCTCTAGATACCACTTAGCACGTAAAGGAATATTATTTGGGGTCCAGCCATGGAGAAGATTTTAGTCACTAGGATAAGATAAAGAATAAACACATTATAAAAAAATCAAATTAGGATTTTCTTTTTAACCTGTTCCTTAAAACACTAGTGCTTAGGAAATCTAATGGAGGCAAAAGCAGTCAAGAGTAGTTTAGGGTTAGGGTTAGGGTTAGGGTTAGTGTTAGGGTTAGGGTACGGCTTAGGGTATGGGATAGGGTACGGGTGAGGTTACGGCGTAGGGTAGTGGTTAGGGTTAGGTTTAGGGTTAGGGTACGGCTTAGGATACGGGTTAGGGTACGGGTGAGGGTACGGCGTAGCGTGTGGGTTAGTGTTAGGGTTAGGGTTAGGGTACGGCTTAGGTTACGGGTTAGGGTATGGGTTAGGGTACGGCGTAGGGTATGGGTTAGGGTTAGGGTTAGGGTTAGGGTTACGGTTAGGGTACGGCTTAGGGTACGGGTGGGGGTACGGGTGAGGGTACGGCGTAGGGTATAGGTTAGGGTTAGGGTTAGGGTTAGGGTACGGCTTAGGATACGGGTTAGGGTACGGGTGAGGGTACGGCGTAGCGTGTGGGTTAGGGTTAGGGTTAGGGTACGGCTTAGGGTACGGGTTAGGGTATGGGTGAGTGTACGGCGTAGGGTATGGGTTAGGGTTAGGGTTAGGGTTAGGGTTAGTTTTAGGGTTAGGGATTGGTTTAGGGTACGGGTTAGGATTAGCGTACGTGTTAGGGTTAGGGTTTGGGTTAGGGTTAGGGTACGCGTTAGGGTTAGGGTATGGGTTAGGGTTAGGGTACACGTTAGGATTAGGGTATTTATTAAACCTATCCCACTCTCTAGATACCACTTAGCACCTAAAGGAATATTATTTGGGGTCCAGCTATGGAGAAGATTTTAGTCACTAGGATAAGATAAAGAATAAACACATTATAAAAAAACCACATTAGGATTTTCTTTTTAACCTGTAACTTAAAACACTAGTGCTTAGGAAATCTAATGGAGGCAAAAGCAGTCAAGGGTAGTTTAGGGTTAGGGTTAGGGTTAGGGTTAGTGTTAGGGTTAGGGTACGGCTTAGGGTATGGGATAGGGTACGGGTGAGGGTACGGCGTAGGGTAGGGGTTAGGGTTAGGGTTAGGGTTAGGGTTAGGGTACGGGTGAGGGTACGGGTGAGGGTACGGGTGAGGGTACTGCGTAGGGTATTGGTTAGGGTTAGGGTACGGCTTAGGATACGGGATAGGGTACGGGTTAGGGTACGGCACAGGGTATGGGTTAGGGTTAGGGTTAGGGTTAGGGTACGGCTTAGGGTACGGGTTAGGGTACGGGTGAGTGTATGGCGTAGGGTATAGGTTAGGGTTAGGGTTAGGGTTAGGGTACGGCTTAGGATACGGGTTAGGGTACGGGTGAGGGTACGGCGTAGCGTATGGGTTAGGTTTAGGGTTAGGGTTAGGGTACGGCTTAGGGTACGGGTTAGGGTACGGGTGAAGGTACGGCGTAGGGTATGGGTTAGGGTTAGGGTTAGGGTTAGGGTTAGTTTTAGGGTTAGGGATTGGTTTAGGGTACAGGTTAGGATTAGCGTACGTGTTAGGGTTAGGGTTTGGGTTAGGGATAGGGTACGCGTTAGGGTTAGGGTATTGATAAGGGCTAGGGTACACGTTAGGATTAGGGTATTTATTAAACCTATCCCACTCTCTAGATACCACTTAGCACGTAAAGGAATATTATTTGGGGTCCAGCCATGGAGAAGATTTTAGTCACTAGGATAAGATAAAGAATAAACACATTATAAAAAAATCAAATTAGGATTTTCTTTTTAACCTGTTCCTTAAAACACTAGTGCTTAGGAAATCTAATGGAGGCAAAAGCAGTCAAGGGTAGTTTAGGGTTAGGGTTAGGGTTAGGGTTAGTGTTAGGGTTAGGGTACGGCTTAGGGTATGGGATAGGGTACGGGTGAGGTTACGGCGTAGGTTAGTGGTTAGGGTTAGGGTTAGGGTTAGGGTACGGCTTAGGATACGGGTTAGGGTACGGGTGAGGGTACGGCGTAGCGTATGGGTTAGTGTTAGGGTTAGGGTTAGGGTACGGCTTAGGGTACGGGTTAGGGTATGGGTTAGGGTACGGCGTAGGGTATGGGTTAGGGTTAGGGTTAGGGTTAGGGTTAGGGTTAGGGTACGGCTTAGGGTACGGGTGGGGGTACGGGTGAGGGTACGGCGTAGGGTATAGGTTAGGGTTAGGGTTAGGGTTAGGGTACGGCTTAGGATACGGGTTAGGGTACGGGTGAGGGTACGGCGTAGCGTGTGGGTTAGGGTTAGGGTTAGGGTACGGCTTAGGGTACGGGTTAGGGTATGGGTGAGTGTACGGCGTAGGGTATGGGTTAGGGTTAGGGTTAGGGTTAGGGTTAGTTTTAGGGTTAGGGATTGGTTTAGGGTACGGTTTAGGATTAGCGTACGTGTTAGGGTTAGGGTTTGGGTTAGGGTTAGGGTACGCGTTAGGGTTAGGGTATGGGTTAGGGTTAGGGTACACGTTAGTGTTAGGGTATTTATTAAACCTATCCCACTCTCTAGATACCACTTAGCACGTAAAGGAATATTATTTGGGGTCCAGCCATGGAGAAGATTTTAGTCACTAGGATAAGATAAAGAATAAACACATTATAAAAAAATCACATTAGGATTTTCTATTTAACCTGTTCCTTAAAACACTAGTGCTTAGGAAATCTAATGGAGGCAAAAGCAGTCAAGGGTAGTTTAGAGTTAGGGTTAGGGTTAGGGTTAGTGTTAGGGTTAGGGTACGGCTTAGGATATGGGTTAGGGTACGGGTGAGGGTACGGCGTAGGGTAGGGGTTAGGGTTAGGTTTAGGGTTAGGGTACGGCTTAGGATATGGGTTAGGGTACGGGTGAGGGTACGGCGTAGCGTGTGGGTTAGGGTTAGGGTTAGGGTTAGGGTACGGCTTAGGGTACGGGTTAGGGTACGGGTGAGGGTACGGCGTAGGGTATGCGTTAGGGTTAGGGTTAGGGTTAGGGTACGCGTTAGGGTTAGGGTATGGGTTAGGGTTAGGGTACACGTTAGGATTAGGGTATTTATTAAACCTATCCCACTCTCTAGATACCACTTAGCACGTAAAGGAATATTATTTGGGGTCCAGCCATGGAGAAGATTTTAGTCACTAGGATAAGATAAAGAATAAACACATTATAAAAAAATCACATTCGGATTTTCTATTTAACCTGTTCCTTAAAACACTAGTGCTTAGGAAATCTAATGGAGGCAAAAGCAGTCAAGGGTCGTTTAGGGTTAGGGTTAGGGTTAGGGTTAGTGTTAGGGCTAGGGTACGGCTTAGGGTATGGGATAGGGTACGGGTGAGGTTACGGCGTAGAGTAGGGGTTAGGGTTAGAGTTAGGGTTACGGTAAGGGTACGGCTTAGGGTACGGGTGAGGGTACGGGTGAGGGTACGGCGTAGCCTATGGGTTATGGTTAGGGTACGGCTTAGGGTATGGGTTAGGGTACGGGTGAGGGTACGGCGTAGGGTATGGGTTAGGGTTAGGTTTAGGGTTAGGGTTAGTTTTAGGGTTAGGGATTGGTTTAGGGTACGGGTTAGGATTAGCGTACGTGTTAGGGTTAGGGTTTGGGTTAGGGTTAGGGTACGCGTTAGGGTTAGGGTATGGGTTAGGGTTAGGGTACACGTTAGGATTAGGGTATTTATTAAACCTATCCCACTCTCTAGATACCACTTAGCACGTAAAGGAATATTATTTGGGGTCCAGCCATGGAGAAGATTTTAGTCACTAGGATAAGAATAAACACATTATAAAAAAATCACATTAGGATTTTCTTTTTAACCTGTTCCTTAAAACACTAGTGCTTAGGAAATCTAATGGAGGCAAAAGCAGTCAAGGGTAGTTTAGGGTTAGGGTTAGGGTTAGGGTTAGTGTTAGGGTTAGGGTACGGCTTAGGGTATGGGATAGGGTACGGGTGAGGGTACGGCGTAGGCTAGGTGTTAGGGTTAGGGTTAGGGTTAGGGTACGGATTAGGATACGGGTTAGGGTACGGGTGAGGGTATGGCGTAGCGTGTGGGTTAGGGTTAGGGTTAGGGTTAGGGTACAGCTTAGGGTACGGTTTAGGGTACGGGTGAGGGTACGGCGTAGGGTATGGGTTAGGGTTAGGGTTAGGGTTAGGGTTAGTTTTAGGGTTAGGGATTGGTTTAGGGTACGGGTTAGGATTAGCGTACGTTTTAGGGTTAGGGTTTGGGTTAGGGTTAGGGTACGCGTTAGGGTTAGGGTATGGGTTAGGGTTAGGGTACACGTTAGGATTAGGGTATTTATTAAACCTATCCCACTCTCTAGATACCACTTAGCACGTAAAGGAATATTATTTCGGGTCCAGCCATGGAGAAGATTTTAGTCACTAGGATAAGATAAAGAATAAACACATTATAAAAAAATCACATTAGGATTTTCTTTTTAACCTGTTCCTTAAAACACTAGTGCTTAGGAAATCTAATGGAGGCAAAAGCAGTCAAGGGTAGTTTAGGGTTAGGGTTAGGGTTAGGGTTAGTGTTAGGGTTAGGGTACGGCTTAGGGTATGGGATAGGGTACGGGTGAGGGTACGGCGTAGGGTAGGGGTTAGGGTTAGGGTTAGGGTTAGGGTTAGGGTACGGCTTAGGGTACGGGTGAAGGTACGGGTGAGGGTACTGTGTAGGTTATTGGTTAGGGTTAGGGTACGGCTTAGGATACGGGTTAGGGTACGGGTTAGGGTGCGGCATAGGGTATGGGTTAGGGTTAGGGTTAGGGTTAGGGTTAGGGTTAGGGTACGGCTTAGGGTACGGGTGAGGGTACGGGTGAGGGTACGGCGTAGGGTATAGGTTAGGGTTAGGGTTAGGATTAGCGTACGGCTTAGGATATGGGTTAGGGTACGGGTGAGGGTACGGCGTAGCGTATGGGTTAGGGTTAGGGTTAGGGTTAGGGTACGGCTTAGGGTACGGGTTAGGGTACGGGTGAGGGTACGGCGTAGGCTATGGGTTAGGGTTAGGGTTAGTTTTAGGGTTAGGGATTGGTTTAGGGTACGCGTTAGGATTAGCGTACGTGTTAGGGTTAGGGTTTGGGTTAGGGTTAGGGTACGCATTGGGGTTAGGGTATGGGTTAGGGTTAGGGTACACGTTAGGATTAGGGTATTTATTAAACCTATCCCACTCTCTAGATACCACCTAGCACGTAAAGGAATATTATTTGGGGTCCAGCCATGGAGAAGATTTTAGTAACTAGGATAAGATAAAGAATAAACACATTATAAAAAAATCACATTAGGATTTTCTATTTAACCTGTTCCTTAAAACACTAGTGCTTAGGAAATCTAATGGAGGCAAAAGCAGTGAAGGGTAGTTTAGGGTTAGGGTTAGGGTTAGGGTTAGTGTTAGGGTTAGGGTACGGCTTAGGGTATGGGATAGGGTACAGGTGAGGGTACGGCGTAGGGTAGGGGTTAGGGTAAGGGTTAGGGTTAGGGTACGGCTTAGGGTACGGGTGAGGGTACGGGTGAGGGTACTGCGTAGGGTACTGGTTAGGGTTAGGGTACGGCTTAGCATACGGGTTAGGGTACGGGTTAGGGTACGGCGTAGGGTATGGGTTAGGGTTAGGGTTAGGGTTAGGGTTAGGGTACGGCTTAGGGTACGGTTGAGGGTACGGGTGAGGGTACGGCGTAGGGTATAGGTTAGGGTTAGGGTTAGGGTTAGGGTACGGGTTAGCATACGGGTTAGGGTACGGGTGAGGGTACGGCGTAGCGTATGGTTTAGGGTTAGGATTAGGGTTAGGGTACGGCTTAGGGTACGGGTTAGGGTACGGGTGAGGGTACGGCGTAGGGTATGCGTTAGGGTTAGGGTTAGGGTTAGGGTTAGTTTTAGGGTTAGGGATTGGTTTAGGGTACGGGTTAGGATTAGCGTACGTGTTAGGGTTAGGGTTTGGGTTAGGGTTAGGGTACGCGTGAGGGTTAGGGTATGGGTTAGGGTTAGGGTACACGTTAGGATTAGGTTATTTATTAAACCTATCCCACTGTTTAGATACCACTTAGCACCTAAAGGAATATTATTTGGGGTCCAGCTATGAAGAAGATTTTAGTCACTAGGATAAGATAAAGAATAAACACATTATAAAAAAATCACATTAGGATTTTCTTTTTAACCTGTTCCTTAAAACACTAGTGCTTAGGAAATCTAATGGAGGCAAAAGCAGTCAAGGGTAGTTTAGGGTTAGGATTAGGGTTAGGGTTAGTGTTAGGGTTAGGGTACGGCTTAGGGTATGGGATAGGGTACGGGTGAGGGTACGGCATAGGGTAGGGGTTAGGGTTAGGGTTAGGGTTAGGGTTAGGGTTAGGGTACGGGTGAGGGTACGGGTGAGGGTACGGGTGAGGGTACTGCGTAGGGTATTGGTTAGGGTTAGGGTACGGCTTAGGATACGGGTTAGGGTACGGGTTAGGGTACGGCACAGGGTATGGGTTAGGGTTACGGTTAGGGTTAGGGTTAGGATTAGGGTACGGCTTAGGGTACGGGTTAGGGTACGGGTGAGGGTACGGCGTAGGGTATAGGTTAGGGTTAGGGTTAGGGTACGGCTTAGGATACGGGTTAGGGTACGGGTGAGGGTACGGCGTAGCGTATGGGTTAGGGTTAGGGTTAGGGTTAGGGTACGGCTTAGGGTACGGGTTAGGGTACGGGTGAGGGTACGGCGTAGGGTATGGGTTAGGGTTAGGGTTAGGGTTAGGGTTAGTTTTAGGGTTAGGGATTGGTTTAGGGTACGGGTTAGGATTAGCGTACGTGTTAGGGTTAGGGTTTGGGTTAGGGTTAGGGTACGCGTTAGGGTTAGGGTATGGGTAAGGGTTAGGGTACACGTTAGGATTAGGGTATTTATTAAACCTATCCCACTCTCTAGATACCACTTAGCACGTAAAGGAATATTATTTGGGGTCCAGCCATGGAGAAGATTTTAGTCACTAGGATAAGATAAAGAATAAACACATTATAAAAAAATCACATTAGGATTTTCTTTTTAACCTGTTCCTTAAAACACTAGTGCTTAGGAAATCTAATGGAGGCAAAAGCAGTCAAGGGTAGTTTAGGGTTAGGGTTAGGGTTAGGGTTAGTGTTAGGGTTAGGGTACGGCTTAGGGTATGGGATAGGGTACGGGTGAGGTTACGGCGTAGGTTAGTGGTTAGGGTTAGGGTTAGGGTTAGGGTACGGCTTAGGATACGGGTTAGGGTACGGGTGAGGGTACGGCGTAGCGTGTGGGTTAGTGTTAGGGTTAGGGTTAGGGTACGGCTTAGGGTACGGGTTAGGGTATGGGTTAGGGTACGGCGTAGGGTATGGGTTAGGGTTAGGGTTAGGGTTAGGGTTAGGGTTAGGGTAAGGGTGGGGGTACGGGTGAGGGTACGGCGTAGGGTATAGGTTAGGGTTAGGGTTAGGGTTAGGGTACGGCTTAGGATACGGGTTAGGGTACGGGTGAGGGTACGGCGTAGCGTGTGGGTTAGGGTTAGGGTTAGGGTACGGCTTAGGGTACGGGTTAGGGTACGGGTGAGTGTACGGCGTAGGGTATGGGTTAGGGTTAGGGTTAGGGTTAGGGTTAGTTTTAGGGTTAGGGATTGGTTTAGGGTACGGTTTAGGATTAGCGTACGTGTTAGGGTTAGGGTTTGGGTTAGGGTTAGGGTACGCGTTAGGGTTAGGGTATGGGTTAGGGTTAGGGTACACGTTAGTGTTAGGGTATTTATTAAACCTATCCCACTCTCTAGATACCACTTAGCACGTAAAGGAATATTATTTGGGGTCCAGCCATGGAGAAGATTTTAGTCACTAGGATAAGATAAAGAATAAACACATTATAAAAAAATCACATTAGGATTTTCTATTTAACCTGTTCCTTAAAACACTAGTGCTTAGGAAATCTAATGGAGGCAAAAGCAGTCAAGGGTAGTTTAGAGTTAGGGTTAGGGTTAGGGTTAGTGTTAGGCTTAGGGTACGGCTTAGGATATGGGTTAGGGTACGGGTGAGGGTACGGCGTAGGGTAGGGGTTAGGGTTAGGGTTAGGGTTAGGGTACGGCTTAGGATATGGGTTAGGGTACGGGTGAGGGTACGGCGTAGCGTGTGGGTTAGGGTTAGGGTTAGGGTTAGGGTACGGCTTAGGGTACGGGTTAGGGTACGGGTGAGGGTACGGCGTAGGGTATGCGTTAGGGTTAGGGTTAGGGTTAGGGTACGCGTTAGGGTTAGGGTATGGGTTAGGGTTAGGGTACACGTTAGGATTAGGGTATTTATTAAACCTATCCCACTCTCTAGATACCACTTAGCACGTAAAGGAATATTATTTGGGGTCCAGCCATGGAGAAGATTTTAGTCACTAGGATAAGATAAAGAATAAACACATTATAAAAAAATCACATTCGGATTTTCTATTTAACCTGTTCCTTAAAACACTAGTGCTTAGGAAATCTAATGGAGGCAAGAGCAGTCAAGGGTCGTTTAGGGTTAGGGTTAGGGTTAGGGTTAGTGTTAGGGTTAGGGTACGGCTTAGGTTATGTGATAGGGTACGGGTGAGGGTACGGCGTAGAGTAGGGGTTAGGGTTAGAGTTAGGGTTACGGTAAGGGTACGGCTTAGGGTACGGGTGAGGGTACGGGTGAGGGTACGGCGTACCCTATGGGTTATGGTTAGGGTACGGCTTAGGGTATGGGTTAGGGTACGGGTGAGGGTACGGCGTAGGGTATGGGTTAGGGTTAGGTTTAGGGTTAGGGTTAGTTTCAGGGTTAGGGATTGGTTTAGGGTACGGGTTAGGATTAGCGTACGTGTTAGGGTTAGGGTTTGGGTTAGGGTTAGGGTACGCGTTAGGGTTAGGGTATGGGTTAGGGTTAGGGTACACGTTAGGATTAGGGTATTTATTAAACCTATCCCACTCTCTAGATACCACTTAGCACGTAAAGGAATATTATTTGGGGTCCAGCCATGGAGAAGATTTTAGTCACTAGGATAAGATAAAGAATAAACACATTATAAAAAAATCACATTAGGATTTTCTTTTTAACCTGTTCCTTAAAACACTAGTGCTTAGGAAATCTAATGGAGGCAAAAGCAGTCAAGGGTAGTTTAGGGTTAGGGTTAGGGTTAGGGTTAGTGTTACGGTTAGGGTACGGCTTAGGGTATGGGATAGGGTACGGGTGAGGGTACGGCGTAGGCTAGGTGTTAGGGTTAGGGTTAGGGTTAGGGTACGGCTTAGGATACGGGTTAGGGTACGGGTGAGGGTATGGCGTAGCGTGTGGGTTAGGGTTAGGGTTAGGGTTAGGGTACAGCTTAGGGTACGGTTTAGGGTACGGGTGAGGGTACGGCGTAGGGTATGGGTTAGGGTTAGGGTTAGGGTTAGGGTTAGTTTTAGGGTTAGGGATTGGTTTAGGGTACGGGTTAGGATTAGCGTACGTTTTAGGGTTAGGGTTTGGGTTAGCGTTAGGGTACGCGTTAGGGTTAGGGTATGGGTTAGGGTTAGGGTACACGTTAGGATTAGGGTATTTATTAAACCTATCCCACTCTCTAGATACCACTTAGCACGTAAAGGAATATTATTTGGGGTCCAGCCATGGAGAAGATTTTAGTCACTAGGATAAGATAAAGAATAAACACATTATAAAAAAATCACATTAGGATTTTCTTTTTAACCTGTTCCTTAAAACACTAGTGCTTAGGAAATCTAATGGAGGCAAAAGCAGTCAAGGGTAGTTTAGGGTTAGGGTTAGGGTTAGGGTTAGTGTTAGGGTTAGGGTACGGCTTAGGGTATGGGATAGGGTACGGGTGAGGGTACGGCGTAGGGTAGGGGTTAGGGTTAGGGTTAGGGTTAGGGTTAGGGTACGGCTTAGGGTACGGGTGAAGGTACGGGTGAGGGTACTGTGTAGGTTATTGGTTAGGGTTAGGGTACGGCTTAGGATACGGGTTAGGGTACGGGTTAGGGTGCGGCATAGGGTATGGTTTAGGGTTAGGGTTAGGGTTAGGGTTAGGGTTAGGGTACGGCTTAGGGTACGGGTGAGGGTACGGGTGAGGGTACGGCGTAGGGTATAGGTTAGGGTTAGGGTTAGGATTAGCGTACGGCTTAGGATACGGGTTAGGGTACGGGTGAGGGTACGGCGTAACGTATGGGTTAGGGTTAGGGTTAGGGTTAGGGTACGGCTTAGGGTACGGGTTAGGGTACGGGTGAGGGTACGGCGTAGGCTATGGGTTAGGGTTAGGGTTAGTTTTTGGGTTAGGGATTGGTTTAGGGTACGCGTTAGGATTAGCGTACGTGTTAGGGTTAGGGTTTGGGTTAGGGTTAGGGTACGCATTGGGGTTAGGGTATGGGTTAGGGTTAGGGTACACGTTAGGATTAGGGTATTTATTAAACCTATCCCACTCTCTAGATACCACCTAGCACGTAAAGGAATATTATTTGGGGTCCAGCCATGGAGAACATTTTAGTAACTAGGATAAGATAAAGAATAAACACATTATAAAAAAATCACATTAGGATTTCCTATTTAACCTGTTCCTTAAAACACTAGTGCTTAGGAAATCTAATGGAGGCAAAAGCAGTGAAGGGTAGTTTAGGGTTAGGGTTAGGGTTAGGGTTAGTGTTAGGGTTAGGGTACGGCTTAGGGTATGGGATAGGGTACAGGTGAGGGTACGGCGTAGGGTATAGGTTAGGGTTAGGGTTAGGGTTAGGGTACGGCTTAGGATACGGGTTAGGGTACGGGTGAGGGTACGGCGTAGCGTATGGGTTAGGGTTAGGGTTAGGGTTAGGGTACGGCTTAGGGTACGGGTTAGGGTACGGGTGAGGGTACGGCGTAGGGTATGGGTTAGGGTTAGGGTTAGGGTTAGGGTTAGTTTTAGGGTTAGGGATTGGTTTAGGGTACGGGTTAGGATTAGCGTACGTGTTAGGGTTAGGGTTTGGGTTAGGGTTAGGGTACGCGTTAGGGTTAGGGTATGGGTAAGGGTTAGGGTACACGTTAGGATTAGGGTATTTATTAAACCTATCCCACTCTCTAGATACCACTTAGCACGTAAAGGAATATTATTTGGGGTCCAGCCATGGAGAAGATTTTAGTCACTAGGATAAGATAAAGAATAAACACATTATAAAAAAATCACATTAGGATTTTCTTTTTAACCTGTTCCTTAAAACACTAGTGCTTAGGAAATCTAATGGAGGCAAAAGCAGTCAAGGGTAGTTTAGGGTTAGGGTTAGGGTTAGGGTACGGCTTAGGATACGGGTTAGGGTACGGGTGAGGGTACGGCGTAGCTTGTGTGTTAGGGTTAGGGTTAGGGTTAGGGTACGGCTTAGGGTACGGGTTTGGGTACGGGTTAGGGTACGGCGTAGGGTATGGGTTAGGGTTAGGGTTAGGGTTAGGGTTAGGGTACGGCTTAGGGTACGGTTTAGGGTACGGGTGAGTGTACGGCGCAGGGTATAGGTTAGGGTTAGGGTTAGGGGTAGGGTACGGCTTAGGATACGGGTTAGGGTACGGGTGAGGGTACAGCGTAGCGTGTAGGTTAGGGTTAGGGTTAGGGTACGGCTTAGGGTACGGGTTAGGGTACGGGTGAGGGTACGGCGTAGGGTATGCGTTAGGGTTAGGGTTAGGGTTAGGGTTAGTTTTAGGGTTAGGGATTGGTTTAGGGTACGGGTTAGGATTAGCATACGTGTTAGGGTTAAGGTTTGGGTTAGGGTTAGGGTACGCGTTAGGGTTAGGGTATGGGTTAGGGTTAGGGTACACGTTAGGATTAGGGTATTTATTAAACCTATCCCACTCTCTAGATACCACTTAGCACGTAAAGGAATATTATTTGGGGTCCAGCCATGGAGAAGATTTTAGTCACTAGGATAAGATAAAGAATAAACACATTATAAAAAAATCACATTAGGATTTTCTATTTAACCTGTTCCTTAAAACACTAGTGCTTAGGAAATCTAATGGAGGCAAAAGCAGTCAAGGGTAGTTTAGGGTTAGGGTTTGGGTTAGGGTTAGTGTTAGGGTTAGGGTACGGCTTAGGGTATGGGATAGGGTATGGGTGAGGGTACGGCGTAGGGTAGGGGTTAGGGTTAGGGTTAGGGTTAGGGTACGGCTTAGGGTACGGGTGAGGGTACGGGTGAGGGTACTGCGTAGGGAAATGGTTAGGGTTAGGGTACGGCTTAGGATACGTGTTAGGGTATGGGTCAGGGTACGGCGTAGGGTATGGGTTTGGGTTAGGGTTAGGGTTAGGGTTAGGGTACGGCTTAGGGTACGGGTTAGGGTACGGGTGAGGGTACGGCGTAGGGTATAGGTTAGGGTTAGGGTTAGGGTTAGGGTACGGCTTAGGATACGGGTTAGGGTACGGGTGAGGGTACGGCGTAGCGTATGGGGTATGGTTAGGTACGGCTTAGGGTATGGGTTAGGGTACGGGTGAGGGTACGGCCTAGGGTATGGGTTAGGGTAAGGTTTAGGGTTAGGCTTAGTTTTAGGGTTAGGGATTGGTTTAGGGTACGGGTTAGGATTAGCGTACGTGTTAGTGTTAGGGTTTGGGTTAGGGTTAGAGTACGCGTTAGGGTTAGGGTATGGGTTAGGGTTAGGGTACACGTTAGGATTAGGGTATTTATTAAACCTATCCCACTCTCTAGATACCACTTAGCACGTAAAGGAATATTATTTGGGGTCCAGCCATGGAGAAGATTTTAGTCACTAGGATAAGATAGAGAATAAACACATTATAAAAAAATCACATTAGGATTTTCTTTTTAACCTGTTCCTTAAAACACTAGTGCTTAGGAAATCTAATGGAGGCAAAAGCAGTCAAGGGTAGTTTAGGGTTAGGGTTAGGGTTAGGGTTAGTGTTAGGGTTAGGGTACGGCTTAGGGTATGGGATAGGGTACGGGTGAGGGTACGGCTTAGGGTAGGGGTTAGGGTTAGGGTTAGGGTTAGGGTACGGCTTAGGATACGGGTTAGGGTACGGGTGAGGGTACGGCGTAGCGTGTGGGTTAGGGTTAGGGTTAGGGTTAGGGTACGGCTTAGGGTACGGGTTAGGGTACGGGTGAGGGTACGGCGTAGGGTATGGGTTAGGGTTACGGTTAGGGTTAGGGTTAGTTTTAGGGTTAGGGATTGGTTTAGGGTACAGGTTAGGATTAGCGTACGTGTTAGGGTTAGGGTTTGGGTTAGGGTTAGGGTACGCGTTAGGGTTAGGGTATGGGTTAGGGTTAGGGTACACGTTAGGATTAGGGTATTTATTAAACCTATCCCACTCTCTAGATACCACTTAGCACGTAAAGGAATATTATTTCGGGTCCAGCCGTGGAGAAGTTTTTAGTCACTAGGATAAGATAAAGAATAAACACATTATAAAAAAATCACATTAGGATTTTCTTTTTAACCTGTTCCTTAAAACACTAGTGCTTAGGAAATCTAATGGAGGCAAAAGCAGTCAAGGGTAGTTTAGGGTTAGGGTTAGGGTTAGGGTTAGTGTTAGGGTTAGGGTACGGCTTAGGGTATGGGATAGGGTACAGGTGAGGGTACGGCGTAGGGTAGGGGTTAGGGTTAGGGTTAGGTTTAGGGTACGGCTTAGGGTACGGGTGAGGGTACTGCGTAGGGTATTGTTTAGGGTTAGGGTACGGCTTAGGATACGGGCTAGGGTACGGGTTAGGGTACGGCGTAGGGTATGGGTTAGGGTTAGGGTTAGGGTTAGGGTTAGGGTACGGCTTAGGGTACGGATGAGGGTACGGGTGAGGGTACGGCGTAGGGTATAGGTTAGGGTTAGGGTTAGGGTTAGGGTACGGCTTAGAATACGGGTTAGGGTACGGGTGAGGGTACGGCGTAGCGTATGGTTTAGGGTTAGGATTAGGATTAGGGTACGGCTTAGGGTACGGGTTAGGGTACGGGTGAGGGTACGGCGTAGGGTATGGGTTAGGGTTAGGGTTAGGGTTAGGGATTGGTTTAGGGTACGGGTTAGGATTAGCGTACGTGTTAGGGTTAGGGTTTGGGTTAGGGTTAGGGTACGCGTTAGGGTTAGGGTATGGGTTAGGGTTAGGGTACACGTTAGGATTAGGGTATTTATTAAACCTATCCCACTCTCTAGATACCACTTAGCACGTAAAGGAATATCATTTGGGGTCCAGCCATGGAGAAGATTTTAGTCACTAGGATAAGATAAAGAATAAACACATTATAAAAAAATCACATTAGGATTTTCTTTTTAACCTGTTCCTTAAAACACTAGTGCTTAGGAAATCTAATGGAGGCAAAAGCAGTCAAGGGTAGTTTAGGGTTAGGGTTAGGGTTAGGGTTAGTGTTAGGGTTAGGGTACGGCTTAGGGTATGGGATAGGGTACGGGTGAGGGTACGGCGTAGGGTAGGGGTTAGGGTTAGGGTTAGGGTTAGGGTTAGGGTACGGCTTAGGGTACGGGTGAAGGTACGGGTGAGGGTACTGTGTAGGTTATTGGTTAGGGTTAGGGTACGGCTTAGGATACGGGTTAGGGTACGGGTTAGGGTGCGGCATAGGGTATGGGTTAGGGTTAGGGTTAGGGTTAGGGTACGGCTTAGGGTACGGGTGAGGGTACGGGTGAGGGTACGGCGTAGGGTATAGGTTAGGGTTAGGGTTAGGATTAGCGTATGGCTTAGGATATGGGTTAGGGTACGGGTGAGGGTACGGCGTAGCGTATGGGTTAGGGTTAGGGTTAGGGTTAGGGTTAGGGTACGGCTTAGGGTACGTGTTAGGGTACGGGTGAGGGTACGGCGTAGGCTATGGGTTAGGGTTAGGGTTAGGGTTAGGGTTAGTTTTAGGGTTAGGGATTGGTTTAGGGTACGCGTTAGGATTAGCGTACGTGTTAGGGTTAGGGTTTGGGTTAGGGTTAGGGTACGCATTGGGGTTAGGGTATGGGTTAGGGTTAGGGTACACGTTAGGATTAGGGTATTTATTAAACCTATCCCACTCTCTAGATACCACCTAGCACGTAAAGGAATATTATTTGGGGTCCAGCCATGGAGAAGATTTTAGTAACTAGGATAAGATAAAGAATAAACACATTATAAAAAAATCACATTAGGATTTTCTATTTAACCTGTTCCTTAAAACACTAGTGCTTAGGAAATCTAATGGAGGCAAAAGCAGTGAAGGGTAGTTTAGGGTTAGGGTTAGGGTTAGGGTTAGTGTTAGGGTTAGGGTACGGCTTAGGGTATGGGATAGGGTACAGGTGAGGGTACGGCGTAGGGTAGGGGTTAGGGTAAGGGTTAGGGTTAGGGTATGGCTTAGGGTTAGGGTTAGGGTTAGGGTTAGGGTTAGGGTTAGGGTTAGGGTTAGGGTTAGGGTTAGGGTTAGGGTTAGGGTACGCGTTAGGGTTAGGGTATGGGTTAGGGTTAGGGTACACGTTAGGATTAGGGTATTTATTAAACCTATCCCACTCTCTAGATACCACTTAGCACGTAAAGGAATATTATTTGGGGTCCAGCCATGGAGAAGATTTTAGTCACTAGGATAAGATAAAGAATAAACACATTATAAAAAAATCACATTAGGATTTTCTTTTTAACCTGTTCCTTAAAACACTAGTGCTTAGGAAATCTAATGGAGGCAAAAGCAGTCAAGGGTAGTTTAGGGTTAGGGTTAGGGTTAGGGTTAGTGTTAGGGTTAGGGTACGGCGTAGGGTATGGGATAGGGTACGGGTGACGGTACGGCGTAGGGTAGGGGTTAGGGTTAGGGTTAGGGTTAGGGTTAGGGTTAGGGTTAGGGTTAGGGTTAGGGTACGGATTAGGGTACGGGTGAGGGTACGGGTGAGGGTACTGCGTAGGGTATTGGTTAGGGTTAGGGTACGGCTTGGGATACGCGTTAGGGTAAGGGTTAGGGTACGGCGTAGGGTATGTGTTAGGGTTAGGGTTAGGGTTAGGGTTAGGGTTAGGGTACGGCATAGGGTAGGGGTTAGGGTTAGGGTTAGGGTTAGGGTACGGCTTAGGGTACGGGTGAGGGTACGGGTGAGGGTACTGCGTAGGGTATTGGTTAGGGTTAGGGTACGGCTTAGGATACGGGTTAGGGAACGGGTTAGAGTACGGCGTAGGGTATGGGTTAGGGTTAGGGTTAGGGTTAGGGTTAGGGTTAGGGTACGGCTTAGGGTACGGGTGAGGTTATGGGTGAGGGTACGGCGTAGGGTATAGGTTAGGGTTAGGGTTAGGGTTAGGGTACGGCTTAGGATACGGGTTAGGGTACGTGTGAGGGTACGGCGTAGCGTATGGGTTAGGGTTAGGGTTAGGGTTAGGGTTAGTTTTAGGGTTAGGGATTGGTTTAGGGTACGGGTTAGGATTAGCGTACGTGTTAGTGTTAGGGTTTGGGTTAGGGTTAGGGTACGCGTTAGGGTTAGGGTATGGGTTAGGGTTAGGGTACACGTTAGGATTAGGGTATTTATTAAACCTATCCCACTCTCTAGATACCACTTAGCACGTAAAGGAATATTATTTGGGGTCCAGCAATGGAGAAGATTTTAGTCACTAGGATAAGATAAAGAATAAACACATTATAAAAAAATCACATTAGGATTTTCTTTTTAACCTGTTCCTTAAAACACTAGTGCTTAGGAAATCTAATGGAGGCAAAAGCAGTCAAGGGTAGTTTAGGGTTAGGGTTAGGGTTAGTGTTAGGGCTAGGGTACGGCTTAGGGTATGGGATAGGGTACAGGTGAGGGTACGGCGTAGGGTAGGGGTTAGGGTTAGGGTTAGGGTTACGGTACGGCTTAGGATACGGGTTAGGTTACGGGTGAGGGTACGGTGTAGCGTGTGGGTTAGTGTTAGGGTTAGGGTTAGGGTACGGCTTAGGGTACGGGTTAGGGTACGGGTGAGGGTACGGCGTAGGGTATGGGTTAAGGTTAGGGTTAGGGTTAGGGTTAGTTTTAGGGTTAGGGATTGGTTTAGGGTACGGGTTAGGATTAGCGTACGTGTTATTGTTAGGGTTTGGGTTAGGGTTAGGGTACGCGTTAGGGTTAGGGTATGGGTTAGGGTTAGGGTACACGTTAGGATTAGGGTATTTATTAAACCTATCCCACTCTCTTAATACCACTTAGCACGTAAAGGAATATTATTTGGGGTCCAGCCATGGAGAAGATTTTAGTCACTAGGATAAGATAAAGAATAAACACATTATAAAAAAATCACATTAGGATTTTCTTTTTAACCTGTTCCTTAAAACACTAGTGCTTAGGAAATCTAATGGAGGCAAAAGCAGTCAAGGGTAGTTTAGGGTTAGGGTTAGGGTTAGGGTTAGTGTTAGGGTTAGGGTACGGCGTAGGGTATGGGATAGGTTACGGGTGAGGGTACGGCGTAGGGTAGGTGTTAGGGTTAGGGTTAGGGTTAGGGTTAGGGTACGGCTTAGGGTACGGGTTAGGGTACGGGTGAGGGTACGGCGTAGGGTATAGGTTAGGGTTAGGGTTAGGGTTAGGGTACGGCTTAGGATACGGGTTAGGGTACGGGTGAGGGTACGGCGTAGCGTATGGGTTATGGTTAGGGTACGGCTTAGGGTATGGGTTAAGGTACGGGTGAGGGTATGGCGTAGGGTATGCGTTAGGGTTAGGGTTAGGGTTAGGGTTAGTTTTAGGGTTAGGGATTGGTTTAGGGTACGGGTTAGGATTAGCGTACGTGTTAGGGTTAGGGTTTGGGTTAGGGATAGGGTACGCGTTAGGGTTAGGGTATGGGTTAGGGTTAGGGTACACGTCAGGATCAGGGTATTTATTAAACCTATCCCACTCTCTAGATACCACTTAGCACGTAAAGGAATATTATTTGGGGTTCAGCCATGGAGAAGATTTTAGTCACTAGGATAAGATAAAGAATAAACACATTATAAAAAAATCACATTAGGATTTTCTTTTTAACCTGTTCCTTAAAACACTAGTGCTTAGGAAATCTAATGGAGGCAAAAGCAGTCAAGGGTAGTTTAGGGTTAGTGTTAGGGTTAGGGTTAGTGTTAGGGCTAGGGTACGGCTTAGGTTATGGGATAGGGTACGGGTTAGGGTACGGCGTAGGGTATGGGTTAGGGTTAGGGTTAGGGTTAGGGTTAGTTTTAGGGTTAGGGATTGGTTTAGGGTATGGGTTCGGATTAGCGTACGTGTTAGGGTTAGGGTTTGGGTTAGGGTTAGGGTACGCGTTAGGGTTAGGGTATGGGTTAGGGTTAGGGTACACGTTAGGATTAGGGTATTTATTAAACCTATCCCACTCTCTAGATACCACTTAGCACGTAAAGGAACATTATTTGGGGTCCAGTCATTGAGAAGATTTTAGTCACTAGGATAAGATAAAGAATAAACACATTATAAAAAAATCACATTAGGATTTTCTTTTTAACCTGTTCCTTAAAACACTAGTGCTTAGGAAATCTAATGGAGGCAAAAGCAGTCAAGGGTAGTTTAGGGTTAGGGTTAGGGTTAGGGTTAGTGTTAGGGTTAGGGTACGACTTAGGGTATGGGATAGGGTACGGGTGAGGGTACGGCGTAGGGAAGGGGTTAGGGTTAGGGTTAGTGTATGGCTTAGGGTACGGGTGAGGGTACGGGTGAGGGTACTGCGTAGGGTATTGGTTAGGGTTAGGGTACGTTTTAGGATACGGGTTAGGGTACGGGTTAGGGTATGGGATAGGTTACGGGTGAGGGTACGGCGTAGGGTAGGGGTTAGGGTTAGGGTTAGGGTTAGGGTTAGGGTTACGGTTAGGGTACGGCTTAGGGTACGGGTGAGGGTACGGGTGAGGGTACAGCGTAGGGTATTGGTTAGGGTTAGGGTACGGCTTAGGATACGGGTTAGGGTACGGGTTAGGGTACGGCGTAGGGTATGGGTTAGCGTTAGGGTTAGGGTTAGGGTTAGGGTTAGGGTCCGGCTTAGGGTACGGGTGAGGGTACGGGTGAGGGTACGGCTTAGGGTATAGGTTAGGGTTAGGGTACGGCTTAGGATACGGGTTAGGGTACGGGTGAGGGTACGGCGTAGAGTGTGGCTGAGGGTTAGGGTTAGGGTTAAGGTACGGCTTAGGGTACGGCTTAGGGTACGTGTGAGGGTACGGCGTAGGGTATGGGTTAGGGTTAGGGTTAGGGTTAGGGTTAGTTTTAGGGTTAGGGATTGGTTTAGGGTACGGGTTAGGATTAGCGTACGTGTTAGGGTTAGGGTTTGGGTTAGGGTTAGGGTACGCGTCAGGGTTAGGGTATGGGTTAGGGTTAGGGTACACGTTAGGATTAGGGTATTTATTAAACCTATCCCACTCTCTAGATACCACTTAGCACGTAAAGGAATATTATTTGGGGTCCAGCCATGGAGAAGATTTTAGTCACTAGGTTAAGATAAAGAATAAACACATTATAAAAAAATCACATTAGGATTTTCTTTTTAACCTGTTCCTTAAAACACTAGTGCTTAGGAAATCTAATGGAGGCAAAAGCAGTTAAGGGTACTTTAGGGTTAGGGTTAGGGTTAGGGTTAGTGTTAGGGTTAGGGTACGGCGTAGGGTATGGGATAGGGTACGGGTGACGGTACGGCGTAGTGTAAGGGTTAGGGTTAGGGTTAGGGTTAGGGTTAGGGTTAGGGTACGGCTTAGGGTACGGGTGAGGGTACGGGTGAGGGTACTGCGTAGGGTATTGGTTAGGGTTAGGGTACGGCTTAGGATACGGGTTAGGGTACGGGTTAGGGTACGGCGTAGGGTATGGGTTAGGGTTAGGGTTAGGGTTAGGGTTAGGGTACGGCTTAGGGTACGGGTTAGGGTACGGGTGAGGGTACGGCGTAGGGTATAGGTTAGGGTTAGGGTTAGGGTTAGGGTACGGCTTAGGATACGGGTTAGGGTACGGGTGAGGGTACGGCGTAGCGTATGGGTTATGGTTAGGGTACGGCTTAGGGTATGGGTTAGGGTACGGGTGAGGGTATGGCGTAGGGTATGGGTTAGGGTTAGGGTTAGGGTTAGGGTTAGTTTTAGGGTTAGGGATTGGTTTAGGGTACGGGTTAGGATTAGCGTACGTGTTAGGGTTAGGGTTTGGGTTAGGGATAGGGTACGCGTTAGGGTTAGGGTATGGGTTAGGGTTAGGGTACACGTTAGGATCAGGGTATTTATTAAACCTATCCCACTCTCTAGATACCACTTAGCACGTAAAGGAATATTATTTGGGGTTCAGCCATGGAGAAGATTTTAGTCACTAGGATAAGATAAAGAATAAACACATTATAAAAAAATCACATTAGGATTTTCTTTTTAACCTGTTCCTTAAAACACTAGTGCTTAGGAAATCTAATGGAGGCAAAAGCAGTCAAGGGTAGTTTAGGGTTAGGGTTAGGGTTAGGGTTAGTGTTAGGGTTAGGGTACGACTTAGGGTATGGGATAGGGTACGGGTGAGGGTACGGCGTAGGGAAGGGGTTAGGGTTAGGGTTAGTGTATGGCTTAGGGTACGGGTGAGGGTACTGGTGAGGGTACTGCGTAGGGTATTGGTTAGGGTTAGGGTACGTTTTAGGATACGGGTTAGGGTACGGGTTAGGGTATGGGATAGGTTACGGGTGAGGGTACGGCGTAGGGTAGGGGTTAGGGTTAGGGTTAGGGTTAGGCTTAGGGTTACGGTTAGGGTACGGCTTAGGGTACGGGTGAGGGTACGGGTGAGGGTACAGCGTAGGGTATTGGTTAGGGTTAGGGTACGGCTTAGGATACGGGTTAGGGTACGGGTTAGGGTACGGCGTAGGGTATGGGTTAGCGTTAGGGTTAGGGTTAGGGTTAGGGTTAGGGTCCGGCTTAGGGTACGGGTGAGGGTACGGGTGAGGGTACGGCTTAGGGTATAGGTTAGGGTTAGGGTACGGCTTAGGATACGGGTTAGGGTACGGGTGAGGGTACGGCGTAGAGTGTGGCTGAGGGTTAGGGTTAGGGTTAAGGTACGGCTTAGGGTACGGGTTAGGGTACGGGTGAGGGTACGGCGTAGGGTATGGGTTAGGGTTAGGGTTAGGGTTAGGGTTAGTTTTAGGGTTAGGGATTGGTTTAGGGTACGGGTTAGGATTAGCGTACGTGTTAGGGTTAGGGTTTGGGTTAGGGTTAGGGTACGCGTCAGGGTTAGGGTATGGGTTAGGGTTAGGGTACACGTTAGGATTAGGGTATTTATTAAACCTATCCCACTCTCTAGATACCACTTAGCACGTAAAGGAATATTATTTGGGGTCCAGCCATGGAGAAGATTTTAGTCACTAGGTTAAGATAAAGAATAAACACATTATAAAAAAATCACATTAGGATTTTCTTTTTAACCTGTTCCTTAAAACACTAGTGCTTAGGAAATCTAATGGAGGCAAAAGCAGTCAAGGGTAGTTTAGGGTTAGGGTTAGGGTTAGGGTTAGTGTTAGGGTTAGGGTACGGCGTAGGGTATGGGATAGGGTACGGGTGACGGTACGGCGTAGTGTAAGGGTTAGGGTTAGGGTTAGGGTTAGGGTTAGGGTTAGGGTTAGGGTACGGCTTAGGGCACGGGTGAGGGTACGGGTGAGGGTACTGCGTAGGGTATTGGTTAGGGTTAGGGTACGGCTTGGGATACGCGTTAGGGTAAGGGTTAGGGTACGGCGTAGGCTATGGGTTAGGGTTAGGGTTAGGGTTAGGGTTAGGGTTAGGGTACGGCGTAGCGTAGGGGTTAGGGTTAGGGTTAGGGTTAGGGTACGGCTTAGGGTACGGGTGAGGGTACGGGTGAGGGTACTGCGTAGGGTATTGGTTAGGGTTAGGGTACGGCTTAGGATACGGGTTAGGGAACGGGTTAGGGTACGGCGTAGGGTATGGGTTAGGGTTAGGGTTAGGGTTAGGGTTAGGGTTAGGGTACGGCTTAGGGTACGGGGGAGGTTATGGGTGAGGGTACGGCGTAGGGTATAGGTTAGGGTTAGGGTTAGGGTTAGGGTACGGCTTAGGATACGGGTTAGGGTACGGGTGAGGGTACGGCGTAGCGTATGGGTTAGGGTTAGGGTTAGGGTTAGGGTTAGTTTTACGGTTAGGGATTGGTTTAGGGTACGGGTTAGGATTAGCGTACGTGTTAGGGTTAGGGTTTGGGTTAGGGTTAGGGTACACGTTAGGGTTAGGGTATGGTTAAGGGTTAGGGTACACGTTAGGAATAGGGTATTTATTAAACCTATCCCACTCTCTAGATACCACTTAGCACGTAAAGGAATATTATTTGGGGTCCAGCCATGGAGAAGATTTTAGTCACTAGGATAAGATAAAGAATAAACACATTATAAAAAAATCACATTAGGATTTTCTTTTTAACCTGTTCCTTAAAACACTAGTGCTTAGGAAATCTAATGGAGGCAAAAGCAGTCAAGGGTAGTTTAGGGGTAGGGTTAGGGTTAGGGTTAGTGTTAGGGTTAGGGTACGGCTTAGGGTATGGGATAGGGTACGGGTGAGGGTACGGCGTAGGGTAGGTGTTAGGGTTAGGGTTAGGGTTAGGGTACGGCTTAGGGTACGGGTGAGGGTACGGGTGAGGGTACTGCGTAGGGTATTGGTTAGGGTTAGGGTACGGCTTAGGATACGGGTTAGGGTACGGGTTAGGCTACGGCGTAGGGTATGGGTTAGGGTTAGGGTTAGGGTTAGGGTTAGGGTACGGCTTAGGGTACGGGTTAGGGTACGGGTGAG
This sequence comes from Eubalaena glacialis, assembly GCF_028564815.1. Taxonomy (NCBI): domain Eukaryota; kingdom Metazoa; phylum Chordata; class Mammalia; order Artiodactyla; family Balaenidae; genus Eubalaena; species Eubalaena glacialis. Next base: position 369,132 of record NW_026871211.1, read on the forward strand.
GGTACGGCGTAGGGTATAGGTTAGGGTTAGGGTTAGGGTTAGGGTACGGCTTAGGATACGGGTTAGGGTACGGGTGAGGGTACGGCGTAGCGTATGGGTTATGGTTAGGGTACGGCTTAGGGTATGGGTTAGGGTACGGGTGAGGGTATGGCGTAGGGTATGGGTTAGGGTTAGGGTTAGGGTTAGGGTTAGTTTTAGGGTTAGGGATTGGTTTAGGGTACGGGTTAGGATTAGCGTACGTGTTAGGGTTAGGGTTTGGGTTAGGGTTAGGTTACGCGTTAGGGTTAGGGTATGGGTTAGGGTTAGGGTACACGTTAGGATTAGGTTATTTATTAAACCTATCCCACTCTCTAGATACCACTTAGCACGTAAAGAAATATTATTTGGGGTCCAGCCATGGAGAAGATTTTAGTCACTAGGATAAGATAAAGAATAAACACATTATAAAAAAATCACATTAGGATTTTCTTTTTAACCTGTTCCTTAAAACACTAGTGCTTAGGAAATCTAATGGAGGCAAAAGCAGTCAAGGGTAGTTTAGGGTTAGGGTTAGGGTTAGGGTTAGTGTTAGGGTTAGGGTACGGCTTAGCGTATGGGATAGGGTACGGGTGAGGGTACGGCGTAGGGTAGGTGTTAGGGTTAGGGTTAAGGTTAGGGTACGGCTTAGGATACGGGTTAGGGTACGGGTGAGGGTACGGCGTAGCGTGTGGGTTAGGGATAGGGTTAGGGTTAGGGTACGGCTTAGGGTACGGGTTAGGGTACGGGTGAGGGTACGGCGTAGGGTATGGGTTAGGGTTAGGGTTAGGGTTAGGGTTAGTTTTAGGGTTAGGGATTGGTTTAGGGTACGGGTTAGGATTAGCGTACGTGTTAGGGTTAGGGTTTGGGTTAGGGTTAGGGTACGCGTTAGGGTTAGGGTATGGGTTAGGGTTAGGGTACACGTTAGGATTAGGGTATTTATTAAACCTATCCCACTCTCTAGATACCACTTAGCACGTAAAGGAATATTATTTGGGGTCCAGCCATGGAGAAGATTTTAGTCACTAGGATAAGATAAAGAATAAACACATTATAAAAAAATCACATTAGGATTTTCTTTTTAACCTGTTCCTTAAAACACTAGTGCTTAGGAAATCTAATGGAGGCAAAAGCAGTCAAGGGTAGTTTAGGGTTAGGGTTAGGGTTAGGGTTAGTGTTAGGGTTAGGGTACTGCTTAGGGTATGGGATAGGGTACGGGTGAGGGTACGGCGTAGGGTAGGGGTTAGGGTTAGGGTTAGGGTTAGGGTACGGCTTAGGGTACGGGTGAGGGTACGGGTGAGGGTACTGCGTAGGTTATTGGTTAGGGTTAGGGTACGGCTTAGGATACGGGTTAGGGTACGGGTTAGGGTGCGGCATAGGGTATGGGTTAGGGTTAGGGTTAGGGTTAGGGTACGGCTTAGGATATGGGTTAGGGTACGGGTGAGGGTACGGCGTAGCGTATGGGTTAGGGTTAGGGTTAGGGTTAGGGTACGGCTTAGGGTACGGGTTAGGGTACGGGTGAGGGTACGGCGTAGGATATGGGTTAGGGTTAGGGTTAGGGTTAGGGTTAGTTTTAGGGTTAGGGATTGGTTTAGGGTACGGGTTAGGATTAGCGTACGTGTTAGGGTTAGGGTTTGGGTTAGGGTTAGGGTACGCGTTAGGGTTAGGGTATGGGTTAGGGTTAGGGTACACGTTAGGATTAGGGTATTTATTAAACCTATCCCACTCTCTAGATACCACTTAGCACCTAAAGGAATATTATTTGGGGTCCAGCTATGGAGAAGATTTTAGTCACTAGGATAAGATAAAGAATAAACACATTATAAAAAAATCACATTAGGATTTTCTTTTTAACCTGTTCCTTAAAACACTAGTGCTTAGGAAATCTAATGGAGGCAAAAGCAGTCAAGGGTAGTTTAGGGTTAGGGTTAGGGTTAGGGTTAGTGTTAGGGTTAGGGTACGGCTTAGGGTATGGGATAGGGTACGGGTGAGGGTACGCCGTAGGGTAGGGGTTAGGGTTAGGGTTAGGGTTAGGGTACGGCTTAGGGTACGGGTTAGGGTACGGGTGAGGGTACGGGTGAGGGTACTGCGTAGGGTATTGGTTAGGGTTAGGGTACGGCTTAGGATACGGGATAGGGTACGGGTTAGGGTACGGCACAGGGTATGGGTTAGGGTTAGGGTTAGGGTTAGGGTTCGGCTTAGGGTACGGGTTAGGGTACGGGTGAGGGTACGGCGTAGGGTATAGGTTAGGGTTAGGGTTAGGGTTAGGGTACGGCTTAGGATACGGGTTAGGGTACGGGTGAGGGTACGGCGTAGCGTATGGGTTAGGTTTAGGTTTAGGGTTAGGGTACGGCTTAGGGTACGGGTTAGGGTACAGGTGAAGGTACGGCGTAGGGTATGGGTTAGGGTTAGGGTTAGGGTTAGGGTTAGTTTTAGGGTTAGGGATTGGTTTAGGGTACAGGTTAGGATTAGCGTACGTGTTAGGGTTAGGGTTTGGGTTAGCGATAGGGTACGCGTTAGGGTTAGGGTATTGATAAGGGTTAGGGTACACGTTAGGATTAGGGTATTTATTAAACCTATCCCACTCTCTAGATACCACTTAGCACGTAAAGGAATATTATTTGGGGTCCAGCCATGGAGAAGATTTTAGTCACTAGGATAAGATAAAGAATAAACACATTATAAAAAAATCAAATTAGGATTTTCTTTTTAACCTGTTCCTTAAAACACTAGTGCTTAGGAAATCTAATGGAGGCAAAAGCAGTCAAGGGTAGTTTAGGGTTAGGGTTAGGGTTAGGGTTAGTGTTAGGGTTAGGGTACGGCTTAGGGTATGGGATAGGGTACGGGTGAGGTTACGGCGTAGGGTAGTGGTTAGGGTTAGGGTTAGGGTTAGGGTACGGCTTAGGATACGGGTTAGGGTACGGGTGAGGGTACGGCGTAGCGTGTGGGTTAGTGTTAGGGTTAGGGTTAGGGTACGGCTTAGGTTACGGGTTAGGGTATGGGTTAGGGTACGGCGTAGGGTATGGGTTAGGGTTAGGGTTAGGGTTAGGGTTAGGGTTAGGGTACGGCTTAGGGTACGGGTGGGGGTACGGGTGAGGGTACGGCGTAGGGTATAGGTTAGGGTTAGGGTTAGGGTTAGGGTACGGCTTAGGATACGGGTTAGGGTACGGGTGACGGTACGGCGTAGCGTGTGGGTTAGGGTTAGGGTTAGGGTACGGCTTAGGGTACGGGTTAGGGTATGGGTGAGTGTACGGCGTAGGGTATGGGTTAGGGTTAGGGTTAGGGTTAGGGTTAGTTTTAGGGTTAGGGATTGGTTTAGGGTACGGGTTAGGATTAGCGTACGTGTTAGGGTTAGGGTTTGGGTTAGGGTTAGGGTACGCGTTAGGGTTAGGGTATGGGTTAGGGTTAGGGTACACGTTAGGATTAGGGTATTTATTAAACCTATCCCACTCTCTAGATACCACTTAGCACCTAAAGGAATATTATTTGGGGTCCAGCTATGGAGAAGATTTTAGTCACTAGGATAAGATAAAGAATAAATACATTATAAAAAAATCACATTAGGATTTTCTTTTTAACCTGTAACTTAAAACACTAGTGCTTAGGAAATCTAATGGAGGCAAAAGCAGTCAAGGGTAGTTTAGGGTTAGGGTTAGGGTTAGGGTTAGTGTTAGGGTTAGGGTACGGCTTAGGGTATGGGATAGGGTATGGGTGAGGGTACGGCGTAGGGTAGGGGTTAGGGTTAGGGTTAGGGTTAGGGTTAGGGTACGGGTGAGGGTACGGGTGAGGGTACGGGTGAGGGCACTGCGTAGGGTATTGGTTAGGGTTAGGGTACGGCTTAGGATACGGGATAGGGTACGGGTTAGGGTACGGCACAGGGTATGGGTTAGGGTTAGGGTTAGGGTTAGGGTACGGCTTAGGGTACGGGTTAGGGTACGGGTGAGGGTACGGCGTAGGGTATAGGTTAGGGTTAGGGTTAGGGTTAGGGTACGGCTTAGGATACGGGTTAGGGTACGGGTGAGGGTACGGCGTAGCGTATGGGTTAGGTTTAGGGTTAGGGTTAGGGTACGGCTTAGGGTACGGGTTAGGGTACGGGAGAAGGTACGGCGTAGGGTATGGGTTAGGGTTAGGGTTAGGGTTAGGGTTAGTTTTAGGGTTAGGGATTGGTTTAGGGTACAGGTTAGGATTAGCGTACGTGTTAGGGTTAGGGTTTGGGTTAGGGATAGGGTACGCGTTAGGGTTAGGGTATTGATAAGGGCTAGGGTACACGTTAGGATTAGGGTATTTATTAAACCTATCCCACTCTCTAGATACCACTTAGCACGTAAAGGAATATTATTTGGGGTCCAGCCATGGAGAAGATTTTAGTCACTAGGATAAGATAAAGAATAAACACATTATAAAAAAATCAAATTAGGATTTTCTTTTTAACCTGTTCCTTAAAACACTAGTGCTTAGGAAATCTAATGGAGGCAAAAGCAGTCAAGGGTAGTTTAGGGTTAGGGTTAGGGTTAGGGTTAGTGTTAGGGTTAGGGTACGGCTTAGGGTATGGGATAGGGTACGGGTGAGGTTACGGCGTAGGTTAGTGGTTAGGGTTAGGGTTAGGGTTAGGGTACGGCTTAGGATACGGGTTAGGGTACGGGTGAGGGTACGGCGTAGCGTGTGGGTTAGTGTTAGGGTTAGGGTTAGGGTACGGCTTAGGGTACGGGTTAGGGTATGGGTTAGGGTACGGCGTAGGGTATGGGTTAGGGTTAGGGTTAGGGTTAGGGTTAGGGTTAGGGTACGGCTTAGGGTACGGGTGGGGGTACGGGTGAGGGTACGGCGTAGGGTATAGGTTAGGGTTAGGGTTAGGGTTAGGGTACGGCTTAGGATACGGGTTAGGGTACGGGTGAGGGTACGGCGTAGCGTGTGGGTTAGGGTTAGGGTTAGGGTACGGCTTAGGGTACGGGTTAGGGTATGGGTGAGTGTACGGCGTAGGGTATGGGTTAGGGTTAGGGTTAGGGTTAGGGTTAGTTTTAGGGTTAGGGATTGGTTTAGGGTACGGTTTAGGATTAGCGTACGTGTTAGGGTTAGGGTTTGGGTTAGGGTTAGGGTACGCGTTAGGGTTAGGGTATGGGTTAGGGTTAGGGTACACGTTAGTGTTAGGGTATTTATTAAACCTATCCCACTCTCTAGATACCACTTAGCACGTAAAGGAATATTATTTGGGGTCCAGCCATGGAGAAGATTTTAGTCACTAGGATAAGATAAAGAATAAACACATTATAAAAAAATCACATTAGGATTTTCTATTTAACCTGTTCCTTAAAACACTAGTGCTTAGGAAATCTAATGGAGGCAAAAGCAGTCAAGGGTAGTTTAGAGTTAGGGTTAGGGTTAGGGTTAGTGTTAGGGTTAGGATACGGCTTAGGATATGGGTTAGGGTACGGGTGAGGGTACGGCGTAGGGTAGGGGTTAGGGTTAGGGTTAGGGTTAGGGTACGGCTTAGGATATGGGTTAGGGTACGGGTGAGGGTACGGCGTAGCGTGTGGGTTAGGGTTAGAGTTAGGGTTAGGGTACGGCTTAGGGTACGGGTTAGGGTACGGGTGAGGGTACGGCGTAGGGTATGCGTTAGGGTTAGGGTTAGGGTTAGGGTACGCGTTAGGGTTAGGGTATGGGTTAGGGTTAGGGTACACGTTAGGATTAGGGTATTTATTAAACCTATCCCACTCTCTAGATACCACTTAGCACGTAAAGGAATATTATTTGGGGTCCAGCCATGGAGAAGATTTTAGTCACTAGGATAAGATAAAGAATAAACACATTATAAAAAAATCACATTAGGATTTTCTTTTTAACCTGTTCCTTAAAACACTAGTGCTTAGGAAATCTAATGGAGGCAAAAGCAGTCAAGGGTAGTTTAGGGTTAGGGTTAGGGTTAGGGTTAGTGTTAGGGTTAGGGTACGGCTTAGGGTATGGGATAGGGTACGGGTGAGGGTACGGCGTAGGCTAGGTGTTAGGGTTAGGGTTAGGGTTAGGGTACGGCTTAGGATACGGGTTAGGGTACGGGTGAGGGTATGGCGTAGCGTGTGGGTTAGGGTTAGGGTTAGGGTTAGGGTACAGCTTAGGGTACGGTTTAGGGTACGGGTGAGGGTACGGCGTAGGGTATGGGTTAGGGTTAGGGTTAGGGTTAGGGTTAGTTTTAGGGTTAGGGATTGGTTTAGGGTACGGGTTAGGATTAGCGTACGTTTTAGGGTTAGGGTTTGGGTTAGGGTTAGGGTACGCGTTAGGGTTAGGGTATGGGTTAGGGTTAGGGTACACGTTAGGATTAGGGTATTTATTAAACCTATCCCACTCTCTAGATACCACTTAGCACGTAAAGGAATATTATTTCGGGTCCAGCCATGGAGAAGATTTTAGTCACTAGGATAAGATAAAGAATAAACACATTATAAAAAAATCACATTAGGATTTTCTTTTTAACCTGTTCCTTAAAACACTAGTGCTTAGGAAATCTAATGGAGGCAAAAGCAGTCAAGGGTAGTTTAGGGTTAGGGTTAGGGTTAGGGTTAGTGTTAGGGTTAGGGTACGGCTTAGGGTATGGGATAGGGTACGGGTGAGGGTACGGCGTAGGGTAGGGGTTAGGGTTAGGGTTAGGGTTAGGGTTAGGGTACGGCTTAGGGTACGGGTGAAGGTACGGGTGAGGGTACTGTGTAGGTTATTGGTTAGGGTTAGGGTACGGCTTAGGATACGGGTTAGGGTACGGGTTAGGGTGCGGCATAGGGTATGGGTTAGGGTTAGGGTTAGGGTTAGGGTTAGGGTTAGGGTACGGCTTAGGGTACGGGTGAGGGTACGGTTGAGGGTACGGCGTAGGGTATAGGTTAGGGTTAGGGTTAGGATTAGCGTACGGCTTAGGATATGGGTTAGGGTACGGGTGAGGGTACGGCGTAGCGTATGGGTTAGGGTTAGGGTTAGGGTTAGGGTACGGCTTAGGGTACGGGTTAGGGTACGGGTGAGGGTACGGCGTAGGCTATGGGTTAGGGTTAGGGTTAGTTTTAGGGTTAGGGATTGGTTTAGGGTACGCGTTAGGATTAGCGTACGTGTTAGGGTTAGGGTTTGGGTTAGGGTTAGGGTACGCATTGGGGTTAGGGTATGGGTTAGAGTTAGGGTACACGTTAGGATTAGGGTATTTATTAAACCTATCCCACTCTCTAGATACCACCTAGCACGTAAAGGAATATTATTTGGGGTCCAGCCATGGAGAAGATTTTAGTAACTAGGATAAGATAAAGAATAAACACATTATAAAAAAATCACATTAGGATTTTCTATTTAACCTGTTCCTTAAAACACTAGTGCTTAGGAAATCTAATGGAGGCAAAAGCAGTGAAGGGTAGTTTAGGGTTAGGGTTAGGGTTAGGGTTAGTGTTAGGGTTAGGGTACGGCTTAGGGTATGGGATAGGGTACAGGTGAGGGTACGGCGTAGGGTAGGGGTTAGGGTAAGGGTTAGGGTTAGGGTACGGCTTAGGGTACGGGTGAGGGTACGGGTGAGGGTACTGCGTAGGGTACTGGTTAGGGTTAGGGTACGGCTTAGCATACGGGTTAGGGTACGGGTTAGGGTACGGCGTAGGGTATGGGTTAGGGTTAGGGTTAGGGTTAGGGTTAGGGTACGGCTTAGGGTACGGTTGAGGGTACGGGTGAGGGTACGGCGTAGGGTATAGGTTAGGGTTAATGTTAGGGTTAGGGTACGGGTTAGCATACGGGTTAGGGTACGGGTGAGGGTACGGCGTAGCGTATGGTTTAGGGATAGGATTAGGGTTAGGGTACGGCTTAGGGTACGGGTTAGGGTACGGGTGAGGGTACGGCGTAGGGTATGCGTTAGGGTTAGGGTTAGGGTTAGGGTTAGTTTTAGGGTTAGGGATTGGTTTAGGGTACGGGTTAGGATTAGCGTACGTGTTAGGGTTAGGGTTTGGGTTAGGGTTAGGGTACACGTGAGGGTTAGGGTATGGGTTAGGGTTAGGGTACACGTTAGGATTAGGTTATTTATTAAACCTATCCCACTGTTTAGATACCACTTAGCACCTAAAGGAATATTATTTGGGGTCCAGCTATGAAGAAGATTTTAGTCACTAGGATAAGATAAAGAATAAACACATTATAAAAAAATCACATTAGGATTTTCTTTTTAACCTGTTCCTTAAAACACTAGTGCTTAGGAAATCTAATGGAGGCAAAAGCAGTCAAGGGTAGTTTAGAGTTAGGGTTAGGGTTAGGGTTAGTGTTAGGGTTAGGGTACGGCTTAGGATATGGGTTAGGGTACGGGTGAGGGTACGGCGTAGGGTAGGGGTTAGGGTTAGGGTTAGGGTTAGGGTACGGCTTAGGATATGGGTTAGGGTACGGGTGAGGGTACGGCGTAGCGTGTGGGTTAGGGTTAGGGTTAGGGTTAGGGTACTGCTTAGGGTACGGGTTAGGGTACGGGTGAGGGTACGGCGTAGGGTATGCGTTAGGGTTAGGGTTAGGGTTAGGGTTAGTTTTAGGGTTAGGGATTGGTTTAGGGTACGGGTTAGGATTAGCGTACGTGTTAGGGTTAGGGTTTGGGTTAGGGTTAGGTTACGCGTTAGGGTTAGGGTATGGGTTAGGGTTAGGGTACACGTTAGGATTAGGTTATTTATTAAACCTATCCCACTCTCTAGATACCACTTAGCACGTAAAGAAATATTATTTGGGGTCCAGCCATGGAGAAGATTTTAGTCACTAGGATAAGATAAAGAATAAACACATTATAAAAAAATCACATTAGGATTTTCTTTTTAACCTGTTCCTTAAAACACTAGTGCTTAGGAAATCTAATGGAGGCAAAAGCAGTCAAGGGTAGTTTAGGGTTAGGGTTAGGGTTAGGGTTAGTGTTAGGGTTAGGGTACGGCTTAGCGTATGGGATAGGGTACGGGTGAGGGTACGGCGTAGGGTAGGTGTTAGGGTTAGGGTTAAGGTTAGGGTACGGCTTAGGATACGGGTTAGGGTACGGGTGAGGGTATGGCGTAGCGTGTGGGTTAGGGTTAGGGTTAGGGTTAGGGTACGGCTTAGGGTACGGGTTAGGGTACGGGTGAGGGTACGGCGTAGGGTATGGGTTAGGGTTAGGGTTAGGGTTAGGGTTAGTTTTAGGGTTAGGGATTGGTTTAGGGTACGGGTTAGGATTAGCGTACGTGTTAGGGTTAGGGTTTGGGTTAGGGTTAGGGTACGCGTTAGGGTTAGGGTATGGGTTAGGGTTAGGGTACACGTTAGGATTAGGGTATTTATTAAACCTATCCCACTCTCTAGATACCACGTAGCACGTAAAGGAATATTATTTGGGGTCCAGCCATGGAGAAGATTTTAGTCACTAGGATAAGATAAAGAATAAACACATTATAAAAAAACCACATTAGGATTTTCTTTTTAACCTGTAACTTAAAACACTAGTGCTTAGGAAATCTAATGGAGGCAAAAGCAGTCAAGGGTAGTTTAGGGTTAGGGTTAGGGTTAGGGTTAGTGTTAGGGTTAGGGTACTGCTTAGGGTATGGGATAGGGTACGGGTGAGGGTACGGCGTAGGGTAGGGGTTAGGGTTAGGGTTAGGGTTAGGGTACGGCTTAGGGTACGGGTGAGGGTACGGGTGAGGGTACTGCGTAGGTTATTGGTTAGGGTTAGGGTACGGCTTAGGATACGGGTTAGGGTACGGGTTAGGGTGCGGCATAGGGTATGGGTTAGGGTTAGGGTTAGGGTTAGGGTACGGCTTAGGATATGGGTTAGGGTACGGGTGAGGGTACGGCGTAGCGTATGGGTTAGGGTTAGGGTTAGGGTTAGGGTACGGCTTAGGGTACGGGTTAGGGTACGGGTGAGGGTACAGCGTAGGATATGGGTTAGGGTTAGGGTTAGGGTTAGGGTTAGTTTTAGGGTTAGGGATTGGTTTAGGGTACGGGTTAGGATTAGCGTACGTGTTAGGGTTAGGGTTTGGGTTAGGGTTAGGGTACGCGTTAGGGTTAGGGTATGGGTTAGGGTTAGGGTACACGTTAGGATTAGGGTATTTATTAAACCTATCCCACTCTCTAGATACCACTTAGCACCTAAAGTAATATTATTTGGGGTCCAGCTATGGAGAAGATTTTAGTCACTAGGATAAGATAAAGAATAAACACATTATAAAAAAATCACATTAGGATTTTCTTTTTAACCTGTTCCTTAAAACACTAGTGCTTAGGAAATCTAATGGAGGCAAAAGCAGTCAAGGGTAGTTTAGGGTTAGGGTTAGGGTTAGGGTTAGTGTTAGGGTTAGGGTACGGCTTAGGGTATGGGATAGGGTACGGGTGAGGGTACGGCGTAGGGTAGGGGTTAGGGTTAGGGTTAGGGTTAGGGTACGGCTTAGGGTACGGGTTAGGGTACGGGTGAGGGTACGGGTGAGGGTACTGCGTAGGGTATTGGTTAGGGTTAGGGTACGGCTTAGGATACGGGATAGGGTACGGGTTAGGGTACGGCACAGGGTATGGGTTAGGGTTAGGGTTAGGGTTAGGGTACGGCTTAGGGTACGGGTTAGGGTACGGGTGAGGGTACGGCGTAGGGTATAGGTTAGGGTTAGGGTTAGGGTTAGGGTACGGCTTAGGATACGGGTTAGGGTACGGGTGAGGGTACGGCGTAGGGTATGGGTTAGGGTTAGGGTTAGGGTTAGGGTTAGTTTTAGGGTTAGGGATTGGTTTAGGGTACAGGTTAGGATTAGCGTACGTGTTAGGGTTAGGGTTTGGGTTAGCGATAGGGTACGCGTTAGGGTTAGGGTATTGATAAGGGTTAGGGTACACGTTAGGATTAGGGTATTTATTAAACCTATCCCACTCTCTAGATACCACTTAGCACGTAAAGGAATATTATTTGGGGTCCAGCCATGGAGAAGATTTTAGTCACTAGGATAAGATAAAGAATAAACACATTATAAAAAAATCAAATTAGGATTTTCTTTTTAACCTGTTCCTTAAAACACTAGTGCTTAGGAAATCTAATGGAGGCAAAAGCAGTCAAGAGTAGTTTAGGGTTAGGGTTAGGGTTAGGGTTAGTGTTAGGGTTAGGGTACGGCTTAGGGTATGGGATAGGGTACGGGTGAGGTTACGGCGTAGGGTAGTGGTTAGGGTTAGGGTTAGGGTTAGGGTACGGCTTAGGATACGGGTTAGGGTACGGGTGAGGGTACGGCGTAGCGTGTGGGTTAGTGTTAGGGTTAGGGTTAGGGTACGGCTTAGGTTACGGGTTAGGGTATGGGTTAGGGTACGGCGTAGGGTATGGGTTAGGGTTAGGGTTAGGGTTAGGGTTACGGTTAGGGTACGGCTTAGGGTACGGGTGGGGGTACGGGTGAGGGTACGGCGTAGGGTATAGGTTAGGGTTAGGGTTAGGGTTAGGGTACGGCTTAGGATACGGGTTAGGGTACGGGTGAGGGTACGGCGTAGCGTGTGGGTTAGGGTTAGGGTTAGGGTACGGCTTAGGGTACGGGTTAGGGTATGGGTGAGTGTACGGCGTAGGGTATGGGTTAGGGTTAGGGTTAGGGTTAGGGTTAGTTTTAGGGTTAGGGATTGGTTTAGGGTACGGGTTAGGATTAGCGTACGTGTTAGGGTTAGGGTTTGGGTTAGGGTTAGGGTACGCGTTAGGGTTAGGGTATGGGTTAGGGTTAGGGTACACGTTAGGATTAGGGTATTTATTAAACCTATCCCACTCTCTAGATACCACTTAGCACCTAAAGGAATATTATTTGGGGTCCAGCTATGGAGAAGATTTTAGTCACTAGGATAAGATAAAGAATAAACACATTATAAAAAAACCACATTAGGATTTTCTTTTTAACCTGTAACTTAAAACACTAGTGCTTAGGAAATCTAATGGAGGCAAAAGCAGTCAAGGGTAGTTTAGGGTTAGGGTTAGGGTTAGGGTTAGTGTTAGGGTTAGGGTACGGCTTAGGGTATGGGATAGGGTACGGGTGAGGGTACGGCGTAGGGTAGGGGTTAGGGTTAGGGTTAGGGTTAGGGTTAGGGTACGGGTGAGGGTACGGGTGAGGGTACGGGTGAGGGTACTGCGTAGGGTATTGGTTAGGGTTAGGGTACGGCTTAGGATACGGGATAGGGTACGGGTTAGGGTACGGCACAGGGTATGGGTTAGGGTTAGGGTTAGGGTTAGGGTACGGCTTAGGGTACGGGTTAGGGTACGGGTGAGGGTACGGCGTAGGGTATAGGTTAGGGTTAGGGTTAGGGTTAGGGTACGGCTTAGGATACGGGTTAGGGTACGGGTGAGGGTACGGCGTAGCGTATGGGTTAGGTTTAGGGTTAGGGTTAGGGTACGGCTTAGGGTACGGGTTAGGGTACGGGTGAAGGTACGGCGTAGGGTATGGGTTAGGGTTAGGGTTAGGGTTAGGGTTAGTTTTAGGGTTAGGGATTGGTTTAGGGTACAGGTTAGGATTAGCGTACGTGTTAGGGTTAGGGTTTGGGTTAGGGATAGGGTACGCGTTAGGGTTAGGGTATTGATAAGGGCTAGGGTACACGTTAGGATTAGGGTATTTATTAAACCTATCCCACTCTCTAGATACCACTTAGTACGTAAAGGAATATTATTTGGGGTCCAGCCATGGAGAAGATTTTAGTCACTAGGATAAGATAAAGAATAAACACATTATAAAAAAATCAAATTAGGATTTTCTTTTTAACCTGTTCCTTAAAACACTAGTGCTTAGGAAATCTAATGGAGGCAAAAGCAGTCAAGGGTAGTTTAGGGTTAGGGTTAGGGTTAGGGTTAGTGTTAGGGTTAGGGTACGGCTTAGGGTATGGGATAGGGTACGGGTGAGGTTACGGCGTAGGTTAGTGGTTAGGGTTAGGGTTAGGGTTAGGGTACGGCTTAGGATACGGGTTAGGGTACGGGTGAGGGTACGGCGTAGCGTATGGGTTAGTGTTAGGGTTAGGGTTAGGGTACGGCTTAGGGTACGGGTTAGGGTATGGGTTAGGGTACGGCGTAGGGTATGGGTTAGGGTTAGGGTTAGGGTTAGGGTTAGGGTTAGGGTACGGCTTAGGGTACGGGTGGGGGTACGGGTGAGGGTATGGCGTAGGGTATAGGTTAGGGTTAGGGTTAGGGTTAGGGTACGGCTTAGGATACGGGTTAAGGTACGGGTGAGGGTACGGCGTAGCGTGTGGGTTAGGGTTAGGGTTAGGGTACGGCTTAGGGTACGGGTTAGGGTATGGGTGAGTGTACGGCGTAGGGTATGGGTTAGGGTTAGGGTTAGGGTTAGGGTTAGTTTTAGGGTTAGGGATTGGTTTAGGGTACGGTTTAGGATTAGCGTACGTGTTAGGGTTAGGGTTTGGGTTAGGGTTAGGGTACGCGTTAGGGTTAGGGTATGGGTTAGGGTTAGGGTACACGTTAGTGTTAGGGTATTTATTAAACCTATCCCACTCTCTAGATACCACTTAGCACGTAAAGGAATATTATTTGGGGTCCAGCCATGGAGAAGATTTTAGTCACTAGGATAAGATAAAGAATAAACACATTATAAAAAAATCACATTAGGATTTTCTATTTAACCTGTTCCTTAAAACACTAGTGCTTAGGAAATCTAATGGAGGCAAAAGCAGTCAAGGGTAGTTTAGAGTTAGGGTTAGGGTTAGGGTTAGTGTTAGGGTTAGGGTACGGCTTAGGATATGGGTTAGGGTACGGGTGAGGGTACGGCGTAGGGTAGGGGTTAGGGTTAGGGTTAGGGTTAGGGTACGGCTTAGGATATGGGTTAGGGTACGGGTGAGGGTACGGCGTAGCGTGTGGGTTAGGGTTAGGGTTAGGGTTAGGGTACGGCTTAGGGTACGGGTTAGGGTACGGGTGAGGGTACGGCGTAGGGTATGCGTTAGGGTTAGGGTTAGGGTTAGGGTACGCGTTAGGGTTAGGGTATGGGTTAGGGTTAGGGTACACGTTAGGATTAGGGTATTTATTAAACCTATCCCACTCTCTAGATACCACTTAGCACGTAAAGGAATATTATTTGGGGTCCAGCCATGGAGAAGATTTTAGTCACTAGGATAAGATAAAGAATAAACACATTATAAAAAAATCACATTCGGATTTTCTATTTAACCTGTTCCTTAAAACACTAGTGCTTAGGAAATCTAATGGAGGCAAAAGCAGTCAAGGGTCGTTTAGGGTTAGGGTTAGGGTTAGGGTTAGTGTTAGGGCTAGGGTACGGCTTAGGGTATGGGATAGGGTACGGGTGAGGTTACGGCGTAGAGTAGGGGTTAGGGTTAGAGTTAGGGTTACGGTAAGGGTACGGCTTAGGGTACGGGTGAGGGTACGGGTGAGGGTACGGCGTAGCCTATGGGTTATGGTTAGGGTACGGCTTAGGGTATGGGTTAGGGTACGGGTGAGGGTACGGCGTAGGGTATGGCTTAGGGTTAGGTTTAGGGTTAGGGTTAGTTTTAGGGTTAGGGATTGGTTTAGGGTACGGGTTAGGATTAGCGTACGTGTTAGGGTTAGGGTTTGGGTTAGGGTTAGGGTACGCGTTAGGGTTAGGGTATGGGTTAGGGTTAGGGTACACGTTAGGATTAGGGTATTTATTAAACCTATCCCACTCTCTAGATACCACTTAGCACGTAAAGGAATATTATTTGGGGTCCAGCCATGGAGAAGATTTTAGTCACTAGGATAAGAATAAACACATTATAAAAAAATCACATTAGGATTTTCTTTTTAACCTGTTCCTTAAAACACTAGTGCTTAGGAAATCTAATGGAGGCAAAAGCAGTCAAGGGTAGTTTAGGGTTAGGGTTAGGGTTAGGGTTAGTGTTAGGGTTAGGGTACGGCTTAGGGTATGGGATAGGGTACGGGTGAGGGTACGGCGTAGGCTAGGTGTTAGGGTTAGGGTTAGGGTTAGGGTACGGCTTAGGATACGGGTTAGGGTACGGGTGAGGGTATGGCGTAGCGTGTGGGTTAGGGTTAGGGTTAGGGTTAGGGTACAGCTTAGGGTACGGTTTAGGGTACGGGTGAGGGTACGGCGTAGGGTATGGGTTAGGGTTAGGGTTAGGGTTAGGGTTAGTTTTAGGGTTAGGGATTGGTTTAGGGTACGGGTTAGGATTAGCGTACGTTTTAGGGTTAGGGTTTGGGTTAGGGTTAGGGTACGCGTTAGGGTTAGGGTATGGGTTAGGGTTAGGGTACACGTTAGGATTAGGGTATTTATTAAACCTATCCCACTCTCTAGATACCACTTAGCACGTAAAGGAATATTATTTCGGGTCCAGCCATGGAGAAGATTTTAGTCACTAGGATAAGATAAAGAATAAACACATTATAAAAAAATCACATTAGGATTTTCTTTTTAACCTGTTCCTTAAAACACTAGTGCTTAGGAAATCTAATGGAGGCAAAAGCAGTCAAGGGTAGTTTAGGGTTAGGGTTAGGGTTAGGGTTAGTGTTAGGGTTAGGGTACGGCTTAGGGTATGGGATAGGGTACGGGTGAGGGTACGGCGTAGGGTAGGGGTTAGGGTTAGGGTTAGGGTTAGGGTTAGGGTACGGCTTAGGGTACGGGTGAAGGTACGGGTGAGGGTACTGTGTAGGTTATTGGTTAGGGTTAGGGTACGGCTTAGGATACGGGTTAGGGTACGGGTTAGGGTGCGGCATAGGGTATGGGTTAGGGTTAGGGTTAGGGTTAGGGTTAGGGTTAGGGTACGGCTTAGGGTACGGGTGAGGGTACGGGTGAGGGTACGGCGTAGGGTATAGGTTAGGGTTAGGGTTAGGATTAGCGTACGGCTTAGGATATGGGTTAGGGTACGGGTGAGGGTACGGCGTAGCGTATGGGTTAGGGTTAGGGTTAGGGTTAGGGTACGGCTTAGGGTACGGGTTAGGGTACGGGTGAGGGTACGGCGTAGGCTATGGGTTAGGGTTAGGGTTAGTTTTAGGGTTAGGGATTGGTTTAGGGTACGCGTTAGGATTAGCGTACGTGTTAGGGTTAGGGTTTGGGTTAGGGTTAGGGTACGCATTGGGGTTAGGGTATGGGTTAGGGTTAGGGTACACGTTAGGATTAGGGTAATTATTAAACCTATCCCACTCTCTAGATACCACCTAGCACGTAAAGGAATATTATTTGGGGTCCAGCCATGGAGAAGATTTTAGTAACTAGGATAAGATAAAGAATAAACACATTATAAAAAAATCACATTAGGATTTTCTATTTAACCTGTTCCTTAAAACACTAGTGCTTAGGAAATCTAATGGAGGCAAAAGCAGTGAAGGGTAGTTTAGGGTTAGGGTTAGGGTTAGGGTTAGTGTTAGGGTTAGGGTACGGCTTAGGGTATGGGATAGGGTACAGGTGAGGGTACGGCGTAGGGTAGGGGTTAGGGTAAGGGTTAGGGTTAGGGTACGGCTTAGGGTACGGGTGAGGGTACGGGTGAGGGTACTGCGTAGGGTACTGGTTAGGGTTAGGGTACGGCTTAGCATACGGGTTAGGGTACGGGTTAGGGTACGGCGTAGGGTATGGGTTAGGGTTAGGGTTAGGGTTAGGGTTAGGGTACGGCTTAGGGTACGGTTGAGGGTACGGGTGAGGGTACGGCGTAGGGTATAGGTTAGGGTTAGGGTTAGGGTTAGGGTACGGGTTAGCATACGGGTTAGGGTACGGGTGAGGGTACGGCGTAGCGTATGGTTTAGGGTTAGGATTAGGGTTAGGGTACGGCTTAGGGTACGGGTTAGGGTACGGGTGAGGGTACGGCGTAGGGTATGCGTTAGGGTTAGGGTTAGGGTTAGGGTTAGTTTTAGGGTTAGGGATTGGTTTAGGGTACGGGTTAGGATTAGCGTACGTGTTAGGGTTAGGGTTTGGGTTAGGGTTAGGGTACGCGTGAGGGTTAGGGTATGGGTTAGGGTTAGGGTACACGTTAGGATTAGGTTATTTATTAAACCTATCCCACTGTTTAGATACCACTTAGCACCTAAAGGAATATTATTTGGGGTCCAGCTATGAAGAAGATTTTAGTCACTAGGATAAGATAAAGAATAAACACATTATAAAAAAATCACATTAGGATTTTCTTTTTAACCTGTTCCTTAAAACACTAGTGCTTAGGAAATCTAATGGAGGCAAAAGCAGTCAAGGGTAGTTTAGGGTTAGGATTAGGGTTAGGGTTAGTGTTAGGGTTAGGGTACGGCTTAGGGTTTGGGATAGGGTACGGGTGAGGGTACGGCATAGGGTAGGGGTTAGGGTTAGGGTTAGGGTTAGGGTTAGGGTTAGGGTACGGGTGAGGGTACGGGTGAGGGTACGGGTGAGGGTACTGCGTAGGGTATTGGTTAGGGTTAGGGTACGGCTTAGGATACGGGTTAGGGTACGGGTTAGGGTACGGCACAGGGTATGGGTTAGGGTTACGGTTAGGGTTAGGGTTAGGATTAGGGTACGGCTTAGGGTACGGGTTAGGGTACGGGTGAGGGTACGGCGTAGGGTATAGGTTAGGGTTAGGGTTAGGGTACGGCTTAGGATACGGGTTAGGGTACGGGTGAGGGTACGGCGTAGCGTATGGGTTAGGGTTAGGGTTAGGGTTAGGGTACGGCTTAGGGTACGGGTTAGGGTACGGGTGAGGGTACGGCGTAGGGTATGGGTTAGGGTTAGGGTTAGGGTTAGGGTTAGTTTTAGGGTTAGGGATTGGTTTAGGGTACGGGTTAGGATTAGCGTACGTGTTAGGGTTAGGGTTTGGGTTAGGGTTAGGGTACGCGTTAGGGTTAGGGTATGAGTAAGGGTTAGGGTACACGTTAGGATTAGGGTATTTATTAAACCTATCCCACTCTCTAGATACCACTTAGCACGTAAAGGAATATTATTTGGGGTCCAGCCATGGAGAAGATTTTAGTCACTAGGATAAGATAAAGAATAAACACATTATAAAAAAATCACATTAGGATTTTCTTTTTAACCTGTTCCTTAAAACACTAGTGCTTAGGAAATCTAATGGAGGCAAAAGCAGTCAAGGGTAGTTTAGGGTTAGGGTTAGGGTTAGGGTTAGTGTTAGGGTTAGGGTACTGCTTAGGGTATGGGATAGGGTACGGGTGAGGGTACGGCGTAGGGTAGGGGTTAGGGTTAGGGTTAGGGTTAGGGTACGGCTTAGGGTACGGGTGAGGGTACGGGTGAGGGTTCTGCGTAGGTTATTGGTTAGGGTTAGGGTACGGCTTAGGATACGGGTTAGGGTACGGGTTAGGGTGCGGCATAGGGTATGGGTTAGGGTTAGGGTTAGGGTTAGGGTACGGCTTAGGGTACGGGTTAGGGTACGGGTGAGGGTACGGCGTAGGGTATAGGTTAGGGTTAGGGTTAGGGTTAGGGTACGGCTTAGGATACGGGTTAGGGTACGGGTGAGGGTACGGCGTAGCGTATGGGTTAGGTTTAGGGTTAGGGTTAGGGTACGGCTTAGGGTACGGGTTACGGTACGGGTGAAGGTACGGCGTAGGGTATGGGTTAGGGTTAGGGTTAGGGTTAGGGTTAGTTTTAGGGTTGGGGATTGGTTTAGGGTACAGGTTAGGATTAGCGTACGTGTTAGGGTTAGGGTTTGGGTTAGGGATAGGTTACGCGTTAGGGTTAGGGTATTGGTAAGGGTTAGGGTACACGTTAGGATTAGGGTATTTATTAAACCTATCCCACTCTCTAGATACCACTTAGCACGTAAAGGAATATTATTTGGGGTCCAGCCATGGAGAAGATTTTAGTCACTAGGATAAGATAAAGAATAAACACATTATAAAAAAATCAAATTAGGATTTTCTTTTTAACCTGTTCCTTAAAACACTAGTGCTTAGGAAATCTAATGGAGGCAAAAGCAGTCAAGGGTGGTTTAGGGTTAGGGTTAGGGTTAGGGTTAGTGTTAGGGTTAGGGTACGGCTTAGGGTATGGGATAGGGTACGGGTGAGGTTACGGCGTAGGTTAGTGGTTAGGGTTAGGGTTAGGGTTAGGGTACGGCTTAGGATACGGGTTAGGGTACGGGTGAGGGTACGGCGTAGCGTGTGGGTTAGTGTTAGGGTTAGGGTTAGGGTACGGCTTAGGGTACGGGTTAGGGTATGGGTTAGGGTACGGCGTAGGGTATGGGTTAGGGTTAGGGTTAGGGTTAGGGTTAGGGTTAGGGTAAGGGTGGGGGTACGGGTGAGGGTACGGCGTAGGGTATAGGTTAGGGTTAGGGTTAGGGTTAGGGTACGGCTTAGGATACGGGTTAGGGTACGGGTGAGGGTACGGCGTAGCGTGTGGGTTAGGGTTAGGGTTAGGGTACGGCTTAGGGTACGGGTTAGGGTACGGGTGAGTGTACGGCGTAGGGTATGGGTTAGGGTTAGGGTTAGGGTTAGGGTTAGTTTTAGGGTTAGGGATTGGTTTAGGGTACGGTTTAGGATTAGCGTACGTGTTAGGGTTAGGGTTTGGGTTAGGGTTAGGGTACGCGTTAGGGTTAGGGTATGGGTTAGGGTTAGGGTACACGTTAGTGTTAGGGTATTTATTAAACCTATCCCACTCTCTAGATACCACTTAGCACGTAAAGGAATATTATTTGGGGTCCAGCCATGGAGAAGATTTTAGTCACTAGGATAAGATAAAGAATAAACACATTATAAAAAAATCACATTAGGATTTTCTATTTAACCTGTTCCTTAAAACACTAGTGCTTAGGAAATCTAATGGAGGCAAAAGCAGTCAAGGGTAGTTTAGAGTTAGGGTTAGGGTTAGGGTTAGTGTTAGGCTTAGGGAACGGCTTAGGATATGGGTTAGGGTACGGGTGAGGGTACGGCGTAGGGTAGGGGTTAGGGTTAGGGTTAGGGTTAGGGTACGGCTTAGGATATGGGTTAGGGTACGGGTGAGGGTACGGCGTAGCGTGTGGGTTAGGGTTAGGGTTAGGGTTAGGGTACGGCTTAGGGTACGGGTTAGGGTACGGGTGAGGGTACGGCGTAGGGTATGCGTTAGGGTTAGGGTTAGGGTTAGGGTACGCGTTAGGGTTAGGGTATGGGTTAGGGTTAGGGTACACGTTAGGATTAGGGTATTTATTAAACCTATCCCACTCTCTAGATACCACTTAGCACGTAAAGGAATATTATTTGGGGTCCAGCCATGGAGAAGATTTTAGTCACTAGGATAAGATAAAGAATAAACACATTATAAAAAAATCAAATTAGGATTTTCTTTTTAACCTGTTCCTTAAAACACTAGTGCTTAGGAAATCTAATGGAGGCAAAAGCAGTCAAGGGTGGTTTAGGGTTAGGGTTAGGGTTAGGGTTAGTGTTAGGGTTAGGGTACGGCTTAGGGTATGGGATAGGGTACGGGTGAGGTTACGGCGTAGGTTAGTGGTTAGGGTTAGGGTTAGGGTTAGGGTACGGCTTAGGATACGGGTTAGGGTACGGGTGAGGGTACGGCGTAGCGTGTGGGTTAGTGTTAGGGTTAGGGTTAGGGTACGGCTTAGGGTACGGGTTAGGGTATGGGTTAGGGTACGGCGTAGGGTATGGGTTAGGGTTAGGGTTAGGGTTAGGGTTAGGGTTAGGGTAAGGGTGGGGGTACGGGTGAGGGTACGGCGTAGGGTATAGGTTAGGGTTAGGGTTAGGGTTAGGGTACGGCTTAGGATACGGGTTAGGGTACGGGTGAGGGTACGGCGTAGCGTGTGGGTTAGGGTTAGGGTTAGGGTACGGCTTAGGGTACGGGTTAGGGTACGGGTGAGTGTACGGCGTAGGGTATGGGTTAGGGTTAGGGTTAGGGTTAGGGTTAGTTTTAGGGTTAGGGATTGGTTTAGGGTACGGTTTAGGATTAGCGTACGTGTTAGGGTTAGGGTTTGGGTTAGGGTTAGGGTACGCGTTAGGGTTAGGGTATGGGTTAGGGTTAGGGTACACGTTAGTGTTAGGGTATTTATTAAACCTATCCCACTCTCTAGATACCACTTAGCACGTAAAGGAATATTATTTGGGGTCCAGCCATGGAGAAGATTTTAGTCACTAGGATAAGATAAAGAATAAACACATTATAAAAAAATCACATTAGGATTTTCTATTTAACCTGTTCCTTAAAACACTAGTGCTTAGGAAATCTAATGGAGGCAAAAGCAGTCAAGGGTAGTTTAGAGTTAGGGTTAGGGTTAGGGTTAGTGTTAGGCTTAGGGAACGGCTTAGGATATGGGTTAGGGTACGGGTGAGGGTACGGCGTAGGGTAGGGGTTAGGGTTAGGGTTAGGGTTAGGGTACGGCTTAGGATATGGGTTAGGGTACGGGTGAGGGTACGGCGTAGCGTGTGGGTTAGGGTTAGGGTTAGGGTTAGGGTACGGCTTAGGGTACGGGTTAGGGTACGGGTGAGGGTACGGCGTAGGGTATGCGTTAGGGTTAGGGTTAGGGTTAGGGTACGCGTTAGGGTTAGGGTATGGGTTAGGGTTAGGGTACACGTTAGGATTAGGGTATTTATTAAACCTATCCCACTCTCTAGATACCACTTAGCACGTAAAGGAATATTATTTGGGGTCCAGCCATGGAGAAGATTTTAGTCACTAGGATAAGATAAAGAATAAACACATTATAAAAAAATCACATTAGGATTTTCTTTTTAACCTGTTCCTTAAAACACTAGTGCTTAGGAAATCTAATGGAGGCAAAAGCAGTCAAGGGTAGTTTAGGGTTAGGGTTAGGGTTAGGGTTAGTGTTAGGGTTAGGGTACGGCTTAGGGTATGGGATAGGGTACGGGTGAGGGTACGGCGTAGGGTAGGGGTTAGGGTTAGGGTTAGGGTTAGGGTTAGGGTACGGCTTAGGGTACGGGTGAAGGTACGGGTGAGGGTACTGTGTAGGTTATTGGTTAGGGTTAGGGTACGGCTTAGGATACGGGTTAGGGTACGGGTTAGGGTGCGGCATAGGGTATGGGTTAGGGTTAGGGTTAGGGTTAGGGTTAGGGTTAGGGTACGGCTTAGGGTACGGGTGAGGGTACGGGTGAGGGTACGGCGTAGGGTATAGGTTAGGGTTAGGGTTAGGATTAGCGTACGGCTTAGGATACGGGTTAGGGTACGGGTGAGGGTACGGCGTAACGTATGGGTTAGGGTTAGGGTTAGGGTTAGGGTACGGCTTAGGGTACGGGTTAGGGTACGGGTGAGGGTACGGCGTAGGCTATGGGTTAGGGTTAGGGTTAGTTTTAGGGTTAGGGATTGGTTTAGGGTACGCGTTAGGATTAGCGTACGTGTTAGGGTTAGGGTTTGGGTTAGGGTTAGGGTACGCATTGGGGTTAGGGTATGAGTTAGGGTTAGGGTACACGTTAGGATTAGGGTATTTATTAAACCTATCCCACTCTCTAGATACCACCTAGCACGTAAAGGAATATTATTTGGGGTCCAGCCATGGAGAACATTTTAGTAACTAGGATAAGATAAAGAATAAACACATTATAAAAAAATCACATTAGGATTTTCTATTTAACCTGTTCCTTAAAACACTAGTGCTTAGGAAATCTAATGGAGGCAAAAGCAGTGAAGGGTAGTTTAGGGTTAGGGTTAGGGTTAGGGTTAGTGTTAGGGTTAGGGTACGGCTTAGGGTATGGGATAGGGTACAGGTGAGGGTACGGCGTAGGGTAGGGGTTAGGGTAAGGGTTAGGGTTAGGGTACGGCTTAGGGTACGGGTGAGGGTACGGGTGAGGGTACTGCGTAGGGTACTGGTTAGGGTTAGGGTACGGCTTAGCATACGGCTTAGGGTACGGGTTAGGGTACGGCGTAGGGTATGTGTTAGGGTTAGGGTTAGGGTTAGGGTTAGGGTACGGCTTAGGGTACGGTTGAGGGTACGGGTGAGGGTACGGCGTAGGGTATAGGTTAGGGTTAGGGTTAGGGTTAGGGTACGGGTTAGCATACGGGTTAGGGTACGGGTGAGGGTACGGCGTAGCGTATGGTTTAGGGTTAGGATTAGGGTTAGGGTACGGCTTAGGGTACGGGTTAGGGTACGGGTGAGGGTACGGCGTAGGGTATGCGTTAGGGTTAGGGTTAGGGTTAGGGTTAGTTTTAGGGTTAGGGATTGGTTTAGGGTACGGGTTAGGATTAGCGTACGTGTTAGGGTTAGGGTTTGGGTTAGGGTTAGGGTACGCGTGAGGGTTAGGGTATGGGTTAGGGTTAGGGTACACGTTAGGATTAGGTTATTTATTAAACCTATCCCACTGTTTATTTACCACTTAGCACCTAAAGGAATATTATTTGGGGTCCAGCTATGAAGAAGATTTTAGTCACTAGGATAAGATAAAGAATAAACACATTATAAAAAAATCACATTAGGATTTTCTTTTTAACCTGTTCCTTAAAACACTAGTGCTTAGGAAATCTAATGGAGGCAAAAGCAGTCAAGGGTAGTTTAGGGTTAGGATTAGGGTTAGGGTTAGTGTTAGGGTTAGGGTACGGCTTAGGGTATGGGATAGGGTACGGGTGAGGGTACGGCATAGGGTAGGGGTTAGGGTTAGGGTTAGGGTTAGGGTTAGGGTTAGGGTACGGGTGAGGGTACGGGTGAGGGTACGGGTGAGGGTACTGCGTAGGGTATTGGTTAGGGTTAGGGTACGGCTTAGGATACGGGTTAGGGTACGGGTTAGGGTACGGCACAGGGTATGGGTTAGGGTTAGGGTTAGGGTTAGGGTTAGGATTAGGGTACGGCTTAGGGTACGGGTTAGGGTACGGGTGAGGGTACGGCGTAGGGTATAGGTTAGGGTTAGGGTTAGGGTTAGGGTACGGCTTAGGATACGGGTTAGGGTACGGGTGAGGGTACGGCGTAGCGTATGGTTTAGGGTTAGGGTTAGGGTTAGGGTACGGCTTAGGGTACGGGTTAGGGTACGGGTGAGGGTACGGCGTAGGGTATGGGTTAGGGTTAGGGTTAGGGTTAGGGTTAGTTTTAGGGTTAGGGATTGGTTTAGGGTACGGGTTAGGATTAGCGTACGTGTTAGGGTTAGGGTTTGGGTTAGGGTTAGGGTACGCGTTAGGGTTAGGGTATGGGTAAGGGTTAGGGTACACGTTAGGATTAGGGTATTTATTAAACCTATCCCACTCTCTAGATACCACTTAGCACGTAAAGGAATATTATTTGGGGTCCAGCCATGGAGAAGATTTTAGTCACTAGGATAAGATAAAGAATAAACACATTATAAAAAAATCACATTAGGATTTTCTTTTTAACCTGTTCCTTAAAACACTAGTGCTTAGGAAATCTAATGGAGGCAAAAGCAGTCAAGGGTAGTTTAGGGTTAGGGTTAGGGTTAGGGTACGGCTTAGGATACGGGTTAGGGTACGGGTGAGGGTACGGCGTAGCTTGTGTGTTAGGGTTAGGGTTAGGGTTAGGGTACGGCTTAGGGTACGGGTTTGGGTACGGGTTAGGGTACGGCGTAGGGTATGGGTTAGGGTTAGGGTTAGGGTTAGGGTTAGGGTACGGCTTAGGGTACGGTTTAGGGTACGGGTGAGTGTACGGCGCAGGGTATAGGTTAGGGTTAGGGTTAGGGGTAGGGTACGGCTTAGGATACGGGTTAGGGTACGGGTGAGGGTACAGCGTAGCGTGTAGGTTAGGGTTAGGGTTAGGGTACGGCTTAGGGTACGGGTTAGGGTACGGGTGAGGGTACGGCGTAGGGTATGCGTTAGGGTTAGGGTTAGGGTTAGGGTTAGTTTTAGGGTTAGGGTTTGGTTTAGGGTACGGGTTAGGATTAGCATACGTGTTAGGGTTAAGGTTTGGGTTAGGGTTAGGGTACGCGTTAGGGTTAGGGTATGGGTTAGGGTTAGGGTACACGTTAGGATTAGGGTATTTATTAAACCTATCCCACTCTCTAGATACCACTTAGCACGTAAAGGAATATTATTTGGGGTCCAGCCATGGAGAAGATTTTAGTCACTAGGATAAGATAAAGAATAAACACATTATAAAAAAATCACATTAGGATTTTCTATTTAACCTGTTCCTTAAAACACTAGTGCTTAGGAAATCTAATGGAGGCAAAAGCAGTCAAGGGTAGTTTAGGGTTAGGGTTTGGGTTAGGGTTAGTGTTAGGGTTAGGGTACGGCTTAGGGTATGGGATAGGGTATGGGTGAGGGTACGGCGTAGGGTAGGGGTTAGGGTTAGGGTTAGGGTTAGGGTACGGCTTAGGGTACGGGTGAGGGTACGGGTGAGGGTACTGCGTAGGGAATTGGTTAGGGTTAGGGTACGGCTTAGGATACGTGTTAGGGTATGGGTCAGGGTACGGCGTAGGGTATGGGTTTGGGTTAGGGTTAGGGTTAGGGTTAGGGTACGGCTTAGGGTACGGGTTAGGGTACGGGTGAGGGTACGGCGTAGGGTATAGGTTAGGGTTAGGGTTAGGGTTAGGGTACGGCTTAGGATACGGGTTAGGGTACGGGTGAGGGTACGGCGTAGCGTATGGGGTATGGTTAGGTACGGCTTAGGGTATGG
Source organism: Eubalaena glacialis (assembly GCF_028564815.1). NCBI lineage: Eukaryota > Metazoa > Chordata > Mammalia > Artiodactyla > Balaenidae > Eubalaena > Eubalaena glacialis. The sequence continues at coordinate 394,515 of NW_026871211.1, forward strand.
GTTAGGGTACGGGTGAGGGTACGGCCTAGGGTATGGGTTAGGGTAAGGTTTAGGGTTAGGCTTAGTTTTAGGGTTAGGGATTGGTTTAGGGTACGGGTTAGGATTAGCGTACGTGTTAGGGTTAGGGTTTGGGTTAGGGTTAGAGTACGCGTTAGGGTTAGGGTATGGGTTAGGGTTAGGGTACACGTTAGGATTAGGGTATTTATTAAACCTATCCCACTCTCTAGATACCACTTAGCACGTAAAGGAATATTATTTGGGGTCCAGCCATGGAGAAGATTTTAGTCACTAGGATAAGATAGAGAATAAACACATTATAAAAAAATCACATTAGGATTTTCTTTTTAACCTGTTCCTTAAAACACTAGTGCTTAGGAAATCTAATGGAGGCAAAAGCAGTCAAGGGTAGTTTAGGGTTAGGGTTAGGGTTAGGGTTAGTGTTAGGGTTAGGGTACGGCTTAGGGTATGGGATAGGGTACGGGTGAGGGTACGGCGTAGGGTAGGGGTTAGGGTTAGGGTTAGGGTTAGGGTACGGCTTAGGATACGGGTTAGGGTACGGGTGAGGGTACGGCGTAGCGTGTGGGTTAGGGTTAGGGTTAGGGTTAGGGTACGGCTTAGGGTACGGGTTAGGGTACGGGTGAGGGTACGGCGTAGGGTATGGGTTAGGGTTACGGTTAGGGTTAGGGTTAGTTTTAGGGTTAGGGATTGGTTTAGGGTACAGGTTAGGATTAGCGTACGTGTTAGGGTTAGGGTTTGGGTTAGGGTTAGGGTACGCGTTAGGGTTAGGGTATGGGTTAGGGTTAGGGTACACGTTAGGATTAGGGTATTTATTAAACCTATCCCACTCTCTAGATACCACTTAGCACGTAAAGGAATATTATTTCGGGTCCAGCCGTGGAGAAGATTTTAGTCACTAGGATAAGATAAAGAATAAACACATTATAAAAAAATCACATTAGGATTTTCTTTTTAACCTGTTCCTTAAAACACTAGTGCTTAGGAAATCTAATGGAGGCAAAAGCAGTCAAGGGTAGTTTAGGGTTAGGGTTAGGGTTAGGGTTAGTGTTAGGGTTAGGGTACGGCTTAGGGTATGGGATAGGGTACAGGTGAGGGTACGGCGTAGGGTAGGGGTTAGGGTTAGGGTTAGGTTTAGGGTACGGCTTAGGGTACGGGTGAGGGTACTGCGTAGGGTATTGTTTAGGGTTAGGGTACGGCTTAGGATACGGGCTAGGGTACGGGTTAGGGTACGGCGTAGGGTATGGGTTAGGGTTAGGGTTAGGGTTAGGGTTAGGGTACGGCTTAGGGTACGGATGAGGGTACGGGTGAGGGTACGGCGTAGGGTATAGGTTAGGGTTAGGGTTAGGGTTAGGGTACGGCTTAGAATACGGGTTAGGGTACGGGTGAGGGTACGGCGTAGCGTATGGTTTAGGGTTAGGATTAGGATTAGGGTACGGCTTAGGGTACGGGTTAGGGTACGGGTGAGGGTACGGCGTAGGGTATGGGTTAGGGTTAGGGTTAGGGTTAGGGATTGGTTTAGGGTACGGGTTAGGATTAGCGTACGTGTTAGGGTTAGGGTTTGGGTTAGGGTTAGGGTACGCGTTAGGGTTAGGGTATGGGTTAGGGTTAGGGTACACGTTAGGATTAGGGTATTTATTAAACCTATCCCACTCTCTAGATACCACTTAGCACGTAAAGGAATATCATTTGGGGTCCAGCCATGGAGAAGATTTTAGTCACTAGGATAAGATAAAGAATAAACACATTATAAAAAAATCACATTAGGATTTTCTTTTTAACCTGTTCCTTAAAACACTAGTGCTTAGGAAATCTAATGGAGGCAAAAGCAGTCAAGGGTAGTTTAGGGTTAGGGTTAGGGTTAGGGTTAGTGTTAGGGTTAGGGTACGGCTTAGGGTATGGGATAGGGTACGGGTGAGGGTACGGCGTAGGGTAGGGGTTAGGGTTAGGGTTAGGGTTAGGGTTAGGGTACGGCTTAGGGTACGGGTGAAGGTACGGGTGAGGGTACTGTGTAGGTTATTGGTTAGGGTTAGGGTACGGCTTAGGATACGGGTTAGGGTACGGGTTAGGGTGCGGCATAGGGTATGGGTTAGGGTTAGGGTTAGGGTTAGGGTACGGCTTAGGGTACGGGTGAGGGTACGGGTGAGGGTACGGCGTAGGGTATAGGTTAGGGTTAGGGTTAGGATTAGCGTACGGCTTAGGATATGGGTTAGGGTACGGGTGAGGGTACGGCGTAGCGTATGGGTTAGGGTTAGGGTTAGGGTTAGGGTTAGGGTACGGCTTAGGGTACGTGTTAGGGTACGGGTGAGGGTACGGCGTAGGCTATGGGTTAGGGTTAGGGTTAGGGTTAGGGTTAGTTTTAGGGTTAGGGATTGGTTTAGGGTACGCGTTAGGATTAGCGTACGTGTTAGGGTTAGGGTTTGGGTTAGGGTTAGGGTACGCATTGGGGTTAGGGTATGGGTTAGGGTTAGGGTACACGTTAGGATTAGGGTATTTATTAAACCTATCCCACTCTCTAGATACCACCTAGCACGTAAAGGAATATTATTTGGGGTCCAGCCATGGAGAAGATTTTAGTAACTAGGATAAGATGAAGAATAAACACATTATAAAAAAATCACATTAGGATTTTCTATTTAACCTGTTCCTTAAAACACTAGTGCTTAGGAAATCTAATGGAGGCAAAAGCAGTGAAGGGTAGTTTAGGGTTAGGGTTAGGGTTAGGGTTAGTGTTAGGGTTAGGGTACGGCTTAGGGTATGGGATAGGGTACAGGTGAGGGTACGGCGTAGGGTAGGGGTTAGGGTAAGGGTTAGGGTTAGGGTACGGCTTAGGGTACGGGTGAGGGTACGGGTGAGGGTACTGCGTAGGGTACTGGTTAGGGTTAGGGTACGGCTTAGCATACGGGTTAGGGTACGGGTTAGGGTACGGCGTAGGGTATGGGTTAGGGTTAGGGTTAGGGTTAGGGTTAGGGTACGGCTTAGGGTACGGTTGAGGGTACGGGTGAGGGTACGGCGTAGGGTATAGGTTAGGGTTAGGGTTAGGGTTAGGGTACGGGTTAGCATACGGGTTAGGGTACGGGTGAGGGTACGGCGTAGCGTATGGTTTAGGGTTAGGATTAGGGTTAGGGTACGGCTTAGGGTACGGGTTAGGGTACGGGTGAGGGTACGGCGTAGGGTATGCGTTAGGGTTAGGGTTAGGGTTAGGGTTAGTTTTAGGGTTAGGGATTGGTTTAGGGTACGGGTTAGGATTAGCGTACGTGTTAGGGTTAGGGTTTGGGTTAGGGTTAGGGTACGCGTGAGGGTTAGGGTATGGGTTAGGGTTAGGGTACACGTTAGGATTAGGTTATTTATTAAACCTATCCCACTGTTTAGATACCACTTAGCACCTAAAGGAATATTATTTGGGGTCCAGCTATGAAGAAGATTTTAGTCACTAGGATAAGATAAAGAATAAACACATTATAAAAAAATCACATTAGGATTTTCTTTTTAACCTGTTCCTTAAAACACTAGTGCTTAGGAAATCTAATGGAGGCAAAAGCAGTCAAGGGTAGTTTAGGGTTAGGGTTAGGGTTAGGGTTAGTGTTAGGGTTAGGGTACGGCTTAGGGTATGGGATATGGTACGGGTGAGGGTACGGCATAGGGTAGGGGTTAGGGTTAGGGTTAGGGTTAGGGTTAGGGTTAGGGTACGGGTGAGGGTACGGGTGACGGTACGGGTGAGGGTACTGTGTAGGGTATTGGTTAGGGTTAGGGTACGGCTTAGGATACGGGTTAGGGTACGGGTTAGGGTACGGCACGGGGTATGGGTTAGGGTTAGGGTTAGGGTTAGGGTTAGGATTAGGGTACAGCTTAGGGTACGGGTTAGGGTACGGGTGAGGGTACGGCATAGGGTATAGGTTAGGGTTAGGGTTAGGGTTAGGGTACGGCTTAGGATACGGGTTAGGGTACGGGTGAGGGTACGGCGTAGCGTATGGGTTAGGGTTAGGGTTAGGGTTAGGGTACGGCTTAGGGTACGGGATAGGGTACGGGTGAGGGTACGGCGTAGGGTATGGGTTAGAGTTAGGGTTAGGGTTAGGGTTAGTTTTAGGGTTAGGGATTGGTTTAGGGTACGGGTTAGGATTAGCGTACATGTTAGTGTTAGGGTTTGGGTTAGGGTAAGGGTACGCGTTAGGGTTAGGGTATGGGTAAGGGTTAGGGTACACGTAAGGATTAGGGTATTTATTAAACCTATCCCACTCTCTAGATACCACTTGGCACGTAAAGGAATATTATTTGGGGTCCAGCCATGGAGAAGCTTTTAGTCACTAGGATAAGATAAAGAATAAACACATTATAAAAAAATCACATTAGGATTTTCTTTTTAACCTGTTCCTTAAAACACTAGTGCTTAGGAAATCTAATGGAGGCAAAAGCAGTCAAGGGTAGTTTAGGGTTAGGGTTAGGGTTAGGGTACGGCTTAGGATACGGGTTAGGGTACGGGTGAGGGTACGGCGTAGCTTGTGTGTTAGGGTTAGGGTTAGGGTTAGGGTACGGCTTAGGGTACGGGTTTGGGTACGGGTTAGGGTACGGCGTAGGGTATGGGTTAGGGTTAGGGTTAGGGTTAGGGTTAGGGTACGGCTTAGGGTACGGTTTATGGTACGGGTGAGTGTACGGCGTAGGGTATAGGTTAGGGTTAGGGTTAGGGGTAGGGTACGGCTTAGGATACGGGTTAGGGTACGGGTGAGGGTACAGCGTAGCGTGTAGGTTAGGGTTAGGGTTAGGGTACGGCTTAGGGTACGGGTTAGGGTACGGGTGAGGGTACGGCGTAGGGTATGCGTTAGGGTTAGGGTTAGGGTTAGGGTTAGTTTTAGGGTTAGGGATTGGTTTAGGGTACGGGTTAGGATTAGCATACGTGTTAGGGTTAAGGTTTGGGTTAGGGTTAGGGTACGCGTTAGGGTTAGGGTATGGGTTAGGGTTAGGGTACACGTTAGGATTAGGGTATATATTAAACCTATCCCACTATCTAGATACCACTTAGCACGTAAAGGAATATTATTTGGGGTCCAGCCATGGAGAAGATTTTAGTCACTAGGATAAGATAAAGAATAAACACATTATAAAAAAATCACATTAGGATTTTCTATTTAACCTGTTCCTTAAAACACTAGTGCTTAGGAAATCTAATGGAGGCAAAAGCAGTCAAGGGTAGTTTAGGGTTAGGGTTTGGGTTAGGGTTAGTGTTAGGGTTAGGGTACGGCTTAGGGTATGGGATAGGGTATGGGTGAGGGTACGGCGTAGGGTAGGGGTTAGGGTTAGGGTTAGGGTTAGGGTACGGCTTAGGGTACGGGTGAGGGTACGGGTGAGGGTACTGCGTAGGGAATTGGTTAGGGTTAGGGTACGGCTTAGGATACGTGTTAGGGTATGGGTCAGGGTACGGCGTAGGGTATGGGTTTGGGTTAGGGTTAGGGTTAGGGTTAGGGTACGGCTTAGGGTACGGGTTAGGGTACGGGTGAGGGTACGGCGTAGGGTATAGGTTAGGGTTAGGGTTAGGGTTAGGGTACGGCTTAGGATACGGGTTAGGGTACGGGTGAGGGTACGGCGTAGGGTATGGGTTAGGGTAAGGTTTAGGGTTAGGCTTAGTTTTAGGGTTAGGGATTGGTTTAGGGTACGGGTTAGGATTAGCGTACGTGTTAGGGTTAGGGTTTGGGTTAGGGTTAGGGTACGCGTTAGGGTTAGGGTATGGGTTAGGGTTAGGGTACACGTTAGGATTAGGGTATTTATTAAACCTATCCCACTCTCTAGATACCACTTAGCACGTAAAGGAATATTATTTGGGGTCCAGCCATGGAGAAGATTTTAGTCACTAGGATAAGATAAAGAATAAACACATTATAAAAAAATCACATTAGGATTTTCTTTTTAACCTGTTCCTTAAAACACTAGTGCTTAGGAAATCTAATGGAGGCAAAAGCAGTCAAGGGTAGTTTAGGGTTAGGGTTAGGGTTAGGGTTAGTGTTAGGGTTAGGGTACGGCTTAGGGTATGGGATAGGGTACGGGTGAGGGTACGGCGTAGGGTAGGGGTTAGGGTTAGGGTTAGGGTTAGGGTACGGCTTAGGATACGGGTTAGGGTACGGGTGAGGGTACAGAGTAGCGTGTGGGTTAGGGTTAAGGTTAGGGTTAGGGTACGGCTTAGGGTACGGGTTAGGGTACGGGTGAGGGTACGGCGTAGGGTATGGGTTAGGGTTACGGTTAGGGTTAGGGTTAGTTTTAGGGTTAGGGATTGGTTTAGGGTACAGGTTAGGATTAGCGTACGTGTTAGGGTTAGGGTTTGGGTTAGGGTTAGGGTACGCGTTAGGGTTAGGGTATGGGTTAGGGTTAGGGTACACGTTAGGATTAGGGTATTTATTAAACCTATCCCACTCTCTAGATACCACTTAGCACGTAAAGGAATATTATTTCGGGTCCAGCCGTGGAGAAGATTTTAGTCACTAGGATAAGATAAAGAATAAACACATTATAAAAAAATCACATTAGGATTTTCTTTTTAACGTGTTCCTTAAAACACTAGTGCTTAGGAAATCTAATGGAGGCAAAAGCAGTCAAGGGTAGTTTAGGGTTAGGGTTAGGGTTAGGGTTAGTGTTAGGGTTAGGGTACGGCTTAGGGTATGGGATAGGGTACAGGTGAGGGTACGGCGTAGGGTAGGGGTTAGGGTTAGGGTTAGGTTTAGGGTACGGCTTAGGGTACGGGTGAGGGTACTGCGTAGGGTATTGTTTAGGGTTAGGGTACGGCTTAGGATACGGGCTAGGGTACGGGTTAGGGTACGGCGTAGGGTATGGGTTAGGGTTAGGGTTAGGGTTAGGGTTAGGGTACGGCTTAGGGTACGGATGAGGGTACGGGTGAGGGTACGGCGTAGGGTATAGGTTAGGGTTAGGGTTAGGGTTAGGGTACGGCTTAGAATACGGGTTAGGGTACGGGTGAGGGTACGGCGTAGCGTATGGTTTAGGGTTAGGATTAGGATTAGAGTACGGCTTAGGGTACGGGTTAGGGTACGGGTGAGGGTATGGCGTAGGGTATGGGTTAGGGTTAGGGTTAGGGTTAGGGTTAGTTTTAGGGTTAGGGATTGGTTTAGGGTACGGGTTAGGATTAGCGTACGTGTTAGGGTTAGGGTTTGGGTTAGGGTTAGGGTACGCGTTAGGGTTAGGGTATGGGTTAGGGTTAGGGTACACGTTAGGATTAGGGTATTTATTAAACCTATCCCACTCTCTAGATACCACTTAGCACGTAAAGGAATATCATTTGGGGTCCAGCCATGGAGAAGATTTTAGTCACTAGGATAAGATAAAGAATAAACACATTATAAAAAAATCACATTAGGATTTTCTTTTTAACCTGTTCCTTAAAACACTAGTGCTTAGGAAATCTAATGGAGGCAAAAGCAGTCAAGGGTAGTTTAGGGTTAGGGTTAGGGTTAGGGTTAGTGTCAGGGTTAGGGTACGGCTTAGGGTATGGGATAGGGTACGGGTGAGGGTACGGCGTAGGGTAGGGGTTAGGGTTAGGGTTAGGGTTAGGGTTAGGGTTAGGGTTAGGGTACGGCTTAGGGTACGGGTGAGGGTACGGGTGAGGGTACTGCGTAGGGTATTGGTTAGGGTTAGGGTACGGCTTAGGATACGTGTTAGGGTATGGGTTAGGGTACGGCGTAGGGTATGGGTTAGGGTTAGGGTTAGGGTTAGGGTTAGGGTATGGGTTAGGGTACGGGTGAGGGTACGGCGTAGGGTATAGGTTAGGGTTAGGGTTAGGGTTAGGGTACGGCTTAGGATACGGGTTAGGGTTAGGGTTAGGGTTAGGGTACGGCTTAGGATACGGGTTAGGGTACGGGTGAGGGTACGGCGTAGCGTATGGGTTATGGTTAGGGTACGGCTTAGGGTATGGGTTAGGGTACGGGTGAGGGTATGGCGTAGGGTATGGGTTAGGGTTAGGGTTAGTTTTAGGGTTAGGGATTGGTTTAGGGTACGGGTTAGGATTATCGTACGTGTTAGGGTTAGGGTTTGGGTTAGGGTTAGGGTACGCGTTAGGGTTAGGGTATGGGTTAGGGTTAGGGTACACGTTAGGATTAGGGTATTTATTAAACCTATCCCACTCTCTAGATACCACTTAGCACGTAAAGGAATATTATTTGGGGTCCAGCCATGGAGAAGATTTTAGTCACTAGGATAAGATAAAGAATAAACACATTATAAAAAAATCACATTAGGATTTTCTTTTTAACCTGTTCCTTAAAACACTAGTGCTTAGGAAATCTAATGGAGGCAAAAGCAGTCAAGGGTAGTTTAGGGTTAGGGTTAGAGTTAGGGTTAGTGTTAGGGTTAGGGTACGGCTTAGGGTATGGGATAGGGTACGGGTGAGGGTACGGCGTAGGGTAGGGGTTAGGGTTAGGGTTAGGGTTATGGTACGGCTTAGGATACGGGTTAGGTTACGGGTGACGGTACGGCGTAGGGTAGGGGTTAGGGTTAGGGTTAGGGTTAGGGTACGGCTTAGGGTACGGGTGAGGGTACGGGTGAGGGTACTGCGTAGGGTATTGGTTAGGGTTAGGGTACGGTTTAGGATACGGGTTAGGGTACGGGTTAGGGTATGGGATAGGGTACGGGTGAGGGTACGGCGTAGGGTAGGGGTTAGGGTTAGGGTTAGGGTTAGGGTTAGGGTACGCCTTAGGGTACGGGTGAGGGTACGGGTGAGGGTACTGCGTAGGGTATTGGTTAGGGTTAGGGTACGGCTTAGGATACGTGTTAGGGTACGGGTTAGGGTACGGCGTAGGGTATGTGTTAGGGTTAGGGTTAGGGTTAGGGTTAGGGTTAGGGTTAGGGTACGGCTTAGGGTACGGGTGAGGATACGGCGTAGGGTATAGGTTAGGGTTAGGGTACGGCTTAAGATACGGGTTAGGGTACGGGTGAGGGTACGGCGTAGCGTATGGGTTAGGGTTAGGGTTAGGGTTAGGGTACGGCTTAGGGTACGGGTTAGGGTACGGGTGAGGGTACGGCGTAGGGTATGGGTTAGGGTTAGTGTTAGGGTTAGGGTTAGTTTTAGGGTTAGGGATTGGTTTAGGGTACGGGTTAGGATTAGCGTACGTGTTAGGGTTAGGGTTTGGGTTAGGGTTAGGGTACGCGTTAGGGTTAGGGTATGGGTTAGGGTTAGGGTACACGTTAGGATTAGGGTATTTATTAAACCTATCCCACTCTCTAGATACCACTTAGCACGTAAAGGAATATTATTTGGGGTCCAGCCATGGAGAAGATTTTAGTCACTAGGATAAGATAAAGAATAAACACATTATAAAAAAATCACATTAGGATTTTCTATTTAACCTGTTCCTTAAAACACTAGTGCTTAGGAAATCTAACGGAGGCAAAAGCAGTCAAGGGTAGTTTAGGGTTAGGGTTAGGGTTAAGGTTAGTGTTAGGGTTAGGGTACGGCTTAGGGTATGGGATAGGGTATGGGTGAGGGTACGGCGTAGGGTAGGGGTTAGGGTTAGGGTTAGGGTTAGGGTTAGGGTACGGCTTAGGGTACGGGTGAGGGTACGGGTGAGGGTACTGCCTAGGGTATTGGTTAGGGTTAGGGTACGGTTAGGATACGTGTTAGGGTATGGGTTAGGGTACGGCGTAGGGTATGGGTTAGGGTTAGGGTTAGGTTTAGGGTTAGGGTACGGCTTAGAGTAAGGGGTAGGGTACGGGTGAGGGTATGACGTAGGGTATAGGTTAGGGTTAGGGTTAGGGTTAGGTTACGGCTTAGGATACAGGTTAGGGTACGGGTGAGGGTACGGCGTAGCGTATGGGTTATGGTTAGGTACGGCTTAGGGTATGGGTTAGGGTACGGGTGTGGGTACGACGTAGGGTATGGGTTAGGGTTAGGGTTAGGGTTAGGGTACGGCTTAGGGTACGGATGAGGGTACGGGTGAGGGTACGGCGTACGGTATAGGTTAGGGTTTGGGTTAGGGTTAGGGTACGGCTTAGAATACGGGTTAGGTTACGGGTGAGGGTACGGCGTAGCGTATGGTTTAGGGTTAGGATTAGGGTTAGGGTACGGCTTAGGGTACGGGTTAGGGTACGGGTGAGGGTACGGCGTAGGGTATGGGTTAGGGTTAGGGTTAGGGTTAGGGTTAGTTTTAGGGTTAGGGATTGGTTTAGGGTACGGGTTAGGATTAGCGTACGTGTTAGGGTTAGGGTTTGGGTTAGGGTTAGGGTACGCGTTAGGGTTAGGGTATGGGTTAGGGTTAGGGTACACGTTAGGATTAGGGTATTTGTTAAACCTATCCCACTCTCTAGATACCACTTAGCACGTAAAGGAATATCATTTGGGGTCCAGCCATGGAGAAGATTTTAGTCACTAGAATAAGATAAAGAATAAACACATTATAAAAAAATCACATTAGGATTTTCTTTTTAACCTGTTCCTTAAAACACTAGTGCTTAGGAAATCTAATGGAGGCAAAAGCAGTCAAGGGTAGTTTAGGGTTAGGGTTAGGGTTAGGGTTAGTGTTAGGGTTAGGGTACGGCTTAGGGTATGGGATAGGGTACGGGTGAGGGTACGGCGTAGGGTAGGGGTTAGGGTTAGGGTTAGGGTTAGGGTTAGGGTTAGGGTTAGGGTACGGCTTAGGGTACGGGTGAGGGTACGGGTGAGGGTACTGCGTAGGGTATTGGTTAGGGTTAGGGTACGGCTTAGGATACGTGTTAGGGTATGGGTTAGGGTTAGGGTTAGGGTTAGGGTTAGGGTATGGGTTATGGTACGGGTGAGGGTACGGCGTAGGGTATAGGTTAGGGTTAGGGTTAGGGTTAGGGTACGGCTTAGGATACGGGTTAGGGTACGGGTGAGGGTACGGCGTAGCGTATGGGTTATGGTTAGGGTACGGCTTAGGGTATGGGTTAGGGTACGGGTGAGGGTATGGCGTAGGGTATGGGTTAGGGTTAGGGTTAGTTTTAGGGTTAGGGATTGGTTAGGGTTAGGGTTAGGGTTAGGGTTAGGGTTAGGGTTAGGGTTAGGGTTAGGGTTAGGGTTAGGGTTAGGGTTAGGGTACGCGTTAAGGTTAGGGTATGGGTTAGGGTTAGGGTACACGTTAGGATTAGGGTATTTATTAAACCTATCCCACTCTCTAGATACCACTTAGCACGTAAAGGAATATTATTAGGGGTCCAGCCATGGAGAAGATTTTAGTCACTAGGATAAGATAAAGAATAAACACATTATAAAAAAATCACATTAGGATTTTCTTTTTAACCTGTTCCTTAAAACACTAGTGCTTAGGAAATCTAATGGAGGCAAAAGCAGTCAAGGGTAGTTTAGGGTTAGGGTTAGGGTTAGTGTTAGGGTTAGGGTACCGCTTAGGGTATGGGATAGGGTACGGGTGAGGGTACGGCGTAGGGTATGGGTTAGGGTTAGGGTTAGGGTTAGGGTTAGGGTTAGGGTACGGCTTAGGGTACGGGTGAGGGTATGGGTGAGGGTACGGCGTAGGGTATAGGTTAGGGTTAGGGTTAGGGTTAGGGTACGGCTTAGGATACGGGATAGGGTACGGGTGAGTGTACGGCGTAGCGTATGTGTTAGGGTTAAGGTTAGGGTTAGGGTACGGCTTAGGGTACGGGTTAGGGTACGGGTGAGGGTACGGCGTAGGGTATGGGTTAGGGTTAGGGTTAGGGTTAGGGTTAGTTTTAGGGTTAGGGATTGGTTTAGGGTACGGGTTAGGATTAGCGTACGTGTTAGGGTTAGGGTTTGGGTTAGGGTTAGGGTACGCGTTAGGGTTAGGGTATGGGTTAGGGTTAGGGTACACGTTAGGATTAGGGTATTTATTAAACCTATCCCACTCTCTAGATACCACTTAGCACGTAAAGGAATATTATTTGGGGTCCAGCCATGGAGAAGATTTTAGTCACTAGGATAAGATAAAGAATAAACACATTATAAAAAAATCACATTAGGATTTTCTTTTTAACCTGTTCCTTAAAACACTAGTGCTTAGGAAATCTAATGGAGGCAAAAGCAGTCAAGGGTAGTTTAGGGTTAGGGTTAGGGTTAGGGTTAGTGTTAGGGTTAGGGTACGGCTTAGGATACGGGTTAGGGTACGGGTGAGGGTACGGCGTAGGGTAGGGGTTAGGGTTAGGGTTAGGGTTAGGGTACGGCTTAGGATACGGGTTAGGGTACGGGTGAGGGTACGGCGTAGCGTGTGGGTTAGGGTTAGTGTTAGGTTTAGGGTACGGCTTAGGATACGCGTTAGGGTACGGGTTAGGGTACGGCCTAGGGTATGGGTTAGGGTTAGGGTTAGGGTTAGGGTTAGTTTTAGGGTTAGGGATTGGTTTAGGGTACGGGTTAGGATTAGCGTACGTGTTAGGGTTAGGGTTTGGGTTAGGGTTAGGGTACGCGTTAGGGTTAGGGTATGGGTTAGGGTTAGTGTACACTTTAGGATTAGGGTATTTGTTAAACCTATCCCACTCTCTAGATACCACTTAGCACGTAAAGGAATATTATTTGGGGTCCAGTCATGGAGAAGATTTTAGTCACTAGGATAAGATAAAGAATAAACACATTATAAAAAAAATCACATTAGGATTTTCTTTTTAACCTGTTCCTTAAAACACTAGTGCTTAGGAAATCTAATGGAGGCAAAAGCAGTCAAGGGTAGTTTAGGGTTAGGGTTAGGGTTAGGGTTAGTGTTAGGGTTAGGGTACGGCTTAGGGTATGGGATAGGGTACGGGTGAGGGTACGGCGTAGGGTAGGGGTTAGGGTTAGGGTTAGGGTTAGGGTTAGGGTTAGGGTACGGCTTAGGGTACGGGTGAGGGTACGGGTGAGGGTACTGCGTAGGGTATTGGTTAGGGTTAGGGTACGGCTTAGGATACGGGTTAGGGTACGGGTTAGGGTACGGCGTAGGGTATGGGTTAGGGTTAGGGTTAGGGTTAGTGTTAGGGTACGGCTTAGGGTACGGGTTAGGGTACGGGTTAGGGTACGGCGTATGGTAAAGGTTAGGGTTAGGGTTAGGGTTAGGGTACGGCTTAAGATACGGGTTAGGGTACGGGTGAGGGTACGGCGTAGCGTATGGGTTATGGTTAGGGTACGGCTTAGGGTATGGGTTAGGGTACGGGTGAGGGTATGGCGTAGGGTATGGGTTAGGGTTAGTGTTAGGGTTAGGGTTAGTTTTAGGGTTAGGGATTGGTTTAGGGTACGGGTTAGGATTAGCGTACGTGTTAGGGTTAGGGTTTGGGTTAGGGTTAGGGTACGCGTTAGGGTTAGGGTATGGGTTAGGGTTAGGGTACACGTTAGGATTAGGGTATTTATTAAACCTATCCCACTCTCTAGATACCACTTAGCACGTAAAGGAATATTATTTGGGGTCCAGCCATGGAGAAGATTTTAGTCACTAGGATAAGATAAAGAATAAACACATTATAAAAAAATCACATTAGGATTTTCTATTTAACCTGTTCCTTAAAACACTAGTGCTTAGGAAATCTAACGGAGGCAAAAGCAGTCAAGGGTAGTTTAGGGTTAGGGTTAGGGTTAAGGTTAGTGTTAGGGTTAGGGTACGGCTTAGGGTATGGGATAGGGTATGGGTGAGGGTACGGCGTAGGGTAGGGGTTAGGGTTAGGGTTAGGGTTAGGGTTAGGGTACGGCTTAGGGTACGGGTGAGGGTACGGGTGAGGGTACTGCCTAGGGTATTGGTTAGGGTTAGGGTACGGTTAGGATACGTGTTAGGGTATGGGTTAGGGTACGGCGTAGGGTATGGGTTAGGGTTAGGGTTAGGTTTAGGGTTAGGGTACGGCTTAGAGTACGGGGTAGGGTACGGGTGAGGGTACGACGTAGGGTATAGGTTAGGGTTAGGGTTAGGGTTAGGTTACGGCTTAGGATACAGGTTAGGGTACGGGTGAGGGTATGGCGTAGCGTATGGGTTATGGTTAGGTACGGCTTAGGGTATGGGTTAGGGTACGGGTGTGGGTACGGCGTAGGGTATGGGTTAGGGTTAGTGTTAGGGTTAGGGTACGGCTTAGGGTACGGATGAGGGTACGGGTGAGGGCACAGCGTACGGTATAGGTTAGGGTTTGGGTTAGGGTTAGGGTACGGCTTAGAATACGGGTTAGGTTACGGGTGAGGGTACGGCGTAGCGTATGGTTTAGGGTTAGGATTAGTGTTAGGGTACGGCTTAGGGTACGGGTTAGGGTACGGGTGAGGGTACGGCGTAGGGTATGGGTTAGGGTTAGGGTTAGGGTTAGGGTTAGTTTTAGGGTTAGGGATTGGTTTAGGGTACGGGTTAGGATTAGCGTACGTGCTAGGGTTAGGATTTGGGTTAGGGTTAGGGTACGCGTTAGGGTTAGGGTATGGGTTAGGGTTAGGGTACACGTTAGGATTAGGGTATTTGTTAAACCTATCCCACTCTCTAGATACCACTTAGCACGTAAAGGAATATCATTTGGGGTCCAGCCATGGAGAAGATTTTAGTCACTAGAATAAGATAAAGAATAAACACATTATAAAAAAATCACATTAGGATTTTCTTTTTAACCTGTTCCTTAAAACACTAGTGCTTAGGAAATCTAATGGAGGCAAAAGCAGTCAAGGGTAGTTTAGGGTTAGGGTTAGGGTTAGGGTTAGTGTTAGGGTTAGGGTACGGCTTAGGGTATGGGATAGGGTACGGGTGAGGGTACGGCGTAGGGTAGGGGTTAGGGTTAGGGTTAGGGTTAGGGTTAGGGTTAGGGTTAGGGTACGGCTTAGGGTACGGGTGAGGGTACGGGTGAGGGTACTGCGTAGGGTATTGGTTAGGGTTAGGGTACGGCTTAGGATACGTGTTAGGGTATGGGTTAGGGTTAGGGTTAGGGTTAGGGTTAGGGTATGGGTAATGGTACGGGTGAGGGTACGGCGTAGGGTATAGGTTAGGGTTAGGGTTAGGGTTAGGGTACGGCTTAGGATACGGGTTAGGGTACGGGTGAGGGTACGGCGTAGCGTATGGGTTATGGTTAGGGTACGGCTTAGGGTATGGGTTAGGGTACGGGTGAGGGTATGGCGTAGGGTATGGGTTAGGGTTAGGGTTAGTTTTAGGGTTAGGGATTGGTTTAGGGTACGGGTTAGGATTAGCGTACGTGTTAGGGTTAGGGTTTGGGTTAGGGTTAGGGTACGCGTTAGGGTTAGGGTATGGGTTAGGTTTAGGGTACACGTTAGGATTAGGGTATTTATTAAACCTATCCCACTCTCTAGATACCACTTAGCACGTAAAGGAATATTATTAGGGGTCCAGCCATGGAGAAGATTTTAGTCACTAGGATAAGATAAAGAATAAACACATTATAAAAAAATCACATTAGGATTTTCTTTTTAACCTGTTCCTTAAAACACTAGTGCTTAGGAAATCTAATGGAGGCAAAAGCAGTCAAGGGTAGTTTAGGGTTAGGGTTAGGGTTAGGGTTAGTGTTAGGGTTAGGGTACGGCTTAGGATACGGGTTAGGGTACGGGTGAGGGTACGGCGTAGGGTAGGGGTTAGGGTTAGGGTTAGGGTTAGGGTACGGCTTAGGATACGGGTTAGGGTACGGGTGAGGGTACGGCGTAGCGTGTGGGTTAGGGTTAGTGTTAGGTTTAGGGTACGGCTTAGGATACGGGTTAGGGTACGGGTTAGGGTACGGCGTAGGGTATGGGTTAGGGTTAGGGTTAGGGTTAGGGTTAGTTTTAGGGTTAGGGATTGGTTTAGGGTACGGGTTAGGATTAGCGTACGTGTTAGGGTTAGGGTTTGGGTTAGGGTTAGGGTACGCGTTAGGGTTAGGGTATGGGTTAGGGTTAGTGTACACTTTAGGATTAGGGTATTTGTTAAACCTATCCCACTCTCTAGATACCACTTAGCACGTAAAGGAATATTATTTGGGGTCCAGTCATGGAGAAGATTTTAGTCACTAGGATAAGATAAAGAATAAACACATTATAAAAAAAATCACATTAGGATTTTCTTTTTAACCTGTTCCTTAAAACACTAGTGCTTAGGAAATCTAATGGAGGCAAAAGCAGTCAAGGGTAGTTTAGGGTTAGGGTTAGGGTTAGGGTTAGTGTTAGGGTTAGGGTACGGCTTAGGGTATGGGATAGGGTACGGGTGAGGGTACGGCGTAGGGTAGGGGTTAGGGTTAGGGTTAGGGTTAGGGTTAGGGTTAGGGTACGGCTTAGGGTACGGGTGAGGGTACGGGTGAGGGTACTGCGTAGGGTATTGGTTAGGGTTAGGGTACGGCTTAGGATACGGGTTAGGGTACGGGTTAGGGTACGGCGTAGGGTATGGGTTAGGGTTAGGGTTAGGGTTAGTGTTAGGGTACGGCTTAGGGTACGGGTTAGGGTACGGGTTAGGGTACGGCGTAGGGTAAAGGTTAGGGTTAGGGTTAGGGTTAGGGTACGGCTTAAGATACGGGTTAGGGTACGGGTGAGGGTACGGCGTAGCGTATGGGTTATGGTTAGGGTACGGCTTAGGGTATGGGTTAGGGTACGGGTGAGGGTATGGCGTAGGGTATGGGTTAGGGTTAGTGTTAGGGTTAGGGTTAGTTTTAGGGTTAGGGATTGGTTTAGGGTACGGGTTAGGATTAGCGTACGTGTTAGGGTTAGGGTTTGGGTTAGGGTTAGGGTACGCGTTAGGGTTAGGGTATGGGTTAGGGTTAGGGTACACGTTAGGATTAGGGTATTTATTAAACCTATCCCACTCTCTAGATACCACTTAGCACGTAAAGGAATATTATTTGGGGTCCAGCCATGGAGAAGATTTTAGTCACTAGGATAAGATAAAGAATAAACACATTATAAAAAAATCACATTAGGATTTTCTATTTAACCTGTTCCTTAAAACACTAGTGCTTAGGAAATCTAACGGAGGCAAAAGCAGTCAAGGGTAGTTTAGGGTTAGGGTTAGGGTTAAGGTTAGTGTTAGGGTTAGGGTACGGCTTAGGGTATGGGATAGGGTATGGGTGAGGGTACGGCGTAGGGTAGGGGTTTGGGTTAGGGTTAGGGTTAGGGTTAGGGTACGGCTTAGGGTACGGGTGAGGGTACGGGTGAGGGTACTGCCTAGGGTATTGGTTAGGGTTAGGGTACGGTTAGGATACGTGTTAGGGTATGGTTTAGGGTACGGCGTAGGGTATGGGTTAGGGTTAGGGTTAGGTTTAGGGTTAGGGTACGGCTTAGAGTACGGGGTAGGGTACGGGTGAGGGTACGACGTAGGGTATAGGTTAGGGTTAGGGTTAGGGTTAGGTTACGGCTTAGGATACAGGTTAGGGTACGGGTGAGGGTACGGCGTAGCGTATGGGTTATGGTTAGGTACGGCTTAGGGTATGGGTTAGGGTACGGGTGTGGGTACGGCGTAGGGTATGGGTTAGGGTTAGTGTTAGGGTTAGGGTACGGCTTAGGGTACGGATGAGGGTACGGGTGAGGGCACAGCGTACGGTATAGGTTAGGGTTTGGGTTAGGGTTAGGGTACGGCTTAGAATATGGGTTAGGTTACGGGTGAGGGTACGGCGTAGCGTATGGTTTAGGGTTAGGATTAGGGTTAGGGTACGGCTTAGGGTACGGGTTAGGGTACGGGTGAGGGTACGGCGTAGGGTATGGGTTAGGGTTAGGGTTAGGGTTAGGGTTAGTTTTAGGGTTAGGGATTGGTTTAGGGTACGGGTTAGGATTAGCGTACGTGCTAGGGTTAGGATTTGGGTTAGGGTTAGGGTACGCGTTAGGGTTAGGGTATGGGTTAGGGTTAGGGTACACGTTAGGATTAGGGTATTTGTTAAACCTATCCCACTCTCTAGATACCACTTAGCACGTAAAGGAATATCATTTGGGGTCCAGCCATGGAGAAGATTTTAGTCACTAGAATAAGATAAAGAATAAACACATTATAAAAAAATCACATTAGGATTTTCTTTTTAACCTGTTCCTTAAAACACTAGTGCTTAGGAAATCTAATGGAGGCAAAAGCAGTCAAGGGTAGTTTAGGGTTAGGGTTAGGGTTAGGGTTAGTGTTAGGGTTAGGGTACGGCTTAGGGTATGGGATAGGGTACGGGTGAGGGTACGGCGTAGGGTAGGGGTTAGGGTTAGGGTTAGGGTTAGGGTTAGGGTTAGGGTTAGGGTACGGCTTAGGGTACGGGTGAGGGTACGGGTGAGGGTACTGCGTAGGGTATTGGTTAGGGTTAGGGTACGGCTTAGGATACGTGTTAGGGTATGGGTTAGGGTTAGGGTTAGGGTTAGGGTTAGGGTATGGGTAATGGTACGGGTGAGGGTACGGCGTAGGGTATAGGTTAGGGTTAGGGTTAGGGTTAGGGTACGGCTTAGGATACGGGTTAGGGTACGGGTGAGGGTACGGCGTAGCGTATGGGTTATGGTTAGGGTACGGCTTAGGGTATGGGTTAGGGTACGGGTGAGGGTATGGCGTAGGGTATGGGTTAGGGTTAGGGTTAGTTTTAGGGTTAGGGATTGGTTTAGGGTACGGGTTAGGATTAGCGTACGTGTTAGGGTTAGGGTTTGGGTTAGGGTTAGGGTACGCGTTAGGGTTAGGGTATGGGTTAGGTTTAGGGTACACGTTAGGATTAGGGTATTTATTAAACCTATCCCACTCTCTAGATACCACTTAGCACGTAAAGGAATATTATTAGGGGTCCAGCCATGGAGAAGATTTTAGTCACTAGGATAAGATAAAGAATAAACACATTATAAAAAAATCACATTAGGATTTTCTTTTTAACCTGTTCCGTAAAACACTAGTGCTTAGGAAATCTAATGGAGGCAAAAGCAGTCAAGGGTAGTTTAGGGTTAGGGTTAGGGTTAGGGTTAGTGTTAGGGTTAGGGTACGGCTTAGGATACGGGTTAGGGTACGGGTGAGGGTACGGCGTAGGGTAGGGGTTAGGGTTAGGGTTAGGGTTAGGGTACGGCTTAGGATACGGGTTAGGGTACGGGTGAGGGTACGGCGTAGCGTGTGGGTTAGGGTTAGTGTTAGGTTTAGGGTACGGCTTAGGATACGGGTTAGGGTACGGGTTAGGGTACGGCGTAGGGTATGGGTTAGGGTTAGGGTTAGGGTTAGGGTTAGTTTTAGGATTAGGGATTGGTTTAGGGTACGGGTTAGGATTAGCGTACGTGTTAGGGTTAGGGTTTGGGTTAGGGTTAGGGTACGCGTTAGGGTTAGGGTATGGGTTAGGGTTAGTGTACACTTTAGGATTAGGGTATTTGTTAAACCTATCCCACTCTCTAGATACCACTTAGCACGTAAAGGAATATTATTTGGGGTCCAGTCATGGAGAAGATTTTAGTCACTAGGATAAGATAAAGAATAAACACATTATAAAAAAAATCACATTAGGATTTTCTTTTTAACCTGTTCCTTAAAACACTAGTGCTTAGGAAATCTAATGGAGGCAAAAGCAGTCAAGGGTAGTTTAGGGATAGGGTTAGGGTGAGGGTTAGTGTTAGGGTTAGGGTACGACTTAGGGTATGGGATAGGGTACGGGTGAGGGTACGGGTGAGGGTAATGTGTATGGTATTGGTTAGGGTTAGGGTACGGTTTAGGATACGGGTTAGGGTACGGGTTAGGGTATGGGATAGGGTACGGGTGAGGGTACGGCGTAGGGTAGGGGTTAGGGTTAGGGTTAGGTTTGGGGTTAGGGTTAGGGTTTGGGTACGGCTTAGGGTACGGGTGAGGGTACGGTTGAGGGTACTGCGTAGGGTATTGGTTAGGGTTAGGGTACGGCTTAGGATACGGGTTAGGGTACGGGTTAGGGTACGGCGTAGGGTATGGGTTAGGGTTAGGGTTAGGGTTAGGGTTAGGGTACGGCTTAGGGTACGGGTGAGGGTACGGGTGAGGGTACGGCTTAGGGTATAGGTTAGGGTTAGGGTATGGCTTAAGATACGGGTTAGGGTACGGGTGAGGGTACGGCGTAGCGTATGGGTTAGGGTTAGGGTTAGGGTTAGGGTACGGCTTAGGGTACGGGTTAGGGTACGGGTGAGGGTACGGCGTAGGGTATGGGTTAGGGTTAGGGTTAGGGTTAGGGTTAGTTTTAGGGTTAGGGATTGGTTTAGGGTACGGATTAGTATTAGCGTACGTGTTAGGGTTATGGTTTGGGTTAGGGTTAGGGTACGCGTTAGGGTTAGGGTATGGGTTAGGGTTAGGGTACACATTAGGATTAGGGTATTTATTAAACATCTCCCACTATCTAGATACCACTTAGCACGTAAAGGAATATTATTTGGGGTCCAGCCATGGAGAAGATTTTAGTCACTAGGATAAGATAAAGAATAAACACATTATAAAAAAATCACATTAGGATTTTCTTTTTAACCTGTTCCTTAAAACACTAGTGCTTAGGAAATCTAATGGAGGCAAAAGCAGTCAAGGGTAGTTTAGGGTTAGGGTTAGGGTACGGCTTAGGGTATGGGATAGGGTACGGGTGAGGGTACGGCGTAGGGTAGAGGTTAGGGTTAGGGTTAGGGTTAGGGTACAGCTTAGGATACGGGTTAGGGTACGGGTGAGGGTACGGCATAGCGTGTGGGTTAGGGTTAGGGTTAGGGTTAGGGTACGGCTTAGGGTACGCTTTAGGGTACGGGTGAGGGTACGGCGTAGGGTATGGGTTAGGGTTAGGGTTAGGGTTAGGGTTAGGGTTAGGGTACGGCTTAGGGTACGGGTTAGGGTACGGGTGAGGGTACGGCGTAGGGTATAGGTTAGGGTTAGGGTTAGGGTTAGGGTACGTCTTAGGATACGGGTTAGGGTACGGGTGAGGGTACGGCGTAGCGTATGGGTTAGGTTTAGGGTTAGGGTTAGGGTACGTCTTAGGGTACGGGTTAGGGGACGGGTGAGGGTACGGCGTAGGGTATGGGTTAGGGTTAGAGTTAGGGTTAGGGTTAGTTTTAGGGTTAGGGATTAGTTTAGGGTACGGGTTAGGATTAGCGTACGTGTTAGGGTTAGGGTTTGGGTTAGGGTTAGGGTACGCGTTAGGGTTAGGGTTAGGGTACACGTTAGGATTAGGGTATTTATTAAACCTATCCCACTCTCTAGATACCACTTAGCACGTAAAGGAATATTATTTGGGGTCCAGCCATGGAGAAGATTTTAGTCACTAGGATAAGATAAAGAATAAACACATTATAAAAAAATCACATTAGGATTTTCTTTTTAACCTGTTCCTTAAAACACTAGTGCTTAGGAAATCTAATGGAGGCAAAAGCAGTCAAGGGTAGTTTAGGGTTAGGGTTAGGGTTAGGGTTAGTGTTAGGGTTAGGGTACGGCTTAGGGTATGGGATAGGGTACGGGTGAGGGTACGGCGTAGGGTAGGGTTAGGGTTAGGGTTTGGGTTAGGGTTAGGGTTAGGGTACGGCTTAGGGTACGGGTGAGGGTACGGGTGAGGGTACTGCGTAGGGTATTGGTTAGGGTTATGGTACGGCTTAGGATACGGGTTAGGGTAAGGGTTAGGGTGCGGCGTAGGGTATGGGTTAGGGTTAGGGTTAGGGTTAGGGTTAGGGTTAGGGTACGGCTTAGGGTATGGGTTAGGGTACGGGTGAGGGTACGGCGTAGGGTATAGGTTAGTGTTAGGGTTAGGGTTAGGGTACGGCTTAGGATACGGGTTAGGGTACGGGTGAGGGTATGGCGTAGCATATGGGTTAGGGTTAGGGTTAGGGTTAGGGTACGGCTTAGGGTACGGGTTAGGGTACGGGTGAGGGTATGGCGTAGGGTATGGGTTAGGGTTAGGGTTAGGGTTAGGGTTAGTTTTATGGTTAGTGATTGGTTTAGGGTACGGGTTAGGATTAGCGTACGTGTTAGGGTTAGGGTTTGGGTTAGGGTTAGGGTACGCGTTAGGGTTAGGGTATGGGTTAGGGTTAGGGTACACGTTAGGATTAGGGTATTTATTAAACCTATCCCACTCTCTAGATACCACTTAGCACGTAAAGGAATATTATTTGGGGTCCCGCCATGGAGAAGATTTTAGTCACTAGGATAAGATAAAGAATAAACACATTATAAAAAAATCACATTAGGATTTTCTTTTTAACCTGTTCCTTAAAACACTAGTGCTTAGGAAATCTAATGGAGGCAAAAGCAGTCAAGGGTAGTTTAGGGTTAGGGTTAGGGTTAGGGTTAGTGTTAGGGTTAGGGTACGGCTTAGGGTATGGGATAGGGTACGGGTGAGGGTACGGCGTAGGGTAGGGGTTAGGGTTAGGGTTAGGGTTAGGGTTAGGGTTAGGGTACGGCTTAGGGTACGGGTGAGGGTACGGGTGAGGGTACTGCGTAGGGTATTGGTTAGGGTTAGGGTACGGCTTAGGATACGGGTTAGGGTACGGGTTAGGGTACGGCGTAGGGTATGGGTTAGGGTTAGGGTTAGGGTTAGTGTTAGGGTACGGCTTAGGGTACGGGTTAGGGTACGGGTTAGGGTACGGCGTAGGGTAAAGGTTAGGGTTAGGGTTAGGGTTAGGGTACGGCTTAAGATACGGGTTAGGGTACGGGTGAGGGTACGGCGTAGCGTATGGGTTATGGTTAGGGTACGGCTTAGGGTATGGGTTAGGGTACGGGTGAGGGTACGGGTGAGGGTACTGCGTAGGGTATTGGTTAGGGTTATGGTACGGCTTAGGATACGGGTTAGGGTAAGGGTTAGGGTGCGGCGTAGGGTATGGGTTAGGGTTAGGGTTAGGGTTAGGGTTAGGGTTAGGGTACGGCTTAGGGTATGGGTTAGGGTACGGGTGAGGGTACGGCGTAGGGTATAGGTTAGTGTTAGGGTTAGGGTTAGGGTACGGCTTAGGATACGGGTTAGGGTACGGGTGAGGGTACGGCGTAGCATATGGGTTAGGGTTAGGGTTAGGGTTAGGGTACGGCTTAGGGTACGGGTTAGGGTACGGGTGAGGGTATGGCGTAAGGTATGGGTTAGGGTTAGGGTTAGGGTTAGGGTTAGTTTTATGGTTAGTGATTGGTTTAGGGTACGGGTTAGGATTAGCGTACGTGTTAGGGTTAGGGTTTGGGTTAGGGTTAGGGTACGCGTTAGGGTTAGGGTATGGGTTAGGGTTAGGGTACACGTTAGGATTAGGGTATTTATTAAACCTATCCCACTCTCTAGATACCACTTAGCACGTAAAGGAATATTATTTGGGGTCCAGCCATGGAGAAGATTTTAGTCACTAGGATAAGATAAAGAATAAACACATTATAAAAAAATCACATTAGGATTTTCTTTTTAACCTGTTCCTTAAAACACTAGTGCTTAGGAAATCTAATGGAGGCAAAAGCAGTCAAGGGTAGTTTAGGGTTAGGGTTAGGGTTAGGGTTAGTGTTAGGGTTAGGGTACGGCTTAGGGTATGGGATAGGGTACGGGTGAGGGTACGGCGTAGGGTAGGGGTTAGGGTTAGGGTTAGGGTTAGGGTTAGGGTTAGGGTACGGCTTAGGGTACGGGTGAGGGTACGGGTGAGGGTACTGCGTAGGGTATTGGTTAGGGTTAGGGTACGGCTTAGGATACGGGTTAGGGTACGGGTTAGGGTACGGCATAGGGTATGGGTTAGGGTTAGGGTTAGGGTTAGTGTTAGGGTACGGCTTAGGGTACGGGTTAGGGTACGGGTTAGGGTACGGCGTAGGGTAAAGGTTAGGGTTAGGGTTAGGGTTAGGGTACGGCTTAGGGTACGGGTTAGGGTACGGGTGAGGGTACGGCGTAGCGTATGGGTTATGGTTAGGGTACGGCTTAGGGTATGGGTTAGGGTACGGGTGAGGGTATGGCGTAGGGTATGGGATAGGGTTAGGGTTAGGGTTAGGGTTAGTTTTAGGGTTAGGGATTGGTTTAGGGTACGGGTTAGGATTAGCGTACGTGTTAGGGTTAGGGTTTGGGTTAGGGTTAGGGTACGCGTTAGGGTTAGGGTATGGGTTAGGGTTAGGGTACACGTTAGGATTAGGGTATTTATTAAACCTATCCCACTCTCTAGATACCACTTAGCACGTAAAGGAATATTATTTGGGGTCCAGCCATGGAGAAGATTTTAGTCACTAGGATAAGATAAAGAATAAACACATTATAAAAAAATCACATTAGGATTTTCTTTTTAACCTGTTCCTTAAAACACTAGTGCTTAGGAAATCTAATGGAGGCAAAAGCAGTCAAGGGTAGTTTAGGGTTAGGGTTAGGGTTAGGGTTAGTGTTAGGGTTAGGGTACG
The DNA here is from genome assembly GCF_028564815.1 of Eubalaena glacialis. Lineage (NCBI taxonomy): Eukaryota > Metazoa > Chordata > Mammalia > Artiodactyla > Balaenidae > Eubalaena > Eubalaena glacialis. The sequence continues at coordinate 418,652 of NW_026871211.1, forward strand.
GCTTAGGGTATGGGATAGGGTACGGGTGAGGGTACGGCGTAGGGTAGGGTTAGGGTTAGGGTTTGGGTTAGGGTTAGGGTTAGGGTACGGCTTAGGGTACGGGTGAGGGTACGGGTGAGGGTACTGCGTAGGGTATTGGTTAGGGTTATGGTACGGCTTAGGATACGGGTTAGGGTAAGGGTTAGGGTGCGGCGTAAGGTATGGGTTAGGGTTAGGGTTAGGGTTAGGGTTAGGATTAGGGTACGGCTTAGGATACGGGTTAGGGTACGGGTGAGGGTACGGCGTAGCATATGGGTTAGGGTTAGGGTTAGGGTTAGGGTACGGCTTAGGGTACGGGTTAGGGTACGGGTGAGGGTATGGCGTAGGGTATGGGTTAGGGTTAGGGTTAGGGTTAGGGTTAGTTTTAGGGTTAGGGATTGGTTTAGGGTACGGGTTAGGATTAGCGTACGTGTTAGGGTTAGGGTTTGGGTTAGGGTTAGGGTACGCGTTAGGGTTAGGGTATGGGTTAGGGTTAGGGTACACGTTAGGATTAGGGTATTTATTAAACCTATCCCACTCTCTAGATACCACTTAGCACGTAAAGGAATATTATTTGGGGTCCAGCCATGGAGAAGATTTTAGTCACTAGGATAAGATAAAGAATAAACACATTATAAAAAAATCACATTAGGATTTTCTTTTTAACCTGTTCCTTAAAACACTAGTGCTTAGGAAATCTAATGGAGGCAAAAGCAGTCAAGGGTAGTTTAGGGTTAGGGTTAGGGTTAGGGTTAGTGTTAGGGTTAGGGTACGGCTTAGGGTATGGGATAGGGTACGGGTGAGGGTACGGCGTAGGGTAGGGGTTAGGGTTAGGGTTAGGGTTAGGGTTAGGGTTAGGGTACGGCTTAGGGTACGGGTGAGGGTACGGGTGAGGGTACTGCGTAGGGTATTGGTTAGGGTTAGGGTACGGCTTAGGATACGGGTTAGGGTACGGGTTAGGGTACGGCGTAGGGTATGGGTTAGGGTTAGGGTTAGGGTTAGTGTTAGGGTACGGCTTAGGGTACGGGTTAGGGTACGGGTTAGGGTACGGCGTAGGGTATAGGTTAGGGTTAGGGTTAGGGTTAGGGTACGGCTTAGGATACGGGTTAGGGTACGGGTGAGGGTACGGCGTAGCGTATGGGTTATGGTTAGGGTACGGCTTAGGGTATGGGTTAGGGTACGGGTGAGGGTATGGCGTAGGGTATGGGTTAGGGTTAGGGTTAGGGTTAGGGTTAGTTTTAGGGTTAGGGATTGGTTTAGGGTACGGGTTAGGATTAGTGTACGTGTTAGGGTTAGGGTTTGGGTTAGGGTTAGGGTACGCGTTAGGGTTAGGGTATGGGTTAGGGTTAGGGTACACGTTAGGATTAGGGTATTTATTAAACCTATCCCACTCTCTAGATACCACTTAGCACGTAAAGGAATATTATTTGGGGTCCAGCCATGGAGAAGATTTTAGTCACTAGGATAAGATAAAGAATAAACACATTATAAAAAAATCACATTAGGATTTTCTTTTTAACCTGTTCCTTAAAACACTAGTGCTTAGGAAATCTAATGGAGGCAAAAGCAGTCAAGGGTAGTTTAGGGTTAGGGTTAGGGTTAGGGTTAGTGTTAGGGTTAGGGTACGGCTTAGGTTATGGGATAGGGTACGGGTGAGGGTACGGCGTAGGGTAGGTGTTAGGGTTAGGGTTAGGGTTAGGGTTAGGGTTAGGGTTAGGGTACGGGTGAGGGTACGGGTGAGGGTACTGCGTAGGGTATTGGTTAGGGTTAGGGTACGGCTTAGGATACGGGTTAGGGTTCGGGTTAGGGTACGGCGTAGGGTATGGGTTTCGGTTAGGGTTAGGGTTAGGGTTAGGGTACGGGTTAGGGTACGGGTGAGGGTACGGCGTAGGGTATAGGTTAGGGTTAGGGTTAGGGTTAGGGTACGGCTTAGGATACGGGTTAGGGTACGGGTGAGGGTATGGCGTAGCGTATGTGTTATGGTTAGGGTACGTCTTAGGGTATGGGTTAGGGTACGAGTGAGGGTATGGCGTAGGGTATGGGTTAGGGTTTGGGTTAGGGTTAGGGTTAGTTTTAGGGTTAGGGATTGGTTTAGGGTACGGGTTAGGATTAGCGTACGTGTTAGGGTTAGGGTTTGGGTTAGGGTTAGGGTACGCGTTAGGGTTAGGGTATGGGTTAGGGTTAGGGTACACGTTAGGATTAGGGTATTTATTAAACCTATCCCACTCTCTAGATACCACTTAGCACGTAAAGGAATATTATTTGGGGTCCAGCCATGGAGAAGATTTTAGTCACTAGGATAAGATAAAGAATAAACACATTATCAAAAAATCACATTAGGATTTTCTTTTTAACCTGTTCCTTAAAACACTAGTGCTTAGGAAATCTAATGGAGGCAAAAGCAGTCAAGGGTAGTTTAGGGTTAGGGTTAGGGTTAGGGTTAGTGTTAGGGTTAGGGTACGGCTTAGGGTATGGGATAGGGTACGGGTGAGGGTACGGCGTAGGGTAGGGGTTAGGGTTAGGGTTAGGGTTAGGGTACGGCTTAGGATACGGGTTAGGGTACGGGTGAGGGTACGGCGTAGCGTGTGGGTTAGGGTTAGGGTTAGGTTTAGGGTACGGCTTAGGATACGGGTTAGGGTACGGGTTAGGGTACGGCGTAGGGTATGGGTTAGGGTTAGGGTTAGGGTTAGGGTTAGTTTTAGGGTTAGGGATTGGTTTAGGGTACGGGTTAGGATTAGCGTACGTGTTAGGGTTAGGGTTTGGGTTAGGGTTAGGGTACGCGTTAGGCTTAGGGTATGGGTTAGGGTTAGGGTTAGGGTTAGGGTTAGGCTTAGGGTACGGCTTAGGGTACGGGTGAGGGTACGGGTGAGGGTACTGCGTAGGGTATTGGTTAGGGTTAGGGTACGGTTTAGGATACGGGTTAGGGTACGGGTTAGGGTATGGGATAGGGTACGGGTGACGGTACGGCGTAGGGTAGGGGTTAGGGTTAGGGTTAGGTTTGGGGTTAGGGTTAGAGTTAGGGTACGGCTTAGGGTACGGGTGAGGGTACGGTTGAGGGTACTGCGTAGGGTATTGGTTAGGGTTAGGGTACGGCTTAGGATACGGGTTAGGGTACGGGTTAGGGTACGGCGTAGGGTATGGGTTAGGGTTAGGGTTAGGGTTAGGGTTAGGGTACGGCTTAGGGTACGGGTGAGGGTACGGGTGAGGGTACGGCTTAGGGTATAGGTTAGGGTTAGGGTATGGCTTAAGATACGGGTTAGGGTACGGGTGAGGGTACGGCGTAGGGTATGGGTTAGGGTTAGGGTTAGGGTTAGGGTACGGCTTAGGGTACGGGTTAGGGTACGGGTGAGGGTACGGCGTAGGGTATGGGTTAGGGTTAGGGTTAGGGTTAGGGTACGGCTTAGGGTACGGGTTAGGGTACGGGTGAGGGTACGGCGTAGGGTATGGGTTAGGGTTAGGGTTAGGGTTAGGGTTAGTTTTAGGGTTAGGGATTGGTTTAGGGTTAGGGTTAGGGTTAGGGTTAGGGTTAGGGTTAGGGTTAGGGTTAGGGTTAGGGTACGGCTTAGGGTACGGGTGAGGGTACGGGTGAGGGTACGGCGTAGGGTATAGGTTAGGGTTAGGGTTAGGGTTAGGGTACGGCTTAGGATACGGGTTAGGGTACGGGTGAGGGTACGACGTAGCGTATGGGTTAGGGTTAGGGTTAGGGTTAGGGTACGGATTAGGGTACGGGTTAGGGTACGGGTGAGGGTACGGCGTAGGGTATGGGTTAGGGTTAGGGTTAGGGTTAGGGTTAGTTTTAGGGTTAGGGATTGGTTTAGTGTACGGATTAGGATTAGCGTACGTGTTAGGGTTAGTGTTTGGGTTAGGGTTAGGGTACGCGTTAGGGTTAGGGTATGGGTTAGGGTTAGGGTACACGTTAGTGTTAGGGTATTTATTAAACCTATCCCACTCTCTAGATACCACTTAGCACGTAAAGGAATATTATTTGGGGTCCAGCAATGGAGAAGATTTTAGTCACTAGGATAAGATAAAGAATAAACACATTATAAAAAAATCACATTAGGATTTTCTTTTTAACCTGTTCCTTAAAACACTAGTGCTTAGGAAATCTAATGGAGGCAAAAGCAGTCAAGGGTAGTTTAGGGTTAGGGTTAGGGTTAGGGTTACTGTTAGGGTTAGGGTACGGCTTAGGGTATGGGATAGGGTACGGGTGAGGGTACGGCATAGGGTAGGTGTTAGGGTTAGGGTTAGGGTTAGGGTTAGGGTTAGGGTACGGCTTAGGGTACGGGTGAGGGTACGGGTGAGTGTACTGCGTAGGGTATTGGTTAGGGTTAGGGTACGGCTTAGGATACGGGTTAGGGTACGGGTTAGGGTACGGCGTAGGGTATGGGTTAGGGTTAGGGTTAGGGTACGGCTTAGGGTACGGGTTAGGGTACGGGTGAGGGTACGGCGTAGGGTATAGGTTAGGACTAGGGTTAGGGTTAGGGTTAGTTTTAGGGTTAGGGATTGGTTTAGGTTACGGGTTAGGATTAGCGTACGTGTTAGGGTTAGGGTTTGGGTTAGGGTTAGGGTACGCGTTAGGGTTAGGGTATGGGTTAGGGTTCGGGTACACGTTAGGATTAGGGTATTTATTAAACCTATCCCACTCTCTAGATACCACTTAGCACGTAAAGGAATATTATTTGGGGTCCAGCCATGGAGAAGATTTTAGTCACTAGGATAAGATAAAGAATAAACACATTATAAAAAAATCACATTAGGATTTTCTTTTTAACCTGTTCCTTAAAACACTAGTGCTTAGGAAATCTAATGGAGGCAAAAGCAGTCAAGGGTAGTTTAGGGTTAGGGTTAGGGTTAGGGTTAGTGTTAGGGTTAGGGTACGGCTTAGGGTATGGGTGAGGGTACGGGTGAGGGTACGGTGTAGGGTAGGGGTTAGGGTTAGGGTTAGGGTTAGGGTTAGGGTTAGGGTATGGCTTAGGGTACGGGTGAGGGTACGGGTGTGGGTACTGCGTAGGGTATTGGTTAGGGTTAGGGTACGGCTTAGGATACGGGTTAGGGTACGGGTTAGGGTACGGCGTAGGGTATGGGTTAGGGTTAGGGTTAGGGTTAGGGTTAGGGTTAGGGTACGGCTTATGGTACGGGTTAGGGTGCGGGTGAGGGTACGGCGTAGTTTATGGGTTAGGGTTAGGGTTAGGGTTAGGGTTAGTTTTAGGGTTAGGGATTGGTTTAGGGTACGGGTTAGGATTAGCGTACGTGTTAGGGTTAGGGTTTGGGTTAGGGTTAGGGTACGCGTTAAGGTTAGGGTATGGGTTAGGGTTAGGGTACACGTTAGGATTAGGGTATTTATTAAACCTATCCCACTCTCTAGATACCACTTAGCACGTAAAGGAATATTATTAGGGGTCCAGCCATGGAGAAGATTTTAGTCACTAGGATAAGATAAAGAATAAACACATTATAAAAAAATCACATTAGGATTTTCTTTTTAACCTGTTCCTTAAAACACTAGTGCTTAGGAAATCTAATGGAGGCAAAAGCAGTCAAGGGTAGTTTAGGGTTAGGGTTAGGGTTAGTGTTAGGGTTAGGGTACCGCTTAGGGTATGGGATAGGGTACGGGTGAGGGTACGGCGTAGGGTAGGGGTTAGGGTTAGGGTTAGGGTTAGGGTACGGCTCAGGATACGGGTTAGGGTACGGGTGAGGGTACTGCGTAGCGTGTGGGTTAGTGTTAGGGTTAGGGTTAGGGTACGGCTTAGGGTACGGGTTAGGGTACGGGTGAGGGTACGGCGTAGGGTATGGGTTACGGTTAGGGTTAGGGTTAGGGTTAGTTTTAGGGTTAGGGATTGGTTTAGTGTACGGATTAGGATTAGCGTACGTGTTAGGGTTAGTGTTTGGGTTAGGGTTAGGGTACGCGTTAGGGTTAGGGTATGGGTTAGGGTTAGGGTACACGTTAGTGTTAGGGTATTTATTAAACCTATCCCACTCTCTAGATACCACTTAGCACGTAAAGGAATATTATTTGGGGTCCAGCCATGGAGAAGATTTTAGTCACTAGGATAAGATAAAGAATAAACACATTATAAAAAAATCACATTAGGATTTTCTTTTTAACCTGTTCCTTAAAACACTAGTGCTTAGGAAATCTAATGGAGGCAAAAGCAGTCAAGGGTAGTTTAGGGTTAGGGTTAGGGTTAGGGTTACTGTTAGGGTTAGGGTACGGCTTAGGGTATGGGATAGGGTACGGGTGAGGGTACGGCATAGGGTAGGTGTTAGGGTTAGGGTTAGGTTTAGGGTTAGGGTTAGGGTACGGCTTAGGGTACGGGTGAGGGTACGGGTGAGTGTACTGCGTAGGGTATTGGTTAGGGTTAGGGTACGGCTTAGGATACGGGTTAGGGTACGGGTTAGGGTACGGCGTAGGGTATGGGTTAGGGTTAGGGTTAGGGTACGGCTTAGGGTACGGGTTAGGGTACGGGTGAGGGTACGGCGTAGGGTATAGGTTAGGACTAGGGTTAGGGTTAGGGTTAGTTTTAGGGTTAGGGATTGGTTTAGGTTACGGGTTAGGATTAGCGTACGTGTTAGGGTTAGGGTTTGGGTTAGGGTTAGGGTACGCGTTAGGGTTAGGGTATGGGTTAGGGTTAGGGTACACGTTAGGATTAGGGTATTTATTAAACCTATCCCACTCTCTAGATACCACTTAGCACGTAAAGGAATATTATTTGGGGTCCAGCCATGGAGAAGATTTTAGTCACTAGGAAAAGATAAAGAATAAACACATTATAAAAAAATCACATTAGGATTTTCTTTTTAACCTGTTCCTTAAAACACTAGTGCTTAGGAAATCTAATGGAGGCAAAAGCAGTCAAGGGTAGTTTAGGGTTAGGGTTAGGGTTAGGGTTAGTGTTAGGGTTAGGGTACGGCTTAGGGTATGGGTGAGGGTACGGGTGAGGGTACGGCGTAGGGTAGGGGTTAGGGTTAGGGTTAGGGTTAGGGTTAGGGTTAGGGTACGGCTTAGGGTACGGGTGAGGGTACGGGTGTGGGTAATGCGTAGGGTATTGGTTAGGGTTAGGGTACGGCTTAGGATACGGGTTAGGGTACGGGTTAGGGTACGGCGTAGGGTATGGGTTAGGGTTAGGGTTAGGGTTAGGGTTAGGGTTAGGGTACGGCTTATGGTACGGGTTAGGGTGCGGGTGAGGGTACGGCGTAGTTTATGGGTTAGGGTTAGGGTTAGGGTTAGGGTTAGTTTTAGGGTTAGGGATTGGTTTAGGGTACGGGTTAGGATTAGCGTACGTGTTAGGGTTAGGGTTTGGGTTAGGGTTAGGGTACGCGTTAGGGTTAGGGTATGGGTTAGGGTTAGGGTACACGTTAGGATTAGGGTATTTATTAAACCTATCCCACTCTCTAGATACCACTTAGCACGTAAAGGAATATTATTAGGGGTCCAGCCATGGAGAAGATTTTAGTCACTAGGATAAGATAAAGAATAAACACATTATAAAAAAATCACATTAGGATTTTCTTTTTAACCTGTTCCTTAAAACACTAGTGCTTAGGAAATCTAATGGAGGCAAAAGCAGTCAAGGGTAGTTTAGGGTTAGGGTTAGGGTTAGTGTTAGGGTTAGGGTACCGCTTAGGGTATGGGATAGGGTACGGGTGAGGGTACGGCGTAGGGTAGGGGTTAGGGTTAGGGTTAGGGTTAGGGTACGGCTCAGGATACGGGTTAGGGTACGGGTGAGGGTACTGCGTAGCGTGTGGGTTAGTGTTAGGGTTAGGGTTAGGGTACGGCTTAGGGTACGGGTTAGGGTACGGGTGAGGGTACGGCGTAGGGTATGGGTTACGGTTAGGGTTAGGGTTAGGGTTAGTTTTAGGGTTAGGGATTGGTTTAGGGTACGGGTTAGGATTAGCGTACGTGTTAGGGTTAGGGTTTGGGTTAGGGTTAGGGTACGCGTTAGGGTTAGGGTATGGGTTAGGGTTAGGGTACACGTTAGGATTAGGGTATTTATTAAACCTATCCCACTCTCTAGATACCACTTAGCACGTAAAGGAATATTATTTGGGGTCCAGCCATGGAGAAGATTTTAGTCACTAGGATAAGATAAAGAATAAACACATTATAAAAAAATCACATTAGGATTTTCTTTTTAACCTGTTCCTTAAAACACTAGTGCTTAGGAAATCTAATGGAGGCAAAAGCAGTCAAGGGTAGTTTAGGGTTAGGGTTAGGGTTAGTGTTAGGGTTAGGGTACCGCTTAGGGTATGGGATAGGGTACGGGTGAGGGTACGGCGTAGGGTAGGGGTTAGGGTTGGGGTTAGGGTTAGGGTACGGCTCAGGATATGGGTTAGGGTACGGGTGAGGGTACTGCGTAGCGTGTGGGTTAGTGTTAGGGTTAGGGTTAGGGTACGGCTTAGGGTACGGGTTAGGGTACGGGTGAGGGTACGGCGTAGGGTATGGGTTACGGTTAGGGTTAGGGTTAGGGTTAGTTTTAGGGTTAGGGATTGGTTTAGTGTACGGATTAGGATTAGCGTACGTGTTAGGGTTAGTGTTTGGGTTAGGGTTAGGGTACGCGTTAGGGTTAGGGTATGGGTTAGGGTTAGGGTACACGTTAGTGTTAGGGTATTTATTAAACCTATCCCACTCTCTAGATACCACTTAGCACGTAAAGGAATATTATTTGGGGTCCAGCCATGGAGAAGATTTTAGTCACTAGGATAAGATAAAGAATAAACACATTATAAAAAAATCACATTAGGATTTTCTTTTTAACCTGTTCCTTAAAACACTAGTGCTTAGGAAATCTAATGGAGGCAAAAGCAGTCAAGGGTAGTTTAGGGTTAGGGTTAGGGTTAGGGTTACTGTTAGGGTTAGGGTACGGCTTAGGGTATGGGATAGGGTACGGGTGAGGGTACGGCATAGGGTAGGTGTTAGGGTTAGGGTTAGGGTTAGGGTTAGGGTTAGGGTACGGCTTAGGGTACGGGTGAGGGTACGGGTGAGTGTACTGCGTAGGGTATTGGTTAGGGTTAGGGTACGGCTTAGGATACGGGTTAGGGTACGGGTTAGGGTACGGCGTAGGGTATGGGTTAGGGTTAGGGTTAGGGTACGGCTTAGGGTACGGGTTAGGGTACGGGTGAGGGTACGGCGTAGGGTATAGGTTAGGACTAGGGTTAGGGTTAGGGTTAGTTTTAGGGTTAGGGATTGGTTTAGGTTACGGGTTAGGATTAGCGTACGTGTTAGGGTTAGGGTTTGGGTTAGGGTTAGGGTACGCGTTAGGGTTAGGGTATGGGTTAGGGTTAGGGTACACGTTAGGATTAGGGTATTTATTAAACCTATCCCACTCTCTAGATACCACTTAGCACGTAAAGGAATATTATTTGGGGTCCAGCCATGGAGAAGATTTTAGTCACTAGGAAAAGATAAAGAATAAACACATTATAAAAAAATCACATTAGGATTTTCTTTTTAACCTGTTCCTTAAAACACTAGTGCTTAGGAAATCTAATGGAGGCAAAAGCAGTCAAGGGTAGTTTAGGGTTAGGGTTAGGGTTAGGGTTAGTGTTAGGGTTAGGGTACGGCTTAGGGTATGGGTGAGGGTACGGGTGAGGGTACGGCGTAGGGTAGGGGTTAGGGTTAGGGTTAGGGTTAGGGTTAGGGTTAGGGTACGGCTTAGGGTACGGGTGAGGGTACGGGTGTGGGTACTGCGTAGGGTATTGGTTAGGGTTAGGGTACGGCTTAGGATACGGGTTAGGGTACGGGTTAGGGTACGGCGTAGGGTATGGGTTAGGGTTAGGGTTAGGGTTTGGGTTAGGGTTAGGGTACGGCTTATGGTACGGGTTAGGGTGCGGGTGAGGGTACGGCGTAGTTTATGGGTTAGGGTTAGGGTTAGGGTTAGGGTTAGTTTTAGGGTTAGGGATTGGTTTAGGGTACGGGTTAGGATTAGCGTACGTGTTAGGGTTAGGGTTTGGGTTAGGGTTAGGGTACGCGTTAGGGTTAGGGTATGGGTTAGGGTTAGGGTACACGTTAGGATTAGGGTATTTATTAAACCTATCCCACTCTCTAGATACCACTTAGCACGGAAAGGAATATTATTAGGGGTCCAGCCATGGAGAAGATTTTAGTCACTAGGATAAGATAAAGAATAAACACATTATAAAAAAATCACATTAGGATTTTCTTTTTAACCTGTTCCTTAAAACACTAGTGCTTAGGAAATCTAATGGAGGCAAAAGCAGTCAAGGGTAGTTTAGGGTTAGGGTTAGGGTTAGGGTTAGTGTTAGGGTTAGGGTACGGCTTAGGGTATGGGTGAGGGTACGGGTGAGGGTACGGCGTAGGGTAGGGGTTAGGGTTAGGGTTAGGGTTAGGGTTAGGGTTAGGGTACGGCTTAGGGTACGGGTGAGGGTACGGGTGTGGGTACTGCGTAGGGTATTGGTTAGGGTTAGGGTACGGCTTAGGATACGGGTTAGGGTACGGGTTAGGGTACGGCGTAGGGTATGGGTTAGGGTTAGGGTTAGGGTTTGGGTTAGGGTTAGGGTACGGCTTATGGTACGGGTTAGGGTGCGGGTGAGGGTACGGCGTAGTTTATGGGTTAGGGTTAGGGTTAGGGTTAGGGTTAGTTTTAGGGTTAGGGATTGGTTTAGGGTACGGGTTAGGATTAGCGTACGTGTTAGGGTTAGGGTTTGGGTTAGGGTTAGGGTACGCGTTAGGGTTAGGGTATGGGTTAGGGTTAGGGTACACGTTAGGATTAGGGTATTTATTAAACCTATCCCACTCTCTAGATACCACTTAGCACGGAAAGGAATATTATTAGGGGTCCAGCCATGGAGAAGATTTTAGTCACTAGGATAAGATAAAGAATAAACACATTATAAAAAAATCACATTAGGATTTTCTTTTTAACCTGTTCCTTAAAACACTAGTGCTTAGGAAATCTAATGGAGGCAAAAGCAGTCAAGGGTAGTTTAGGGTTAGGGTTAGGGTTAGTGTTAGGGTTAGGGTACCGCTTAGGGTATGGGATAGGGTACGGGTGAGGGTACGGCGTAGGGTAGGGGTTAGGGTTAGGGTTAGGGTTAGGGTACGGCTCAGGATACGGGTTAGGGTACGGGTGAGGGTACTGCGTAGCGTGTGGGTTAGTGTTAGGGTTAGGGTTAGGGTACGGCTTAGGGTACGGGTTAGGGTACGGGTGAGGGTACGGCGTAGGGTATGGGTTACGGTTAGGGTTAGGGTTAGGGTTAGTTTTAGGGTTAGGGATTGGTTTAGGGTACGGGTTAGGATTAGCGTACGTGTTAGGGTTAGGGTTTGGGTTAGGGTTAGGGTACGCGTTAGGGTTAGGGTATGGGTTAGGGTTAGGGTACACGTTAGGATTAGGGTATTTATTAAACCTATCCCACTCTCTAGATACCACTTAGCACGTAAAGGAATATTATTTGGGGTCCAGCCATGGAGAAGATTTTAGTCACTAGGATAAGATAAAGAATAAACACATTATAAAAAAATCACATTAGGATTTTCTTTTTAACCTGTTCCTTAAAACACTAGTGCTTAGGAAATCTAATGGAGGCAAAAGCAGTCAAGGGTAGTTTAGGGTTAGGGTTAGGGTTAGAGTTAGTGTTAGGGTTAGGGTACGGCTTAGGGTATGGGATAGGGTACGGGTGAGGGTACGGCTTAGGGTATAGGTTAGGGTTAGGGTACGGCTTAAGATACGGGTTAGGGTACGGGTGAGGGTACGGCGTAGCGTATGGGTTAGGGTTAGGGTTACGGTTAGGGTTAGTTTTAGGGTTAGGGATTGGTTTAGTGTAAGGGTTAGGATTAGCGTACGTGTTAGGCTTAGGGTTTGGGTTAGGGTACACGTTAGGATTAGGGCATTTATTAAACCTATCCCACTCTCTAGATACCACTTAGCACGTAAAGGAATATTATTTGGGGTGCAGTCATGGAGAAGATTTTAGTCACTAGGATAAGATAAAGAATAAACACATTATAAAAAAATCACATTAGGATTTTCTTTTTAACCTGTTCCTTAAAACACTAGTGCTTAGGAAATCTAATGGAGGCAAAAGCAGTCAAGGGTAGTTTAGGGTTAGGGTTAGGGTTAGGGTTAGTTTTAGGGTTAGGGATTGGTTTAGGGTACGGGTTAGAATTAGCGTACGTGTTAGGGTTAGGGTTTGGGTTAGGGTTAGGGTACGCGTTAGGGTTAGGGTATGGGTTAGGGTTAGGGTTAGGGTTAGGGTTAGGGTTAGGGTACGGCTTAGGGTATGGGATAGGGTACGGGTGAGGGTACGGCGTAGGGTAGGGGTTAGTGTTAGGGTTAGGGTTAGGGTTAGGGTTAGGGTTAGGGTACGGCTTAGGGTACGGGTGAGGGTACGGGTGAGGGTACTGCGTAGGGTATTGGTTAGGGTTAGGGTACGGCTTAGGATACGGGTTAGGGTACGGGTTAGGGTACGGCGTAGGGTATGGGTTAGGGTTAGGGTTAGGGTTAGGGTTAGGGTTAGGGTTAGGGTTAGGGTACGGCTTAGGGTACGGGTTAGGGTACGGGTGAGGGTACAGCGTAGGGTATAGGTTAGGGTTAGGGTTAGGGTTAGGGTACGGCTTAGGATACGGGTTAGGGTACGGGTGAGGGTACGGCGTAGCGTATGGGTTAGGGTTAGGGTTAGGGTTAGAGTATGGCTTAGGGTACGGGTTAGGGTACGGGTGAGGGTACGGCGTAGGGTATGGGTTAGGGTTAGGGTTAGGGTTAGGGTTAGTTTTAGGGTTAGGGATTGGTTTAGGGTACGGGTTAGGATTAGCGTACGTGTTAGGGTTAGGGTTTGGGTTAGGGTTAGGGTACGCGTTAGGGTTAGGGTATGGGTTAGGGTTAGGGTACACGTTAGGATTAGGGTATTTATTAAACCTATCCCACTCTCTAGATACCACTTAGCACGTAAAGGAATATTATTTGGGGTCCAGCCATGGAGAAGATTTTAGTCACTAGGATAAGATAAAGAATAAACACATTATAAAAAAATCACATTAGGATTTTCTTTTTAACCTGTTCCTTAAAACACTAGTGCTTAGGAAATCTAATGGAGGCAAAAGCAGTCAAGGGTAGTTTAGGGTTAGGGTTAGGGTTAGGGTTAGTGTTAGGGTTAGGGTACGGCTTAGGGTATGGGATAGGGTACGGGTGAGGGTACGGCGTAGGGTAGGGGTTAGGGTTAGGGTTAGGGTTAGGGTTAGGGTTAGGGTTAGGGTACGGCTTAGGGTACGGGTGAGGGTACGGGTGAGTGTACTGCGTAGGGTATTGGTTAGGGTTAGGGTACGGCTTAGGATACGGGTTAGGGTACGGGTTAGGGTACGGCGTAGGGTATGGGTTAGGGTTAGGGTTAGGGTTAGGGTTAGGGTTAGGGTACGGCTTAGGGTACGGCTTAGGTTACGGGTTAGGGTACGGGTGAGGGTACGGCATAGGGTATAGGTTAGGGTTAGGGTTAGGTTTAGGGTACGGCTTAGGATACGGGTTAGGGTACGGGTGAGGGTACGGCGTAGCGTATGGGTTAGGGTTAGGTTTAGCGTACGGCTTAGGGTACGGGTGAGGGTACGGCGTAGGGTATGGGTTAGGGTTAGGGTTAGGGTTAGGGTTAGTTTTAGGGTTAGGGATTGGTTTAGGGTACGGGTTAGGATTAGCGTACGTGTTAGGGTTAGGGTTTGGGTTAGGGTTAGGTTACGCGTCAGGGTTAGGGTATGGGTTAGGGTTAGGGTACACGTTAGGATTAGGGTATTTATTAAACCTATCCCACTCTCTAGATACCACTTAGCACGTAAAGGAATATTATTTGGGGTCCAGCCATGGAGAAGATTTTAGTCACTAGGATAAGATAAAGAATAAACACATTATAAAAAATCACATTAGGATTTTCTTTTTAACCTGTTCCTTAAAACACTAGTGCTTAGGAAATCTAATGGAGGCAAAAGCAGTCAAGGGTAGTTTAGGGTTAGGGTTAGGGTTAGGGTTAGTGTTAGGGTTAGGGTACGGCTTAGGGTATGGGATAGGGTACGGGTGAGGGTACGGCGTAGGGTAGGGGTTAGGGTTAGGGTTAGGGTTAGGGTTAGGGTTAGGGTTAGGGTACGGCTTAGGGTACGGGTGAGGGTACGGGTGAGGGTACTGCGTAGGGTATTGGTTAGGGTTAGGGTACGGCTTAGGATACGGGTTAGGGTAAGGGTTAGGGTACGGCGTAGGGTATGGGTTAGGGTTAGGGTTAGGGTTAGGGTTAGGGTTAGGGTTAGGGTTAGGGTACGGCTTAGGGTACGTGTTAGGGTACGGGTGAGGGTACGGCGTAGGGTATAGGTTAGGGTTAGGGTTAGGGTTAGGGTACGGGTTAGGATACGGGTTAGGGTACGGGTGAGGGTACGGCGTAGCGTATGGGTTAGGGTTAGGGTTAGGGTTAGGGTACGGCTTAGGGTACGGGTTAGGGTACGGGTGAGGGTACGGCGTAGGGTATGGGTTAGGGTTAGGGTTAGGGTTAGGGTTAGTTTTAGGGTTAGGGATTGGTTTAGGGTACGGTTTAGGATTAGCGTACGTGTTAGGGTTAGGGTTTGGGTTAGGGTTAGGGTACACGTTAGGGTTAGGGTATGGGTTAGGGTTAGGGTACACGTTAGGATTAGGGTATTTATTAAACCTATCCCACTCTCTAGATACCACTTAGCACGTAAAGGAATATTATTTGGGGTCCAGCCATGGAGAAGATTTTAGTCACTAGGATAAGATAAAGAATAAACACATTATAAAAAGATCACATTAGCATTTTCTTTTTAACCTGTTCCTTAAAACACTAGTGCTTAGGAAATCTAATGGAGGCAAAAGCAGTCAAGGGTAGTTTAGGGTTAGGGTTAGGGTTAGGGTTAGTGTTAGGGTTAGGGTACGGCGTAGGGTATGGGATAGGGTACGGGTGACGGTACGGCGTAGGGTAGGGGTTAGGGTTAGGGTTAGGGTTAGGGTTAGGGTTAGGGTTAGGGTACGGCTTAGGGTACGGGTGAGGGTACGGGTGAGGGTACTGCCTAGGGTATTGGTTAGGGTTAGGGTACGGCTTGGGATACGGGTTAGGGTAAGGGTTAGGGTACGGCGTAAGGTATGGGTTAGGGTTAGGGTTAGGGTTAGGGTTAGGGTTAGGGTACGGCGTAGGGTAGGGGTTAGGGTTAGGGTTAGGGTTAGGGTACGGCTTAGGGTACGGGTGACGGTACGGGTGAGGGTACTGCGTAGGGTATTGGTTAGGGTTAGGGTACGGCTTAGGATACGGGTTAGGGTACGGGTTAGGGTACGGCGTAGGGTATGGGTTAGGGTTAGGGTTAGGGTTAGGGTTAGGGTTAGGGTACGGCTTAGGGTACGGGTGAGGTTATGGGTGAGGGTACGGCTTAGGGTATAGGTTAGGGTTAGGGTTAGGGTTAGGGTACGGCTTAGGATACGGGTTAGGGTACGGGTGAGGGTACGGCGTAGCATATGGGTTAGGGTTAGGGTTAGGGTTAGTTTTAGGGTTAGGGATTGGTTTAGGGTACGGGTTAGGATTAGCGTACGTGTTAGGGTTAGGGTTTGGGTTAGGGTTAGGGTACGCGTTAGGGTTAGGGTATGGGTTAGGGTTAGGGTACACGTTAGGATTAGGGTATTTATTAAACCTATCCCACTCTCTAGATACCACTTAGCACGTAAAGGAATATTATTTGGGGTCCAGCCATGGAGAAGATTTTAGTCACTAGGATAAGATAAAGAATAAACACATTATAAAAAAATCACATTAGTATTTTCTTTTTAACCTGTTCCTTAAAACACTAGTGCTTAGGAAATCTAATGGAGGCAAAAGCAGTCAAGGGTAGTTTAGGGTTAGGGTTAGGGTTAGGGTTAGTGTTAGGGTTAGGGTACGGCTTAGGGTATGGGATAGGGTACGGGTGAGGGTACGGCGTAGGGTAGGAGTTAGGGTTAGGGTTAGGGTTAGGGTTAGGGTTAGGGTACGGCTTAGGGTACGGGTGAGGGTACGGGTGAGGGTACTGCGTAGGGTATTGGTTAGGGTTAGGGTACGGCTTAGGATACGGGTTAGGGTACGGGTTAGGGTACGGCGTAGGGTATGGGTTAGGGTTAGGGTTAGGGTTAGTGTTAGGGTACGGCTTAGGGTACGGGTTAGGGTACGGGTGAGGGTACGGCGTAGGGTATAGGTTAGGGTTAGGGTTAGGATTAGGGTACGGCTTAGGATACGGGTTAGGGTACGGGTGAGTGTACGGCGTAGCGTATGGGTTATGGTTAGGGTACGGCTTAGGGTATGGGTTAGGGTACGGGTGAGGGTATGGCGTAGGGTATGGGTTAGGGTTAGGGTTAGGGTTAGGGTTAGTTTTAGGGTTAGGGATTGGTTTAGGGTACGGGTTAGGATTAGCGTACGTGTTAGGGTTAGGGTTTGGGTTAGGGATAGGGTACGCGTTAGGGTTAGGGTATGGGTTAGGGTTAGGGTACACGTTAGGATCAGGGTATTTATTAAACCTATCCCACTATCTAGATACCACTTAGCACGTAAAGGAATATTATTTGGGGTCCAGCCATGGAGAAGATTTTAGTCACTAGGATAAGATAAAGAATAAACACATTATAAAAAAATCACATTAGGATTTTCTTTTTAACCTGTTCCTTAAAACACTAGTGCTTAGGAAATCTAATGGAGGCAAAAGCAGTCAAGGGTAGTTTAGGGTTAGTGTTAGGGTTAGGGTTAGTGTTAGGGCTAGGGTACGGCTTAGGGTATGGGATAGGGTACGGGTGAGGGTACGGCGTAGGGTAGGGGTTAGGGTTAGGGTTAGGGTTAGGGTACGGCTTAGGATACGGGTTAGGGTACGGGTGAGGGTACGGCGTAGCGTGTGGGTTAGGGTTAGGGTTAGGTTTAGGGTACGGCTTAGGATACGTGTTAGGGTACAGGTTAGGGTACGGCGTAGGGTATGGGTTAGGGTTAGGTTTAGGGTTAGGGTTAGTTTTAGGGTTAGGGATTGGTTTAGGGTATGGGTTTGGATTAGCGTACGTGTTAGGGTTAGGGTTTGGGTTAGGGTTAGGGTACGCGTTAGGGTTAGGGTATGGGTTAGGGTTAGGGTACACGTTAGGATTAGGGTATTTATTAAACCTATCCCACTCTCTAGATACCACTTAGCACGTAAAGGAATATTATTTGGGGTCCAGTCATGGAGAAGATTTTAGTCACTAGGATAAGATAAAGAATAAACACATTATAAAAAAATCACATTAGGATTTTCTTTTTAACCTGTTCCTTAAAACACTAGTGCTTAGGAAATCTAATGGAGGCAAAAGCAGTCAAGGGTAGTTTAGGGTTAGGGTTAGGGTTAGGGTTAGTGTTAGGGTTAGGGTACGACTTAGGGTATGGGGTAGGGTACGGGTGAGGGTACGGCGTAGGGAAGGGGTTAGGGTTAGGGTTAGGGTTAGGGTTAGTGTACGGCATAGGGTACGGGTGAGGGTACGGGTGAGGGTACTGCGTAGGGTATTGGTTAGGGTTAGGGTACGTTTTAGGATACGGGTTAGGGTACGGGTTAGGGTATGGGATAGGGTACGGGTGAGGGTACGGCGTAGGGTAGGGGTTAGGGTTAGGGTTAGGGTTAGGGTTAGGGTTACGGTTAGGGTACGGCTTAGGGTACGGGTGAGGGTACGGGTGAGGGTACTGCGTAGGGTATTGGTTAGGGTTAGGGTACGGCTTAGGATACGGGTTAGGGTACGGGTTAGGGTACGGCGTAGGGTATGGGTTAGCGTTAGGGTTAGGGTTAGGGTTAGGGTTAGGGTCCGGCTTAGGGTACGGGTGAGGGTACGGGTGAGGGTACGGCTTAGGGTATAGGTTAGGGTTAGGGTACGGCTTAGGATACGGGTTAGGGTACGGGTGAGGGTACGGCGTAGAGTGTGGCTGAGGGTTAGGGTTAGGGTTAAGGTACGGCTTAGGGTACGGGTTAGGGTACGGGTGAGGGTACGGCGTAGGGTATGGGTTAGGGTTAGGGTTAGGGTTAGGGTTAGTTTTAGGGTTAGGGATTGGTTTAAGGTACGGGTTAGGATTAGCGTACGTGTTAGGGTTAGGGTTTGGGTTAGGGTTAGGGTACGCGTTAGGGTTAGGGTATGGGTTAGGGTTAGGCTACACGTTAGGATTAGGGTATTTATTAAACCTATCCCACTCTCTAGATACCACTTAGCACGTAAAGGAATATTATTTGGGGTCCAGCCATGGAGAAGATTTTAGTCACTAGGATAAGATAAAGAATAAACACATTATAAAAAAATCACATTAGGATTTTCTTTTTAACCTATTCCTTAAAACACTAGTGCTTAGGAAATCTAATGGAGGCAAAAGCAGTCAAGGGTAGTTTAGGGTTAGGGTTAGGGTTAGGGTTAGTGTTAGGGTTAGGGTACGGCTTAGGGTATGGGATAGGGTACGGGTGAGGGTACGGCGAAGGGTAGGGGTTAGGGTTAGGGTTAGGGTTAGGGTACGGCTTAGGATACGGGTTAGGGTACGGGTGAGGGTATGGTGTAGCGTGTGTGTTAGGGTTAGGGTTAGGGTTAGGGTACGGCTTAGGGTACGGGTTAGGGTACGGGTGAGGGTACGGCGTAGGGTATGGGTTAGGGTTAGGGTTAGGGTTAGGGTTAGTTTTAGGGTTAGGGGTTGGTTTAGGGTACGGGTTAGGATTAGCGTACGTGTTAGGGTTAGGGTTTGGGTTAGGGTTAGGGTACGCGTTAGGGTTAGGGTATGGGTTAGGTTTAGGGTACACGTTAGGATTAGGGTATTTATTAAACCTATCCCACTCTCTAGATACCACTTAGCACGTAAAGGAATATTATTTGGGGTCCAGCCATGGAGAAGATTTTAGTCACTAGGATAAGATAAAGAATAAACACATTATAAAAAAATCACATTAGGATTTTCTTTTTAACCTGTTCCTTAAAACACTAGTGCTTAGGAAATCTAATGGAGGCAAAAGCAGTCAAGGGTAGTTTAGGGTTAGGGTTAGGGTTAGGGTTAGTGTTAGGGTTAGGTTACGGCTTAGGGTATGGGATAGGGTACAGGTGAGGGTACGGCGTAGGGTAGGGGTTAGGGTTAGGGTTAGGGTACGTCTTAGGGTACGGGTGAGGTTACGGGTGAGGGTACTGCGTAGGGTATTGGTTAGGGTTAGGGTACGGCTTAGGATACGGGTTAGGGTACGGGTTAGGGTACGGCGTAGGGTATGGGTTAGGGTTAGGGTTAGGGTTAGGGTTAGGGTTAGGGTACGGCTTAGGGTACGGGTGAGGGTATGGGTGAGGGTACGGCGTAGGGTATAGGTTAGGGTTAGGGTTAGGGTTAGGGTACGGCTTAGGATACGGGTTAGGGTACGGGTGAGGGTACGGTGTAGCGTATGTGTTAGGGTTAGGGTTAGGGTTAGGGTACGGCTTAGGGTACGGGTTAGGGTACGGGTGAGGTTACGGCGTAGGGTATGGGTTAGGGTTAGGGTTAGGGTTAGGGTTAGTTTTAGGGTTAGGGATTGGTTTAGTGTACGGGTTAGGATTAGCGTACGTGTTAGGGTTAGCGTTTGGGTTAGGGTTAGGGTACGCGTTAGGTTTAGGGTATGGGTTAGGTTTAGGGTACACGTTAGGATTAGGGTATTTATTAAACCTATCCCACTCTCTACATACCACTTAGCACGTAAAGGTATATTATTTGGGGTCCAGCCATGGAGAAGATTTTAGTCACTAGGATAAGATAAAGAATAAACACATTATAAAAAAATCACATTAGGATTTTCTTTTTAACCTGTTCCTTAAAACACTAGTGCTTAGGAAATCTAAGGGAGGCAAAAGCAGTCAAGGGTAGTTTAGGGTTAGGGTTAGGGTTAGGGTTAGTGTTAGGGTTAGGGTACGGCTTAGGGTATGGGATAGGGTACGGGTGAGGGTACGGCGTAGGGTAGGTGTTAGGGTTAGGGTTAGGGTTAGGGTTAGGGTTAGGGTTAGGGTACGGCTTAGGGTACGGGTGAGGGTACGGGTGAGTGTACTGCGTAGGGTATTGGTTAGGGTTAGGGTACGGCTTAGGATACGGGTTAGGGTACGGGTTAGGGTACGGCGTAGGGTATGGGTTAGGGTTAGGGTTAGGGTTAGGGTTAGGGTACGGCTTAGGGTACGGGTTAGGGTACGGGTGAGGGTACGGCGTAGGGTATAGGTTAGGGTTAGGTTTAGGGTTAGGGTACGGCTTAGGATACGGGTTAGGGTACGGGTGAGGGTACGGCGTAGCGTATGGGTTAGGGTTAGGGTTAGGGTTAGAGTACGGCTTAGGGTACGGGTTAGGGTACGGGTGAGGGTACGGCGTAGGGTATGGGTTAGGGTTAGGGTTAGGGTTAGGGTTAGTTTTAGGGTTAGGGATTGGTTTAGGGTACGGGTTAGGATTAGCGTACGTGTTAGGGTTAGGGTTTGGGTTAGGGTTAGGGTACGCGTTAGGGTTAGGGTATGGGTTAGGGTTAGGGTACACGTTAGGATTAGGGTATTTATTAAACCTATCCCACTCTCTAGATACCACTTAGCACGTAAAGGAATATTATTTGGGGTCCAGCCATGGAGAAGATTTTTGTCACTAGGATAGGATAAAGAATAAACACATTATAAAAAAATCACATTAGGATTTTCTTTTTAACCTGTTCCTTAAAACACTAGTGCTTAGGAAATCTAATGGAGGCAAAAGCAGTCAAGGGTAGTTTAGGGTTAGGGTTAGGGTTAGGGTTAGTGTTAGGGTTAGGGTACGGCTTAGGGTATGGGATAGGGTATGGGTGAGGGTACGGCGTAGGGTAGGGGTTAGGGTTAGGGTTAGGGTTAGGGTTAGGGTTAGGGTTAGGGTACGGCTTAGGGTACGGGTGAGGGTACGGGTGAGGGTACTGCGTAGGGTATTGGTTAGGGTTAGGGTACGGCTTAGGATACGGGTTAGGGTACGGGTTAGGGTACGGCGTAGGGTATGGGTTAGGGTTAGGGTTAGGGTTAGGGTTAGGGTTAGGGTACGGCTTAGGGTACGGCTTAGGTTACGGGTTAGGGTACGGGTGAGGGTACGGCGTAGGGTATAGGTTAGGGTTAGGGTTAGGGTTAGGGTACGGCTTAGGATACGGGTTAGGGTACGGGTGAGGGTACGGCGTAGCGTATGGGTTAGGGTTAGGGTTAGGGTACGGCTTAGGGTACGGGTTAGGGTACGGGTGAGTGTACTGCGTAGGGTATTGGTTAGGGTTAGGGTACGGCTTAGGATACGGGTTAGGGTACGGGTTAGGGTACGGCGTAGGGTATGGGTTAGGGTTAGGGTTAGGGTTAGGGTTAGGGTACGGCTTAGGGTACGGGTTAGGGTACGGGTGAGGGTACGGCGTAGGGTATAGATTAGGGTTAGGTTTAGGGTTAGGGTACGGCTTAGGATACGGGTTAGGGTACGGGTGAGGGTAAGGCGTAGCGTATGGGTTAGGGTTAGGGTTAGGGTTAGGGTACGGCTTAGGGTACGGGTTAGGGTACGGGTGAGGGTACGGCGTAGGGTATGGGTTACGGTTAGGGTTAGGGTTAGGGTTAGTTTTAGGGTTAGGGATTGGTTTAGGGTTCGGGTTAGGATTAGCGTACGTGTTAGGGTTAGGGTTTGGGTTAGGGTTAGGGTACGCGTTAGGGTTAGGGTGTGGGTTAGGGTTAGGGTACACGTTAGGATTAGGTTATTTATTAAACCTATCCCACTCTCTAGATACCACTTAGCACGTAAAGGAATATTATTTGGGGTCCAGCTATGGAGAAGATTTCAGTCACTAGGATAAGATAAAGAATAAACACATTATAAAAAAATCACATTAGGATTTTCTTTATAACCTGTTCCTTAAAACACTAGTGCTTAGGAAATCTAATGGAGGCAAAAGCAGTCAAGGGTAGTTTAGGGTTAGGGTTAGGGTTAGGGTTAGTGTTAGGGTTAGGATACGGCTTAGGGTATGGGATAGGGTACGGGTGAGGGTACGGCGTAGGGTAGGGGTTAGGGTTAGGGTTAGGGTTAGGGTTAGGGTTAGGGTTAGGGTATGGCTTAGGGTACGGATGAGGGTACGGGTGAGGGTACTGCGTAGGGTATTGGTTAGGGTTAGGGTACGGTTTAGGATACGGGTTAGGGTACGGGTTAGGGTACGGCGTAGGGTATGGGTTAGGGTTAGGGTTAGGGTTAGGGTTAGGGTTAGGGTACGGCTTAGGGTACGGGTTAGGGTACGGGTGAGGGTACGGCGTATGGTAGGGGTTAGGGTTAGGGTTAGGGTTAGGGTACGTCTTAGGATACGGGTTAGGGTACGGGTGAGGGTACGGCGTAGGGTATGGGTTAGGGTTAGGGTTAGGGTTAGGGTACGGCTTAGGGTACGGGTGAGGGTACGGGTGAGGGTACAGCGTACGGTATTGGTTAGGGTTAGGGTATGGCTTAGGATACGTGTTAGGGTATGGGTTAGGGTACGGCGTAGGGTATGGGTTAGGGTTAGGGTTAGGTTTAGGGTACGGCTTAGGGTACGGGTTAGGGTACAGGTGAGGGTATGGCGTAAGGTATAGGTTAGGGTTTGGGTTAGGGTTAGGGTTAGGGTTAGGATACGGCTTAGGATACGGGTTAGGGTACGGGTGAGGGTACGGCGTAGCGTATGGTTTAGGGCTAGGATTAGGTTTAGGGTTAGGGTTAGGGTAGGGCTTAGGATACGGGTTAGGGTACGGGTGAGGGTACGGTGCAGCGTATGGGTTAGGGTTAAGGTTAGGGTTAGGGTACGGCTTAGGGTACGGGTTAGGTTACGGGTGAGGGTACGGCGTAGGGTATGGGTTAGGTTTAGGGTTAGGGTTAGGGTTAGTTTTAGGGTTAGGGATTGGTTTAGGGTACGGGTTAGG
Organism: Eubalaena glacialis; assembly: GCF_028564815.1. Lineage (NCBI taxonomy): Eukaryota > Metazoa > Chordata > Mammalia > Artiodactyla > Balaenidae > Eubalaena > Eubalaena glacialis. The sequence continues at coordinate 441,520 of NW_026871211.1, forward strand.
ATTACCGTACGTGTTAGGTTTAGGGTACACGTTAGGGTTAGGGTATGGGTTAGGGTTAGGGTACACGTTAGGATTATGGTATTTATTAAACCTATCCCACTCTCTAGATACCACTTAGCACGTAAAGGAATATTATTTGGGGTCCAGCCATGGAGAAGATTTTAGTCACTAGGATAAGATAAAGAATAAACACATTATAAAAAAATCACATTAGGATTTTCTTTTTAACCTGTTCCTTAAAACACTAGTGCTTAGGAAATCTAATGGAGGCAAAAGCAGTCAAGGGTATTTTAGGGTTAGGGTTAGGGTTAGGGTTAGTGTTAGGGTTAGGGTACGGCTTAGGGTATGGGATAGGGTACGGGTGAGGGTACGGCGTAGGGTAGGGGTTAGGGATAGGGTTAGGGTTAGTGTTAGGTTTAGGGTACGGCTTAGGGTACGGGTGAGGGTACAGGTGAGGGTACTGCGTAGGGTATTGGTTAGGGTTAGGGTATGGCTTAGGATACGGGTTAGTGTACGGGTTAGGGTACGGCGTAGGGTATGGGTTAGGGTTAGGGTTAGGGTTAGGGTTAGTTTTAGGGTTAGGGATTGGTTTAGGGTACGGGTTAGGATTAGCGTACGTGTTAGGGTTAGAGTTTGGGTTAGAGTTAGGGTACGCGTTAGGGTTAGGGTTAGGGTACACGTTAGGATTAGGGTATTTATTAAACCTATCCCACTCTCTAGATACCACTTAGCACGTAAAGGAATATTATTTGGGGTCCAGTCATGGAGAAGATTTTAGTCACTAGGATATGATAAAGAATAAACACATTATAAAAAAATCACATTAGGATTTTCTTTTTAACCTGTTCCTTAAAACACTAGTGCTTAGGAAATCTAATGAAGGAAAAAGCAGTCAAGGGTAGTTTAGGGTTAGGGTTAGGGTTAGGGTTAGTGTTAGGGTTAAGGTACGGCTTAGGTTATGGGATAGGGTACAGGTTAGGGTACGGCGTAGGGTATTGGTTAGGGTTAGGGTTAGGGTTAGGGTACGGCTTAGGGTACGGGTGAGGGTACGGTTGAGGGTACTGCGTACGGTATTGGTTAGGGTTAGGGTACGGTTTAGGATACGTGTTAGGGTACGGGTTAGGGTACGGCGTAGGGTATGGGTTAGGGTTAGGGTTAGGGTTAGGGTACGGCTTAGGGTACGGGTTAGGGTACAGGTGAGGGTATGGCGTAAGCTATAGGTTAGGGTTAGGGTTAGGGTTAGGGTTAGGGTTAGGATACGGCTTAGGATACGGGTTAGGGTACAGGTGAGGGTACGGCGTAGGGTATGGGTTAGGGTTAGGGTTAGGGTTAGGGTTAGTTTTAGGGTTAGGGATTGGTTTAGGGTACGGGTTAGGATTAGCGTACGTGTTAGGGTTAGGTTTTGGGTTAGGGTTAGGGTACGCGTTAGGGTTAGGGTATGGGTTAGGGTTAGGGTACACGTTAGGATTAGGGTATTTATTAAACCTATCCCACTCTCTAGATACCACTTAGCACGTAAAGGAATATTATTTGGGGTCCAGCCATGGAGAAGGTTTCAGTCACTAGGATAAGATAAAGAATAAACACATTATTAAAAAATCACATTAGGATTTTCTTTTTAACCTGTTCCTTAAAACACTAGTGCTTAGGAAATCTAATGGAGGCAAAAGCAGTCAAGGGTAGTTTAGGGTTAGGGTTAGGGTTAGGGTTAGTGTTAGGGTTAGGATACGGCTTAGGGTATGGGATAGGGTACGGGTGAGGGTACGGCGTAGGGTAGGGGTTAGGGTTAGGGTTAGGGTTAGGGTTAGGGTTAGGGTTAGGGTACGGCTTAGGGTACGGGTGAGGGTACGGGTGAGGGTACTGCGTAGGGTATTGGTTAGGGTTAGGGTACGGCTTAGGATACGGGTTAGGGTACGGGTTAGGGTACGGCGTAGGGTATGGGTTAGGGTTAGGGTTAGGGTTAGGGTTAGGGTTAGGGTACGGCTTAGGGTACGGGTTAGGGTACGGGTGAGGGTACGGCGTAGGGTATGGGTTAGGGTTAGGGTTAGGGTTAGGGTACGTCTTAGGATACGGGTTAGGGTACGGGTGAGGGTACGGCGTAGGGTATGGGTTAGGGTTAGGGTTAGGGTTAGGGTACGGCTTAGGGTACGGGTGAGGGTACGGGTGAGGGTACAGCGTACGGTATTGATTAGGGTTAGGGTATGGCTTAGGATACGTGTTAGGGTATGGGTTAGGGTACGGCGTAGGGTATGGGTTAGGGTTAGGGTTAGGTTTAGGGTACGGCTTAGGGTACGGGTTAGGGTACAGGTGAGGATATGGCGTAAGGTATAGGTTAGGGTTTGGGTTAGGGTTAGGGTTAGGGTTACGATACGGCTTAGGATACGGGTTAGGGTACGGGTGAGGGTACGGCGTAGCGTATGGTTTAGGGCTAGGATTAGGTTTAGGGTTAGGGTTAGGGTAGGGCTTAGGATACGGGTTAGGGTACGGGTGAGGGTACGGTGCAGCGTATGGGTTAGGGTTAGGGTTAGGGTTAGGGTACGGCTTAGGGTACGGGTTAGGTTACGGGTGAGGGTACGGCGTAGGGTATGGGTTAGGTTTAGGGTTAGGGTTAGGGTTAGTTTTAGGGTTAGGGATTGGTTTAGGGTACGGGTTAGGATTAGCGTACGTGTTAGGTTTAGGGTACACGTTAGGGTTAGGGTATGGGTTAGGGTTAGGGTACACGTTAGGATTATGGTATTTATTAAACCTATCCCACTCTCTAGATACCACTTAGCACGTAAAGGAATATTATTTGGGGTCCAGCCATGGAGAAGATTTTAGTCACTAGGATAAGATAAAGAATAAACACAGTATAAAAAAATCACATTAGGATTTTCTTTTTAACCTGTTCCTTAAAACACTAGTGCTTAGGAAATCTAATGGAGGCAAAAGCAGTCAAGTGTAGTTTAGGGTTAGGGTTAAGGTTAGGGTTAGTGTTAGGGTTAGGGTACGGCTTAGGGTATGGGATAGGGTACGGGTGAGGGTACGGCGTAGGGTTGGGGTTAGGGATAGGGTTAGGGTTAGTGTTAGGTTTAGGGTACGGCTTAGGGTACGGGTGAGGGTACGGGTGAGGGTACTGCGTAGGGTATTGGTTAGGGTTAGGGTATGGCTTAGGATACGGGTTAGTGTACGGGTTAGGGTACGGCGTAGGGTATGGGTTAGGGTTAGGGTTAGGGTTAGTTTTAGGGTTAGGAATTGGTTTAGGGTACGGGTTAGGATTAGCGTACGTGTTAGGGTTAGAGTTTGGGTTAGAGTTAGGGTACGCGTTAGGGTTAGGGTATGGGTTAGGGTTAGGGTACACGTTAGGATACGGTATTTATTAAACCTATCCCACTCTCTAGATACCACTTAGCACGTAAAGGAATATTATTTGGGGTCCAGCCATGGAGAAGATTTTAGTCACTAGGATAAGATAAAGGATAAACACATTATAAAAAATCACATTAGGATTTTCTTTTTAACCTGTTCCTTAAAACACTAGTGCTTAGGAAATCTAATGGAGGCAAAAGCAGTCAAGGGTAGTTTAGGGTTAGGGTTAGGGTTAGGGTTATGTTAGGGTTAGGGTACGGCTTAGGTTATGGGATAGGGTACGGGTGAGGGTACGGCGTAGAGTAGGGGTTAGGATTTGGGTTAGGCTATGGCTTAGGGTACGGGTGAGGGTACGGGTGAGGGTATTGTGTAGCGTATTGGTTAGGGTTAGGGTTAGGGTTAGGGTTAGCTTATGGCTTAGGGTACGGGTTAGGGTACGGGTGAGGGTACGGCGTAGTGTATAGGTTAGGGTTAGGGTTAGGGTACGGCTTAGGGTACGGGTTAGGTTACGGGTGAGGGTACGGCGTAGGGTATGGGTTAGGGTTAGGTTTAGGGTTAGGGTTAGTTTTAGGGTTAGGGATTGGTTTAGGGTACGGGTTAGGATTAGCGTACGTGTTAGGGTTAGGGTACATGTTAGGGTTAGGGTATGGGTTAGGGTTAGGGTACACCTTAGGATTAGGGTATTTATTAAACCTATCCCACTCTCTAGATACCACTTAGCACGTAAAGGAATATTATTTGGGGTCCAGCCATGGAGAAGATTTTAGTCACTAGGATAAGATAAAGAATAAACATTTTATAAAAAAATCACATTAGGATTTTCTTTTTAACCTGTTCCTTAAAACACTAGTGCTTAGGAAATCTAATGGAGGCAAAAGCAGTCAAGGGTAATTTAGACTTAGGGTTAGTGTTAGGGATAGGGTACGGCCTAGGGTATGGGATAGGTTACGGGTGAGGTTACGGCGTAGGGTATTGGTTAGCTTTAGGGTACGGCTTAGGATACGTGTTAGGGTACGGGTTAGGGTACGGCGTAGGGTATGGGTTAGGGTTAGGGTTAGGGTTAGGGTTAGGGTACGGCTTAGGTTACGGGTTAGGGTACGGGTGAGGGTACGGCATAGGTTATAGGTTAGGGTTAGGGTTAGGGTTAGGTTACGGCTTAGGATACGGGTTAGGGTACGGGTGAGGGTACGGCGTAGCTTATGGGTTAGGGCTAGTATTATGTTTAGGGTTAGGGTTAGGGTAGGGCTTAGGATACGGGTTAGGGTACGGGTGAGGGTACGGTGCAGCGTATGGGTTAGGGTTAGGGTTAGGTTTAGGGTACGGCTTAGGGTACGGGTTAGGTTACGGGTGAGGGTACGGCGTAGGGTAGGGGTTAGGGTTAGGGTTAGGGTTAGGGTACGGCTTAGGGTATGGGATATGTTACGGGTGAGGGTACGGCGTAGGGTAGGGGTTAGGGTTAGGGTTAGGGTTAGTGTTAGGTTTAGGGTACGGCTTACGGTACGGGTGAGGGTACCTGTGAGGGTACTGCATAGGGTATTGGTTAAGGTTAGGGTACGGCTTAGGATACGGATTAGGGTACGGGTTAGGGTACGGCGTAGGGTATGGGTTAGGGTTAGGGTTAGGGTTAGGGAACGGCTTAGGGTACGGTTAGGGTATGGGTGATGGTACGACGTAGGGTATAGTTTAGGGTTAGGTTTAGGGTACGGCTTAGGATACGGGTTAGGGTACGGGTGAGGGTACGGGTAAGGGTACGGCGTAGGGTATGGGTTAGGGTTTGGGTTAGGGTTATGGTTAGTTTTAGGGTTAGGGATTGGTTTAGTGTACAGGACAGGATTAGCGTACGGGTTAGGTTTTGGGTTAGGGTTAGGGTACGCGTTAGGGTTAGTATATGGGTTAGGGTTAGGGTACACGTTAGGATTAGGGTATTTATTAAACCTATCCCACTCTCTAGATACCACTTAGCACGTAAAGGAATATTATTTGGGGTCCAGTCATGGAGAAGATTTTAGTCACTAGGATAAGATAAAGAATAAACATTTTATAAAAAAATCACATTAGGATTTTCTTTTTAACCTGTTCCTTAAAACACTAGTGCTTAGGAAATCTAATGGAGGCAAAAGCAGTCAAGGGTAATTTAGACTTAGGGTTAGTGTTAGGGATAGGGTACGGCCTAGGGTATGGGATAGGTTACGGGTGAGGTTACGGCGTAGGGTATTGGTTAGCTTTAGGGTACGGCTTAGGATACGTGTTAGGGTACGGGTTAGGGTACGGCGTAGGGTATGGGTTAGGGTTAGGGTTAGGGTTAGGGTTAGGGTACGGCTTAGGTTACGGGTTAGGGTACGGGTGAGGGTACGGCATAGAGTATAGGTTAGGGTTAGGGTTAGGGTTAGGTTACGGCTTAGGATACGGGTTAGGGTACGGGTGAGGGTACGGCGTAGCGTATGGGTTAGGGCTAGTGTTAGGTTTAGGGTTAGGGTTAGGGTAGGGCTTAGGATACGGGTTAGGGTACGGGTGAGGGTACGGTGCAGCGTATGGGTTAGGGTTAGGGTTAGGTTTAGGGTACGGCTTAGGGTACGGGTTAGGTTACGGGTGAGGGTACGGCGTAGGGTAGGGGTTAGGGTTAGGGTTAGGGTTAGGGTACGGCTTAGGGTATGGGATAGGGTACGGGTGAGGGTACGGCGTAGGGTAGGGGTTAGGGTTAGGGTTAGGGTTAGTGTTAGGTTTAGGGTACGGCTTACGGTACGGGTGATGGTACGTGTGAGGGTACTGCGTAGGGTATTGGTTAAGGTTAGGGTACGGCTTAGGATACGGATTAGGGTACGGGTTAGGGTACGGCGTAGGGTATGGGTTAGGGTTAGGGTTAGGGTTAGGGAACGGCTTAGGGTACGGTTAAGGTATGGGTGAGGGTACGACGTAGGGTATAGTTTAGGGTTAGGTTTAGGGTACGGCTTAGGATACGGGTTAGGGTACGGGTGAGGGTACAGCGTAACATATGGGTTAGTGTTAGGGTTAGGGTTAGGGTACGGCTTAGGGTACGGGTAAGGGTACGGCGTAGGGTATGGGTTAGGGTTTGGGTTAGGGTTAGGGTTAGTTTTAGGGTTAGGGATTGGTTTAGTGTACAGGATAGGATTAGCGTACGGGTTAGGTTTTGGGTTAGGGTTAGGGTACGCGTTAGGGTTAGGATATGGGTTAGGGTTAGGGTACACGTTAGGATTAGGGTATTTATTAAACCTATCCCACTCTCTAGATACCACTTAGCACGTAAAGGAATATTATTTGGGGTCCAGTCATGGAGAAGATTTTAGTCACTAGGATATGATAAAGAATAAACACATTATAAAAAAATCATATTAGGATTTTCTTTTTAACCTGTTCCTTAAAACACTAGTGCTTAGGAAATCTAATGAAGGAAAAAGCAGTCAAGGGTAGTTTAGGGTTAGGGTTAGGGTTAGGGTTAGTGTTAGGGTTAAGGTACGGCTTAGGTTATGGGATAGGGTACGGGTTAGGGTACGGCGTAGGATATTGGTTAGGGTTAGGGTTAGGGTTAGGGTACGGCTTAGGGTACGGGTGAGGGTACGGGTGAGGGTACTGCGTACGGTATTGGTTAGGGTTAGGGTACGGCTTAGGATACGTGTTAGGGTACGGGTTAGGGTACGGCGTAGGGTATGGTTTAGGGGTAGGGTACACGTTAGGATCAGGGTATTTATTAAACCTATCCCACTCTCTAGATACCACTTAGCACGTAAAGGAATATTATTTGGGGTCCAGCCATGGAGAAGATTTCAGTCACTAGGATAAGATAAAGAATAAACACATTAAAAAAAATCACATTAGGATTTTCTTTTTAACCTGTTCCTTAAAACACTAGTGCTTAGGAAATCTAATGGAGGCAAAAGCAGTCAAGGGTAGTTTAGGGTTAGGGTTAGGGTTAGGGTTAGTGTTAGGGTTAGGATACGGCTTAGGGTATGGGATAGGGTACGGGTGAGGGTACGGCGTAGGGTAGGGGTTAGGGTTAGGGTTAGGGTTAGGGTACGGCTTAGGATACGGGTTAGGGTACGGGTGAGGGTACGGCGTAGCGTGTGGGTTAGGGTTAGGGTTAGGTTTAGGGTACGGCTTAGGATACGGGTTAGGGTACGGGTTAGGGTACGGTGTAGGGTATGGGTTAGGGTTAGGGTTAGGGTTAGGGTTAGTTTTAGGGTTAGGGATTGGTTTAGGGTATGGGTTCGGATTAGCGTACGTGTTAGGGTTAGGGTTTGGGTTAGGGTTAGGGTACGCGTTAGGGTTAGGGTATGGGTTAGGGTTAGGGTACACGTTAGGATTAGGGTATTTATTAAACCTATCCCACTCTCTAGATACCACTTAGCACGTAAAGGAATATTATTTGGGGTCCAGTCATGGAGAAGATTTTAGTCACTAGGATAAGATAAAGAATAAACACATTATAAAAAAATCACATTAGGATTTTCTTTTTAACCTGTTCCTTAAAACACTAGTGCTTAGGAAATCTAATGGAGGCAAAAGCAGTCAAGGGTAGTTTAGGGTTAGGGTTAGGGTTAGGGTTAGTGTTAGGGTTAGGGTACGACTTATGGTATGGGATAGGGTATGGGTGAGGGTACGGTGTAGGGAAGGGGTTAGGGTTAGGGTTAGGGTTAGGGTTAGGGTACGGCTTAGGGTACGGGTGAGGGTACGGGTGAGGGTACTGCGTAGGGTATTGGTTAGGATTAGGGTACGTTTTAGGATACGGGTTAGGGTACGGGTTAGGGTATGGGATAGGGTACGGGTGAGGGTACGGCGTAGGGTAGGGGTTAGGGTTAGGGTTAGGGTTAGGGTTAGGGTTACGGTTAGGGTACGGCTTAGGGTACGGGTGAGGGTACGGGTGAGGGTACTGCGTAGGGTATTGGTTAGGGTTAGGGTACGGCTTAGGATACGGGTAGGGTACGGTTTAGGGTACGGCGTAGGGTATGGGTTAGCGTTAGGGTTAGGGTTAGGGTTAGGGTTAGGGTCCGGCTTAGGGTACGGGTGAGGGTACGGGTGAGGGTACGGCTTAGGGTATAGGTTAGGGTTAGGGTACGGCTTAGGATACGGGTTAGGGTACGGGTGAGGGTACGGCGTAGAGTGTGGCTGAGGGTTAGGGTTAGGGTTAAGGTACGGCTTAGGGTACGGGTTAGGGTACGGGTGAGGGTACGGCGTAGGGTATGGGTTAGGGTTAGGGTTAGGGTTAGGGTTAGTTTTAGGGTTAGGGATTGGTTTAAGGTACGGGTTAGGATTAGCGTACGTGTTAGTGTTAGGGTTTGGGTTAGGGTTAGGGTACGCGTTAGGGTTAGGGTATGGGTTAGGGTTAGGGTACACGTTAGGATTAGGGTATTTATTAAACCTATCCCACTCTCTAGATACCACTTAGCACGTAAAGGAATATTATTTGGGGTCCAGCCATGGAGAAGATTTTAGTCACTAGGATAAGATAAAGAATAAACACATTATAAAAAAATCACATTAGGATTTTCTTTTTAACCTGTTCCTTAAAACACTAGTGCTTAGGAAATCTAATGGAGGCAAAAGCAGTCAAGGGTAGTTTAGGGTTAGGGTTAGGGTTAGGGTTAGTGTTAGGGTTAGGGTACGGCTTAGGGTATGGGATAGGGTACGGGTGAGGGTACGGCGAAGGGTAGGGGTTAGGGTTAGGGTTAGGGTTAGGGTACGGCTTAGGATACGGGTTAGGGTACGGGTGAGGGTATGGTGTAGCGTGTGTGTTAGGGTTAGGGTTAGGGTTAGGGTACGGCTTAGGGTACGGGTTAGGGTACGGGTGAGGGTACGGCGTAGGGTATGGGTTAGGGTTAGGGTTAGGGTTAGGGTTAGTTTTAGGGTTAGGGGTTGGTTTAGGGTACGGGTTAGGATTAGCGTACGTGTTAGGGTTAGGGTTTGGGTTAGGGTTAGGGTACGCGTTAGGGTTAGGGTATGGGTTAGGGTTAGGGTACACGTTAGGATTAGGGTATTTATTAAACCTATCCCACTCTCTAGATACCACTTAGCACGTAAAGGAATATTATTTGGGGTCCAGCCATGGAGAAGATTTTAGTCACTAGGATAAGATAAAGAATAAACACATTATAAAAAAATCACATTAGGATTTTCTTTTTAACCTGTTCCTTAAAACACTAGTGCTTAGGAAATCTAATGGAGGCAAAAGCAGTCAAGGGTAGTTTAGGGTTAGGGTTAGGGTTAGGGTTAGTGTTAGGGTTAGGTTACGGCTTAGGGTATGGTATAGGGTACAGGTGAGGGTACGGCGTAGGGTAGGGGTTAGGGTTAGGGTTAGGGTACGTCTTAGGGTACGGGTGAGGTTACGGGTGAGGGTACTGCGTATGGTATTGGTTAGGGTTAGGGTACGGCTTAGGATACGGGTTAGGGTACGGGTTAGGTTACGGCGTAGGGTATGGGTTAGGGTTAGGGTTAGGGTTAGGGTTAGGGTTAGGGTACGGCTTAGGGTACGGGTGAGGGTATGTTTGAGGGTACGGCGTAGGGTATAGGTTAGGGTTAGGGTTAGGGTTAGGGTACGGCTTAGGATACGGGATAGGGTACGGGTGAGTGTACGGCGTAGCGTATGTGTTAGGGTTAAGGTTAGGGTTAGGGTACGGCTTAGGGTACGGGTTAGGGTACGGGTGAGGGTACGGCGTAGGGTATGGGTTAGGGTTAGGGTTAGGGTTAGGGTTAGTTTTAGGGTTAGGGATAGGTTTAGTGTACGGGTTAGGATTAGCGTACGTGTTAGGGTTAGGGTTTGGGTTAGGGTTAGGGTACGCGTTAGGTTTAGGGTATGGGTTAGGGTTAGGGTACACGTTAGGATTAGGGTATTTATTAAACCTATCCCACTCTCTAGATACCACTTAGCACGTAAAGGAATATTATTTGGGGTCCAGCCATGGAGAAGATTTTAGTCACTAGGATAAGATAAAGAATAAACACATTATAAAAAAATCACATTAGGATTTTCTTTTTAACCTGTTCCTTAAAACACTAGTGATTAGGAAATCTAATGGAGGCAAAAGCAGTCAAGGGTAGTTTAGGGTTAGGGTTAGGGTTAGGGTTAGTGTTAGGGTTAGGGTACGGCTTAGGGTATGGGATAGGGTACGGGTGAGGGTACGGCGTAGGGTAGGTGTTAGGGTTAGGGTTAGGGTTAGGGTTAGGGTTAGGGTTAGGGTACGGCTTAGGGTACGGGTAAGGGTACGGCGTAGGGTATGGGTTAGGGTTTGGGTTAGGGTTATGGTTAGTTTTAGGGTTAGGGATTGGTTTAGTGTACAGGACAGGATTAGCGTACGGGTTAGGTTTTGGGTTAGGGTTAGGGTACGCGTTAGGGTTAGTATATGGGTTAGGGTTAGGGTACACGTTAGGATTAGGGTATTTATTAAACCTATCCCACTCTCTAGATACCACTTAGCACGTAAAGGAATATTATTTGGGGTCCAGTCATGGAGAAGATTTTAGTCACTAGGATAAGATAAAGAATAAACATTTTATAAAAAAATCACATTAGGATTTTCTTTTTAACCTGTTCCTTAAAACACTAGTGCTTAGGAAATCTAATGGAGGCAAAAGCAGTCAAGGGTAGTTTAGGGTTAGGGTTAGGGTTAGGGTTAGTGTTAGGGTTAGGGTACGACTTAGGGTATGGGATAGGGTATGGGTGAGGGTACGGCGTAGGGAAGGGGTTAGGGTTAGGTTTAGGGTACGGCTTAGGGTACGGGTGAGGGTACGGGTGAGGGTACTGCATAGGGTATTGGTTAGGGTTAGGGTACGTTTTAGGATACGGGTTAGGGTACGGGTTAGGGTATGGGATAGGGTACGGGTGAGGGTACGGCGTAGGGTAGGGGTTAGGGTTAGGGTTAGGGTTAGGGTTAGGGTTACGGTTAGGGTACGGCTTAGGGTACGGGTGAGGGTACGGGTGAGGGTACTGCGTAGGGTATTGGTTAGGGTTAGGGTACGGCTTAGGATACGGGTTAGGGTACGGGTTAGGGTACGGCGTAGGGTATGGGTTAGCGTTAGGGTTAGGGTTAGGGTTAGGGTTAGGGTCCGGCTTAGGGTACGGGTGAGGGTACGGGTGAGGGTACGGCTTAGGGTATAGGTTAGGGTTAGGGTACGGCTTAGGATACGGGTTAGGGTACGGGTGAGGGTACGGCGTAGAGTGTGGCTGAGGGTTAGGGTTAGGGTTAAGGTACGGCTTAGGGTACGGGTTAGGGTACGGGTGAGGGTACGGGTGAGGGTACGGCGTAGGGTATGGGTTAGGGTTAGGGTTAGGGTTAGGGTTAGTTTTAGGGTTAGGGATTGGTTTAAGGTACGGGTTAGGATTAGCGTACGTGTTAGTGTTAGGGTTTGGGTTAGGGTTAGGGTACGCGTTAGGGTTAGGGTATGGGTTAGGGTTAGGGTACACGTTAGGATTAGGGTATTTATTAAACCTATCCCACTCTCTAGATACCACTTAGCACGTAAAGGAATATTATTTGGGGTCCAGCCATGGAGAAGATTTTAGTCACTAGGATAAGATAAAGAATAAACACATTATAAAAAAATCACATTAGGATTTTCTTTTTAACCTGTTCCTTAAAACACTAGTGCTTAGGAAATCTAATGGAGGCAAAAGCAGTCAAGGGTAGTTTAGGGTTAGGGTTAGGGTTAGGGTTAGTGTTAGGGTTAGGGTACGGCTTAGGGTATGGGATAGGGTACGGGTGAGGGTACGGCGAAGGGTAGGGGTTAGGGTTAGGGTTAGGGTTAGGGTACGGCTTAGGATACGGGTTAGGGTACGGGTGAGGGTATGGTGTAGCGTGTGTGTTAGGGTTAGGGTTAGGGTTAGGGTACGGCTTAGGGTACGGGTTAGGGTACGGGTGAGGGTACGGCGTAGGGTATGGGTTAGGGTTAGGGTTAGGGTTAGGGTTAGTTTTAGGGTTAGGGGTTGGTTTAGGGTACGGGTTAGGATTAGCGTACGTGTTAGGGTTAGGGTTTGGGTTAGGGTTAGGGTACGCGTTAGGGTTAGGGTATGGGTTAGGGTTAGGGTACACGTTAGGATTAGGGTATTTATTAAACCTATCCCACTCTCTAGATACCACTTAGCACGTAAAGGAATATTATTTGGGGTCCAGCCATGGAGAAGATTTTAGTCACTAGGATAAGATAAAGAATAAACACATTATAAAAAAATCACATTAGGATTTTCTTTTTAACCTGTTCCTTAAAACACTAGTGCTTAGGAAATCTAATGGAGGCAAAAGCAGTCAAGGGTAGTTTAGGGTTAGGGTTAGGGTTAGGGTTAGTGTTAGGGTTAAGTTACGGCTTAGGGTATGGTATAGGGTACAGGTGAGGGTACGGCGTAGGGTAGGGGTTAGGGTTAGGGTTAGGGTACGTCTTAGGGTACGGGTGAGGTTACGGGTGAGGGTACTGCGTAGGGTATTGGTTAGGGTTAGGGTACGGCTTAGGATACGGGTTAGGGTACGGGTTAGGGTACGGCGTAGGGTATGGGTTAGGGTTAGGGTTAGGGTTAGGGTTAGGGTTAGGGTACGGCTTAGGGTACGGGTGAGGGTATGGGTGAGGGTACGGCGTAGGGTATAGGTTAGGGTTAGGGTTAGGGTTAGGGTACGGCTTAGGATACGGGATAGGGTACGGGTGAGTGTACGGCGTAGCGTATGTGTTAGGGTTAAGGTTAGGGTTAGGGTACGGCTTAGGGTACGGGTTAGGGTACGGGTGAGGGTACGGCGTAGGGTATGGGTTAGGGTTAGGGTTAGGGTTAGGGTTAGTTTTAGGGTTAGGGATTGGTTTAGTGTACGGGTTAGGATTAGCGTACGTGTTAGGGTTAGGGTTTGGGTTAGGGTTAGGGTACGCGTTAGGTTTAGGGTATGGGTTAGGGTTAGGGTACACGTTAGGATTAGGGTATTTATTAAACCTATCCCACTCTCTAGATACCACTTAGCACGTAAAGGAATATTATTTGGGGTCCAGCCATGGAGAAGATTTTAGTCACTAGGATAAGATAAAGAATAAACACATTATAAAAAAATCACATTAGGATTTTCTTTTTAACCTGTTCCTTAAAACACTAGTGATTAGGAAATCTAATGGAGGCAAAAGCAGTCAAGGGTAGTTTAGGGTTAGGGTTAGGGTTAGGGTTAGTGTTAGGGTTAGGGTACGGCTTAGGGTATGGGATAGGGTACGGGTGAGGGTACGGCGTAGGGTAGGTGTTAGGGTTAGGGTTAGGGTTAGGGTTAGGGTTAGGGTTAGGGTACGGCTTAGGGTACGGGTGAGGGTACGGGTGAGTGTACTGCGTAGGGTATTGGTTAGGGTTAGGGTACGGCTTAGGATACGGGTTAGGGTACGGGTTAGGGTACGGCGTAGGGTATGGGTTAGGGTTAGGGTTAGGGTTAGGGTTAGGGTACGGCTTAGGGTACGGGTTAGGGTACGGGTGAGGGTACGGCGTAGGGTATAGGTTAGGGTTAGGGTTAGGGTTAGGGTACGGCTTAGGATACGGGTTAGGGTACGGGTGAGGGTACGGCGTAGCGTATGGGTTAGGGTTAGGGTTAGGGTTAGAGTACGGCTTAGGGTACGGGTTAGGGTACGGGTGAGGGTACGGCGTAGGGTATGGGTTAGGGTTAGGGTTAGGGTTAGCGTTAGTTTTAGGGTTAGGGATTGGTTTAGGGTACGGGTTAATATTAGCGTACGTGTTAGGGTTAGGGTTTGGGTTAGGGTTAGGGTACGCGTTAGGGTTAGGGTATGGGTTAGTGTTAGGGTACACGTTAGGATTAGGGTATTTATTAAACCTATCCCACTCTCTAGATACCACTTAGCACGTAAAGGAATATTATTTGGGGTCCAGCCATGGAGAAGATTTTAGTCACTAGGATAAGATAAAGAATAAACACATTATAAAAAAATCACATTAGGATTTTCTTTTTAACCTGTTCCTTAAAACACTAGTGCTTAGGAAATCTAATGGAGGCAAAAGCAGTCATGGGTAGTTTAGGGTTAGGGTTAGGGTTAGGGTTAGTGTTAGGGTTAGGGTACGGCTTAGGGTATGGGATAGGGTATGGGTGAGGGTACGGCGTAGGGTAGGGGTTAGGGTTAGGGTTAGGGTTAGGGTTAGGGTTAGGGTTAGGGTACGGCTTAGGGTACGGGTGAGGGTACGGGTGAGGGTACTGCGTAGGGTATTGGTTAGGGTTAGGGTACGACTTAGGATACGGGTTAGGGTACGGGTTAGGGTACGGCGTAGGGTATGGGTTAGGGTTAGGGTTAGGGTTAGGGTTAGGGTTAGGGTACGGCTTAGGGTACGGCTTAGGTTACGGGTTAGGGTACGGGTGAGGGTACGGCGTAGGGTATAGGTTAGGGTTAGGGTTAGGGTTAGGGTACGGCTTAGGATACGGGTTAGGGTACAGGTGAGGGTACGGCGTAGCGTATGGGTTAGGGTTAGGGTTAGGGTACGGCTTAGGGTACGGGTTAGGGTACGGGTGAGGGTACGGCGTAGGGTATGGGTTAGGGTTAGGATTAGGGTTAGGGTTAGTTTTAGGGTTAGGGATTGGTTTAGGGTACGGGTTAGGATTAGCGTACGTGTTAAGTTTAGGGTTTGGGTTAGGGTTAGGGTACGCGTTAGGGTTAGGGTATGGGTTAGGGTTAGGGTTAGGGTACGGCTTAGGGTATGGGTGAGGGTACGGGTGAGGGTACTGCGTAGGGTATTGGTTAGGGTTAGGGTACGGCTTAGGATACGGGTTAGGGTACGGGTTAGGGTACGGCGTAGGGTATGGGTTAGGGTTAGGTTTAGGGTTAGGGTTAGGGTTAGGGTTAGGGTACGGCTTAGGTTACGGGTGAGGGTACGGGTGAGTGTACTGCGTAGGGTATTGGTTAGGGTTAGGGTACGGCTTAGGATACGGGTTAGGGTACGGGTTAGGGTACGGCGTAGGGTATGGGTTAGGGTTAGGGTTAGGGTTAGGGTTACGGTACGGCTTACGGTACGGGTTAGGGTACGGGTGAGGGTACGGCGTAGGGTATAGGTTAGGGTTAGGTTTAGGGTTAGGGTACGGCTTAGGATACGGGTTAGGGTACGGGTGAGGGTAAGGCGTAGCGTATGGGTTAGGGTTAGGGTTAGGGTTAGGGTACGGCTTAGGGTACGGGTTAGGGTACGGGTGAGGGTACGGCGTAGGGTATGGGTTAGGGTTAGGGTTAGGGTTAGGGTTAGTTTTAGGGTTAGGGATTGGTTTAGGGTACGGGTTAGGATTAGCGTACGTGTTAGGGTTAGGGTTTGGGTTAGGGTTAGGGTACGCGTTAGGGTTAGGGTATGGGTTAGGGTTAGGGTACACGTTAGGATTAGGTTATTTATTAAACCTATCCCACTCTCTAGATACCACTTAGCACGTAAAGGAATATTATTTGGGGTCCAGCCATGGAGAAGATTTCAGTCACTAGGATAAGATAAAGAATAAACACATTATAAAAAAATCACATTAGGATTTTCTTTTTAACCTGTTCCTTAAAACACTAGTGCTTAGGAAATCTAATGGAGGCAAAAGCAGTCAAGGGTAGTTTAGGGTTAGGGTTAGGGTTAGGGTTAGTGTTAGGGTTAGGATACGGCTTAGGGTATGGGATAGGGTACGGGTGAGGGTACGGCGTAGGGTAGGGGTTAGGGTTAGGGTTAGGGTTAGGGTTAGGGTTAGGGTACGGCTTAGGGTACGGGTGAGGGTACGGGTGAGGGTACTGCGTAGGGTATTGGTTAGGGTTAGGGTACGGCTTAGGATACGGGTTAGGGTACGGGTTAGGGTACGGCGTAGGGTATGGGTTAGGGTTAGGGTTAGGGTTAGGGTTAGGGTTAGGGTACGGCTTAGGGTACGGGTTAGGGTACGGGTGAGGGTACGGCGTAGGGTAGGGGTTAGGGTTAGGGTTAGGGTTAGGGTACGTCTTAGGATACGGGTTAGGGTACGGGTGAGGGTACGGCGTAGGGTATGGGTTAGGGTTAGGGTTAGGGTTAGGGTACGGCTTAGGGTACGGGTGAGGGTACGGCTGAGGGTACAGCGTACGGTATTGGTTAGGGTTAGGGTATGGCTTAGGATACGTGTTAGGGTACGGGTTAGGGTACGGCGTAGTGTATGGGTTAGGGTTAGGGTTAGGTTTAGGGTACGGCTTAGGGTACGGGTTAGGGTACAGGTGAGGGTATGGCGTAAGGTATAGGTTAGGGTTTGGGTTAGGGTTAGGGTTAGGGTTAGGATACGGCTTAGGATACGGGTTAGGGTACGGGTGAGGGTACGGCGTAGCGTATGGTTTAGGGCTAGGATTAGGTTTAGGGTTAGGGTTAGGGTAGGGCTTAGGATACGGGTTAGGGTACGGGTGAGGGTACGGTGCAGCGTATAGGTTAGGGTTAAGGTTAGGGTTAGGATACGGCTTAGGGTACGGGTTAGGTTACGGGTGAGGGTACGGCGTAGGGTATGGGTTAGGTTTAGGGTTAGGGTTAGGGTTAGTTTTAGGGTTAGGGATTGGTTTAGGGTACGGGTTAGGATTAGCGTACGTGTTAGGTTTAGGGTACACGTTAGGGTTAGGGTATGGGTTAGGGTTAGGGTACACGTTAGGATTATGGTATTTATTAAACCTATCCCACTCTCTAGATACCACTTAGCACGTAAAGGAATATTATTTGGGGTCCAGCCATGGAGAAGATTTTAGTCACTAGGATAAGATAAAGAATAAACACATTTTAAAAAAATCACATTAGGATTTTCTTTTTAACCTGTTCCTTAAAACACTAGTGCTTAGGAAATCTAATGGAGGCAACAGCAGTCAAGGGTAGTTTAGGGTTAGGGTTAGGGTTAGGGTTAGTGTTAGGGTTAGGGTACGGCTTAGGGTATGGGATAGGGTACGGGTGAGGGTACGGCGTAGGGTAGGGGTTAGGGATAGGGTTAGGGTTAGTGTTAGGTTTAGGGTACGGCTTAGGGTACGGGTGAGGGTACGGGTGAGGGTACTGCATAGGGTATTGGTTAGGGTTAGGGTATGGCTTAGGATACGGGTTAGTGTACGGGTTAGGGTACGGCGTAGGGTATGGGTTAGGGTTAGGGTTAGGGTTAGGGTTAGTTTTAGGGTTAGGGATTGGTTTAGGGTACGGGTTAGGATTAGCGTACGTGTTAGGGTTAGAGTTTGGGTTAGAGTTAGGGTACGCGTTAGGGTTAGGGTATGGGTTAGGGTTAGGGTACACGTTAGGATTAGGGTATTTATTAAACCTATCCCACTCTCTAGATACCACTTAGCACGTAAAGGAATATTATTTGGGGTCCAGTCATTGAGAAGATTTTAGTCACTAGGATATGATAAAGAATAAACACATTATAAAAAAATTACATTAGGATTTTCTTTTTAACCTGTTCCTTAAAACACTAGTGCTTAGGAAATCTAATGAAGGAAAAAGCAGTCAAGGGTAGTTTAGGGTTAGGGTTAGGGTTAGGGTTAGTGTTAGGGTTAAGGTACGGCTTAGGTTATGGGATAGGGTACAGGTTAGGGTACGGCGTAGGGTATTGGTTAGGGTTAGGGTTAGGGTTAGGGTACGGCTTAGGGTACGGGTGAGGGTACGGTTGAGGGTACTGCGTACGGTATTGGTTAGGGTTAGGGTACGGCTTAGGATACGGGTTAGGGTACAGGTGAGGGTATGGCGTAAGCTATAGGCTAGGGTTAGGGTTAGGGTTAGGGTTAGGGTTAGGATACGGCTTAGGATACGGGTTAGGGTACGGGTGAGGGTACGGCGTAGGGTATGGGTTAGGGTTAGGGTTAGGGTTAGGGTTAGTTTTAGGGTTAGGGATTGGTTTAGGGTAAGGGTTAGGATTAGCGTACGTGTTAGGGTTAGGGTTTGGGTTAGGGTTAAGGTACGCGTTAGGGTTAGGGTATGGGTTAGGGTTAGGGTACACGTTAGGATTAGGGTATTTATTAAACCTATCCCACTCTCTAGATACCACTTAGCACGTAAAGGAATATTATTTGGGGTCCAGCCATGGAGAAGATTTCAGTCACTAGGATAAGATAAAGAATAAACACATTATAAAAAAATCACATTAGGATTTTCTTTTTAACCTGTTCCTTAAAACACTAGTGCTTAGGAAATCTAATGGAGGCAAAAGCAGTCAAGGGTAGTTTAGGGTTAGGGTTAGGGTTAGGGTTAGTGTTAGGGTTAGGATACGGCTTAGGGTATGGGATAGGGTACGGGTGAGGGTACGGCGTAGGGTAGGGGTTAGGGTTAGGGTTAGGGTTAGGGTTAGGGTTAGGGTTAGGGTACGGCTTAGGGTACGGGTGAGGGTACTGCGTAGGGTATTGGTTAGGGTTAGGTTACGGCTTAGGATACGGGTTAGGGTACGGGTTAGGGTACGGCGTAGGGTATGGGTTAGGGTTAGGGTTAGGGTTAGGGTTAGGGTTAGGGTACGGCTTAGGGTACGGGTTAGGGTACGGGTGAGGGTACGGCGTAGGGTATGGGTTAGGGTTAGGGTTAGGGTTAGGGTACGTCTTAGGATACGGGTTAGGGTACGGGTGAGGGTACGGCGTAGGGTATGGGTTAGGGTTAGGGTTAGGGTTAGGGTACGGCTTAGGGTACGGGTGAGGGTACGGGTGAGGGTACAGCGTACGGTATTGATTAGGGTTAGGGTATGGCTTAGGATACGTGTTAGGGTACGGGTTAGGGTACGGCGTAGTGTATGGGTTAGGGTTAGGGTTAGGTTTAGGGTACGGCTTAGGGTACGGGTTAGGGTACAGGTGAGGGTATGGCGTAAGGTATAGGTTAGGGTTTGGGTTAGGGTTAGGGTTAGGGTTAGGATACGGCTTAGGATACGGGTTAGGGTACGGGTGAGGGTACGGCGTAGCGTATGGTTTAGGGCTAGGATTAGGTTTAGGGTTTGGGTTAGGGTAGGGCTTAGGATACGGGTTAGGGTACGGGTGAGGGTACGGTGCAGCGTATGGGTTAGGGTTAGGGTTAGGGTTAGGGTACGGCTTAGGGTACGGGTTAGGTTACGGGTGAGGGTACGGCGTAGGGTATGGGTTATTTTTAGGGTTAGGGTTAGGGTTAGTTTTAGGGTTAGGGATTGTTTTAGGGTACGGGTTAGGATTAGCGTACGTGTTAGGTTTAGGGTACACGTTAGGGTTAGGGTATGGGTTAGGGTTAGGGTACACGTTAGGATTATGGTATTTATTAAACCTATCCCACTCTCTAGATACCACTTAGCACGTAAAGGAATATTATTTGGGGTCCAGCCATGGAGAAGATTTTAGTCACTAGGATAAGATAAAGAATAAACACATTATAAAAAAATCACATTAGGATTTTCTTTTTAACCTGTTCCTTAAAACACTAGTGCTTAGGAAATCTAATGGAGGCAAAAGCAGTCAAGGGTAGTTTAGGGTTAGGGTTAAGGTTAGGGTTAGTGTTAGGGTTAGGGTACGGCTTAGGGTATGGGATAGGGTACGGGTGAGGGTACGGCGTAGGGTAGGGGTTAGGGATAGGGTTAGGGTTAGTGTTAGGTTTAGGGTACGGCTTAGGGTACGGGTGAGGGTACGGGTGAGGGTACTGCGTAGGGTATTGGTTAGGGTTAGGGTATGGCTTAGGATACGGGTTAGTGTACGGGTTAGTGTACGGCGTAGGGTATGGGTTAGGGTTAGGGTTAGGGTTAGTTTTAGGGTTAGGAATTGGTTTAGGGTACGGGTTAGGATTAGCGTACGTGTTAGGGTTAGAGTTTGGGTTAGAGTTAGGGTACGCGTTAGGGTTAGGGTATGGGTTAGGGTTAGGGTACACGTTAGGATACGGTATTTATTAAACCTATCCCACTCTCTAGATACCACTTAGCACGTAAAGGAATATTATTTGGGGTCCAGCCATGGAGAAGATTTTAGTCACTAGGATAAGATAAAGGATAAACACATTATAAAAAAATCACATTAGGATTTTCTTTTTAACCTGTTCCTTAAAACACTAGTGCTTAGGAAATCTAATGGAGGCAAAAGCAGTCAAGGGTAGTTTAGGGTTAGGGTTAGGGTTAGGGTTATGTTAGGGTTAGGGTACGGCTTAGGTTACGGGTTAGGGTACGGGTGAGGGTACGGCGTAGGGTATAGGTTAGGGTTAGGGTTAGGGTTAGGGTACGGCTTAGGATACGGGTTAGGGTACAGGTGAGGGTACGGCGTAGCGTATGGGTTAGGGTTAGGGTTAGGGTACGGCTTAGGGTACGGGTTAGGGTACGGGTGAGGGTACGGCGTAGGGTATGGGTTAGGGTTAGGATTAGGGTTAGGGTTAGTTTTAGGGTTAGGGATTGGTTTAGGGTACGGGTTAGGATTAGCGTACGTGTTAAGTTTAGGGTTTGGGTTAGGGTTAGGGTACGCGTCAGGGTTAGGGTATGGGTTAGGGTTAGGGTTAGGGTACGGCTTAGGGTACGGGTGAGGGTACGGGTGAGGGTACTGCGTAGGGTATTGGTTAGGGTTAGGGTACGGCTTAGGATACGGGTTAGGGTACGGGTTAGGGTACGGCGTAGGGTATGGGTTAGGGTTAGGTTTAGGGTTAGGGTTAGGGTTAGGGTTAGGGTACGGCTTAGGTTACGGGTGAGGGTACGGGTGAGTGTACTGCGTAGGGTATTGGTTAGGGTTAGGGTACGGCTTAGGATACGGGTTAGGGTACGGGTTAGGGTACGGCGTAGGGTATGGGTTAGGGTTAGGGTTAGGGTTAGGGTTACGGTACGGCTTACGGTACGGGTTAGGGTACGGGTGAGGGTACGGCGTAGGGTATAGGTTAGGGTTAGGTTTAGGGTTAGGGTACGGCTTAGGATACGGGTTAGGGTACGGGTGAGGGTAAGGCGTAGCGTATGGGTTAGGGTTAGGGTTAGGGTTAGGGTACGGCTTAGGGTACGGGTTAGGGTACGGGTGAGGGTACGGCGTAGGGTATGGGTTAGGGTTAGGGTTAGGGTTAGGGTTAGTTTTAGGGTTAGGGATTGGTTTAGGGTACGGGTTAGGATTAGCGTACGTGTTAGGGTTAGGGTTTGGGTTAGGGTTAGGGTACGCGTTAGGGTTAGGGTATGGGTTAGGGTTAGGGTACACGTTAGGATTAGGTTATTTATTAAACCTATCCCACTCTCTAGATACCACTTAGCACGTAAAGGAATATTATTTGGGGTCCAGCCATGGAGAAGATTTCAGTCACTAGGATAAGATAAAGAATAAACACATTATAAAAAAATCACATTAGGATTTTCTTTTTAACCTGTTCCTTAAAACACTAGTGCTTAGGAAATCTAATGGAGGCAAAAGCAGTCAAGGGTAGTTTAGGGTTAGGGTTAGGGTTAGGGTTAGTGTTAGGGTTAGGATACGGCTTAGGGTATGGGATAGGGTACGGGTGAGGGTACGGCGTAGGGTAGGGGTTAGGGTTAGGGTTAGGGTTAGGGTTAGGGTTAGGGTACGGCTTAGGGTACGGGTGAGGGTACGGGTGAGGGTACTGCGTAGGGTATTGGTTAGGGTTAGGGTACGGCTTAGGATACGGGTTAGGGTACGGGTTAGGGTACGGCGTAGGGTATGGGTTAGGGTTAGGGTTAGGGTTAGGGTTAGGGTTAGGGTACGGCTTAGGGTACGGGTTAGGGTACGGGTGAGGGTACGGCGTAGGGTATGGGTTAGGGTTAGGGTTAGGGTTAGGGTACGTCTTAGGATACGGGTTAGGGTACGGGTGAGGGTACGGCGTAGGGTATGGGTTAGGGTTAGGGTTAGGTTTAGGGTACGGCTTAGGGTACGGGTGAGGGTACGGGTGAGGGTACAGCGTACGGTATTGATTAGGGTTAGGGTATGGCTTAGGATACGTGTTAGGGTACGGGTTAGGGTACGGCGTAGTGTATGGGTTAGGGTTAGGGTTAGGTTTAGGGTACGGCTTAGGGTACGGGTTAGGGTACAGGTGAGGGTATGGCGTAAGGTATAGGTTAGGGTTTGGGTTAGGGTTAGGGTTAGGGTTAGGATACGGCTTAGGATACGGGTTAGGGTACGGGTGAGGGTACGGCGTAGCGTATGGTTTAGGGCTAGGATTAGGTTTAGGGTTAGGGTTAGGGTAGGGCTTAGGATACGGGTTAGGGTAAGGGTGAGGGTACGGTGCAGCGTATGGGTTAGGGTTAGGGTTAGGGTTAGGGTACGGCTTAGGGTACGGGTTAGGTTATGGGTGAGGGTACGGCGTAGGGTATGGGTTATTTTTAGGGTTAGGGTTAGGGTTAGTTTTAGGGTTAGGGATTGTTTTAGGGTACGGGTTAGGATTAGCGTACGTGTTAGGTTTAGGGTACACGTTAGGGTTAGGGTATGGGTTAGGGTTAGGGTACACGTTAGGATTATGGTATTTATTAAACCTATCCCACTCTCTAGATACCACTTAGCACGTAAAGGAATATTATTTGGGGTCCAGCCATGGAGAAGATTTTAGTCACTAGGATAAGATAAAGAATAAACACATTATAAAAAAATCACATTAGGATTTTCTTTTTAACCTGTTCCTTAAAACACTAGTGCTTAGGAAATCTAATGGAGGCAAAAGCAGTCAAGGGTAGTTTAGGGTTAGGGTTAAGGTTAGGGTTAGTGTTAGGGTTAGGGTACGGCTTAGGGTATGGGATAGGGTACGGGTGAGGGTACGGCGTAGGGTAGGGGTTAGGGATAGGGTTAGGGTTAGTGTTAGGTTTAGGGTACGGCTTAGGGTACGGGTGAGGGTACGGGTGAGGGTACTGCGTAGGGTATTGGTTAGGGTTAGGGTATGGCTTAGGATACGGGTTAGTGTACGGGTTAGTGTACGGCGTAGGGTATGGGTTAGGGTTAGGGTTAGGGTTAGTTTTAGGGTTAGGAATTGGTTTAGGGTACGGGTTAGGATTAGCGTACGTGTTAGGGTTAGAGTTTGGGTTAGAGTTAGGGTACGCGTTGGGGTTAGGGTATGGGTTAGGGTTAGGGTACACGTTAGGATACGGTATTTATTAAACCTATCCCACTCTCTAGATACCACTTAGCACGTAAAGGAATATTATTTGGGGTCCAGCCATGGAGAAGATTTTAGTCACTAGGATAAGATAAAGGATAAACACATTATAAAAAAATCACATTAGGATTTTCTTTTTAACCTGTTCCTTAAAACACTAGTGCTTAGGAAATCTAATGGAGGCAAAAGCAGTCAAGGGTAGTTTAGGGTTAGGGTTAGGGTTAGGGTTATGTTAGGGTTAGGGTACGGCTTAGGTTATGGGATAGGGTACGGGTGAGGGTACGGCGTAGAGTAGGGGTTAGGATTTGGGTTAGGCTATGGCTTAGGGTACGGGTGAGGGTACGGGTGAGGGTATTGTGTAGCGTATTGGTTAGGGTTAGGGTTAGGGTTAGGGTTAGCTTATGGCTTAGGGTACGGGTTAGGGTACGGGTGAGGGTACGGCGTAGTGTATAGGTTAGGGTTAGGGTTAGGGTTAGGGTACGGCTTAGGGTACGGGTTAGGTTACGGGTGAGGGTACGGCGTAGGGTATGGGTTAGGGTTAGGTTTAGGGTTAGGGTTAGTTTTAGGGTTAGGGATTGGTTTAGGGTACGGGTTAGGATTAGCGTACTTGTTAGGGTTAGGGTACATGTTAGGGTTAGGGTATGGGTTAGGGTTAGGGTACACCTTAGGATTAGGGTATTTATTAAACCTATCCCACTCTCTAGATACCACTTAGCACGTAAAGGAATATTATTTGGGGTCCAGCCATGGAGAAGATTTTAGTCACTAGGATAAGATAAAGAATAAACATTTTATAAAAAAATCACATTAGGATTTTCTTTTTAACCTGTTCCTTAAAACACTAGTGCTTAGGAAATCTAATGGAGGCAAAAGCAGTCAAGGGTAATTTAGACTTAGGGTTAGTGTTAGGGATAGGGTACGGCCTAGGGTATGGGATAGGTTACGGGTGAGGTTACGGCGTAGGGTATTGGTTAGCTTTAGGGTACGGCTTAGGATACGTGTTAGGGTACGGGTTAGGGTACGGCGTAGGGTATGGGTTAGGGTTAGGGTTAGGGTTAGGGTTAGGGTACGGCTTAGGTTACGGGTTAGGGTACGGGTGAGGGTACGGCATAGGGTATAGGTTAGGGTTAGGGTTAGGGTTAGGTTACGGCTTAGGATACGGGTTAGGGTACGGGTGAGGGTACGGCGTAGCGTATGGGTTAGGGCTAGTATTAGGTTTAGGGTTAGGGTTAGGGTAGGGCTTAGGATACGGGTTAGGGTACGGGTGAGGGTACGGTGCAGCGTATGGGTTAGGGTTAGGGTTAGGTTTAGGGTACGGCTTAGGGTACGGGTTAGGTTACGGGTGAGGGTACGGCGTAGGGTAGGGGTTAGGGTTAGGGTTAGGGTTAGGGTACGGCTTAGGGTATGGGATAGGGTACGGGTGAGGGTACGGCGTAGGGTAGGGGTTATGGTTAGGGTTAGGGTTAGTGTTAGGTTTAGGGTACGGCTTACGGTACGGGTGAGGGTACGTGTGAGGGTACTGCGTAGGGTATTGGTTAAGGTTAGGGTACGGCTTAGGATACGGATTAGGGTACGGGTTTGGGTACGGCGTAGGGTATGGGTTAGGGTTAGGGTTAGGGTTAGGGAACGGCTTAGGGTACGGTTAGGGTATGGGTGAGGGTACGACGTAGGGTATAGTTTAGGGTTAGGTTTAGGGTACGGCTTAGGATACGGGTTAGGGTACGGGTGAGGGTACAGCGTAACATATGGGTTAGTGTTAGGGTTAGGGTTAGGGTACGGCTTAGGGTACGGGTAAGGGTACGGCGTAGGGTATGGGTTAGGGTTTGGGTTAGGGTTATGGTTAGTTTTAGGGTTAGGGATTGGTTTAGTGTACAGGATAGGATTAGCGTACGGGTTAGGTTTTGGGTTAGGGTTAGGGTACGCGTTAGGTTTAGTATATGGGTTAGGGTTAGGGTACACGTTAGGATTAGGGTATTTATTAAACCTATCCCACTCTCTAGATACCACTTAGCACGTAAAGGAATATTATTTGGGGTCCAGTCATGGAGAAGATTTTAGTCACTAGGATAAGATAAAGAATAAACACATTATAAAAAAATCACATTAGGATTTTCTTTTTAACCTGTTCCTTAAAACACTAGTGCTTAGGAAATCTAATGGAGGCAAAAGCAGTCAAGGGTAGTTTAGGGTTAGGGTTAGGGTTAGGGTTAGGGTTATGTTAGGGTTAGGGTACGGCTTAGGTTATGGGATAGGGTACGGGTGAGGGTACGGCGTAGAGTAGGGGTTAGGATTTGGATTAGGCTATGGCTTAGGGTACGGGTGAGGGTACGGGTGAGGGTATTGTGTAGCGTATTGGTTAGGGTTAGGGTTAGGGTTAGGGTTAGCTTATGGCTTAGGGTACGGGTTAGGGTACGGGTGAGGGTACGGCGTAGTGTATAGGTTAGGGTTAGGGTTAGGGTTAGGGTACGGCTTAGGGTACGGGTGAGGGTACGGTTGAGGGTACTGCGTACGGTATTGGTTAGGTTTAGGGTACGGGTTAGGATTAGCGTACGTGTTAGGGTTAGGGTTTGGGTTAGGGTTAGGGTACGCGTTAGGGTTAGGGTATGGGTTAGGGTTAGGGTACACGTTAGGATTAGGTTATTTATTAAACCTATCCCACTCTCTAGATACCACTTAGCACGTAAAGGAATATTATTTGGGGTCCAGCCATGGAGAAGATTTCAGTCACTAGGATAAGATAAAGAATAAACACATTATAAAAAAATCACATTAGGATTTTCTTTTTAACCTGTTCCTTAAAACACTAGTGCTTAGGAAATCTAATGGAGGCAAAAGCAGTCAAGGGTAGTTTAGGGTTAGGGTTAGGGTTAGGGTTAGTGTTAGGGTTAGGATACGGCTTAGGGTATGGGATAGGGTACGGGTGAGGGTACGGCGTAGGGTAGGGGTTAGGGTTAGGGTTAGGGTTAGGGTTAGGGTTAGGGTACGGCTTAGGGTACGGGTGAGGGTACGGGTGAGGGTACTGCGTAGGGTATTGGTTAGGGTTAGGGTACGGCTTAGGATACGGGTTAGGGTACGGGTTAGGGTACGGCGTAGGGTATGGGTTAGGGTTAGGGTTAGGGTTAGGGTTAGGGTTAGGGTACGGCTTAGGGTACGGGTTAGGGTACGGGTGAGGGTACGGCGTAGGGTATGGGTTAGGGTTAGGGTTAGGGTTAGGGTACGTCTTAGGATACGGGTTAGGGTACGGGTGAGGGTACGGCGTAGGGTATGGGTTAGGGTTAGGGTTAGGTTTAGGGTACGGCTTAGGGTACGGGTGAGGGTACGGGTGAGGGTACAGCGTACGGTATTGATTAGGGTTAGGGTATGGCTTAGGATACGTGTTAGGGTACGGGTTAGGGTACGGCGTAGTGTATGGGTTAGGGTTAGGGTTAGGTTTAGGGTACGGCTTAGGGTACGGGTTAGGGTACAGGTGAGGGTATGGCGTAAGGTATAGGTTAGGGTTTGGGTTAGGGTTAGGGTTAGGGTTAGGATACGGCTTAGGATACGGGTTAGGGTACGGGTGAGGGTACGGCGTAGCGTATGGTTTAGGGCTAGGATTAGGTTTAGGGTTAGGGTTAGGGTAGGGCTTAGGATACGGGTTAGGGTAAGGGTGAGGGTACGGTGCAGCGTATGGGTTAGGGTTAGGGTTAGGGTTAGGGTACGGCTTAGGGTACGGGTTAGGTTATGGGTGAGGGTACGGCGTAGGGTATGGGTTATTTTTAGGGTTAGGGTTAGGGTTAGTTTTAGGGTTAGGGATTGTTTTAGGGTACGGGTTAGGATTAGCGTACGTGTTAGGTTTAGGGTACACGTTAGGGTTAGGGTATGGGTTAGGGTTAGGGTACACGTTAGGATTATGGTATTTATTAAACCTATCCCACTCTCTAGATACCACTTAGCACGTAAAGGAATATTATTTGGGGTCCAGCCATGGAGAAGATTTTAGTCACTAGGATAAGATAAAGAATAAACACATTATAAAAAAATCACATTAGGATTTTCTTTTTAACCTGTTCCTTAAAACACTAGTGCTTAGGAAATCTAATGGAGGCAAAAGCAGTCAAGGGTAGTTTAGGGTTAGGGTTAAGGTTAGGGTTAGTGTTAGGGTTAGGGTACGGCTTAGGGTATGGGATAGGGTACGGGTGAGGGTACGGCGTAGGGTAGGGGTTAGGGATAGGGTTAGGGTTAGTGTTAGGTTTAGGGTACGGCTTAGGGTACGGGTGAGGGTACGGGTGAGGGTACTGCGTAGGGTATTGGTTAGGGTTAGGGTATGGCTTAGGATACGGGTTAGTGTACGGGTTAGTGTACGGCGTAGGGTATGGGTTAGGGTTAGGGTTAGGGTTAGTTTTAGGGTTAGGAATTGGTTTAGGGTACGGGTTAGGATTAGCGTACGTGTTAGGGTTAGAGTTTGGGTTAGAGTTAGGGTACGCGTTGGGGTTAGGGTATGGGTTAGGGTTAGGGTACACGTTAGGATACGGTATTTATTAAACCTATCCCACTCTCTAGATACCACTTAGCACGTAAAGGAATATTATTTGGGGTCCAGCCATGGAGAAGATTTTAGTCACTAGGATAAGATAAAGGATAAACACATTATAAAAAAATCACATTAGGATTTTCTTTTTAACCTGTTCCTTAAAACACTAGTGCTTAGGAAATCTAATGGAGGCAAAAGCAGTCAAGGGTAGTTTAGGGTTAGGGTTAGGGTTAGGGTTATGTTAGGGTTAGGGTACGGCTTAGGTTATGGGATAGGGTACGGGTGAGGGTACGGCGTAGAGTAGGGGTTAGGATTTGGGTTAGGCTATGGCTTAGGGTACGGGTGAGGGTACGGGTGAGGGTATTGTGTAGCGTATTGGTTAGGGTTAGGGTTAGGGTTAGGGTTAGCTTATGGCTTAGGGTACGGGTTAGGGTACGGGTGAGGGTACGGCGTAGTGTATAGGTTAGGGTTAGGGTTAGGGTTAGGGTACGGCTTAGGGTACGGGTGAGGGTACGGTTGAGGGTACTGCGTACGGTATTGGTTAGGTTTAGGGTACGGGTTAGGATTAGCGTACGTGTTAGGGTTAGGGTTTGGGTTAGGGTTAGGGTACGCGTTAGGGTTAGGGTATGGGTTAGGGTTAGGGTACACGTTAGGATTAGGTTATTTATTAAACCTATCCCACTCTCTAGATACCACTTAGCACGTAAAGGAATATTATTTGGGGTCCAGCCATGGAGAAGATTTCAGTCACTAGGATAAGATAAAGAATAAACACATTATAAAAAAATCACATTAGGATTTTCTTTTTAACCTGTTCCTTAAAACACTAGTGCTTAGGAAATCTAATGGAGGCAAAAGCAGTCAAGGGTAGTTTAGGGTTAGGGTTAGGATTAGGGTTAGTGTTAGGGTTAGGATACGGCTTAGGGTATGGGATAGGGTACGGGTGAGGGTACGGCGTAGGGTAGGGGTTAGGGTTAGGGTTAGGGTTAGGGTTAGGGTTAGGGTACGGCTTAGGGTACGGGTGAGGGTACGGGTGAGGGTACTGCGTAGGGTATTGGTTAGGGTTAGGGTACGGCTTAGGATACGGGTTAGGGTACGGGTTAGGGTACGGCGTAGGGTATGGGTTAGGGTTAGGGTTAGGGTTAGGGTTAGGGTTAGGGTACGGCTTAGGGTACGGGTTAGGGTACGGGTGAGGGTACGGCGTAGGGTATGGGTTAGGGTTAGGGTTAGGGTTAGGGTACGTCTTAGGATACGGGTTAGGGTACGGGTGAGGGTACGGCGTAGGGTATGGGTTAGGGTTAGGGTTAGGTTTAGGGTACGGCTTAGGGTACGGGTGAGGGTACGGGTGAGGGTACAGCGTACGGTATTGATTAGGGTTAGGGTATGGCTTAGGATACGTGTTAGGGTACGGGTTAGGGTACGGCGTAGTGTATGGGTTAGGGTTAGGGTTAGGTTTAGGGTACGGCTTAGGGTACGGGTTAGGGTACAGGTGAGGGTATGGCGTAAGGTATAGGTTAGGGTTTGGGTTAGGGTTAGGGTTAGGGTTAGGATACGGCTTAGGATACGGGTTAGGGTACGGGTGAGGGTACGGCGTAGCGTATGGTTTAGGGCTAGGATTAGGTTTAGGGTTAGGGTTAGGGTAGGGCTTAGGATACGGGTTAGGGTACGGGTGAGGGTACGGCGTAGGGTATGGGTTAGGGTTAGGGTTAGGGTTAGGGTTAGTTTTAGGGTTAGGGATAGGTTTAGTGTACGGGTTAGGATTAGCGTACGTGTTAGGGTTAGGGTTTGGGTTAGGGTTAGGGTACGCGTTAGGTTTAGGGTATGGGTTAGGGTTAGGGTACACGTTAGGATTAGGGTATTTATTAAACCTATCCCACTCTCTAGATACCACTTAGCACGTAAAGGAATATTATTTGGGGTCCAGCCATGGAGAAGATTTTAGTCACTAGGATAAGATAAAGAATAAACACATTATAAAAAAATCACATTAGGATTTTCTTTTTAACCTGTTCCTTAAAACACTAGTGATTAGGAAATCTAATGGAGGCAAAAGCAGTCAAGGGTAGTTTAGGGTTAGGGTTAGGGTTAGGGTTAGTGTTAGGGTTAGGGTACGGCTTAGGGTATGGGATAGGGTACGGGTGAGGGTACGGCGTAGGGTAGGTGTTAGGGTTAGGGTTAGGGTTAGGGTTAGGGTTAGGGTTAGGGTACGGCTTAGGGTACGGGTAAGGGTACGGCGTAGGGTATGGGTTAGGGTTTGGGTTAGGGTTATGGTTAGTTTTAGGGTTAGGGATTGGTTTAGTGTACAGGACAGGATTAGCGTACGGGTTAGGTTTTGGGTTAGGGTTAGGGTACGCGTTAGGGTTAGTATATGGGTTAGGGTTAGGGTACACGTTAGGATTAGGGTATTTATTAAACCTATCCCACTCTCTAGATACCACTTAGCACGTAAAGGAATATTATTTGGGGTCCAGTCATGGAGAAGATTTTAGTCACTAGGATAAGATAAAGAATAAACATTTTATAAAAAAATCACATTAGGATTTTCTTTTTAACCTGTTCCTTAAAACACTAGTGCTTAGGAAATCTAATGGAGGCAAAAGCAGTCAAGGGTAGTTTAGGGTTAGGGTTAGGGTTAGGGTTAGTGTTAGGGTTAGGGTACGACTTAGGGTATGGGATAGGGTATGGGTGAGGGTACGGCGTAGGGAAGGGGTTAGGGTTAGGTTTAGGGTACGGCTTAGGGTACGGGTGAGGGTACGGGTGAGGGTACTGCATAGGGTATTGGTTAGGGTTAGGGTACGTTTTAGGATACGGGTTAGGGTACGGGTTAGGGTATGGGATAGGGTACGGGTGAGGGTACGGCGTAGGGTAGGGGTTAGGGTTAGGGTTAGGGTTAGGGTTAGGGTTACGGTTAGGGTACGGCTTAGGGTACGGGTGAGGGTACGGGTGAGGGTACTGCGTAGGGTATTGGTTAGGGTTAGGGTACGGCTTAGGATACGGGTTAGGGTACGGGTTAGGGTACGGCGTAGGGTATGGGTTAGCGTTAGGGTTAGGGTTAGGGTTAGGGTTAGGGTCCGGCTTAGGGTACGGGTGAGGGTACGGGTGAGGGTACGGCTTAGGGTATAGGTTAGGGTTAGGGTACGGCTTAGGATACGGGTTAGGGTACGGGTGAGGGTACGGCGTAGAGTGTGGCTGAGGGTTAGGGTTAGGGTTAAGGTACGGCTTAGGGTACGGGTTAGGGTACGGGTGAGGGTACGGGTGAGGGTACGGCGTAGGGTATGGGTTAGGGTTAGGGTTAGGGTTAGGGTTAGTTTTAGGGTTAGGGATTGGTTTAAGGTACGGGTTAGGATTAGCGTACGTGTTAGTGTTAGGGTTTGGGTTAGGGTTAGGGTACGCGTTAGGGTTAGGGTATGGGTTAGGGTTAGGGTACACGTTAGGATTAGGGTATTTATTAAACCTATCCCACTCTCTAGATACCACTTAGCACGTAAAGGAATATTATTTGGGGTCCAGCCATGGAGAAGATTTTAGTCACTAGGATAAGATAAAGAATAAACACATTATAAAAAAATCACATTAGGATTTTCTTTTTAACCTGTTCCTTAAAACACTAGTGCTTAGGAAATCTAATGGAGGCAAAAGCAGTCAAGGGTAGTTTAGGGTTAGGGTTAGGGTTAGGGTTAGTGTTAGGGTTAGGGTACGGCTTAGGGTATGGGATAGGGTACGGGTGAGGGTACGGCGAAGGGTAGGGGTTAGGGTTAGGGTTAGGGTTAGGGTACGGCTTAGGATACGGGTTAGGGTACGGGTGAGGGTATGGTGTAGCGTGTGTGTTAGGGTTAGGGTTAGGGTTAGGGTACGGCTTAGGGTACGGGTTAGGGTACGGGTGAGGGTACGGCGTAGGGTATGGGTTAGGGTTAGGGTTAGGGTTAGGGTTAGTTTTAGGGTTAGGGGTTGGTTTAGGGTACGGGTTAGGATTAGCGTACGTGTTAGGGTTAGGGTTTGGGTTAGGGTTAGGGTACGCGTTAGGGTTAGGGTATGGGTTAGGGTTAGGGTACACGTTAGGATTAGGGTATTTATTAAACCTATCCCACTCTCTAGATACCACTTAGCACGTAAAGGAATATTATTTGGGGTCCAGCCATGGAGAAGATTTTAGTCACTAGGATAAGATAAAGAATAAACACATTATAAAAAAATCACATTAGGATTTTCTTTTTAACCTGTTCCTTAAAACACTAGTGCTTAGGAAATCTAATGGAGGCAAAAGCAGTCAAGGGTAGTTTAGGGTTAGGGTTAGGGTTAGGGTTAGTGTTAGGGTTAAGTTACGGCTTAGGGTATGGTATAGGGTACAGGTGAGGGTACGGCGTAGGGTAGGGGTTAGGGTTAGGGTTAGGGTACGTCTTAGGGTACGGGTGAGGTTACGGGTGAGGGTACTGCGTAGGGTATTGGTTAGGGTTAGGGTACGGCTTAGGATACGGGTTAGGGTACGGGTTAGGGTACGGCGTAGGGTATGGGTTAGGGTTAGGGTTAGGGTTAGGGTTAGGGTTAGGGTACGGCTTAGGGTACGGGTGAGGGTATGGGTGAGGGTACGGCGTAGGGTATAGGTTAGGGTTAGGGTTAGGGTTAGGGTACGGCTTAGGATACGGGATAGGGTACGGGTGAGTGTACGGCGTAGCGTATGTGTTAGGGTTAAGGTTAGGGTTAGGGTACGGCTTAGGGTACGGGTTAGGGTACGGGTGAGGGTACGGCGTAGGGTATGGGTTAGGGTTAGGGTTAGGGTTAGGGTTAGTTTTAGGGTTAGGGATTGGTTTAGTGTACGGGTTAGGATTAGCGTACGTGTTAGGGTTAGGGTTTGGGTTAGGGTTAGGGTACGCGTTAGGTTTAGGGTATGGGTTAGGGTTAGGGTACACGTTAGGATTAGGGTATTTATTAAACCTATCCCACTCTCTAGATACCACTTAGCACGTAAAGGAATATTATTTGGGGTCCAGCCATGGAGAAGATTTTAGTCACTAGGATAAGATAAAGAATAAACACATTATAAAAAAATCACATTAGGATTTTCTTTTTAACCTGTTCCTTAAAACACTAGTGATTAGGAAATCTAATGGAGGCAAAAGCAGTCAAGGGTAGTTTAGGGTTAGGGTTAGGGTTAGGGTTAGTGTTAGGGTTAGGGTACGGCTTAGGGTATGGGATAGGGTACGGGTGAGGGTACGGCGTAGGGTAGGTGTTAGGGTTAGGGTTAGGGTTAGGGTTAGGGTTAGGGTTAGGGTACGGCTTAGGGTACGGGTGAGGGTACGGGTGAGTGTACTGCGTAGGGTATTGGTTAGGGTTAGGGTACGGCTTAGGATACGGGTTAGGGTACGGGTTAGGGTACGGCGTAGGGTATGGGTTAGGGTTAGGGTTAGGGTTAGGGTTAGGGTACGGCTTAGGGTACGGGTTAGGGTACGGGTGAGGGTACGGCGTAGGGTATAGGTTAGGGTTAGGGTTAGGGTTAGGGTACGGCTTAGGATACGGGTTAGGGTACGGGTGAGGGTACGGCGTAGCGTATGGGTTAGGGTTAGGGTTAGGGTTAGAGTACGGCTTAGGGTACGGGTTAGGGTACGGGTGAGGGTACGGCGTAGGGTATGGGTTAGGGTTAGGGTTAGGGTTAGCGTTAGTTTTAGGGTTAGGGATTGGTTTAGGGTACGGGTTAATATTAGCGTACGTGTTAGGGTTAGGGTTTGGGTTAGGGTTAGGGTACGCGTTAGGGTTAGGGTATGGGTTAGTGTTAGGGTACACGTTAGGATTAGGGTATTTATTAAACCTATCCCACTCTCTAGATACCACTTAGCACGTAAAGGAATATTATTTGGGGTCCAGCCATGGAGAAGATTTTAGTCACTAGGATAAGATAAAGAATAAACACATTATAAAAAAATCACATTAGGATTTTCTTTTTAACCTGTTCCTTAAAACACTAGTGCTTAGGAAATCTAATGGAGGCAAAAGCAGTCATGGGTAGTTTAGGGTTAGGGTTAGGGTTAGGGTTAGTGTTAGGGTTAGGGTACGGCTTAGGGTATGGGATAGGGTATGGGTGAGGGTACGGCGTAGGGTAGGGGTTAGGGTTAGGGTTAGGGTTAGGGTTAGGGTTAGGGTTAGGGTACGGCTTAGGGTACGGGTGAGGGTACGGGTGAGGGTACTGCGTAGGGTATTGGTTAGGGTTAGGGTACGACTTAGGATACGGGTTAGGGTACGGGTTAGGGTACGGCGTAGGGTATGGGTTAGGGTTAGGGTTAGGGTTAGGGTTAGGGTTAGGGTACGGCTTAGGGTACGGCTTAGGTTACGGGTTAGGGTACGGGTGAGGGTACGGCGTAGGGTATAGGTTAGGGTTAGGGTTAGGGTTAGGGTACGGCTTAGGATACGGGTTAGGGTACAGGTGAGGGTACGGCGTAGCGTATGGGTTAGGGTTAGGGTTAGGGTACGGCTTAGGGTACGGGTTAGGGTACGGGTGAGGGTACGGCGTAGGGTATGGGTTAGGGTTAGGATTAGGGTTAGGGTTAGTTTTAGGGTTAGGGATTGGTTTAGGGTACGGGTTAGGATTAGCGTACGTGTTAAGTTTAGGGTTTGGGTTAGGGTTAGGGTACGCGTTAGGGTTAGGGTATGGGTTAGGGTTAGGGTTAGGGTACGGCTTAGGGTATGGGTGAGGGTACGGGTGAGGGTACTGCGTAGGGTATTGGTTAGGGTTAGGGTACGGCTTAGGATACGGGTTAGGGTACGGGTTAGGGTACGGCGTAGGGTATGGGTTAGGGTTAGGTTTAGGGTTAGGGTTAGGGTTAGGGTTAGGGTACGGCTTAGGTTACGGGTGAGGGTACGGGTGAGTGTACTGCGTAGGGTATTGGTTAGGGTTAGGGTACGGCTTAGGATACGGGTTAGGGTACGGGTTAGGGTACGGCGTAGGGTATGGGTTAGGGTTAGGGTTAGGGTTAGGGTTACGGTACGGCTTACGGTACGGGTTAGGGTACGGGTGAGGGTACGGCGTAGGGTATAGGTTAGGGTTAGGTTTAGGGTTAGGGTACGGCTTAGGATACGGGTTAGGGTACGGGTGAGGGTAAGGCGTAGCGTATGGGTTAGGGTTAGGGTTAGGGTTAGGGTACGGCTTAGGGTACGGGTTAGGGTACGGGTGAGGGTACGGCGTAGGGTATGGGTTAGGGTTAGGGTTAGGGTTAGGGTTAGTTTTAGGGTTAGGGATTGGTTTAGGGTACGGGTTAGGATTAGCGTACGTGTTAGGGTTAGGGTTTGGGTTAGGGTTAGGGTACGCGTTAGGGTTAGGGTATGGGTTAGGGTTAGGGTACACGTTAGGATTAGGTTATTTATTAAACCTATCCCACTCTCTAGATACCACTTAGCACGTAAAGGAATATTATTTGGGGTCCAGCCATGGAGAAGATTTCAGTCACTAGGATAAGATAAAGAATAAACACATTATAAAAAAATCACATTAGGATTTTCTTTTTAACCTGTTCCTTAAAACACTAGTGCTTAGGAAATCTAATGGAGGCAAAAGCAGTCAAGGGTAGTTTAGGGTTAGGGTTAGGGTTAGGGTTAGTGTTAGGGTTAGGATACGGCTTAGGGTATGGGATAGGGTACGGGTGAGGGTACGGCGTAGGGTAGGGGTTAGGGTTAGGGTTAGGGTTAGGGTTAGGGTTAGGGTACGGCTTAGGGTACGGGTGAGGGTACGGGTGAGGGTACTGCGTAGGGTATTGGTTAGGGTTAGGGTACGGCTTAGGATACGGGTTAGGGTACGGGTTAGGGTACGGCGTAGGGTATGGGTTAGGGTTAGGGTTAGGGTTAGGGTTAGGGTTAGGGTACGGCTTAGGGTACGGGTTAGGGTACGGGTGAGGGTACGGCGTAGGGTAGGGGTTAGGGTTAGGGTTAGGGTTAGGGTACGTCTTAGGATACGGGTTAGGGTACGGGTGAGGGTACGGCGTAGGGTATGGGTTAGGGTTAGGGTTAGGGTTAGGGTACGGCTTAGGGTACGGGTGAGGGTACGGCTGAGGGTACAGCGTACGGTATTGGTTAGGGTTAGGGTATGGCTTAGGATACGTGTTAGGGTACGGGTTAGGGTACGGCGTAGTGTATGGGTTAGGGTTAGGGTTAGGTTTAGGGTACGGCTTAGGGTACGGGTTAGGGTACAGGTGAGGGTATGGCGTAAGGTATAGGTTAGGGTTTGGGTTAGGGTTAGGGTTAGGGTTAGGATACGGCTTAGGATACGGGTTAGGGTACGGGTGAGGGTACGGCGTAGCGTATGGTTTAGGGCTAGGATTAGGTTTAGGGTTAGGGTTAGGGTAGGGCTTAGGATACGGGTTAGGGTACGGGTGAGGGTACGGTGCAGCGTATAGGTTAGGGTTAAGGTTAGGGTTAGGATACGGCTTAGGGTACGGGTTAGGTTACGGGTGAGGGTACGGCGTAGGGTATGGGTTAGGTTTAGGGTTAGGGTTAGGGTTAGTTTTAGGGTTAGGGATTGGTTTAGGGTACGGGTTAGGATTAGCGTACGTGTTAGGTTTAGGGTACACGTTAGGGTTAGGGTATGGGTTAGGGTTAGGGTACACGTTAGGATTATGGTATTTATTAAACCTATCCCACTCTCTAGATACCACTTAGCACGTAAAGGAATATTATTTGGGGTCCAGCCATGGAGAAGATTTTAGTCACTAGGATAAGATAAAGAATAAACACATTTTAAAAAAATCACATTAGGATTTTCTTTTTAACCTGTTCCTTAAAACACTAGTGCTTAGGAAATCTAATGGAGGCAACAGCAGTCAAGGGTAGTTTAGGGTTAGGGTTAGGGTTAGGGTTAGTGTTAGGGTTAGGGTACGGCTTAGGGTATGGGATAGGGTACGGGTGAGGGTACGGCGTAGGGTAGGGGTTAGGGATAGGGTTAGGGTTAGTGTTAGGTTTAGGGTACGGCTTAGGGTACGGGTGAGGGTACGGGTGAGGGTACTGCATAGGGTATTGGTTAGGGTTAGGGTATGGCTTAGGATACGGGTTAGTGTACGGGTTAGGGTACGGCGTAGGGTATGGGTTAGGGTTAGGGTTAGGGTTAGGGTTAGTTTTAGGGTTAGGGATTGGTTTAGGGTACGGGTTAGGATTAGCGTACGTGTTAGGGTTAGAGTTTGGGTTAGAGTTAGGGTACGCGTTAGGGTTAGGGTATGGGTTAGGGTTAGGGTACACGTTAGGATTAGGGTATTTATTAAACCTATCCCACTCTCTAGATACCACTTAGCACGTAAAGGAATATTATTTGGGGTCCAGTCATTGAGAAGATTTTAGTCACTAGGATATGATAAAGAATAAACACATTATAAAAAAATTACATTAGGATTTTCTTTTTAACCTGTTCCTTAAAACACTAGTGCTTAGGAAATCTAATGAAGGAAAAAGCAGTCAAGGGTAGTTTAGGGTTAGGGTTAGGGTTAGGGTTAGTGTTAGGGTTAAGGTACGGCTTAGGTTATGGGATAGGGTACAGGTTAGGGTACGGCGTAGGGTATTGGTTAGGGTTAGGGTTAGGGTTAGGGTACGGCTTAGGGTACGGGTGAGGGTACGGTTGAGGGTACTGCGTACGGTATTGGTTAGGGTTAGGGTACGGCTTAGGATACGGGTTAGGGTACAGGTGAGGGTATGGCGTAAGCTATAGGCTAGGGTTAGGGTTAGGGTTAGGGTTAGGGTTAGGATACGGCTTAGGATACGGGTTAGGGTACGGGTGAGGGTACGGCGTAGGGTATGGGTTAGGGTTAGGGTTAGGGTTAGGGTTAGTTTTAGGGTTAGGGATTGGTTTAGGGTAAGGGTTAGGATTAGCGTACGTGTTAGGGTTAGGGTTTGGGTTAGGGTTAAGGTACGCGTTAGGGTTAGGGTATGGGTTAGGGTTAGGGTACACGTTAGGATTAGGGTATTTATTAAACCTATCCCACTCTCTAGATACCACTTAGCACGTAAAGGAATATTATTTGGGGTCCAGCCATGGAGAAGATTTCAGTCACTAGGATAAGATAAAGAATAAACACATTATAAAAAAATCACATTAGGATTTTCTTTTTAACCTGTTCCTTAAAACACTAGTGCTTAGGAAATCTAATGGAGGCAAAAGCAGTCAAGGGTAGTTTAGGGTTAGGGTTAGGGTTAGGGTTAGTGTTAGGGTTAGGATACGGCTTAGGGTATGGGATAGGGTACGGGTGAGGGTACGGCGTAGGGTAGGGGTTAGGGTTAGGGTTAGGGTTAGGGTTAGGGTTAGGGTTAGGGTACGGCTTAGGGTACGGGTGAGGGTACTGCGTAGGGTATTGGTTAGGGTTAGGTTACGGCTTAGGATACGGGTTAGGGTACGGGTTAGGGTACGGCGTAGGGTATGGGTTAGGGTTAGGGTTAGGGTTAGGGTTAGGGTTAGGGTACGGCTTAGGGTACGGGTTAGGGTACGGGTGAGGGTACGGCGTAGGGTATGGGTTAGGGTTAGGGTTAGGGTTAGGGTACGTCTTAGGATACGGGTTAGGGTACGGGTGAGGGTACGGCGTAGGGTATGGGTTAGGGTTAGGGTTAGGGTTAGGGTACGGCTTAGGGTACGGGTGAGGGTACGGGTGAGGGTACAGCGTACGGTATTGATTAGGGTTAGGGTATGGCTTAGGATACGTGTTAGGGTACGGGTTAGGGTACGGCGTAGTGTATGGGTTAGGGTTAGGGTTAGGTTTAGGGTACGGCTTAGGGTACGGGTTAGGGTACAGGTGAGGGTATGGCGTAAGGTATAGGTTAGGGTTTGGGTTAGGGTTAGGGTTAGGGTTAGGATACGGCTTAGGATACGGGTTAGGGTACGGGTGAGGGTACGGCGTAGCGTATGGTTTAGGGCTAGGATTAGGTTTAGGGTTTGGGTTAGGGTAGGGCTTAGGATACGGGTTAGGGTACGGGTGAGGGTACGGTGCAGCGTATGGGTTAGGGTTAGGGTTAGGGTTAGGGTACGGCTTAGGGTACGGGTTAGGTTACGGGTGAGGGTACGGCGTAGGGTATGGGTTATTTTTAGGGTTAGGGTTAGGGTTAGTTTTAGGGTTAGGGATTGTTTTAGGGTACGGGTTAGGATTAGCGTACGTGTTAGGTTTAGGGTACACGTTAGGGTTAGGGTATGGGTTAGGGTTAGGGTACACGTTAGGATTATGGTATTTATTAAACCTATCCCACTCTCTAGATACCACTTAGCACGTAAAGGAATATTATTTGGGGTCCAGCCATGGAGAAGATTTTAGTCACTAGGATAAGATAAAGAATAAACACATTATAAAAAAATCACATTAGGATTTTCTTTTTAACCTGTTCCTTAAAACACTAGTGCTTAGGAAATCTAATGGAGGCAAAAGCAGTCAAGGGTAGTTTAGGGTTAGGGTTAAGGTTAGGGTTAGTGTTAGGGTTAGGGTACGGCTTAGGGTATGGGATAGGGTACGGGTGAGGGTACGGCGTAGGGTAGGGGTTAGGGATAGGGTTAGGGTTAGTGTTAGGTTTAGGGTACGGCTTAGGGTACGGGTGAGGGTACGGGTGAGGGTACTGCGTAGGGTATTGGTTAGGGTTAGGGTATGGCTTAGGATACGGGTTAGTGTACGGGTTAGTGTACGGCGTAGGGTATGGGTTAGGGTTAGGGTTAGGGTTAGTTTTAGGGTTAGGAATTGGTTTAGGGTACGGGTTAGGATTAGCGTACGTGTTAGGGTTAGAGTTTGGGTTAGAGTTAGGGTACGCGTTAGGGTTAGGGTATGGGTTAGGGTTAGGGTACACGTTAGGATACGGTATTTATTAAACCTATCCCACTCTCTAGATACCACTTAGCACGTAAAGGAATATTATTTGGGGTCCAGCCATGGAGAAGATTTTAGTCACTAGGATAAGATAAAGGATAAACACATTATAAAAAAATCACATTAGGATTTTCTTTTTAACCTGTTCCTTAAAACACTAGTGCTTAGGAAATCTAATGGAGGCAAAAGCAGTCAAGGGTAGTTTAGGGTTAGGGTTAGGGTTAGGGTTATGTTAGGGTTAGGGTACGGCTTAGGTTACGGGTTAGGGTACGGGTGAGGGTACGGCGTAGGGTATAGGTTAGGGTTAGGGTTAGGGTTAGGGTACGGCTTAGGATACGGGTTAGGGTACAGGTGAGGGTACGGCGTAGCGTATGGGTTAGGGTTAGGGTTAGGGTACGGCTTAGGGTACGGGTTAGGGTACGGGTGAGGGTACGGCGTAGGGTATGGGTTAGGGTTAGGATTAGGGTTAGGGTTAGTTTTAGGGTTAGGGATTGGTTTAGGGTACGGGTTAGGATTAGCGTACGTGTTAAGTTTAGGGTTTGGGTTAGGGTTAGGGTACGCGTCAGGGTTAGGGTATGGGTTAGGGTTAGGGTTAGGGTACGGCTTAGGGTACGGGTGAGGGTACGGGTGAGGGTACTGCGTAGGGTATTGGTTAGGGTTAGGGTACGGCTTAGGATACGGGTTAGGGTACGGGTTAGGGTACGGCGTAGGGTATGGGTTAGGGTTAGGTTTAGGGTTAGGGTTAGGGTTAGGGTTAGGGTACGGCTTAGGTTACGGGTGAGGGTACGGGTGAGTGTACTGCGTAGGGTATTGGTTAGGGTTAGGGTACGGCTTAGGATACGGGTTAGGGTACGGGTTAGGGTACGGCGTAGGGTATGGGTTAGGGTTAGGGTTAGGGTTAGGGTTACGGTACGGCTTACGGTACGGGTTAGGGTACGGGTGAGGGTACGGCGTAGGGTATAGGTTAGGGTTAGGTTTAGGGTTAGGGTACGGCTTAGGATACGGGTTAGGGTACGGGTGAGGGTAAGGCGTAGCGTATGGGTTAGGGTTAGGGTTAGGGTTAGGGTACGGCTTAGGGTACGGGTTAGGGTACGGGTGAGGGTACGGCGTAGGGTATGGGTTAGGGTTAGGGTTAGGGTTAGGGTTAGTTTTAGGGTTAGGGATTGGTTTAGGGTACGGGTTAGGATTAGCGTACGTGTTAGGGTTAGGGTTTGGGTTAGGGTTAGGGTACGCGTTAGGGTTAGGGTATGGGTTAGGGTTAGGGTACACGTTAGGATTAGGTTATTTATTAAACCTATCCCACTCTCTAGATACCACTTAGCACGTAAAGGAATATTATTTGGGGTCCAGCCATGGAGAAGATTTCAGTCACTAGGATAAGATAAAGAATAAACACATTATAAAAAAATCACATTAGGATTTTCTTTTTAACCTGTTCCTTAAAACACTAGTGCTTAGGAAATCTAATGGAGGCAAAAGCAGTCAAGGGTAGTTTAGGGTTAGGGTTAGGGTTAGGGTTAGTGTTAGGGTTAGGATACGGCTTAGGGTATGGGATAGGGTACGGGTGAGGGTACGGCGTAGGGTAGGGGTTAGGGTTAGGGTTAGGGTTAGGGTTAGGGTTAGGGTACGGCTTAGGGTACGGGTGAGGGTACGGGTGAGGGTACTGCGTAGGGTATTGGTTAGGGTTAGGGTACGGCTTAGGATACGGGTTAGGGTACGGGTTAGGGTACGGCGTAGGGTATGGGTTAGGGTTAGGGTTAGGGTTAGGGTTAGGGTTAGGGTACGGCTTAGGGTACGGGTTAGGGTACGGGTGAGGGTACGGCGTAGGGTATGGGTTAGGGTTAGGGTTAGGGTTAGGGTACGTCTTAGGATACGGGTTAGGGTACGGGTGAGGGTACGGCGTAGGGTATGGGTTAGGGTTAGGGTTAGGTTTAGGGTACGGCTTAGGGTACGGGTGAGGGTACGGGTGAGGGTACAGCGTACGGTATTGATTAGGGTTAGGGTATGGCTTAGGATACGTGTTAGGGTACGGGTTAGGGTACGGCGTAGTGTATGGGTTAGGGTTAGGGTTAGGTTTAGGGTACGGCTTAGGGTACGGGTTAGGGTACAGGTGAGGGTATGGCGTAAGGTATAGGTTAGGGTTTGGGTTAGGGTTAGGGTTAGGGTTAGGATACGGCTTAGGATACGGGTTAGGGTACGGGTGAGGGTACGGCGTAGCGTATGGTTTAGGGCTAGGATTAGGTTTAGGGTTAGGGTTAGGGTAGGGCTTAGGATACGGGTTAGGGTAAGGGTGAGGGTACGGTGCAGCGTATGGGTTAGGGTTAGGGTTAGGGTTAGGGTACGGCTTAGGGTACGGGTTAGGTTATGGGTGAGGGTACGGCGTAGGGTATGGGTTATTTTTAGGGTTAGGGTTAGGGTTAGTTTTAGGGTTAGGGATTGTTTTAGGGTACGGGTTAGGATTAGCGTACGTGTTAGGTTTAGGGTACACGTTAGGGTTAGGGTATGGGTTAGGGTTAGGGTACACGTTAGGATTATGGTATTTATTAAACCTATCCCACTCTCTAGATACCACTTAGCACGTAAAGGAATATTATTTGGGGTCCAGCCATGGAGAAGATTTTAGTCACTAGGATAAGATAAAGAATAAACACATTATAAAAAAATCACATTAGGATTTTCTTTTTAACCTGTTCCTTAAAACACTAGTGCTTAGGAAATCTAATGGAGGCAAAAGCAGTCAAGGGTAGTTTAGGGTTAGGGTTAAGGTTAGGGTTAGTGTTAGGGTTAGGGTACGGCTTAGGGTATGGGATAGGGTACGGGTGAGGGTACGGCGTAGGGTAGGGGTTAGGGATAGGGTTAGGGTTAGTGTTAGGTTTAGGGTACGGCTTAGGGTACGGGTGAGGGTACGGGTGAGGGTACTGCGTAGGGTATTGGTTAGGGTTAGGGTATGGCTTAGGATACGGGTTAGTGTACGGGTTAGTGTACGGCGTAGGGTATGGGTTAGGGTTAGGGTTAGGGTTAGTTTTAGGGTTAGGAATTGGTTTAGGGTACGGGTTAGGATTAGCGTACGTGTTAGGGTTAGAGTTTGGGTTAGAGTTAGGGTACGCGTTGGGGTTAGGGTATGGGTTAGGGTTAGGGTACACGTTAGGATACGGTATTTATTAAACCTATCCCACTCTCTAGATACCACTTAGCACGTAAAGGAATATTATTTGGGGTCCAGCCATGGAGAAGATTTTAGTCACTAGGATAAGATAAAGGATAAACACATTATAAAAAAATCACATTAGGATTTTCTTTTTAACCTGTTCCTTAAAACACTAGTGCTTAGGAAATCTAATGGAGGCAAAAGCAGTCAAGGGTAGTTTAGGGTTAGGGTTAGGGTTAGGGTTATGTTAGGGTTAGGGTACGGCTTAGGTTATGGGATAGGGTACGGGTGAGGGTACGGCGTAGAGTAGGGGTTAGGATTTGGGTTAGGCTATGGCTTAGGGTACGGGTGAGGGTACGGGTGAGGGTATTGTGTAGCGTATTGGTTAGGGTTAGGGTTAGGGTTAGGGTTAGCTTATGGCTTAGGGTACGGGTTAGGGTACGGGTGAGGGTACGGCGTAGTGTATAGGTTAGGGTTAGGGTTAGGGTTAGGGTACGGCTTAGGGTACGGGTTAGGTTACGGGTGAGGGTACGGCGTAGGGTATGGGTTAGGGTTAGGTTTAGGGTTAGGGTTAGTTTTAGGGTTAGGGATTGGTTTAGGGTACGGGTTAGGATTAGCGTACTTGTTAGGGTTAGGGTACATGTTAGGGTTAGGGTATGGGTTAGGGTTAGGGTACACCTTAGGATTAGGGTATTTATTAAACCTATCCCACTCTCTAGATACCACTTAGCACGTAAAGGAATATTATTTGGGGTCCAGCCATGGAGAAGATTTTAGTCACTAGGATAAGATAAAGAATAAACATTTTATAAAAAAATCAC
Organism: Eubalaena glacialis; assembly: GCF_028564815.1. Taxonomy (NCBI): domain Eukaryota; kingdom Metazoa; phylum Chordata; class Mammalia; order Artiodactyla; family Balaenidae; genus Eubalaena; species Eubalaena glacialis. The sequence goes on from NW_026871211.1 coordinate 485,102, forward strand.
ATTAGGATTTTCTTTTTAACCTGTTCCTTAAAACACTAGTGCTTAGGAAATCTAATGGAGGCAAAAGCAGTCAAGGGTAATTTAGACTTAGGGTTAGTGTTAGGGATAGGGTACGGCCTAGGGTATGGGATAGGTTACGGGTGAGGTTACGGCGTAGGGTATTGGTTAGCTTTAGGGTACGGCTTAGGATACGTGTTAGGGTACGGGTTAGGGTACGGCGTAGGGTATGGGTTAGGGTTAGGGTTAGGGTTAGGGTTAGGGTACGGCTTAGGTTACGGGTTAGGGTACGGGTGAGGGTACGGCATAGGGTATAGGTTAGGGTTAGGGTTAGGGTTAGGTTACGGCTTAGGATACGGGTTAGGGTACGGGTGAGGGTACGGCGTAGCGTATGGGTTAGGGCTAGTATTAGGTTTAGGGTTAGGGTTAGGGTAGGGCTTAGGATACGGGTTAGGGTACGGGTGAGGGTACGGTGCAGCGTATGGGTTAGGGTTAGGGTTAGGTTTAGGGTACGGCTTAGGGTACGGGTTAGGTTACGGGTGAGGGTACGGCGTAGGGTAGGGGTTAGGGTTAGGGTTAGGGTTAGGGTACGGCTTAGGGTATGGGATAGGGTACGGGTGAGGGTACGGCGTAGGGTAGGGGTTATGGTTAGGGTTAGGGTTAGTGTTAGGTTTAGGGTACGGCTTACGGTACGGGTGAGGGTACGTGTGAGGGTACTGCGTAGGGTATTGGTTAAGGTTAGGGTACGGCTTAGGATACGGATTAGGGTACGGGTTTGGGTACGGCGTAGGGTATGGGTTAGGGTTAGGGTTAGGGTTAGGGAACGGCTTAGGGTACGGTTAGGGTATGGGTGAGGGTACGACGTAGGGTATAGTTTAGGGTTAGGTTTAGGGTACGGCTTAGGATACGGGTTAGGGTACGGGTGAGGGTACAGCGTAACATATGGGTTAGTGTTAGGGTTAGGGTTAGGGTACGGCTTAGGGTACGGGTAAGGGTACGGCGTAGGGTATGGGTTAGGGTTTGGGTTAGGGTTATGGTTAGTTTTAGGGTTAGGGATTGGTTTAGTGTACAGGATAGGATTAGCGTACGGGTTAGGTTTTGGGTTAGGGTTAGGGTACGCGTTAGGTTTAGTATATGGGTTAGGGTTAGGGTACACGTTAGGATTAGGGTATTTATTAAACCTATCCCACTCTCTAGATACCACTTAGCACGTAAAGGAATATTATTTGGGGTCCAGTCATGGAGAAGATTTTAGTCACTAGGATAAGATAAAGAATAAACACATTATAAAAAAATCACATTAGGATTTTCTTTTTAACCTGTTCCTTAAAACACTAGTGCTTAGGAAATCTAATGGAGGCAAAAGCAGTCAAGGGTAGTTTAGGGTTAGGGTTAGGGTTAGGGTTAGGGTTATGTTAGGGTTAGGGTACGGCTTAGGTTATGGGATAGGGTACGGGTGAGGGTACGGCGTAGAGTAGGGGTTAGGATTTGGATTAGGCTATGGCTTAGGGTACGGGTGAGGGTACGGGTGAGGGTATTGTGTAGCGTATTGGTTAGGGTTAGGGTTAGGGTTAGGGTTAGCTTATGGCTTAGGGTACGGGTTAGGGTACGGGTGAGGGTACGGCGTAGTGTATAGGTTAGGGTTAGGGTTAGGGTTAGGGTACGGCTTAGGGTACGGGTGAGGGTACGGTTGAGGGTACTGCGTACGGTATTGGTTAGGTTTAGGGTACGGGTTAGGATTAGCGTACGTGTTAGGGTTAGGGTTTGGGTTAGGGTTAGGGTACGCGTTAGGGTTAGGGTATGGGTTAGGGTTAGGGTACACGTTAGGATTAGGTTATTTATTAAACCTATCCCACTCTCTAGATACCACTTAGCACGTAAAGGAATATTATTTGGGGTCCAGCCATGGAGAAGATTTCAGTCACTAGGATAAGATAAAGAATAAACACATTATAAAAAAATCACATTAGGATTTTCTTTTTAACCTGTTCCTTAAAACACTAGTGCTTAGGAAATCTAATGGAGGCAAAAGCAGTCAAGGGTAGTTTAGGGTTAGGGTTAGGGTTAGGGTTAGTGTTAGGGTTAGGATACGGCTTAGGGTATGGGATAGGGTACGGGTGAGGGTACGGCGTAGGGTAGGGGTTAGGGTTAGGGTTAGGGTTAGGGTTAGGGTTAGGGTACGGCTTAGGGTACGGGTGAGGGTACGGGTGAGGGTACTGCGTAGGGTATTGGTTAGGGTTAGGGTACGGCTTAGGATACGGGTTAGGGTACGGGTTAGGGTACGGCGTAGGGTATGGGTTAGGGTTAGGGTTAGGGTTAGGGTTAGGGTTAGGGTACGGCTTAGGGTACGGGTTAGGGTACGGGTGAGGGTACGGCGTAGGGTATGGGTTAGGGTTAGGGTTAGGGTTAGGGTACGTCTTAGGATACGGGTTAGGGTACGGGTGAGGGTACGGCGTAGGGTATGGGTTAGGGTTAGGGTTAGGTTTAGGGTACGGCTTAGGGTACGGGTGAGGGTACGGGTGAGGGTACAGCGTACGGTATTGATTAGGGTTAGGGTATGGCTTAGGATACGTGTTAGGGTACGGGTTAGGGTACGGCGTAGTGTATGGGTTAGGGTTAGGGTTAGGTTTAGGGTACGGCTTAGGGTACGGGTTAGGGTACAGGTGAGGGTATGGCGTAAGGTATAGGTTAGGGTTTGGGTTAGGGTTAGGGTTAGGGTTAGGATACGGCTTAGGATACGGGTTAGGGTACGGGTGAGGGTACGGCGTAGCGTATGGTTTAGGGCTAGGATTAGGTTTAGGGTTAGGGTTAGGGTAGGGCTTAGGATACGGGTTAGGGTAAGGGTGAGGGTACGGTGCAGCGTATGGGTTAGGGTTAGGGTTAGGGTTAGGGTACGGCTTAGGGTACGGGTTAGGTTATGGGTGAGGGTACGGCGTAGGGTATGGGTTATTTTTAGGGTTAGGGTTAGGGTTAGTTTTAGGGTTAGGGATTGTTTTAGGGTACGGGTTAGGATTAGCGTACGTGTTAGGTTTAGGGTACACGTTAGGGTTAGGGTATGGGTTAGGGTTAGGGTACACGTTAGGATTATGGTATTTATTAAACCTATCCCACTCTCTAGATACCACTTAGCACGTAAAGGAATATTATTTGGGGTCCAGCCATGGAGAAGATTTTAGTCACTAGGATAAGATAAAGAATAAACACATTATAAAAAAATCACATTAGGATTTTCTTTTTAACCTGTTCCTTAAAACACTAGTGCTTAGGAAATCTAATGGAGGCAAAAGCAGTCAAGGGTAGTTTAGGGTTAGGGTTAAGGTTAGGGTTAGTGTTAGGGTTAGGGTACGGCTTAGGGTATGGGATAGGGTACGGGTGAGGGTACGGCGTAGGGTAGGGGTTAGGGATAGGGTTAGGGTTAGTGTTAGGTTTAGGGTACGGCTTAGGGTACGGGTGAGGGTACGGGTGAGGGTACTGCGTAGGGTATTGGTTAGGGTTAGGGTATGGCTTAGGATACGGGTTAGTGTACGGGTTAGTGTACGGCGTAGGGTATGGGTTAGGGTTAGGGTTAGGGTTAGTTTTAGGGTTAGGAATTGGTTTAGGGTACGGGTTAGGATTAGCGTACGTGTTAGGGTTAGAGTTTGGGTTAGAGTTAGGGTACGCGTTGGGGTTAGGGTATGGGTTAGGGTTAGGGTACACGTTAGGATACGGTATTTATTAAACCTATCCCACTCTCTAGATACCACTTAGCACGTAAAGGAATATTATTTGGGGTCCAGCCATGGAGAAGATTTTAGTCACTAGGATAAGATAAAGGATAAACACATTATAAAAAAATCACATTAGGATTTTCTTTTTAACCTGTTCCTTAAAACACTAGTGCTTAGGAAATCTAATGGAGGCAAAAGCAGTCAAGGGTAGTTTAGGGTTAGGGTTAGGGTTAGGGTTATGTTAGGGTTAGGGTACGGCTTAGGTTATGGGATAGGGTACGGGTGAGGGTACGGCGTAGAGTAGGGGTTAGGATTTGGGTTAGGCTATGGCTTAGGGTACGGGTGAGGGTACGGGTGAGGGTATTGTGTAGCGTATTGGTTAGGGTTAGGGTTAGGGTTAGGGTTAGCTTATGGCTTAGGGTACGGGTTAGGGTACGGGTGAGGGTACGGCGTAGTGTATAGGTTAGGGTTAGGGTTAGGGTTAGGGTACGGCTTAGGGTACGGGTGAGGGTACGGTTGAGGGTACTGCGTACGGTATTGGTTAGGTTTAGGGTACGGGTTAGGATTAGCGTACGTGTTAGGGTTAGGGTTTGGGTTAGGGTTAGGGTACGCGTTAGGGTTAGGGTATGGGTTAGGGTTAGGGTACACGTTAGGATTAGGTTATTTATTAAACCTATCCCACTCTCTAGATACCACTTAGCACGTAAAGGAATATTATTTGGGGTCCAGCCATGGAGAAGATTTCAGTCACTAGGATAAGATAAAGAATAAACACATTATAAAAAAATCACATTAGGATTTTCTTTTTAACCTGTTCCTTAAAACACTAGTGCTTAGGAAATCTAATGGAGGCAAAAGCAGTCAAGGGTAGTTTAGGGTTAGGGTTAGGATTAGGGTTAGTGTTAGGGTTAGGATACGGCTTAGGGTATGGGATAGGGTACGGGTGAGGGTACGGCGTAGGGTAGGGGTTAGGGTTAGGGTTAGGGTTAGGGTTAGGGTTAGGGTACGGCTTAGGGTACGGGTGAGGGTACGGGTGAGGGTACTGCGTAGGGTATTGGTTAGGGTTAGGGTACGGCTTAGGATACGGGTTAGGGTACGGGTTAGGGTACGGCGTAGGGTATGGGTTAGGGTTAGGGTTAGGGTTAGGGTTAGGGTTAGGGTACGGCTTAGGGTACGGGTTAGGGTACGGGTGAGGGTACGGCGTAGGGTATGGGTTAGGGTTAGGGTTAGGGTTAGGGTACGTCTTAGGATACGGGTTAGGGTACGGGTGAGGGTACGGCGTAGGGTATGGGTTAGGGTTAGGGTTAGGTTTAGGGTACGGCTTAGGGTACGGGTGAGGGTACGGGTGAGGGTACAGCGTACGGTATTGATTAGGGTTAGGGTATGGCTTAGGATACGTGTTAGGGTACGGGTTAGGGTACGGCGTAGTGTATGGGTTAGGGTTAGGGTTAGGTTTAGGGTACGGCTTAGGGTACGGGTTAGGGTACAGGTGAGGGTATGGCGTAAGGTATAGGTTAGGGTTTGGGTTAGGGTTAGGGTTAGGGTTAGGATACGGCTTAGGATACGGGTTAGGGTACGGGTGAGGGTACGGCGTAGCGTATGGTTTAGGGCTAGGATTAGGTTTAGGGTTAGGGTTAGGGTAGGGCTTAGGATACGGGTTAGGGTAAGGGTGAGGGTACGGTGCAGCGTATGGGTTAGGGTTAGGGTTAGGGTTAGGGTACGGCTTAGGGTACGGGTTAGGTTATGGGTGAGGGTACGGCGTAGGGTATGGGTTATTTTTAGGGTTAGGGTTAGGGTTAGTTTTAGGGTTAGGGATTGTTTTAGGGTACGGGTTAGGATTAGCGTACGTGTTAGGTTTAGGGTACACGTTAGGGTTAGGGTATGGGTTAGGGTTAGGGTACACGTTAGGATTATGGTATTTATTAAACCTATCCCACTCTCTAGATACCACTTAGCACGTAAAGGAATATTATTTGGGGTCCAGCCATGGAGAAGATTTTAGTCACTAGGATAAGATAAAGAATAAACACATTATAAAAAAATCACATTAGGATTTTCTTTTTAACCTGTTCCTTAAAACACTAGTGCTTAGGAAATCTAATGGAGGCAAAAGCAGTCAAGGGTAGTTTAGGGTTAGGGTTAAGGTTAGGGTTAGTGTTAGGGTTAGGGTACGGCTTAGGGTATGGGATAGGGTACGGGTGAGGGTACGGCGTAGGGTAGGGGTTAGGGATAGGGTTAGGGTTAGTGTTAGGTTTAGGGTACGGCTTAGGGTACGGGTGAGGGTACGGGTGAGGGTACTGCGTAGGGTATTGGTTAGGGTTAGGGTATGGCTTAGGATACGGGTTAGTGTACGGGTTAGTGTACGGCGTAGGGTATGGGTTAGGGTTAGGGTTAGGGTTAGTTTTAGGGTTAGGAATTGGTTTAGGGTACGGGTTAGGATTAGCGTACGTGTTAGGGTTAGAGTTTGGGTTAGAGTTAGGGTACGCGTTGGGGTTAGGGTATGGGTTAGGGTTAGGGTACACGTTAGGATACGGTATTTATTAAACCTATCCCACTCTCTAGATACCACTTAGCACGTAAAGGAATATTATTTGGGGTCCAGCCATGGAGAAGATTTTAGTCACTAGGATAAGATAAAGGATAAACACATTATAAAAAAATCACATTAGGATTTTCTTTTTAACCTGTTCCTTAAAACAGTAGTGCTTAGGAAATCTAATGGAGGCAAAAGCAGTCAAGGGTAGTTTAGGGTTAGGGTTAGGGTTAGGGTTATGTTAGGGTTAGGGTACGGCTTAGGTTATGGGATAGGGTACGGGTGAGGGTACGGCGTAGAGTAGGGGTTAGGATTTGGGTTAGGCTATGGCTTAGGGTACGGGTGAGGGTACGGGTGAGGGTATTGTGTAGCGTATTGGTTAGGGTTAGGGTTAGGGTTAGGGTTAGCTTATGGCTTAGGGTACGGGTTAGGGTACGGGTGAGGGTACGGCGTAGTGTATAGGTTAGGGTTAGGGTTAGGGTTAGGGTACGGCTTAGGGTACGGGTTAGGTTACGGGTGAGGGTACGGCGTAGGGTATGGGTTAGGGTTAGGTTTAGGGTTAGGGTTAGTTTTAGGGTTAGGGATTGGTTTAGGGTACGGGTTAGGATTAGCGTACTTGTTAGGGTTAGGGTACATGTTAGGGTTAGGGTATGGGTTAGGGTTAGGGTACACCTTAGGATTAGGGTATTTATTAAACCTATCCCACTCTCTAGATACCACTTAGCACGTAAAGGAATATTATTTGGGGTCCAGCCATGGAGAAGATTTTAGTCACTAGGATAAGATAAAGAATAAACATTTTATAAAAAAATCACATTAGGATTTTCTTTTTAACCTGTTCCTTAAAACACTAGTGCTTAGGAAATCTAATGGAGGCAAAAGCAGTCAAGGGTAATTTAGACTTAGGGTTAGTGTTAGGGATAGGGTACGGCCTAGGGTATGGGATAGGTTACGGGTGAGGTTACGGCGTAGGGTATTGGTTAGCTTTAGGGTACGGCTTAGGATACGTGTTAGGGTACGGGTTAGGGTACGGCGTAGGGTATGGGTTAGGGTTAGGGTTAGGGTTAGGGTTAGGGTACGGCTTAGGTTACGGGTTAGGGTACGGGTGAGGGTACGGCATAGGGTATAGGTTAGGGTTAGGGTTAGGGTTAGGTTACGGCTTAGGATACGGGTTAGGGTACGGGTGAGGGTACGGCGTAGCGTATGGGTTAGGGCTAGTATTAGGTTTAGGGTTAGGGTTAGGGTAGGGCTTAGGATACGGGTTAGGGTACGGGTGAGGGTACGGTGCAGCGTATGGGTTAGGGTTAGGGTTAGGTTTAGGGTACGGCTTAGGGTACGGGTTAGGTTACGGGTGAGGGTACGGCGTAGGGTAGGGGTTAGGGTTAGGGTTAGGGTTAGGGTACGGCTTAGGGTATGGGATAGGGTACGGGTGAGGGTACGGCGTAGGGTAGGGGTTATGGTTAGGGTTAGGGTTAGTGTTAGGTTTAGGGTACGGCTTACGGTACGGGTGAGGGTACGTGTGAGGGTACTGCGTAGGGTATTGGTTAAGGTTAGGGTACGGCTTAGGATACGGATTAGGGTACGGGTTTGGGTACGGCGTAGGGTATGGGTTAGGGTTAGGGTTAGGGTTAGGGAACGGCTTAGGGTACGGTTAGGGTATGGGTGAGGGTACGACGTAGGGTATAGTTTAGGGTTAGGTTTAGGGTACGGCTTAGGATACGGGTTAGGGTACGGGTGAGGGTACAGCGTAACATATGGGTTAGTGTTAGGGTTAGGGTTAGGGTACGGCTTAGGGTACGGGTAAGGGTACGGCGTAGGGTATGGGTTAGGGTTTGGGTTAGGGTTATGGTTAGTTTTAGGGTTAGGGATTGGTTTAGTGTACAGGATAGGATTAGCGTACGGGTTAGGTTTTGGGTTAGGGTTAGGGTACGCGTTAGGTTTAGTATATGGGTTAGGGTTAGGGTACACGTTAGGATTAGGGTATTTATTAAACCTATCCCACTCTCTAGATACCACTTAGCACGTAAAGGAATATTATTTGGGGTCCAGTCATGGAGAAGATTTTAGTCACTAGGATAAGATAAAGAATAAACACATTATAAAAAAATCACATTAGGATTTTCTTTTTAACCTGTTCCTTAAAACACTAGTGCTTAGGAAATCTAATGGAGGCAAAAGCAGTCAAGGGTAGTTTAGGGTTAGGGTTAGGGTTAGGGTTAGGGTTATGTTAGGGTTAGGGTACGGCTTAGGTTATGGGATAGGGTACGGGTGAGGGTACGGCGTAGAGTAGGGGTTAGGATTTGGATTAGGCTATGGCTTAGGGTACGGGTGAGGGTACGGGTGAGGGTATTGTGTAGCGTATTGGTTAGGGTTAGGGTTAGGGTTAGGGTTAGCTTATGGCTTAGGGTACGGGTTAGGGTACGGGTGAGGGTACGGCGTAGTGTATAGGTTAGGGTTAGGGTTAGGGTTAGGGTACGGCTTAGGGTACGGGTGAGGGTACGGTTGAGGGTACTGCGTACGGTATTGGTTAGGTTTAGGGTACGGGTTAGGATTAGCGTACGTGTTAGGGTTAGGGTTTGGGTTAGGGTTAGGGTACGCGTTAGGGTTAGGGTATGGGTTAGGGTTAGGGTACACGTTAGGATTAGGGTATTTATTAAACCTATCCCACTCTCTAGATACCACTTAGCACGTAAAGGAATATTATTAGGGGTCCAGCCATGGAGAAGATTTTAGTCACTAGGATAAGATAAAGAATAAACACATTATAAAAAAATCACATTAGGATTTTCTTTTTAACCTGTTCCTTAAAACACTAGTGCTTAGGAAATCTAATGGAGGCAAAAGCAGTCAAGGGTAGTTTAGGGTTAGGGTTAGGGTTAGTGTTAGGGTTAGGGTACCGCTTAGGGTATGGGATAGGGTACGGGTGAGGGTACGGCGTAGGGTAGGGGTTAGGGTTAGGGTTAGGGTTAGGGTACGGCTCAGGATACGGGTTAGGGTACGGGTGAGGGTACTGCGTAGCGTGTGGGTTAGTGTTAGGGTTAGGGTTAGGGTACGGCTTAGGGTACGGGTTAGGGTACGGGTGAGGGTACGGCGTAGGGTATGGGTTACGGTTAGGGTTAGGGTTAGGGTTAGTTTTAGGGTTAGGGATTGGTTTAGGGTACGGGTTAGGATTAGCGTACGTGTTAGGGTTAGGGTTTGGGTTAGGGTTAGGGTACGCGTTAGGGTTAGGGTATGGGTTAGGGTTAGGGTACACGTTAGGATTAGGGTATTTATTAAACCTATCCCACTCTCTAGATACCACTTAGCACGTAAAGGAATATTATTTGGGGTCCAGCCATGGAGAAGATTTTAGTCACTAGGATAAGATAAAGAATAAACACATTATAAAAAAATCACATTAGGATTTTCTTTTTAACCTGTTCCTTAAAACACTAGTGCTTAGGAAATCTAATGGAGGCAAAAGCAGTCAAGGGTAGTTTAGGGTTAGGGTTAGGGTTAGAGTTAGTGTTAGGGTTAGGGTACGGCTTAGGGTATGGGATAGGGTACGGGTGAGGGTACGGCTTAGGGTATAGGTTAGGGTTAGGGTACGGCTTAAGATACGGGTTAGGGTACGGGTGAGGGTACGGCGTAGCGTATGGGTTAGGGTTAGTGTTACGGTTAGGGTTAGTTTTAGGGTTAGGGATTGGTTTAGGGTAAGGGTTAGGATTAGCGTACGTGTTAGGCTTAGGGTTTGGGTTAGGGTACACGTTAGGATTAGGGCATTTATTAAACCTATCCCACTCTCTAGATACCACTTAGCACGTAAAGGAATATTATTTGGGGTGCAGTCATGGAGAAGATTTTAGTCACTAGGATAAGATAAAGAATAAACACATTATAAAAAAATCACATTAGGATTTTCTTTTTAACCTGTTCCTTAAAACACTAGTGCTTAGGAAATCTAATGGAGGCAAAAGCAGTCAAGGGTAGTTTAGGGTTAGGGTTAGGGTTAGGGTTAGTGTTAGGGTTAGGGTACGACTTAGGGTATGGGATAGGGTACGGGTGAGGGTACGGCGTAGGGTAGGGGTTAGGGTTAGGGTTAGGGTTAGGGTTAGGGTACGGCTTAGGGTACGGGTGAGGGTACGGGTGAGGGTACTGCGTAGGGTATTGGTTAGGGTTAGGGTGCGGTTTAGGATACGGGTTAGGGTACGGGTTAGGGTATGGGATAGGGTACGGGTGAGGGTACGGCGTAGGGTAGGGGTTAGGGTTAGGGTTAGGGTTAGGGTTAGGGTTAGGGTACGGCTTAGGATACGGGTTAGGGTACGGGTGAGGGTACGGCGTAGCGTGTGGGTTAGGGTTAGGGTTAAGGTTAGAGTACGGCTTAGGATACGGGTTAGGGTACGGGTGAGGGTACGGCGTAGGGTATGGGTTAGGGTTAGGGTTAGGGTTAGGGTTAGATTTAGGGTTAGGGATTGGTTTAGGGTACGGGTTAGGATTAGCGTACGTGTTAGGGTTAGAGTTTGGGTTAGGGTTAGGTTACGCGTTAGGGTTAGGGTATGGGTTAGGGTTAGGGTACACGTTAGGATTAGGGTATTTATTAAACCTATCCCACTCTCTAGATACCACTTAGCACGTAAAGGAATATTATTTGGGGTCCAGCCATGGAGAAGATTTTAGTCACTAGGATAAGATAAAGAATAAACACATTAAAAAAAAATCTCATTAGGATTTTCTTTTTAACCTGTTCCTTAAAACACTAGTGCTTAGGAAATCTAATGGAGGCAAAAGCAGTCAAGGGTAGTTTAGGGTTAGGGTTAGGGTTAGGGTTAGTGTTAGGGTTAGGGTATGGCTTAGGGTATGGGATAGGGTACAGGTGAGGGTACGGCGTAGGGTAGGGGTTAGGGTTAGGGTTAGGGTACGGCTTAGGGTACGGGTGAGGGTACGGGTGAGGGTACTGCATAGGGTATTGGTTAGGGTTAGGGTACGGCTTAGGATACGGGTTAGGGTACGGGTTAGGGTACGGCGTAGGGTATGGGTTAGGGTTAGGGTTAGGGTTAGGGTTAGGGTTAGGGTACGGCTTAGGGTACGGGTGAGGGTACGGGTGAGGGTACGGCGTAGGGTATAGGTTAGGTTTGGGTTAGGGTTAGGGTACGGCTTAGATTACGGGTTAGTGTACGGGTGAGGGTACGGTGTAGCGTATGGGTTAGGGTTAGGGTTAGGGTACGGCTTAGGGTACGGGTTAGGGTACGGGTGAGGGTACGGCGTAGGGTATGGGTTAGGGTTAGGGTTAGGGTTAGGGTTAGTTTTAGGGTTAGGGATTGGTTTAGGGTACGGGTTAGGATTAGCGTACGTGTTAGGGTTAGGGTTTGGGTTAGGGTTAGGTTACGCGTCAGGGTTAGGGTATGGGTTAGGGTTAGGGTACACGTTAGGATTAGGGTATTTATTAAACCTATCCCACTCTCTAGATACCACTTAGCACGTAAAGGAATATTATTTGGGGTCCAGCCAAGAGAAGATTTTAGTCACTAGGATAAGATAAAGAATAAACACATTATAAAAAATCACATTAGGATTTTCTTTTTAACCTGTTCCTTAAAACACTAGTGCTTAGGAAATCTAATGGAGGCAAAAGCAGTCAAGGGTAGTTTAGGGTTAGGGTTAGGGTTAGGGTTAGTGTTAGGGTTAGGGTACGGCTTAGGGTATGGGATAGGGTACGGGTGAGGGTACGGCGTAGGGTAGGGGTTAGGGTTAGGGTTAGGGTTAGGGTTAGGGTTACGGTTAGGGTACGGCTTAGGGTACGGGTGAGGGTACGGGTGAGGGTACTGCGTAGGGTATTGGTTAGGGTTAGGGTACGGCTTAGGATACGGGTTAGGGTACGGGTTAGGGTACGGCGTAGGGTATGGTTTAGGGTTAGGGTTAGGGTTAGGGTTAGGGTTAGGGTACGGCTTAGGGTACGGGTGAGGGTACGGGTGAGGGTACAGCGTAGGGTATAGGTTAGGGTTAGGGTTAGGGTTAGGGTACGGCTTAGGATACGGGTTAGGGTACGGGTGAGGGTACGGCGTAGCGTATGGGTTAGGGTTAGGGTTAGGGTTAGAGTATGGCTTAGGGTACGGGTTAGGGTACGGGTGAGGGTACGGCGTAGGGTATGGGTTAGGGTTAGGGTTAGGGTTAGGGTTAGTTTTAGGGTTAGGGATTGGTTTAGGGTACGGGTTAGGATTAGCGTACGTGTTAGGGTTAGGGTTTGGGTTAGGGTTAGGGTACGCGTTAGGGTTAGGGTATGGGTTAGGGTTAGGGTACACGTTAGGATTAGGGTATTTATTAAACCTATCCCACTCTCTAGATACCACTTAGCACGTAAAGGAATATTATTTGGGGTCCAGCCATGGAGAAGATTTTAGTCACTAGGATAAGATAAAGAATAAACACATTATAAAAAAATCACATTAGGATTTTCTTTTTAACCTGTTCCTTAAAACACTAGTGCTTAGGAAATCTAAGGGAGGCAAAAGCAGTCAAGGGTAGTTTAGGGTTAGGGTTAGGGTTAGGGTTAGTGTTAGGGTTAGGGTACGGCTTAGGGTATGGGATAGGGTACGGGTGAGGGTACGGCGTAGGGTAGGGGTTAGGGTTAGGGTTAGGGTTAGGGTTAGGGTTAGGGTTAGGGTACGGCTTAGGGTACGGGTGAGGGTACGGGTGAGTGTACTGCGTAGGGTATTGGTTAGGGTTAGGGTACGGCTTAGGATACGGGTTAGGGTACGGGTTAGGGTACGGCGTAGGGTATGGGTTAGGGTTAGGGTTAGGGTTAGGGTTAGGGTTAGGGTACGGCTTAGGGTACGGCTTAGGTTACGGGTTAGGGTACGGGTGAGGGTACGGCATAGGGTATAGGTTAGGGTTAGGGTTAGGTTTAGGGTACGGCTTAGGATACGGGTTAGGGTACGGGTGAGGGTACGGCGTAGCGTATGGGTTAGGGTTAGGTTTAGCGTACGGCTTAGGGTACGGGTGAGGGTACGGCGTAGGGTATGGGTTAGGGTTAGGGTTAGGGTTAGGGTTAGTTTTAGGGATAGGGATTGGTTTAGGGTACGGGTTAGGATTAGCGTACGTGTTAGGGTTAGGGTTTGGGTTAGGGTTAGGTTACGCGTCAGGGTTAGGGTATGGGTTAGGGTTAGGGTACACGTTAGGATTAGGGTATTTATTAAACCTATCCCACTCTCTAGATACCACTTAGCACGTAAAGGAATATTATTTGGGGTCCAGCCATGGAGAAGATTTTAGTCACTAGGATAAGATAAAGAATAAACACATTATAAAAAATCACATTAGGATTTTCTTTTTAACCTGTTCCTTAAAACACTAGTGCTTAGGAAATCTAATGGAGGCAAAAGCAGTCAAGGGTAGTTTAGGGTTAGGGTTAGGGTTAGGGTTAGTGTTAGGGTTAGGGTACGGCTTAGGGTATGGGATAGGGTACGGGTGAGGGTACGGCGTAGGGTAGGGGTTAGGGTTAGGGTTAGGGTTAGGGTTAGGGTTAGGGTTAGGGTACGGCTTAGGGTACGGGTGAGGGTACGGGTGAGGGTACTGCGTAGGGTATTGGTTAGGGTTAGGGTACGGCTTAGGATACGGGTTAGGGTAAGGGTTAGGGTACGGCGTAGGGTATGGGTTAGGGTTAGGGTTAGGGTTAGGGTTAGGGTTAGGGTTAGGGTTAGGGTACGGCTTAGGGTACGGGTTAGGGTACGGGTGAGGGTACGGCGTAAGGTATAGGTTAGGGTTAGGGTTAGGGTTAGGGTACGGGTTAGGATACGGGTTAGGGTACGGGTGAGGGTACGGCGTAGCGTATGGGTTAGGGTTAGGGTTAGGGTTAGGGTACGGCTTAGGGTACGGGTTAGGGTACGGGTGAGGGTACGGCGTAGGGTATGGGTTAGGGTTAGGGTTAGGGTTAGGGTTAGTTTTAGGGTTAGGGATTGGTTTAGGGTACGGTTTAGGATTAGCGTACGTGTTAGGGTTAGGGTTTGGGTTAGGGTTAGGGTACGCGTTAGGGTTAGGGTATGGGTTAGGGTTAGGGTACACGTTAGGATTAGGGTATTTATTAAACCTATCCCACTCTCTAGATACCACTTAGCACGTAAAGGAATATTATTTGGGGTCCAGCCTTGGAGAAGATTTTAGTCACTAGGATAAGATAAAGAATAAACACATTAAAAAAAAATCACATTAGGATTTTCTTTTTAACCTGTTCCTTAAAACACTAGTGCTTAGGAAATCTAATGGAGGCAAAAGCAGTCAAGGGTAGTTTAGGGTTAGGGTTAGGGTTAGGGTTAGTGTTAGGGTTAGGGTATGGCTTAGGGTATGGGATAGGGTACAGGTGAGGGTACGGCGTAGGGTAGGGGTTAGGGTTAGGGTTAGGGTACGGCTTAGGGTACGGGTGAGGGTACGGGTGAGGGTACTGCATAGGGTATTGGTTAGGGTTAGGGTACGGCTTAGGATACGGGTTAGGGTACGGGTTAGGGTACGGCGTAGGGTATGGGTTAGGGTTAGGGTTAGGGTTAGGGTTAGGGTTAGGGTACGGCTTAGGGTACGGGTGAGGGTACGGGTGAGGGTACGGCGTAGGGTATAGGTTAGGGTTAGGGTTAGGGTTAGGGTACGGCTTAGGATACGGGTTAGTGTACGGGTGAGGGTACGGTGTAGCGTATGGGTTAGGGTTAGGGTTAGGGTTAGGGTACGGCTTAGGGTACGGGTTAGGGTACGGGTGAGGGTACGGCGTAGGGTATGGGTTAGGGTTAGGGTTAGGGTTAGGGTTAGTTTTAGGGTTAGGGATTGGTTTAGGGTACGGGTTAGGATTAGCGTACGTGTTAGGGTTAGGGTTTGGGTTAGGGTTAGGTTACGCGTCAGGGTTAGGGTATGGGTTAGGGTTAGGGTACACGTTAGGATTAGGGTATTTATTAAACCTATCCCACTCTCTAGATACCACTTAGCACGTAAAGGAATATTATTTGGGGTCCAGCCAAGAGAAGATTTTAGTCACTAGGATAAGATAAAGAATAAACACATTATAAAAAATCACATTAGGATTTTCTTTTTAACCTGTTCCTTAAAACACTAGTGCTTAGGAAATCTAATGGAGGCAAAAGCAGTCAAGGGTAGTTTAGGGTTAGGGTTAGGGTTAGGGTTAGTGTTAGGGTTAGGGTACGGCTTAGGGTATGGGATAGGGTACGGGTGAGGGTACGGCGTAGGGTAGGGGTTAGGGTTAGGGTTAGGGTTAGGGTTAGGGTTACGGTTAGGGTACGGCTTAGGGTACGGGTGAGGGTACGGGTGAGGGTACTGCGTAGGGTATTGGTTAGGGTTAGGGTACGGCTTAGGATACGGGTTAGGGTACGGGTTAGGGTACGGCGTAGGGTATGGTTTAGGGTTAGGGTTAGGGTTAGGGTTAGGGTTAGGGTACGGCTTAGGGTACGGGTGAGGGTACGGGTGAGGGTACAGCGTAGGGTATAGGTTAGGGTTAGGGTTAGGGTTAGGGTACGGCTTAGGATACGGGTTAGGGTACGGGTGAGGGTACGGCGTAGCGTATGGGTTAGGGTTAGGGTTAGGGTTAGAGTATGGCTTAGGGTACGGGTTAGGGTACGGGTGAGGGTACGGCGTAGGGTATGGGTTAGGGTTAGGGTTAGGGTTAGGGTTAGTTTTAGGGTTAGGGATTGGTTTAGGGTACGGGTTAGGATTAGCGTACGTGTTAGGGTTAGGGTTTGGGTTAGGGTTAGGGTACGCGTTAGGGTTAGGGTATGGGTTAGGGTTAGGGTACACGTTAGGATTAGGGTATTTATTAAACCTATCCCACTCTCTAGATACCACTTAGCACGTAAAGGAATATTATTTGGGGTCCAGCCATGGAGAAGATTTTAGTCACTAGGATAAGATAAAGAATAAACACATTATAAAAAAATCACATTAGGATTTTCTTTTTAACCTGTTCCTTAAAACACTAGTGCTTAGGAAATCTAAGGGAGGCAAAAGCAGTCAAGGGTAGTTTAGGGTTAGGGTTAGGGTTAGGGTTAGTGTTAGGGTTAGGGTACGGCTTAGGGTATGGGATAGGGTACGGGTGAGGGTACGGCGTAGGGTAGGGGTTAGGGTTAGGGTTAGGGTTAGGGTTAGGGTTAGGGTTAGGGTACGGCTTAGGGTACGGGTGAGGGTACGGGTGAGTGTACTGCGTAGGGTATTGGTTAGGGTTAGGGTACGGCTTAGGATACGGGTTAGGGTACGGGTTAGGGTACGGCGTAGGGTATGGGTTAGGGTTAGGGTTAGGGTTAGGGTTAGGGTTAGGGTACGGCTTAGGGTACGGCTTAGGTTACGGTTTAGGGTACGGGTGAGGGTACGGCATAGGGTATAGGTTAGGGTTAGGGTTAGGTTTAGGGTACGGCTTAGGATACGGGTTAGGATACGGGTGAGGGTACGGCGTAGCGTATGGGTTAGGGTTAGGTTTAGCGTACGGCTTAGGGTACGGGTGAGGGTACGGCGTAGGGTATGGGTTAGGGTTAGGGTTAGGGTTAGGGTTAGTTTTAGGGTTAGGGATTGGTTAGGGTACGGGTTAGGATTAGCGTACGTGTTAGGGTTAGGGTTTGGGTTAGGGTTAGGTTACGCGTCAGGGTTAGGGTATGGGTTAGGGTTAGGGTACACGTTAGGATTAGGGTATTTATTAAACCTATCCCACTCTCTAGATACCACTTAGCACGTAAAGGAATATTATTTGGGGTCCAGCCATGGAGAAGATTTTAGTCACTAGGATAAGATAAAGAATAAACACATTATAAAAAATCACATTAGGATTTTCTTTTTAACCTGTTCCTTAAAACACTAGTGCTTAGGAAATCTAATGGAGGCAAAAGCAGTCAAGGGTAGTTTAGGGTTAGGGTTAGGGTTAGGGTTAGTGTTAGGGTTAGGGTACGGCTTAGGGTATGGGATAGGGTACGGGTGAGGGTACGGCGTAGGGTAGGGGTTAGGGTTAGGGTTAGGGTTAGGGTTAGGGTTAGGGTTAGGGTACGGCTTAGGGTACGGGTGAGGGTACGGTTGAGGGTACTGCGTAGGGTATTGGTTAGGGTTAGGGTACGGCTTAGGATACGGGTTAGGGTAAGGGTTAGGGTACGGCGTAGGGTATGGGTTAGGGTTAGGGTTAGGGTTAGGGTTAGGGTTAGGGTTAGGGTTAGGGTACGGCTTAGGGTACGGGTTAGGGTACGGGTGAGGGTACGGCGTAGGGTATAGGTTAGGGTTAGGGTTAGGGTTAGGGTACGGGTTAGGATACGGGTTAGGGTACGGGTGAGGGTACGGCGGAGCGTATGGGTTAGGGTTAGGGTTAGGGTTAGGGTACGGCTTAGGGTACGGGTTAGGGTACGGGTGAGGGTACGGCGTAGGGTATGGGTTAGGGTTAGGGTTAGGGTTAGGGTTAGTTTTAGGGTTAGGGATTGGTTTAGGGTACGGTTTAGGATTAGCGTACGTGTTAGGGTTAGGGTTTTGGTTAGGGTTAGGGTACGCGTTAGGGTTAGGGTATGGGTTAGGGTTAGGGTACACGTTAGGATTAGGGTATTTATTAAACCTATCCCACTCTCTAGATACCACTTAGCACGTAAAGGAATATTATTTGGGGTCTAGCCATGGAGAAGATTTTAGTCACTAGGATAAGATAAAGAATAAACACATTATAAAAAGATCACATTAGCATTTTCTTTTTAACCTGTTCCTTAAAACACTAGTGCTTAGGAAATCTAATGGAGGCAAAAGCAGTCAAGGGTAGTTTAGGGTTAGGGTTAGGGTTAGGGTTAGTGTTAGGGTTAGGGTACGGCGTAGGGTATGGGATAGGGTACGGGTGACGGTACGGCGTAGGGTAGGGGTTAGGGTTAGGGTTAGGGTTAGGGTTAGGGTTAGGGTTAGGGTACGGCTTAGGGTACGGGTGAGGGTACGGGTGAGGGTACTGCGTAGGGTATTGGTTAGGGTTAGGGTACGGCTTGGGATACGGGTTAGGGTAAGGGTTAGGGTACGGCGTAAGGTATGGGTTAGGGTTAGGGTTAGGGTTAGGGTTAGGGTTAGGGTACGGCGTAGGGTAGGGGTTAGGGTTAGGGTTAGGGTTAGGGTACGGCTTAGGGTACGGGTGACGGTACGGGTGAGGGTACTGCGTAGGGTATTGGTTAGGGTTAGGGTACGGCTTAGGATACGGGTTAGGGTACGGGTTAGGGTACGGCGTAGGGTATGGGTTAGGGTTAGGGTTAGGGTTAGGGTTAGGGTTAGGGTACGGCTTAGGGTACGGGTGAGGTTATGGGTGAGGGTACGGCGTAGGGTATAGGTTAGGGTTAGGGTTAGGGTTAGGGTACGGCTTAGGATACGGGTTAGGGTACGGGTGAGGGTACGGCGTAGCATATGGGTTAGGGTTAGGGTTAGGGTTAGTTTTAGGGTTAGGGATTGGTTTAGGGTACGGGTTAGGATTAGCGTACGTGTTAGGGTTAGGGTTTGGGTTAGGGTTAGGGTACGCGTTAGGGTTAGGGTATGGGTTAGGGTTAGGGTACACGTTAGGATTAGGGTATTTATTAAACCTATCCCACTCTCTAGATACCACTTAGCACGTAAAGGAATATTATTTGGGGTCCAGCCATG
Organism: Eubalaena glacialis; assembly: GCF_028564815.1. Classification (NCBI taxonomy): domain Eukaryota; kingdom Metazoa; phylum Chordata; class Mammalia; order Artiodactyla; family Balaenidae; genus Eubalaena; species Eubalaena glacialis. The sequence continues at coordinate 503,939 of NW_026871211.1, forward strand.
GAGAAGATTTTAGTCACTAGGATAAGATAAAGAATAAACACATTATAAAAAAATCACATTAGTATTTTCTTTTTAACCTGTTCCTTAAAACACTAGTGCTTAGGAAATCTAATGGAGGCAAAAGCAGTCAAGGGTAGTTTAGGGTTAGGGTTAGGGTTAGGGTTAGTGTTAGGGTTAGGGTACGGCTTAGGGTATGGGATAGGGTACGGGTGAGGGTACGGGGTAGGGTAGGAGTTAGGGTTAGGGTTAGGGTTAGGGTTAGGGTTAGGGTACGGCTTAGGGTACGGGTGAGGGTACGGGTGAGGGTACTGCGTAGGGTATTGGTTAGGGTTAGGGTACGGCTTAGGATACGGGTTAGGGTACGGGTTAGGGTACGGCGTAGGGTATGGGTTAGGGTTAGGGTTAGGGTTAGTGTTAGGGTACGGCTTAGGGTACGGGTTAGGGTACGGGTGAGGGTACGGCGTAGGGTATAGGTTAGGGTTAGGGTTAGGGTTAGGGTACGGCTTAGGATACGGGTTAGGGTACGGGTGAGGGTACGGCGTAGCGTATGGGTTATGGTTAGGGTACGGCTTAGGGTATGGGTTAGGGTACGGGTGAGGGTATGGCGTAGGGTATGGGTTAGGGTTAGGGTTAGGGTTAGGGTTAGTTTTAGGGTTAGGGATTGGTTTAGGGTACGGGTTAGGATTAGCGTACGTGTTAGGGTTAGGGTTTGGGTTAGGGATAGGGTACGCGTTAGGGTTAGGGTATGGGTTAGGGTTAGGGTACACGTTAGGATCAGGGTATTTATTAAACCTATCCCACTATCTAGATACCACTTAGCACGTAAAGGAATATTATTTGGGGTCCAGCCATGGAGAAGATTTTAGTCACTAGGATAAGATAAAGAATAAACACATTATAAAAAAATCACATTAGGATTTTCTTTTTAACCTGTTCCTTAAAACACTAGTGCTTAGGAAATCTAATGGAGGCAAAAGCAGTCAAGGGTAGTTTAGGGTTAGTGTTAGGGTTAGGGTTAGTGTTAGGGCTAGGGTACGGCTTAGGGTATGGGATAGGGTACGGGTGAGGGTACGGCGTAGGGTAGGGGTTAGGGTTAGGGTTAGGGTTAGGGTACGGCTTAGGATATGGGTTAGGGTACGGGTGAGGGTACGGCGTAGCGTGTGGGTTAGGGTTAGGGTTAGGTTTAGGGTACGGCTTAGGATACGTGTTAGGGTACGGGTTAGGGTACGGCGTAGGGTATGGGTTAGGGTTAGGTTTAGGGTTAGGGTTAGTTTTAGGGTTAGGGATTGGTTTAGGGTATGGGTTTGGATTAGCGTACGTGTTAGGGTTAGGGTTTGGGTTAGGGTTAGGGTACGCGTTAGGGTTAGGGTATGGGTTAGGGTTAGGGTACACGTTAGGATTAGGGTATTTATTAAACCTATCCCACTCTCTAGATACCACTTAGCACGTAAAGGAATATTATTTGGGGTCCAGTCATGGAGAAGATTTTAGTCACTAGGATAAGATAAAGAATAAACACATTATAAAAAAATCACATTAGGATTTTCTTTTTAACCTGTTCCTTAAAACACTAGTGCTTAGGAAATCTAATGGAGGCAAAAGCAGTCAAGGGTAGTTTAGGGTTAGCGTTAGGGTTAGGGTTAGTGTTAGGGTTAGGGTACGACTTAGGGTATGGGATAGGGTACGGGTGAGGGTACGGCGTAGGGAAGGGGTTAGGGTTAGGGTTAGGGTTAGGGTTAGTGTACGGCATAGGGTACGGGTGAGGGTACGGGTGAGGGTACTGCGTAGGGTATTGGTTAGGGTTAGGGTACGTTTTAGGATACGGGTTAGGGTACGGGTTAGGGTATGGGATAGGGTACGGGTGAGGGTACGGCGTAGGGTAGGGGTTAGGGTTAGGGTTAGGGTTAGGGTTAGGGTTACGGTTAGGGTACGGCTTAGGGTACGGGTGAGGGTACGGGTGAGGGTACTGCGTAGGGTATTGGTTAGGGTTAGGGTACGGCTTAGGATACGGGTTAGGGTACGGGTTAGGGTACGGCGTAGGGTATGGGTTAGCGTTAGGGTTAGGGTTAGGGTTAGGGTTAGGGTCCGGCTTAGGGTACGGGTGAGGGTACGGGTGAGGGTACGGCTTAGGGTATAGGTTAGGGTTAGGGTACGGCTTAGGATACGGGTTAGGGTACGGGTGAGGGTATGGCGTAGAGTGTGGCTGAGGGTTAGGGTTAGGGTTAAGGTACGGCTTAGGGTACGGGTTAGGGTACGGGTGAGGGTACGGCGTAGGGTATGGGTTAGGGTTAGGGTTAGGGTTAGGGTTAGTTTTAGGGTTAGGGATTGATTTAAGGTACGGGTTAGGATTAGCGTACGTGTTAGTGTTAGGGTTTGGGTTAGGGTTAGGGTACGCGTTAGGGTTAGGGTATGGGTTAGGGTTAGGCTACACGTTAGGATTAGGGTATTTATTAAACCTATCCCACTCTCTAGATACCACTTAGCACGTAAAGGAATATTATTTGGGGTCCAGCCATGGAGAAGATTTTAGTCACTAGGATAAGATAAAGAATAAACACATTATAAAAAAATCACATTAGGATTTTCTTTTTAACCTATTCCTTAAAACACTAGTGCTTAGGAAATCTAATGGAGGCAAAAGCAGTCAAGGGTAGTTTAGGGTTAGGGTTAGGGTTAGGGTTAGTGTTAGGGTTAGGGTACGGCTTAGGGTATGGGATAGGGTACGGGTGAGGGTACGGCGAAGGGTAGGGGTTAGGGTTAGGGTTAGGGTTAGGGTACGGCTTAGGATACGGGTTAGGGTACGGGTGAGGGTACGGTGTAGCGTGTGTGTTAGGGTTAGGGTTAGGGTTAGGGTACGGCTTAGGGTACGGGTTAGGGTACGGGTGAGGGTACGGCGTAGGGTATGGGTTAGGGTTAGGGTTAGGGTTAGGGTTAGTTTTAGGGTTAGGGGTTGGTTTAGGGTACGGGTTAGGATTAGCGTACGTGTTAGGGTTAGGGTTTGGGTTATGGTTAGGGTACGCGTTAGGGTTAGGGTATGGGTTAGGTTTAGGGTACACGTTAGGATTAGGGTATTTATTAAACCTATCCCACTCTCTAGATACCACTTAGCACGTAAAGGAATATTATTTGGGGTCCAGCCATGGAGAAGATTTTAGTCACTAGGATAAGATAAAGAATAAACACATTATAAAAAAATCACATTAGGATTTTCTTTTTAACCTGTTCCTTAAAACACTAGTGCTTAGGAAATCTAATGGAGGCAAAAGCAGTCAAGGGTAGTTTAGGGTTAGGGTTAGGGTTAGGGTTAGTGTTAGGGTTAGGTTACGGCTTAGGGTATGGGATAGGGTACAGGTGAGGGTACGGCGTAGGGTAGGGGTTAGGGTTAGGGTTAGGGTACGTCTTAGGGTACGGGTGAGGTTACGGGTGAGGGTACTGCGTAGGGTATTGGTTAGGGTTAGGGTACGGCTTAGGATACGGGTTAGGGTACGGGTTAGGGTACGGCGTAGGGTATGGGTTAGGGTTAGGGTTAGGGTTAGGGTTAGGGTTAGGGTACGGCTTAGGGTACGGGTGAGGGTATGGGTGAGGGTACTGCGTAGGGTATAGGTTAGGGTTAGGGTTAGGGTTAGGGTACGGCTTAGGATACGGGTTAGGGTACGGGTGAGGGTACGGTGTAGCGTATGTGTTAGGGTTAGGGTTAGGGTTAGGGTACGGCTTAGGGTACGGGTTAGGGTACGGGTGAGGTTACGGCGTAGGGTATGGGTTAGGGTTAGGGTTAGGGTTAGGGTTAGTTTTAGGGTTAGGGATTGGTTTAGTGTACGGGTTAGGATTAGCGTACGTGTTAGGGTTAGGGTTTGGGTTAGGGTTAGGGTACGCGTTAGGTTTAGGGTATGGGTTAGGTTTAGGGTACACGTTAGGATTAGGGTATTTATTAAACCTATCCCACTCTCTACATACCACTTAGCACGTAAAGGTATATTATTTGGGGTCCAGCCATGGAGAAGATTTTAGTCACTAGGATAAGATAAAGAATAAACACATTATAAAAAAATCACATTAGGATTTTCTTTTTAACCTGTTCCTTAAAACACTAGTGCTTAGGAAATCTAAGGGAGGCAAAAGCAGTCAAGGGTAGTTTAGGGTTAGGGTTAGGGTTAGGGTTAGTGTTAGGGTTAGGGTACGGCTTAGGGTATGGGATAGGGTACGGGTGAGGGTACGGCGTAGGGTAGGTGTTAGGGTTAGGGTTAGGGTTAGGGTTAGGGTTAGGGTTAGGGTACGGCTTAGGGTACGGGTGAGGGTACGGGTGAGTGTACTGCGTAGGGTATTGGTTAGGGTTAGGGTACGGCTTAGGATACGGGTTAGGGTACGGGTTAGGGTACGGCGTAGGGTATGGGTTAGGGTTAGGGTTAGGGTTAGGGTTAGGGTACGGCTTAGGGTACGGGTTAGGGTACGGGTGAGGGTACGGCGTAGGGTATAGGTTAGGGTTAGGGTTAGGGTTAGGGTACGGCTTAGGATACGGGTTAGGGTACGGGTGAGGGTACGGCGTAGCGTATGGGTTAGGGTTAGGGTTAGGGTTAGAGTACGGCTTAGGGTACGGCTTAGGGTACGGGTGAGGGTACGGCGTAGGGTATGGGTTAGGGTTAGGGTTAGGGTTAGGGTTAGTTTTAGGGTTAGGGATTGGTTTAGGGTACGGGTTAGGATTAGCGTACGTGTTAGGGTTAGGGTTTGGGTTAGGGTTAGGGTTCGCGTTAGGGTTAGGGTATGGGTTAGGGTTAGGGTACACGTTAGGATTAGGGTATTTATTAAACCTATCCCACTCTCTAGATACCACTTAGCACGTAAAGGAATATTATTTGGGGTCCAGCCATGGAGAAGATTTTTGTCACTAGGATAAGATAAAGAATAAACACATTATAAAAAAATCACATTAGGATTTTCTTTTTAACCTGTTCCTTAAAACACTAGTGCTTAGGAAATCTAATGGAGGCAAAAGCAGTCAAGGGTAGTTTAGGGTTAGGGTTAGGGTTAGGGTTAGTGTTAGGGTTAGGGTACGGCTTAGGGTATGGGATAGGGTATGGGTGAGGGTACGGCGTAGGGTAGGGGTTAGGGTTAGGGTTAGGGTTAGGGTTAGGGTTAGGGTTAGGGTACGGCTTAGGGTACGGGTGAGGGTACGGGTGAGGGTACTGCGTAGGGTATTGGTTAGGGTTAGGGTACGGCTTAGGATACGGGTTAGGGTACGGGTTAGGGTACGGCGTAGGGTATGGGTTAGGGTTAGGGTTAGGGTTAGGGTTAGGGTTAGGGTACGGCTTAGGGTACGGCTTAGGTTACGGGTTAGGGTACGGGTGAGGGTACGGCGTAGGGTATAGGTTAGGGTTAGGGTTAGGGTTAGGGTACGGCTTAGGATACGGGTTAGGGTACGGGTGAGGGTACGGCGTAGCGTATGGGTTAGGGTTAGGGTTAGGGTACGGCTTAGGGTACGGGTTAGGGTACGGGTGAGTGTACTGCGTAGGGTATTGGTTAGGGTTAGGGTACGGCTTAGGATACGGGTTAGGGTAAGGGTTAGGGTACGGCGTAGGGTATGGGTTAGGGTTAGGGTTAGGGTTAGGGTTAGGGTACGGCTTAGGGTACGGGTTAGGGTACGGGTGAGGGTACGGCGTAGGGTATAGGTTAGGGTTAGGTTTAGGGTTAGGGTACGGCTTAGGATACGGGTTAGGGTACGGGTGAGGGTAAGGCGTAGCGTATGGGTTAGGGTTAGGGTTAGGGTTAGGGTACGGCTTAGGGTACGGGTTAGGGTACGGGTGAGGGTACGGCGTAGGGTATGGGTTACGGTTAGGGTTAGGGTTAGGGTTAGTTTTAGGGTTAGGGATTGGTTTAGGGTTCGGGTTAGGATTAGCGTACGTGTTAGGGTTAGGGTTTGGGTTAGGGTTAGGGTACGCGTTAGGGTTAGGGTGTGGGTTAGGGTTAGGGTACACGTTAGGATTAGGTTATTTATTAAACCTATCCCACTCTCTAGATACCACTTAGCACGTAAAGGAATATTATTTGGGGTCCAGCTATGGAGAAGATTTCAGTCACTAGGATAAGATAAAGAATAAACACATTATAAAAAAATCACATTAGGATTTTCTTTATAACCTGTTCCTTAAAACACTAGTGCTTAGGAAATCTAATGGAGGCAAAAGCAGTCAAGGGTAGTTTAGGGTTAGGGTTAGGGTTAGGGTTAGTGTTAGGGTTAGGATACGGCTTAGGGTATGGGATAGGGTACGGGTGAGGGTACGGCGTAGGGTAGGGGTTAGGGTTAGGGTTAGGGTTAGGGTTAGGGTTAGGGTTAGGGTACGGCTTAGGGTACGGATGAGGGTACGGGTGAGGGTACTGCGTAGGGTATTGGTTAGGGTTAGGGTACGGTTTAGGATACGGGTTAGGGTACGGGTTAGGGTACGGCGTAGGGTATGGGTTAGGGTTAGGGTTAGGGTTAGGGTTAGGGTTAGGGTACGGCTTAGGGTACGGGTTAGGGTACGGGTGAGGGTACGGCGTAGGGTAGGGGTTAGGGTTAGGGTTAGGGTTAGGGTACGTCTTAGGATACGGGTTAGGGTACGGGTGAGGGTACGGCGTAGGGTATGGGTTAGGGTTAGGGTTAGGGTTAGGGTACGGCTTAGGGTACGGGTGAGGGTACGGGTGAGGGTACAGCGTACGGTATTGGTTAGGGTTAGGGTATGGCTTAGGATACGTGTTAGGGTATGGGTTAGGGTACGGCGTAGGGTATGGGTTAGGGTTAGGGTTAGGTTTAGGGTACGGCTTAGGGTACGGGTTAGGGTACAGGTGAGGGTATGGCGTAAGGTATAGGTTAGGGTTTGGGTTAGGGTTAGGGTTAGGGTTAGGATACGGCTTAGGATACGTGTTAGGGTACGGGTGAGGGTACGGCGTAGCGTATGGTTTAGGGCTAGGATTAGGTTTAGGGTTAGGGTTAGGGTAGGGCTTAGGATACGGGTTAGGGTACGGGTGAGGGTACGGTGCAGCGTATGGGTTAGGGTTAAGGTTAGGGTTAGGGTACGGCTTAGGGTACGGGTTAGGTTACGGGTGAGGGTACGGCGTAGGGTATGGGTTAGGTTTAGGGTTAGGGTTAGGGTTAGTTTTACGGTTAGGGATTGGTTTAGGGTACGGGTTAGGATTAGCGTACGTGTTAGGTTTAGGGTACACGTTAGGGTTAGGGTATGGGTTAGGGTTAGGGTACACGTTAGGATTATGGTATTTATTAAACCTATCCCACTCTCTAGATACCACTTAGCACGTAAAGGAATATTATTTGGGGTCCAGCCATGGAGAAGATTTTAGTCACTAGGATAAGATAAAGAATAAACACATTATAAAAAAATCACATTAGGATTTTCTTTTTAACCTGTTCCTTAAAACACTAGTGCTTAGGAAATCTAATGGAGGCAAAAGCAGTCAAGGGTATTTTAGGGTTAGGGTTAGGGTTAGGGTTAGTGTTAGGGTTAGGGTACGGCTTAGGGTATGGGATAGGGTACGGGTGAGGGTACGGCGTAGGGTAGGGGTTAGGGATAGGGTTAGGGTTAGTGTTAGGTTTAGGGTACGGCTTAGGGTACGGGTGAGGGTACAGGTGAGGGTACTGCGTAGGGTATTGGTTAGGGTTAGGGTATGGCTTAGGATACGGGTTAGTGTACGGGTTAGGGTACGGCGTAGGGTATGGGTTAGGGTTAGGGTTAGGGTTAGGGTTAGTTTTAGGGTTAGGGATTGGTTTAGGGTACGGGTTAGGATTAGCGTACGTGTTAGGGTTAGAGTTTGGGTTAGAGTTAGGGTACGCGTTAGGGTTAGGGTTAGGGTACACGTTAGGATTAGGGTATTTATTAAACCTATCCCACTCTCTAGATACCACTTAGCACGTAAAGGAATATTATTTGGGGTCCAGTCATGGAGAAGATTTTAGTCACTAGGATATGATAAAGAATAAACACATTATAAAAAAATCACATTAGGATTTTCTTTTTAACCTGTTCCTTAAAACACTAGTGCTTAGGAAATCTAATGAAGGAAAAAGCAGTCAAGGGTAGTTTAGGGTTAGGGTTAGGGTTAGGGTTAGTGTTAGGGTTAAGGTACGGCTTAGGTTATGGGATAGGGTACAGGTTAGGGTACGGCGTAGGGTATTGGTTAGGGTTAGGGTTAGGGTTAGGGTACGGCTTAGGGTACGGGTGAGGGTACGGTTGAGGGTACTGCGTACGGTATTGGTTAGGGTTAGGGTACGGTTTAGGATACGTGTTAGGGTACGGGTTAGGGTACGGCGTAGGGTATGGGTTAGGGTTAGGGTTAGGGTTAGGGTACGGCTTAGGGTACGGGTTAGGGTACAGGTGAGGGTATGGCGTAAGCTATAGGTTAGGGTTAGGGTTAGGGTTAGGGTTAGGGTTAGGATACGGCTTAGGATACGGGTTAGGGTACAGGTGAGGGTACGGCGTAGGGTATGGGTTAGGGTTAGGGTTAGGGTTAGGGTTAGTTTTAGGGTTAGGGATTGGTTTAGGGTACGGGTTAGGATTAGCGTACGTGTTAGGGTTAGGTTTTGGGTTAGGGTTAGGGTACGCGTTAGGGTTAGGGTATGGGTTAGGGTTAGGGTACACGTTAGGATTAGGGTATTTATTAAACCTATCCCACTCTCTAGATACCACTTAGCACGTAAAGGAATATTATTTGGGGTCCAGCCATGGAGAAGGTTTCAGTCACTAGGATAAGATAAAGAATAAACACATTATAAAAAAATCACATTAGGATTTTCTTTTTAACCTGTTCCTTAAAACACTAGTGCTTAGGAAATCTAATGGAGGCAAAAGCAGTCAAGGGTAGTTTAGGGTTAGGGTTAGGGTTAGGGTTAGTGTTAGGGTTAGGATACGGCTTAGGGTATGGGATAGGGTACGGGTGAGGGTACGGCGTAGGGTAGGGGTTAGGGTTAGGGTTAGGGTTAGGGTTAGGGTTAGGGTTAGGGTACGGCTTAGGGTACGGGTGAGGGTACGGGTGAGGGTACTGCGTAGGGTATTGGTTAGGGTTAGGGTACGGCTTAGGATACGGGTTAGGGTACGGGTTAGGGTACGGCGTAGGGTATGGGTTAGGGTTAGGGTTAGGGTTAGTGTTAGGGTTAGGGTACGGCTTAGGGTACGGGTTAGGGTACGGGTGAGGGTACGGCGTAGGGTAGGGGTTAGGGTTAGGGTTAGGGTTAGGGTACGTCTTAGGATACGGGTTAGGGTACGGGTGAGGGTACGGCGTAGGGTATGGGTTAGGGTTAGGGTTAGGGTTAGGGTACGGCTTAGGGTACGGGTGAGGGTACGGGTGAGGGTACAGCGTACGGTATTGATTAGGGTTAGGGTATGGCTTAGGATACGTGTTAGGGTATGGGTTAGGGTACGGCGTAGGGTATGGGTTAGGGTTAGGGTTAGGTTTAGGGTACGGCTTAGGGTACGGGTTAGGGTACAGGTGAGGATATGGCGTAAGGTATAGGTTAGGGTTTGGGTTAGGGTTAGGGTTAGGGTTACGATACGGCTTAGGATACGGGTTAGGGTACGGGTGAGGGTACGGCGTAGCGTATGGTTTAGGGCTAGGATTAGGTTTAGGGTTAGGGTTAGGGTAGGGCTTAGGATACGGGTTAGGGTACGGGTGAGGGTACGGTGCAGCGTATGGGTTAGGGTTAGGGTTAGGGTTAGGGTACGGCTTAGGGTACGGGTTAGGTTACGGGTGAGGGTACGGCGTAGGGTATGGGTTAGGTTTAGGGTTAGGGTTAGGGTTAGTTTTAGGGTTAGGGATTGGTTTAGGGTACGGGTTAGGATTAGCGTACGTGTTAGGTTTAGGGTACACGTTAGGGTTAGGGTATGGGTTAGGGTTAGGGTACACGTTAGGATTATGGTATTTATTAAACCTATCCCACTCTCTAGATACCACTTAGCACGTAAAGGAATATTATTTGGGGTCCAGCCATGGAGAAGATTTTAGTCACTAGGATAAGATAAAGAATAAACACAGTATAAAAAAATCACATTAGGATTTTCTTTTTAACCTGTTCCTTAAAACACTAGTGCTTAGGAAATCTAATGGAGGCAAAAGCAGTCAAGTGTAGTTTAGGGTTAGGGTTAAGGTTAGGGTTAGTGTTAGGGTTAGGGTACGGCTTAGGGTATGGGATAGGGTACGGGTGAGGGTACGGCGTAGGGTTGGGGTTAGGGATAGGGTTAGGGTTAGTGTTAGGTTTAGGGTACGGCTTAGGGTACGGGTGAGGGTACGGGTGAGGGTACTGCGTAGGGTATTGGTTAGGGTTAGGGTATGGCTTAGGATACGGGTTAGTGTACGGGTTAGGGTACGGCGTAGGGTATGGGTTAGGGTTAGGGTTAGGGTTAGTTTTAGGGTTAGGAATTGGTTTAGGGTACGGGTTAGGATTAGCGTACGTGTTAGGGTTAGAGTTTGGGTTAGAGTTAGGGTACGCGTTAGGGTTAGGGTATGGGTTAGGGTTAGGGTACACGTTAGGATACGGTATTTATTAAACCTATCCCACTCTCTAGATACCACTTAGCACGTAAAGGAATATTATTTGGGGTCCAGCCATGGAGAAGATTTTAGTCACTAGGATAAGATAAAGGATAAACACATTATAAAAAATCACATTAGGATTTTCTTTTTAACCTGTTCCTTAAAACACTAGTGCTTAGGAAATCTAATGGAGGCAAAAGCAGTCAAGGGTAGTTTAGGGTTAGGGTTAGGGTTAGGGTTATGTTAGGGTTAGGGTACGGCTTAGGTTATGGGATAGGGTACGGGTGAGGGTACGGCGTAGAGTAGGGGTTAGGATTTGGGTTAGGCTATGGCTTAGGGTACGGGTGAGGGTACGGGTGAGGGTATTGTGTAGCGTATTGGTTAGGGTTAGGGTTAGGGTTAGGGTTAGCTTATGGCTTAGGGTACGGGTTAGGGTACGGGTGAGGGTACGGCGTAGTGTATAGGTTAGGGTTAGGGTTAGGGTACGGCTTAGGGTACGGGTTAGGTTACGGGTGAGGGTACGGCGTAGGGTATGGGTTAGGGTTAGGTTTAGGGTTAGGGTTAGTTTTAGGGTTAGGGATTGGTTTAGGGTACGGGTTAGGATTAGCGTACGTGTTAGGGTTAGGGTACATGTTAGGGTTAGGGTATGGGTTAGGGTTAGGGTACACCTTAGGATTAGGGTATTTATTAAACCTATCCCACTCTCTAGATACCACTTAGCACGTAAAGGAATATTATTTGGGGTCCAGCCATGGAGAAGATTTTAGTCACTAGGATAAGATAAAGAATAAACATTTTATAAAAAAATCACATTAGGATTTTCTTTTTAACCTGTTCCTTAAAACACTAGTGCTTAGGAAATCTAATGGAGGCAAAAGCAGTCAAGGGTAATTTAGACTTAGGGTTAGTGTTAGGGATAGGGTACGGCCTAGGGTATGGGATAGGTTACGGGTGAGGTTACGGCGTAGGGTATTGGTTAGCTTTAGGGTACGGCTTAGGATACGTGTTAGGGTACGGGTTAGGGTACGGCGTAGGGTATGGGTTAGGGTTAGGGTTAGGGTTAGGGTTAGGGTACGGCTTAGGTTACGGGTTAGGGTACGGGTGAGGGTACGGCATAGGTTATAGGTTAGGGTTAGGGTTAGGGTTAGGTTACGGCTTAGGATACGGGTTAGGGTACGGGTGAGGGTATGGCGTAGCTTATGGGTTAGGGCTAGTATTATGTTTAGGGTTAGGGTTAGGGTAGGGCTTAGGATACGGGTTAGGGTACGGGTGAGGGTACGGTGCAGCGTATGGGTTAGGGTTAGGGTTAGGTTTAGGGTACGGCTTAGGGTACGGGTTAGGTTACGGGTGAGGGTACGGCGTAGGGTAGGGGTTAGGGTTAGGGTTAGGGTTAGGGTACGGCTTAGGGTATGGGATAGGTTACGGGTGAGGGTACGGCATAGGGTAGGGGTTAGGGTTAGGGTTAGGGTTAGTGTTAGGTTTAGGGTACGGCTTACGGTACGGGTGAGGGTACCTGTGAGGGTACTGCATAGGGTATTGGTTAAGGTTAGGGTACGGCTTAGGATACGGATTAGGGTACGGGTTAGGGTACGGCGTAGGGTATGGGTTAGGGTTAGGGTTAGGGTTAGGGAACGGCTTAGGGTACGGTTAGGGTATGGGTGATGGTACGACGTAGGGTATAGTTTAGGGTTAGGTTTAGGGTACGGCTTAGGATACGGGTTAGGGTACGGGTGAGGGTACGGGTAAGGGTACGGCGTAGGGTATGGGTTAGGGTTTGGGTTAGGGTTATGGTTAGTTTTAGGGTTAGGGATTGGTTTAGTGTACAGGACAGGATTAGCGTACGGGTTAGGTTTTGGGTTAGGGTTAGGGTACGCGTTAGGGTTAGTATATGGGTTAGGGTTAGGGTACACGTTAGGATTAGGGTATTTATTAAACCTATCCCACTCTCTAGATACCACTTAGCACGTAAAGGAATATTATTTGGGGTCCAGTCATGGAGAAGATTTTAGTCACTAGGATAAGATAAAGAATAAACATTTTATAAAAAAATCACATTAGGATTTTCTTTTTAACCTGTTCCTTAAAACACTAGTGCTTAGGAAATCTAATGGAGGCAAAAGCAGTCAAGGGTAATTTAGACTTAGGGTTAGTGTTAGGGATAGGGTACGGCCTAGGGTATGGGATAGGTTACGGGTGAGGTTACGGCGTAGGGTATTGGTTAGCTTTAGGGTACGGCTTAGGATACGTGTTAGGGTACGGGTTAGGGTACGGCGTAGGGTATGGGTTAGGGTTAGGGTTAGGGTTAGGGTTAGGGTACGGCTTAGGTTACGGGTTAGGGTACGGGTGAGGGTACGGCATAGAGTATAGGTTAGGGTTAGGGTTAGGGTTAGGTTACGGCTTAGGATACGGGTTAGGGTACGGGTGAGGGTACGGCGTAGCGTATGGGTTAGGGCTAGTGTTAGGTTTAGGGTTAGGGTTAGGGTAGGGCTTAGGATACGGGTTAGGGTACGGGTGAGGGTACGGTGCAGCGTATGGGTTAGGGTTAGGGTTAGGTTTAGGGTACGGCTTAGGGTACGGGTTAGGTTACGGGTGAGGGTACGGCGTAGGGTAGGGGTTAGGGTTAGGGTTAGGGTTAGGGTACGGCTTAGGGTATGGGATAGGGTACGGGTGAGGGTACGGCGTAGGGTAGGGGTTAGGGTTAGGGTTAGGGTTAGTGTTAGGTTTAGGGTACGGCTTACGGTACGGGTGATGGTACGTGTGAGGGTACTGCGTAGGGTATTGGTTAAGGTTAGGGTACGGCTTAGGATACGGATTAGGGTACGGGTTAGGGTACGGCGTAGGGTATGGGTTAGGGTTAGGGTTAGGGTTAGGGAACGGCTTAGGGTACGGTTAAGGTATGGGTGAGGGTACGACGTAGGGTATAGTTTAGGGTTAGGTTTAGGGTACGGCTTAGGATACGGGTTAGGGTACGGGTGAGGGTACAGCGTAACATATGGGTTAGTGTTAGGGTTAGGGTTAGGGTACGGCTTAGGGTACGGGTAAGGGTACGGCGTAGGGTATGGGTTAGGGTTTGGGTTAGGGTTAGGGTTAGTTTTAGGGTTAGGGATTGGTTTAGTGTACAGGATAGGATTAGCGTACGGGTTAGGTTTTGGGTTAGGGTTAGGGTACGCGTTAGGGTTAGGATATGGGTTAGGGTTAGGGTACACGTTAGGATTAGGGTATTTATTAAACCTATCCCACTCTCTAGATACCACTTAGCACGTAAAGGAATATTATTTGGGGTCCAGTCATGGAGAAGATTTTAGTCACTAGGATATGATAAAGAATAAACACATTATAAAAAAATCATATTAGGATTTTCTTTTTAACCTGTTCCTTAAAACACTAGTGCTTAGGAAATCTAATGAAGGAAAAAGCAGTCAAGGGTAGTTTAGGGTTAGGGTTAGGGTTAGGGTTAGTGTTAGGGTTAAGGTACGGCTTAGGTTATGGGATAGGGTACGGGTTAGGGTACGGCGTAGGATATTGGTTAGGGTTAGGGTTAGGGTTAGGGTACGGCTTAGGGTACGGGTGAGGGTACGGGTGAGGGTACTGCGTACGGTATTGGTTAGGGTTAGGGTACGGCTTAGGATACGTGTTAGGGTACGGGTTAGGGTACGGCGTAGGGTATGGTTTAGGGGTAGGGTACACGTTAGGATCAGGGTATTTATTAAACCTATCCCACTCTCTAGATACCACTTAGCACGTAAAGGAATATTATTTGGGGTCCAGCCATGGAGAAGATTTCAGTCACTAGGATAAGATAAAGAATAAACACATTAAAAAAAATCACATTAGGATTTTCTTTTTAACCTGTTCCTTAAAACACTAGTGCTTAGGAAATCTAATGGAGGCAAAAGCAGTCAAGGGTAGTTTAGGGTTAGGGTTAGGGTTAGGGTTAGTGTTAGGGTTAGGATACGGCTTAGGGTATGGGATAGGGTACGGGTGAGGGTACGGCGTAGGGTAGGGGTTAGGGTTAGGGTTAGGGTTAGGGTACGGCTTAGGATACGGGTTAGGGTACGGGTGAGGGTACGGCGTAGCGTGTGGGTTAGGGTTAGGGTTAGGTTTAGGGTACGGCTTAGGATACGGGTTAGGGTACGGGTTAGGGTACGGTGTAGGGTATGGGTTAGGGTTAGGGTTAGGGTTAGGGTTAGTTTTAGGGTTAGGGATTGGTTTAGGGTATGGGTTCGGATTAGCGTACGTGTTAGGGTTAGGGTTTGGGTTAGGGTTAGGGTACGCGTTAGGGTTAGGGTATGGGTTAGGGTTAGGGTACACGTTAGGATTAGGGTATTTATTAAACCTATCCCACTCTCTAGATACCACTTAGCACGTAAAGGAATATTATTTGGGGTCCAGTCATGGAGAAGATTTTAGTCACTAGGATAAGATAAAGAATAAACACATTATAAAAAAATCACATTAGGATTTTCTTTTTAACCTGTTCCTTAAAACACTAGTGCTTAGGAAATCTAATGGAGGCAAAAGCAGTCAAGGGTAGTTTAGGGTTAGGGTTAGGGTTAGGGTTAGTGTTAGGGTTAGGGTACGACTTAGGGTATGGGATAGGGTATGGGTGAGGGTACGGTGTAGGGAAAGGGTTAGGGTTAGGGTTAGGGTTAGGGTTAGGGTACGGCTTAGGGTACGGGTGAGGGTACGGGTGAGGGTACTGCGTAGGGTATTGGTTAGGATTAGGGTACGTTTTAGGATACGGGTTAGGGTACGGGTTAGGGTATGGGATAGGGTACGGGTGAGGGTACGGCGTAGGGTAGGGGTTAGGGTTAGGGTTAGGGTTAGGGTTAGGGTTACGGTTAGGGTACGGCTTAGGGTACGGGTGAGGGTACGGGTGAGGGTACTGCGTAGGGTATTGGTTAGGGTTAGGGTACGGCTTAGGATACGGGTAGGGTACGGTTTAGGGTACGGCGTAGGGTATGGGTTAGCGTTAGGGTTAGGGTTAGGGTTAGGGTTAGGGTCCGGCTTAGGGTACGGGTGAGGGTACGGGTGAGGGTACGGCTTAGGGTATAGGTTAGGGTTAGGGTACGGCTTAGGATACGGGTTAGGGTACGGGTGAGGGTACGGCGTAGAGTGTGGCTGAGGGTTAGGGTTAGGGTTAAGGTACGGCTTAGGGTACGGGTTAGGGTACGGGTGAGGGTACGGCGTAGGGTATGGGTTAGGGTTAGGGTTAGGGTTAGGGTTAGTTTTAGGGTTAGGGATTGGTTTAAGGTACGGGTTAGGATTAGCGTACGTGTTAGTGTTAGGGTTTGGGTTAGGGTTAGGGTACGCGTTAGGGTTAGGGTATGGGTTAGGGTTAGGTTACACGTTAGGATTAGGGTATTTATTAAACCTATCCCACTCTCTAGATACCACTTAGCACGTAAAGGAATATTATTTGGGGTCCAGCCATGGAGAAGATTTTAGTCACTAGGATAAGATAAAGAATAAACACATTATAAAAAAATCACATTAGGATTTTCTTTTTAACCTGTTCCTTAAAACACTAGTGCTTAGGAAATCTAATGGAGGCAAAAGCAGTCAAGGGTAGTTTAGGGTTAGGGTTAGGGTTAGGGTTAGTGTTAGGGTTAGGGTACGGCTTAGGGTATGGGATAGGGTACGGGTGAGGGTACGGCGAAGGGTAGGGTTTAGGGTTAGGGTTAGGGTTAGGGTACGGCTTAGGATACGGGTTAGGGTACGGGTGAGGGTATGGTGTAGCGTGTGTGTTAGGGTTAGGGTTAGGGTTAGGGTACGGCTTAGGGTACGGGTTAGGGTACGGGTGAGGGTACGGCGTAGGGTATGGGTTAGGGTTAGGGTTAGGGTTAGGGTTAGTTTTAGGGTTAGGGGTTGGTTTAGGGTACGGGTTAGGATTAGCGTACGTGTTAGGGTTAGGGTTTGGGTTAGGGTTAGGGTACGCGTTAGGGTTAGGGTATGGGTTAGGGTTAGGGTACACGTTAGGATTAGGGTATTTATTAAACCTATCCCACTCTCTAGATACCACTTAGCACGTAAAGGAATATTATTTGGGGTCCAGCCATGGAGAAGATTTTAGTCACTAGGATAAGATAAAGAATAAACACATTATAAAAAAATCACATTAGGATTTTCTTTTTAACCTGTTCCTTAAAACACTAGTGCTTAGGAAATCTAATGGAGGCAAAAGCAGTCAAGGGTAGTTTAGGGTTAGGGTTAGGGTTAGGGTTAGTGTTAGGGTTAGGTTACGGCTTTGGGTATGGTATAGGGTACAGGTGAGGGTACGGCGTAGGGTAGGGGTTAGGGTTAGGGTTAGGGTACGTCTTAGGGTACGGGTGAGGTTACGGGTGAGGGTACTGCGTAGGGTATTGGTTAGGGTTAGGGTACGGCTTAGGATACGGGTTAGGGTACGGGTTAGGGTACGGCGTAGGGTATGGGTTAGGGTTAGGGTTAGGGTTAGGGTTAGGGTTAGGGTACGGCTTAGGGTACGGGTGAGGGTATGGGTGAGGGTACGGCGTAGGGTATAGGTTAGGGTTAGGGTTAGGGTTAGGGTACGGCTTAGGATACGGGTTAGGGTACGGGTGAGTGTACGGCGTAGCGTATGTTTTAGGGTTAAGGTTAGGGTTAGGGTACGGCTTAGGGTACGGGTTAGGGTACGGGTGAGGGTACGGCGTAGGGTATGGGTTAGGGTTAGGGTTAGGGTTAGGGTTAGTTTTAGGGTTAGGGATTGGTTTAGTGTACGGGTTAGGATTAGCGTACGTGTTAGGGTTAGTGTTTGGGTTAGGGTTAGGGTACGCGTTAGGTTTAGGGTATGGGTTAGGGTTAGGGTACACGTTAGGATTAGGGTATTTATTAAACCTATCCCACTCTCTAGATACCACTTAGCACGTAAAGGAATATTATTTGGGGTCCAGCCATGGAGAAGATTTTAGTCACTAGGATAAGATAAAGAATAAACACATTATAAAAAAATCACATTAGGATTTTCTTTTTAACCTGTTCCTTAAAACACTAGTGATTAGGAAATCTAATGGAGGCAAAAGCAGTCAAGGGTAGTTTAGGGTTAGGGTTAGGGTTAGGGTTAGTGTTAGGGTTAGGGTACGGCTTAGGGTATGGGATAGGATACGGGTGAGGGTACGGCGTAGGGTAGGTGTTAGGGTTAGGGTTAGGGTTAGGGTTAGGGTTAGGGTTAGGGTACGGCTTAGGGTACGGGTGAGGGTACGGGTGAGTGTACTGCGTAGGGTATTGGTTAGGGTTAGGGTACGGCTTAGGATACGGGTTAGGGTACGGGTTAGGGTACGGCGTAGGGTATGGGTTAGGGTTAGGGTTAGGGTTAGGGTTAGGGTACGGCTTAGGGTACGGGTTAGGGTACGGGTGAGGGTACGGCGTAGGGTATAGGTTAGGGTTAGGGTTAGGGTTAGGGTACGGCTTAGGATACGGGTTAGGGTACGGGTGAGGGTACGGCGTAGCGTATGGGTTAGGGTTAGGGTTAGGGTTAGAGTACGGCTTAGGGTACGGGTTAGGGTACGGGTGAGGGTACGGCGTAGGGTATGGGTTAGGGTTAGGGTTAGGGTTAGCGTTAGTTTTAGGGTTAGGGATTGGTTTAGGGTACGGGTTAGTATTAGCGTACGTGTTAGGGTTAGGGTTTGGGTTAGGGTTAGGGTACGCGTTAGGGTTAGGGTATGGGTTAGTGTTAGGGTACACGTTAGGATTAGGGTATTTATTAAACCTATCCCACTCTCTAGATACCACTTAGCACGTAAAGGAATATTATTTGGGGTCCAGCCATGGAGAAGATTTTAGTCACTAGGATAAGATAAAGAATAAACACATTATAAAAAAATCACATTAGGATTTTCTTTTTAACCTGTTCCTTAAAACACTAGTGCTTAGGAAATCTAATGGAGGCAAAAGCAGTCATGGGTAGTTTAGGGTTAGGGTTAGGGTTAGGGTTAGTGTTAGGGTTAGGGTACGGCTTAGGGTATGGGATAGGGTATGGGTGAGGGTACGGCGTAGGGTAGGGGTTAGGGTTAGGGTTAGGGTTAGGGTTAGGGTTAGGGTTAGGGTACGGCTTAGGGTACGGGTGAGGGTACGGGTGAGGGTACTGCGTAGGGTATTGGTTAGGGTTAGGGTACGACTTAGGATACGGGTTAGGGTACGGGTTAGGGTACGGCGTAGGGTATGGGTTAGGGTTAGGGTTAGGGTTAGGGTTAGGGTTAGGGTACGGCTTAGGGTACGGGTTAGGGTACGGGTGAGGGTACGGCGTAGGGTAGGGGTTAGGGTTAGGGTTAGGGTTAGGGTACGTCTTAGGATACGGGTTAGGGTACGGGTGAGGGTACGGCGTAGGGTATGGGTTAGGGTTAGGGTTAGGGTTAGGGTACGGCTTAGGGTACGGGTGAGGGTACGGCTGAGGGTACAGCGTACGGTATTGGTTAGGGTTAGGGTATGGCTTAGGATACGTGTTAGGGTACGGGTTAGGGTACGGCGTAGTGTATGGGTTAGGGTTAGGGTTAGGTTTAGGGTACGGCTTAGGGTACGGGTTAGGGTACAGGTGAGGGTATGGCGTAAGGTATAGGTTAGGGTTTGGGTTAGGGTTAGGGTTAGGGTTAGGATACGGCTTAGGATACGGGTTAGGGTACGGGTGAGGGTACGGCGTAGCGTATGGTTTAGGGCTAGGATTAGGTTTAGGGTTAGGGTTAGGGTAGGGCTTAGGATACGGGTTAGGGTACGGGTGAGGGTACGGTGCAGCGTATGGGTTAGGGTTAAGGTTAGGGTTAGGATACGGCTTAGGGTACGGGTTAGGTTACGGGTGAGGGTACGGCGTAGGGTATGGGTTAGGTTTAGGGTTAGGGTTAGGGTTAGTTTTAGGGTTAGGGATTGGTTTAGGGTACGGGTTAGGATTAGCGTACGTGTTAGGTTTAGGGTACACGTTAGGGTTAGGGTATGGGTTAGGGTTAGGGTACACGTTAGGATTATGGTATTTATTAAACCTATCCCACTCTCTAGATACCACTTAGCACGTAAAGGAATATTATTTGGGGTCCAGCCATGGAGAAGATTTTAGTCACTAGGATAAGATAAAGAATAAACACATTTTAAAAAAATCACATTAGGATTTTCTTTTTAACCTGTTCCTTAAAACACTAGTGCTTAGGAAATCTAATGGAGGCAACAGCAGTCAAGGGTAGTTTAGGGTTAGGGTTAGGGTTAGGGTTAGTGTTAGGGTTAGGGTACGGCTTAGGGTATGGGATAGGGTACGGGTGAGGGTACGGCGTAGGGTAGGGGTTAGGGATAGGGTTAGGGTTAGTGTTAGGTTTAGGGTACGGCTTAGGGTACGGGTGAGGGTACGGGTGAGGGTACTGCGTAGGGTATTGGTTAGGGTTAGGGTATGGCTTAGGATACGGGTTAGTGTACGGGTTAGGGTACGGCGTAGGGTATGGGTTAGGGTTAGGGTTAGGGTTAGGGTTAGTTTTAGGGTTAGGGATTGGTTTAGGGTACGGGTTAGGATTAGCGTACGTGTTAGGGTTAGAGTTTGGGTTAGAGTTAGGGTACGCGTTAGGGTTAGGGTATGGGTTAGGGTTAGGGTACACGTTAGGATTAGGGTATTTATTAAACCTATCCCACTCTCTAGATACCACTTAGCACGTAAAGGAATATTATTTGGGGTCCAGTCATTGAGAAGATTTTAGTCACTAGGATATGATAAAGAATAAACACATTATAAAAAAATTACATTAGGATTTTCTTTTTAACCTGTTCCTTAAAACACTAGTGCTTAGGAAATCTAATGAAGGAAAAAGCAGTCAAGGGTAGTTTAGGGTTAGGGTTAGGGTTAGGGTTAGTGTTAGGGTTAAGGTACGGCTTAGGTTATGGGATAGGGTACAGGTTAGGGTACGGCGTAGGGTATTGGTTAGGGTTAGGGTTAGGGTTAGGGTACGGCTTAGGGTACGGGTGAGGGTACGGTTGAGGGTACTGCGTACGGTATTGGTTAGGGTTAGGGTACGGCTTAGGATACGGGTTAGGGTACAGGTGAGGGTATGGCGTAAGCTATAGGCTAGGGTTAGGGTTAGGGTTAGGGTTAGGGTTAGGATACGGCTTAGGATACGGGTTAGGGTACGGGTGAGGGTACGGCGTAGGGTATGGGTTAGGGTTAGGGTTAGGGTTAGGGTTAGTTTTAGGGTTAGGGATTGGTTTAGGGTAAGGGTTAGGATTAGCGTACGTGTTAGGGTTAGGGTTTGGGTTAGGGTTAAGGTACGCGTTAGGGTTAGGGTATGGGTTAGGGTTAGGGTACACGTTAGGATTAGGGTATTTATTAAACCTATCCCACTCTCTAGATACCACTTAGCACGTAAAGGAATATTATTTGGGGTCCAGCCATGGAGAAGATTTCAGTCACTAGGATAAGATAAAGAATAAACACATTATAAAAAAATCACATTAGGATTTTCTTTTTAACCTGTTCCTTAAAACACTAGTGCTTAGGAAATCTAATGGAGGCAAAAGCAGTCAAGGGTAGTTTAGGGTTAGGGTTAGGGTTAGGGTTAGTGTTAGGGTTAGGATACGGCTTAGGGTATGGGATAGGGTACGGGTGAGGGTACGGCGTAGGGTAGGGGTTAGGGTTAGGGTTAGGGTTAGGGTTAGGGTTAGGGTTAGGGTACGGCTTAGGGTACGGGTGAGGGTACTGCGTAGGGTATTGGTTAGGGTTAGGGTACGGCTTAGGATACGGGTTAGGGTACGGGTTAGGGTACGGCGTAGGGTATGGGTTAGGGTTAGGGTTAGGGTTAGGGTTAGGGTTAGGGTACGGCTTAGGGTACGGGTTAGGGTACGGGTGAGGGTACGGCGTAGGGTATGGGTTAGGGTTAGGGTTAGGGTTAGGGTACGTCTTAGGATACGGGTTAGGGTACGGGTGAGGGTACGGCGTAGGGTATGGGTTAGGGTTAGGGTTAGGGTTAGGGTACGGCTTAGGGTACGGGTGAGGGTACGGGTGAGGGTACAGCGTACGGTATTGATTAGGGTTAGGGTATGGCTTAGGATACGTGTTAGGGTACGGGTTAGGGTACGGCGTAGTGTATGGGTTAGGGTTAGGGTTAGGTTTAGGGTACGGCTTAGGGTACGGGTTAGGGTACAGGTGAGGGTATGGCGTAAGGTATAGGTTAGGGTTTGGGTTAGGGTTAGGGTTAGGGTTAGGATACGGCTTAGGATACGGGTTAGGGTACGGGTGAGGGTACGGCGTAGCGTATGGTTTAGGGCTAGGATTAGGTTTAGGGTTAGGGTTAGGGTAGGGCTTAGGATACGGGTTAGGGTACGGGTGAGGGTACGGTGCAGCGTATGGGTTAGGGTTAGGGTTAGGGTTAGGGTACGGCTTAGGGTACGGGTTAGGTTACGGGTGAGGGTACGGCGTAGGGTATGGGTTATTTTTAGGGTTAGGGTTAGGGTTAGTTTTAGGGTTAGGGATTGTTTTAGGGTACGGGTTAGGATTAGCGTACGTGTTAGGTTTAGGGTACACGTTAGGGTTAGGGTATGGGTTAGGGTTAGGGTACACGTTAGGATTATGGTATTTATTAAACCTATCCCACTCTCTAGATACCACTTAGCACGTAAAGGAATATTATTTGGGGTCCAGCCATGGAGAAGATTTTAGTCACTAGGATAAGATAAAGAATAAACACATTATAAAAAAATCACATTAGGATTTTCTTTTTAACCTGTTCCTTAAAACACTAGTGCTTAGGAAATCTAATGGAGGCAAAAGCAGTCAAGGGTAGTTTAGGGTTAGGGTTAAGGTTAGGGTTAGTGTTAGGGTTAGGGTACGGCTTAGGGTATGGGATAGGGTACGGGTGAGGGTACGGCGTAGGGTAGGGGTTAGGGATAGGGTTAGGGTTAGTGTTAGGTTTAGGGTACGGCTTAGGGTACGGGTGAGGGTACGGGTGAGGGTACTGCGTAGGGTATTGGTTAGGGTTAGGGTATGGCTTAGGATACGGGTTAGTGTACGGGTTAGTGTACGGCGTAGGGTATGGGTTAGGGTTAGGGTTAGGGTTAGTTTTAGGGTTAGGAATTGGTTTAGGGTACGGGTTAGGATTAGCGTACGTGTTAGGGTTAGAGTTTGGGTTAGAGTTAGGGTACGCGTTAGGGTTAGGGTATGGGTTAGGGTTAGGGTACACGTTAGGATACGGTATTTATTAAACCTATCCCACTCTCTAGATACCACTTAGCACGTAAAGGAATATTATTTGGGGTCCAGCCATGGAGAAGATTTTAGTCACTAGGATAAGATAAAGGATAAACACATTATAAAAAAATCACATTAGGATTTTCTTTTTAACCTGTTCCTTAAAACACTAGTGCTTAGGAAATCTAATGGAGGCAAAAGCAGTCAAGGGTAGTTTAGGGTTAGGGTTAGGGTTAGGGTTATGTTAGGGTTAGGGTACAGCTTAGGTTATGGGATAGGGTACGGGTGAGGGTACGGCGTAGAGTAGGGGTTAGGATTTGGGTTAGGCTATGGCTTAGGGTACGGGTGAGGGTACGGGTGAGGGTATTGTGTAGCGTATTGGTTAGGGTTAGGGTTAGGGTTAGGGTTAGCTTATGGCTTAGGGTACGGGTTAGGGTACGGGTGAGGGTACGGCGTAGTGTATAGGTTAGGGTTAGGGTTAGGGTTAGGGTACGGCTTAGGGTACGGGTTAGGTTACGGGTGAGGGTACGGCGTAGGGTATGGGTTAGGGTTAGGTTTAGGGTTAGGGTTAGTTTTAGGGTTAGGGATTGGTTTAGGGTACGGGTTAGGATTAGCGTACTTGTTAGGGTTAGGGTACATGTTAGGGTTAGGGTATGGGTTAGGGTTAGGGTACACCTTAGGATTAGGGTATTTATTAAACCTATCCCACTCTCTAGATACCACTTAGCACGTAAAGGAATATTATTTGGGGTCCAGCCATGGAGAAGATTTTAGTCACTAGGATAAGATAAAGAATAAACATTTTATAAAAAAATCACATTAGGATTTTCTTTTTAACCTGTTCCTTAAAACACTAGTGCTTAGGAAATCTAATGGAGGCAAAAGCAGTCAAGGGTAATTTAGACTTAGGGTTAGTGTTAGGGATAGGGTACGGCCTAGGGTATGGGATAGGTTACGGGTGAGGTTACGGCGTAGGGTATTGGTTAGCTTTAGGGTACGGCTTAGGATACGTGTTAGGGTACGGGTTAGGGTACGGCGTAGGGTATGGGTTAGGGTTAGGGTTAGGGTTAGGGTTAGGGTACGGCTTAGGTTACGGGTTAGGGTACGGGTGAGGGTACGGCATAGGGTATAGGTTAGGGTTAGGGTTAGGGTTAGGTTACGGCTTAGGATACGGGTTAGGGTACGGGTGAGGGTACGGCGTAGCGTATGGGTTAGGGCTAGTATTAGGTTTAGGGTTAGGGTTAGGGTAGGGCTTAGGATACGGGTTAGGGTACGGGTGAGGGTACGGTGCAGCGTATGGGTTAGGGTTAGGGTTAGGTTTAGGGTACGGCTTAGGGTACGGGTTAGGTTACGGGTGAGGGTACGGCGTAGGGTAGGGGTTAGGGTTAGGGTTAGGGTTAGGGTACGGCTTAGGGTATGGGATAGGGTACGGGTGAGGGTACGGCGTAGGGTAGGGGTTATGGTTAGGGTTAGGGTTAGTGTTAGGTTTAGGGTACGGCTTACGGTACGGGTGAGGGTACGTGTGAGGGTACTGCGTAGGGTATTGGTTAAGGTTAGGGTACGGCTTAGGATACGGATTAGGGTACGGGTTTGGGTACGGCGTAGGGTATGGGTTAGGGTTAGGGTTAGGGTTAGGGAACGGCTTAGGGTACGGTTAGGGTATGGGTGAGGGTACGACGTAGGGTATAGTTTAGGGTTAGGTTTAGGGTACGGCTTAGGATACGGGTTAGGGTACGGGTGAGGGTACAGCGTAACATATGGGTTAGTGTTAGGGTTAGGGTTAGGGTACGGCTTAGGGTACGGGTAAGGGTACGGCGTAGGGTATGGGTTAGGGTTTGGGTTAGGGTTATGGTTAGTTTTAGGGTTAGGGATTGGTTTAGTGTACAGGATAGGATTAGCGTACGGGTTAGGTTTTGGGTTAGGGTTAGGGTACGCGTTAGGGTTAGTATATGGGTTAGGGTTAGGGTACACGTTAGGATTAGGGTATTTATTAAACCTATCCCACTCTCTAGATACCACTTAGCAAGTAAAGGAATATTATTTGTGGTCCAGTCATGGAGAAGATTTTAGTCACTAGGATAAGATAAAGAATAAACACATTATAAAAAAATCACATTAGGATTTTCTTTTTAACCTGTTCCTTAAAACACTAGTGCTTAGGAAATCTAATGGAGGCAAAAGCAGTCAAGGGTAGTTTAGGGTTAGGGTTAGGGTTAGGGTTAGGGTTATGTTAGGGTTAGGGTACGGCTTAGGTTATGGGATAGGGTACGGGTGAGGGTACGGCGTAGAGTAGGGGTTAGGATTTGGATTAGGCTATGGCTTAGGGTACGGGTGAGGGTACGGGTGAGGGTATTGTGTAGCGTATTGGTTAGGGTTAGGGTTAGGGTTAGGGTTAGCTTATGGCTTAGGGTACGGGTTAGGGTACGGGTGAGGGTACGGCGTAGTGTATAGGTTAGGGTTAGGGTTAGGGTTAGGGTACGGCTTAGGGTACGGGTGAGGGTACGGTTGAGGGTACTGCGTACGGTATTGGTTAGGTTTAGGGTACGGCTTAGGATACGTGTTAGGGTATGGGTTAGGGTACTGCGTAGGGTATGGGTTAGGGTTAGGGTTAGGGTTAGGGTACGGCTTAGGGTACGGGTTAGGGTACGGGTGAGGGTACGGCGTAGCGTATGTGTTAGGGCTAGGATTAGGTTTAGGGTTAGGGTTAGGGTAGGGCTTAGGATACGGGTTAGGGTACGGTGAGGGTACGGTGCAGCGTATGGGTTAGGGTTAGGGTTAGGGTTAGGGTACGGCTTAGGGTACGGGTTAGGTTACGGTGAGGGTACGGCGTAGGGTAGGGGTTAGGGTTAGGGTTAGGGTTAGGGTTAGTTTTAGGGTTAGGGATTGGTTTAGGGTACGGGTTAGGATTAGCGTACGTGTTAGGGTTAGGGTTTGCGTTAGGGTTAGGTTAGGCTTTAGGGTTAGGGTATGGGTTAGGGTTAGGGTACACGTTAGGATTAGGGTATTTATTAAACCTATCCCACTCTCTAGATACCACTTAGCACGTAAAGGAATATTATTTGTGGTCCAGCCATGGAGAAGATTTTAGTCACTAGGATAAGATAAAGAGTAAACATTTTATAAAAAAATCACATTAGGATTTTCTTTTTAACCTGTTCCTTAAAACACTAGTGCTTAGGAAATCTAATGGAGGCAAAAGCAGTCAAGGGTAATTTAGACTTAGGGTTAGTGTTAGGGATAGGGTACGGCCTAGGGTATGGGATAGGTTACGGGTGAGGGTACGGCATAGGGTAATGTTTAGGGTTAGGGTTAGGGTACGTCTTAGGGTATGGGTTAGGGTACGGGTGAGGGTACGGCATAGGGTAAGGTTTAGGGTTAGAGTTAGGGTTAGTTTTAGGGTTAGTGATTTGTTTAGGGTACGGGTTAGGATTAGCGTACGTGTTAGGGTTAGGGTTTGGGTTAGAGTTAGGGTACGCGTTAGGGTTAGGGTATGGGTTAGGGTTAGGGTACACGTTAATATTAGGGTATTTATTAAACCTATCCCACTCTCTAGATACCACTTAGCAAGTAAAGGAATATTATTTGTGGTCCAGCCATGGAGAAGATTTTAGTCACTAGGATAAGATAAAGGATAAAAACATTATAAAAAAATCACATTAGGATTTTCTTTTTAACCTGTTCCTTAAAACACTAGTGCTTAGGAAATCTAATGGAGGCAAAAGCATTCAAGGGTAGTTGAGGGTTAGGGTTAGGTTTAGGGTTAGTGTTAGGGTTAGGGTACTGCTTAGGCTATGGGATAGGGTACAGGTGAGGGTACGGCGTAGGGTAGGGGTTAGGGTTAGAATTAGGGTTAGGGTTAGAGTTAGGGTATGGCTTAGGGTACGGGTGAGGGTACAGGTGAGGGTACTGTGTAGGCTATTGGTTAGGGTTAGGGTACAGCTTAGAATACGGGTTAGGGTACGGGTTAGGGTACGGCTAGGGTATTGGTTAGGGTTAGGGTTAGGGTTAGGGTACGGCTTAGGGTACGGTTTAGGGTACGGGTGAGGGTACGGCGTAGGGTATGGGTTAGGGTTAGGTTTAGGGTTAGGGTTATGGTAGGGCTTAGGATACGGGTTAGGGTACGGGTGAGGGTACGGTGCAGCGTATGGGTTAGGGTTAGGGTTAGGGTTAGGGTACGGCTTAGGGTACGGGTTAGGTTACGGGTGAGGGTACGGCTTAGGGTATGGGTTAGGGTTAGGGTTAGGGTTAGGGTTAGTTTTAGGGTTACGGATTGGTTTATGGTACGGGTTAGGATTACCGTACGTGTTATGGTTAGGGTACGCGTTAGGGTTAGGGTATGGGTTATGGTTAAGTACACGTTAGGATTAGGGTATTTATTAAACCTATCCCACTCTCTAGATACCACTTAGCACGTAAAGGAATATTATTTGGGGTCCAGCCATGGAGAAGATTTTAGTCACTAGGATAAGATAAAGGATAAATACATTATAAAAAAATCACATTAGGATTTTCTTTTTAACCTGTTCCTTAAAACACTAGTGCTTAGGAAATCGAATGGAGGCAAAAGCAGTCAAGGGTAGTTTAGGGTTAGGGTTAGGGTTAGGGTTAGGGTTAGGGTTAGGGTATGGCTTAGGGTATGGGATAGGGTACGGGTGAGGGTACGGCGTAGGGTAGCGGTTAGGGTTAGGGTTAGGTTTAGGGTTAGGGAATGGCTTAGGGTACGGGTGAGGGTACTGCATAGTGTATTGGTTAGGGTTAGGGTACGGCTTAGGATAAGGGTTAGGGTACGGGTTAGGGTACGGCGTAGGGTATGGGTTAGGGTTAGGGTTAGGGTTAGGGTACGGCTTAGGGTACGGGTTAGGGTACGGGTGAGGGTACGACGTAGTGTATAGGTTAGGTTAGGGTTAGGGTTAGGGTAAGGCTTAGGATACGGGTTAGGGTACGGGTGAGGGTACGGTGCAGCGTATGGGTTACGGTTAGGGTTAGGGTTAGGGTACGGCTTAGGGTACGGGTTAGGTTACGGGTGAGTGTACGGCTTAGGGTATGGGTTAGGGTTAGGGTTAGGGTTAGTTTTAGGGTTAGGGATTGGTTTAGGGTACGGGTTAGGATTAGCGTACGTGTTATGTTTAGGGTACGCGTTAGGGTTAGGGTATAGGTTAGGGTTAGGTACACGTTAGGATTAGGGTATTTATTAAACCTATCCCACTCTGTAGATACCACTTAGCACGTAAAGGAATATTATTTGGGGTCCAGCCATGGAGAAGATTTTAGTCACTCGGATAAGATAAAGGATAAACACATTATAAAAAAATCACATTAGGATTTTCTTTTTAACCTGTTCCTTAAAACACTAGTGCTTAGGAAATCGAATGGAGGCAAAAGCAGTCAAGGGTAGTTTAGTGTTAGGGTTAGGGATAGTGTTAGGTTTAGGGTTAGGGTTAGGGTACGGCTTAGGGTATGGGATAGGGTACGGGTGAGGGTACGGCGTAGGGTTAGGGTTAGGGTTAGGGTTAGGGTATGGCTTAGTGTACGGGTGAGGGTACGGCATAGGGTAGGGGTTAGGGTTAGGGTTAGGTTTAGGGTTAGGGTATGGCTTAGGGTACGGGTGAGGGTACGGGTGAGGGTACTGTGTAGGGTATTGGTTAGGGTTAGGGTACGGCTTAGAATACGGTTTACGTACGGGTTAGGGTACAGCGTAGGGTGTGGGTTAGAGTTAGGGTTAGGGTTAGGGTGAGGGTTAGGGTACGGCTTAGGGTACGGGTTAGGGTACAGCGTAGGGTGTGGGTTAGGGTTAGGGTTAGGTTTAGGGTTAGGGTTAGGGTAGGGCTTAGGATACGTGTTAGGGTACGGGTGAGGGTACGGTGCAGCGTATGGGTTAGGGTTAGGGCTAGGTTTAGGGTACGGCTTAGGGTACGGGTTAGGTTATGTGTGAGGTTACGGCGTAGGTTATGGGTTAGGGTTAGGGTTAGGTTTAGGGTTAGTTTTAGGGTTAGGGATTGGTTTAGGGTACGGGTTAGGATTAGCATATGTGTTAGGGTTAGGGTACATGTTAGGGTTAGGGTATGGGTTAGGGTTAGGGTACACGTTAGGGTTAGGGTATTTATTAAACCTATCCCACTCTCTAGATACCACTTAGCACGTAAAGGAATATTATTTGGGGTCCAGCCATGGAGAAGATTTTAGTCACTAGGATAAGATAAAGAATAAACACATTATAAAAAAATCACATTAGGATTTTCTTTTAAACCTGTTCCTTAAACACTAGTGCTTAGGAAATCTAATGGAGGCAAAAGCAGTCAAGGGTAGTTTAGGGTTAGGGTTAGGGTTAGGGTTAGTGTTAGGGTTAGGGTACGGCTTAGGGTATGGGATAGGGTACGGGTGAGGGTACGGCGTAGGGTAGGGATTAGGGTTAGGGTTAGGGTTAGTGTTAGGTTTAGGGTAAAGCTTAGGGTATGGGTGAGGTTGCGGGTGAGGGTACTGCGTAGGGTATTGGTTAGGGTTAGGGTACGGCTTAGGATACGGGTTAGGGTACGGGTTAGGGTACGACGTAGGGTATGGGTTATGGTTAGGGTTAGGGTTAGGGTTAGGGTTAGGGTATGGCTTAGGGTACGCGTTAGTGTATGGGTGAGGGTACGACGTAGGGTATAGGTTAGGGTTAGGGTTAGGGTACGGCTTAGGATATGGGTTAGGGTACGGGTGAGGGTACAGTGTAGCGTATGGGTTAGTGTTAGGGTTAGGGTACGGCTTAGGGTACGGGTTAGTGTACGGGTGAGGGTACGGCGTAGGGTATGGGTTAGGGTTAGGGTTAGGGTTAGGGTTAGTTTTAGGGTTAGGGATTAGTTTAGTGTACGGTTTAGGATTAGCGTACGTGTTAGGGTTAGGGTTTTGGTTAGGGTTAGGGTACGTGTTAGGGTCAGGGTATGGGTTAGGGTTAGGGTACACATTAGGGTTAGGGTATTTATTAAACCTACCCACTCTCTAGATACCACTTAGCATGTAAAGGAATATTATTTGGGGTCCAGCCATGGAGAAGATTTTAGTCCCTAGGATAAGATAAAGAATAAACACATTATAAAAAAATCACATTAGGATTTTCTTTTTAACCTGTTCCTTAAAACACTAGTGCTTAGGAAATCTAATGGAGGCAAAAGCAGTCAAGGGTAGTTTAGGGTTAGGGTTAGGGTTACGGTTAGTGTTAGGGTTAGGGTACAGCTTAGGGTATGGGATAGGGTACGGGTGAGGGTACGGCGTAGGGTAGGGGTTAGGGTTAGGGTTAGGTTTAGTGTTAGGTTTAGGGTACGGCTTAGGGTACGGGTGAGGGTACGGTTGAGGGTACTGCGTAGGGTATTGGTTAGGTTTAGGGTACGGCTTAGGATACGGGTTAGGGTACGGGTTAGGGTACGGCGTAGGGTATGTGTTAGGGTTAGGGTACGGGTTAGGGTTAGGTTTAGGGTTATGGTTAGGGTTAGGGTTAGGGTACGGCTTAGGGTATGGGATAGGGTAAGGGTGAGGGTACGGCGTAGGGTAGGGGTTAGGCTTAGGGTTAGGGTTAGTGTTAGGGTTAGGGTACGGCTTAGGGTATGGGATAGGTTACGGGTGAATGTACAGCGTAGGGTAGGGGTTAGGGTTAGGTTAAGGTTAGTGTTAGGGTTAGGGTACCACTTAGGGTCTGGGATAGGGTACGGCGTAGGGTATCGGTTAGGGTTAGGGTTAGTGTTAGGGTTAGGGTTAGGGTTAGGGTTAGGGTGCCTGTGTCTTGTTGATTTTTAGTTTTCCCAATTTATACGCCCATGAGTGGAAGTGCCCTATGCTCTCTAAGCTGTGTTTATTACTTGTTTCAGGACACACCGTACACTTCTCCAGAGTGCCTGTTGGCAATTTACATCCCGCCCATCAGCGTAGCAAGGCTCCCATGTCTCCATGGCCTGTCCTGCTTCTCTGGTTTTTACACTTTTTTCAGCATGGCATTTTTGACCAAGGGCAAGCGAGACTTTTTTGTAGCACTGATTTGCCCTTCCGGCTTGCTTGGTTGGCCAAAAAGGGCGTATGCGTTTTTTCCTGAATACATTCAGGAAAAAACGCATACGCCCTCTTTGGCCAAGGGCATCATTGTCAACGTTTTGCCGCTTTTCATGTGCTTTAAAGGCGAGTCGAATCTACCTCCTGAAATCTGTTTCATGCAAATCTGCCTTGCTTTCAAATCCTCTTCGTTGCCTTCCCTCAATATATTTGTGGACGAGAGTTCTCATTTATAACTCTGCACGTTTGTGAATTGCAGTGCCCCTGAGCTCCATTTGTCTACTCGCTTTTTTGGGAGCTGGCCGCCAAAGCGCAGGATTGCTTCAGGCCCTATTTTGGTTCTGGGGGGCAGGCTGAGCCTGTGGTTCATTCTTCTTCCTGATGGGAAAATGGAGTGACCTGTGCCTGTCCCAACACCTAGGGCTAGTCTCTCGTTGGTTCCGCGTCTTCCCGTTCATACTCAGGACAAATTGCAACCTGTACGAAAAAGGAGGTGAAAGGTGCCAATTCTCCAAGTAGGGAGATGATTAGTCAAGTGGCTGGAATGGTGAACCCGAGCACAAGGAGAGGAAAAATGAGGTGAATTTTAGAAACCTTTCCCGATCTCACGGCATACCATCTTTTGGGTTTCCCATGCATGTTTTGATGTAGGAAGATGCCCTTGTACCTGGAGATTTGAGACCCATGGGGTGGGTACCCCGCGGTGTTACTTTAAAGTATCTGCGTTTGCTCACCCAACCTCACCAATCCTCTCAGCCCCAAGAGTGTCCAGCCTTATGTGTCATCCAGTTGTGGGTCTAGATATGGTCAATCCAGGTTATATCAGAGACCCTGAACGGATTTTGTAAGAATTTCTCTCTCTTTCTCTGTCTTTCTTTTGTGGGTTTTTAAAGTAATTTATGTTTAGAATGGGGCTTGGCTGCTATCCCCTACTGTGTTTATGCCGCTTTACACCCTCTTGATTCACTTGCAGAGAGATATCGATACATAGGTTTTCAGATTCTTAATAGTCAGATATATTCTTGTGCGGTGACTAGGGGGTGTTGAGTCCAGTTCACTGAGCAGGGAGTAGGCCTTGTCTATTACATATTTGGCTTATGGAGCGGTCTCTGAGCTAATTTCAAACCCTTGTTTTATGCATCACCCCACCTCACCTTTCCCGTTAAGCAGCCATAGTGTGTCTTCTAAAGGTGTGACTCTGTTCTGTTTTGTAATTCAGTTCAAGTGTAGCGATTTTGACCTTCCCTCTATAAGCGATATCTTAGGATAAGTGTCTTTTTCTGTGTGACTTATTTCACTTAGAATCATCGTACCTAAATCCACTCATCATGCTGCTAACTAGCCTTATGACATTGATTTCATGGCTGAGTGATATTCCATTGTGCCAAGTACCATCATTTCTTTATCCATTTTTCTCTTTCCTGGGATATTGAAGGTGTACCGAAGCGGAGGTTCTAGGCAACAGAGCAGCCGTAAAGTTTGGGATGCCTGTGTCTTGTTGATTTATAGTTTTCCCAATTTATACGCCCATGAGTGGAAGTGCCCTATGCTCTCAACGCTGTGTTTATTACTTGTTTCAGGACACACCGTACTCTTCTCCAGAGTGCCTGTTGGCAATTTACATCCCGCCCATCAGCGTAGCAAGGCTCCCAGGTCTCCATGGCCTGTCCTGCTTTTCTGGGTTTTACACTTTTTTCAGCATGGCCCTTTTGACCGAGGGCAAGCGAGACTTCCTTGTAGCGCTGATTTGCCCTTCTGGCTTGCCTGGTTGGCCAAAAAGCGCGTATGCTTTTTTTCCTGAATATATTCAGGAAAAAACGCATACGCGCTTTTTGGCCAAGGGAATCATTGTCAACGTTTTGCCGCTTTTCATGTGCTTTAAAGGCGAGTCGAATCTACCTCCTGAAATCTGTTTCCTGCAAATCTGCCTTGCTTTCAAATCCTCTTCGTTGCCTTCCCTCAATATATTTGTGGACGAGAGTTCTCATTTATAACTCTGCACGTTTGTGAATTGCAGTGCCCCTGAGCTCCATTTGTCTCCTCGCTTTTTTGGGAGCTGGCCGCAAAAGCGCAGGATTGCTTCAGGCCCTATTTTGGTTCTGGGGGGCAGGCTGAGCCTGTGGTTCATTCTTCTTCCTGATGGGAAAATGGAGTGACATGTGCCTGTCCCAAAACCTAGGGCTAGTCTCTCGTTGCTTCCCCGTCTTCCCGTTCATCCTCAGGACAAATTGCAACCTGGACGAAATAGGAGGTTAAAGGTGCTGATTCTCCAAGTAGGGAGATGGTTAGTCAAGCGGCTGGAATGGCGAACCCGAGCACAAGGAGAGGAGAAATGAGGTGCGTTTTAGAAACCTTTCCCAATTTCAAGGCATACCATCTTCTGGGTTTCCCATGCATGTTTTGATGTAGGAAGATGCCCTTGTACCTGGAGATTTGAGACCCATGGGGTGGGTACCCCGCGGTGTTACTTTAAAGTATCTGCATTTGCTCACCCAACTTCACCAATCCTCTCAGCCCCAAGAGTGTCCAGCCTTATGTCTCATCCAGCTGTGGGTCTAGCTATGGTCAATCCAGTTTGCATCAGAGACCCTGAACGGATTTTGTAAGAATTTCTCTCTCTTTCACTGTCTTTGTTTTGTGGGTTTTATCAAGTAATTTATGTTTAGAATGGGGCTTGGCTGCTTTTCCCTGCTGTGTTTATGCCGCTTTACACCCTCTTGATTCACTTGCAGAGAGATATCGATACATAGGTTTTCAGATTCTTACTAGTCAGATATATTCTTGTGCGGTGACTAGGGGGTGTTGAGTCCAGTTCACTGAGCAGGGAGTAGGCCTTGTCTATTACATATTTGGCTTATGGAGCCATCTCTGAGCTAATTTCAAACCCTTGTTTTATGCATCACCCCACCTCACCTTTCCCGTTAAGCAGCCATAGTGTGTCTTCTAAAGGTGTGACTCTGTTCTGTTTTGTAATTCAGTTCAAATGTAGCGATTTTGACCTTCCCTCTATAAGCGATATCTTAGGATAAGTGTCTTTTTCTGTGTGACTTATTTCACTTAGAATCATCGTACCTAAATCCACTCATCATGCTGCTAACTAGCCTTATGACATTGATTTCATGGCTGAGTGATATTCCATTGTGCCAAGTACCATCATTTCTTTATCCATTTTTCCTTTCTGGAATATTGAAGGTGTACCGAAGTGGAGGTTCTTGGAAACAGAGCAGCCGTAAAGGTTGGGGTGCCTGTGTCTTGTTGATTTTTAGTATTCCCAATTTATACGCCCATGAGTGGAAGTGCCCTATGCTCTCTAAGCTGTGTTTATTACTTGTTTCAGGACACACCGTATACTTCTCCAGAGTGCCTGTTGGCAATTTACATCCCGCCCATCAGCGTAGCAAGGCTCCCATGTCTCCATGGCCTGTCCTGCTTTTCTGGTTTTTACACTTTTTTCAGCATTGCCCTTTTGACCGAGGGCAAGCGAGACTTCTTTGTAGCGCTGATTTGCCCTTCCGGCTTGCTTGGTTGGCCAAAAAGGGCGTATGCGTTTTTTCCTGAATATATTCAGGAAAAAACGCATACGCCCTTTTTGGCCAAGGGCATCATTGTCAACGTTTTGCCGCTTTTCATGTGCTTTAAAGGCGAGTCGAATCTACCTCCTGAAATCTGTTTCCTGCAAATCTGCCTTGCTTTCAAATCCTCTTCGTTGCCTTGCCTCAATATATTTGTGGACGAGAGTTCTCATTTATAACTCTGCACGTTTGTGAATTGCAGTGCCCCTGAGCTCCATTTGTCTACTCGCTTTTTTGGGAGCTGGCCGCAAAAGCGCAGGATTGCTTCAGGCCCTATTTTGGTTCTGGGGGGCAGGCTGAGCCTGTGGTTCATTCTTCTTCCTGATGGGAAAATGGAGTGACCTGTGCCTGTCCCAACACCTAGGGCTAGTCTCTCGTTGGTTCCCCGTCTTCACGTTCATCCTCAGGACAAATTGCAACCTGTACGAAACAGGAGGTTAAAGGTGCTGATTCTCCGAGTACGGAGATGGTTAGTCAAGCGGCTGGAATGGTGAACCCGAGCAGAAGGAGAGGAGAAATGAGGTGCCTTTTAGAAACCTTTCCCGATCTCACGGCATACCATCTTCTGGGTTTCCCATGCATGTTTTGATGTAGGAAGATGCCCTTGTACCTGGAGATTTGAGACCCATGGGGTGGGTACCCCGCAGTGTTACTTTAAAGTATCTGCGTTTGCTCACCCAACCTCACCAATCCTCTCAGCCCCAAGAGTGTCAAGCCTTATGTCTCATCCAGCTGTGGGTCTAGATATGATCAATCCAGGTTGCATCAGAGACCCTGAACGGATTTTGTAAGAATTTCTCTCTCTTTCACTGTCTTTGTTTTGTGGGTTTTTTCAGGTAATTTATGTTTAGAATCGGGCTTGGCTGCTTTTCCCTGCTGTGTTGATGCCGCTTTACACCCTCTTGTTTCACTTGCAGAGAGATATCGATACATAGGTTTTCAGATTCTTACTAGTCAGATATATTCTTGTGCGGTGACTAGGGGGTGTTGAGTCCAGTTCACTGAGCAGGGAGTAGGCCTTGTCTATTACATATTTGGCTTATGGAGCGGTGTCTGAGCTAATTTCAAACCCTTGTTTTATGCATCACCCCACCTCACCTTTCCCGTTAAGCAGCCATAGTGTGTCTTCTAAAGGTGTGACTCTGTTCTGTTTTGTAATTCAGTTCAAGTGTAGCGATTTTGACCTTCCCTCTATAAGTGATATCTTCGGATAAGTGTCTTTTTCTGTGTGACTTATTTCACTTAGAATCATCGTACCTAAATCCACTCATCATGCTGCTAACTAGCCTTATGACATTGATTTCATGGCTGAGTGATATTCCATTGTGCCAAGTACCACCATTTCTTTATCCATTTTTCTCTTTCCTGGGATATTGAAGGTGTACCGAAGCGGAGGTTCTAGGCAACAGAGCAGCCGTAAAGTTTGGGATGCCTGTGTCTTGTTGATTTATAGTTTTCCCAATTTATACGCCCATGAGTGGAAGTGCCCTATGCTCTCAACGCTGTGTTTATTACTTGTTTCAGGACACACCGTACTCTTCTCCAGAGTGCCTGTTGGCAATTTACATCCCGCCCATCAGCGTAGCAAGGCTCCCATGTCTCCATGGCCTGTCCTGCTTTTCTGGGTTTTACACTTTTTTCAGCATGGCCCTTTTGACCGAGGGCAAGCGAGACTTCCTTGTAGCGCTGATTTGCCCTTCTGGCTTGCCTGGTTGGCCAAAAAGCGCGTATGCTTTTTTTCCTGAATATATTCAGGAAAAAACGCATACGCGCTTTTTGGCCAAGGGAATCATTGTCAACGTTTTGCCGCTTTTCATGTGCTTTAAAGGCGAGTCGAATCTACCTCCTGAAATCTGTTTCCTGCAAATCTGCCTTGCTTTCAAATCCTATTCGTTGCCTTCCCTCAACATATTTGTGGACGAGAGTTCTCATTTATAACTCTGCACGTTTGTGAATTGCAGTGCCCCTGAGCTCCATTTGTCTCCTCGCTTTTTTGGGAGCTGGCCGCAAAAGCGCAGGATTGCTTCAGGCCCTATTTTGGTTCTGGGGGGCAGGTTGAGCCTGTGGTTCATTCTTCTTCCTGATGGGAAAATGGAGTGACATGTGCCTGTCCCAAAACCTAGGGCTAGTCTCTCGTTGCTTCCCCGTCTTCCCGTTCATCCTCAGGACAAATTGCAACCTGGACGAAATAGGAGGTTAAAGGTGCTGATTCTCCAAGTAGGGAGATGGTTAGTCAAGCGGCTGGAATGGCGAACCCGAGCACAAGGAGAGGAGAAATGAGGTGCGTTTTAGAAACCTTTCCCAATTTCAAGGCATACCATCTTCTGGGTTTCCCATGCATGTTTTGATGTAGGAAGATGCCCTTGTACCTGGAGATTTGAGACCCATGGGGTGGGTACCCCGCGGTGTTACTTTAAAGTATCTGCATTTGCTCACCCAACTTCACCAATCCTCTCAGCCCCAAGAGTGTCCAGCCTTATGTCTCATCCAGCTGTGGGTCTAGCTATGGTCAATCCAGTTTGCATCAGAGACCCTGAACGGATTTTGTAAGAATTTCTCTCTCTTTCACTGTCTTTGTTTTGTGGGTTTTATCAAGTAATTTATGTTTAGAATGGGGCTTGGCTGCTTTTCCCTGCTGTGTTTATGCCGCTTTACACCCTCTTGATTCACTTGCAGAGAGATATCGATACATAGGTTTTCAGATTCTTACTAGTCAGATATATTCTTGTGCGGTGACTAGGGGGTGTTGAGTCCAGTTCACTGAGCAGGGAGTAGGCCTTGTCTATTACATATTTGGCTTATGGAGCGATCTCTGAGCTAATTTCAAACCCTTGTTTTATGCATCACCCCACCTCACCTTTCCCGTTAAGCAGCCATAGTGTGTCTTCTAAAGGTGTGACTCTGTTCTGTTTTGTAATTCAGTTCAAATGTATCGATTTTGACCTTCCCTCTATAAGCGATATCTTAGGATAAGTGTCTTTTTCTGTGTGACTTATTTCACTTAGAATCATCGTACCTAAATCCACTCATCATGCTGCTAACTAGCCTTATGACATTGATTTCATGGCTGAGTGATATTCCATTGTGCCAAGTACCATCATTTCTTTATCCATTTTTCCTTTCTGGAATATTGAAGGTGTACCGAAGTGGAGGTTCTTGGAAACAGAGCAGCCGTAAAGGTTGGGGTGCCTGTGTCTTGTTGATTTTTAGTATTCCCAATTTATATGCCCATGAGTGGAAGTGCCCTATGCTCTCTAAGCTGTGTTTATTACTTGTTTCAGGACACACCGTATACTTCTCCAGAGTGCCTGTTGGCAATTTACATCCCGCCCATCAGCGTAGCAAGGCTCCCATGTCTCCATGGCCTGTCCTGCTTTTCTGGTTTTTACACTTTTTTCAGCATTGCCCTTTTGACCGAGGGAAAGCGAGACTTCTTTGTAGCGCTGATTTGCCCTTCCGGCTTGCTTGGTTGGCCAAAAAGGGCGTATGCGTTTTTTCCTGAATATATTCAGGAAAAAACGCATACGCCCTTTTTGGCCAAGGGCATCATTGTCAACGTTTTGCCGCTTTTCATGTGCTTTAAAGGCGAGTCGAATCTACCTCCTGAAATCTGTTTCCTGCAAATCTGCCTTGCTTTCAAATCCTCTTCATTGCCTTGCCTCAATATATTTGTGGACGAGAGTTCTCATTTATAACTCTGCACGTTTGTGAATTGCAGTGCCCCTGAGCTCCATTTGTCTACTCGCTTTTTTGGGAGCTGGCCGCAAAAGCGCAGGATTGCTTCAGGCCCTATTTTGGTTCTGGGGGGCAGGCTGAGCCTGTGGTTCATTCTTCTTCCTGATGGGAAAATGGAGTGACCTGTGCCTGTCCCTACACCTAGGGCTAGTCTCTCGTTGGTTCCCCGTCTTCACGTTCATCCTCAGGACAAATTGCAACCTGTACGAAACAGGAGGTTAAAGGTGCTGATTCTCCGAGTAGGGAGATGGTTAGTCAAGCGGCTGGAATGGTGAACCCGAGCACAAGGAGAGGAGAAATGAGGTGCGTTTTAGAAACCTTTCCCGATCTCACGGCATAACATCTTCTGGGTTTCCCATGCATGTTTTGATGTAGGAAGATGCCCTTGTACCTGGAGATTTGAGACCCATGGGGTGGGTACCCCGCAGTGTTACTTTAAAGTATCTGCGTTTGCTCACCCAACCTCACCAATCCTCTCAGCCCCAAGAGTGTCAAGCCTTATGTCTCATCCAGCTGTGGGTCTAGATATGATCAATCCAGGTTGCATCAGAGACCCTGAACGGATTTTGTAAGAATTTCTCTCTCTTTCACTGTCTTTGTTTTGTGGGTTTTTTCAAGTAATTTATGTTTAGAATCGGGCTTGGCTGCTTTTCCCTGCTGTGTTGATGCCGCTTTACACCCTCTTGATTCACTTGCAGAGAGATATCGATACATAGGTTTTCAGATTCTTACTAGTCAGATATATTCTTGTGCGGTGACTAGGGTGTGTTGAGTCCAGTTCACTGAGCAGGGAGTAGGCCTTGTCTATTACATATTTGGCTTATGGAGCGGTGTCTGAGCTAATTTCAAACCCTTGTTTTATGCATCACCCCACCTCACCTTTCCGGTTAAGCAGCCATAGTGTGTCTTCTAAAGGTGTGCCTCTGTTCTGTTTTGTAATTCAGTTCAAGTGTAGCGATTTTGACATTCCCTCTATAAGCGATATCTTCGGATAAGTGCCTTTTTCTGTGTGACTCATTTCACTTAGAATCTTCGTACCTAAATCCACTCATCATGATGCTAACTAGCCTTATGATATTGATTTCATGGCTGAGTGATATTCCATTGTGCCAAGTCCCACCATTTCTTTATCCATTTTTCTTTTTCCTGGGATATTGAAGGTGTACCGAAGCGGAGGTTCTAGGCAACAGAGCAGCCGTAAAGTTTGGGATGCCTGTGTCTTGTTGATTTTTAGTTTTCCCAATTTATACGCCCATGAGTGGAAGTGCCCTATGCTCTCAACGCTGTGTTTATTACTTGTTTCAGGACACACCGTACTCTTCTCCAGAGTGCCTGTTGGCAATTTACATCCCGCCCATCAGCGTAGCAAGGCTCCAATGTCTCCATGGCCTGTCCTGCTTTTCTTGTTTTTACACTTTTTTCAGCATGGCCCTTTTGACCGAGGGCAAGCGAGACTTCCTTGTAGCGCTGATTTGCCCTTCTGGCTTGCCTGGTTGGCCAAAAAGGGCGTATGCGTTTTTTCCTGAATATATTCAGGAAAAAACGCATACGCCCTTTTTGGCCAAGGGCATCATTGTCAACGTTTTGCCGCTTTTCATGTGCTTTAAAGGCGAGTCGAATCTACCTCCTGAAATCTGTTTCCTGCAAATCTGCCTTGCTTTCAAATCCTCTTCGTTGCCTTCCCTCAATATATTTGTGGACGAGAGTTCTCATTTATAACTCTGCACGTTTGTGAATTGCAGTGCCCCTGAGCTCCATTTGTCCACTCGCTTTTTTGGGAGCTGGCCGCAAAAGCGCAGGATTGCTTCAGGCCCTATTTTGGTTCTGGGGGGCAGGCTGAGCCTGTGGTTCATTCTTCTTCCTGATGGGAAAATGGAGTGACATGTGCCTGTCCCAACACCTAGGGCTAGTCTCTCGTTGTTTCCCCATCTTCCCGTTCATCCTCAGGACAAATTGCAACCTGTACGAAACAGGAGGTTAAAGGTGCTGATTCTCCAAGTAGGGAGATGGTTAGTCAAGCGGCTGGAATGGCGAACCCGAGCACAAGGAGAGGAGAAATGAGGTGCGTTTTAGAAACCTTTCCCGATCTCACGGCATACCATCTTCTGGGTTTCCCATGCATGTTTTGATGTAGGAAGATGCCCTTGTACCTGGAGATTTGAGACCCATGGGGTGGGTACCCCGCGGTGTTACTTTAAAGTATCTGCATTTGCTCACCCAACGTCACCAATCCTCTCAGCCCCAAGAGTGTCCAGCCTTATGTCTCATCCAGCTGTGGGTCTAGCTATGGTCAATCCAGTTTGCATCAGAGACCCTGAACGGGTTTTGTAAGTATTTCTCTCTCTTTCACTGTCTTTGTTTTGTGGGTTTTATCAAGTAATTTATGTTTAGAATGGGGCTTGGCTGCTTTTCCCTGCTGTGTTTATGCCGCTTTACACCCTCTTGATTCACTTGCAGAGAGATATCGATACATAGGTTTTCAGATTCATACTAGTCAGATATATTCTTGTGCAGTGACCAGGGGGTGTTGAGTCCAGTTCACTGAGCAGGGAGTAGGCCTTGTCTATTACATATTTGGCTTATGGAGTGGTCTCTGAGCTAATTTCAAACCCTTGTTTTATGCATCACCCCACCTCAACTTTCCCGTTGAGCAGCCATAGTGTGTCTTCTAAAGGTGTGCCTCTGTTCTGTTTTAAATTCAGTTCAAGGGTAGCAATTTTGACATTCCCTCTATAAGCGATATCTTAGGATAAATGCCTTTTTCTGTGTGACTTTTTTCACTTAGAATCATCGTACCTAAATCCACTCATCATGCTGCTAACTAGCCTTATGACATTGATTTCATGGCTGAGTGATATTCCATTGTGCCAAGTACCACCATTTCTTTATCCATTTTTCTCTTTCCTGGGATATTGAAGGTGTACCGAAGCGGAGGTTCTTGGCAACAGAACAGCCGTAAAGTTTGGGGTGCCTGTGTCTTGTTGATTTTTAGTTTTCCCAATTTATACGCCCATGAGTGGAAGTGCCCTATGCTCTCAACGCTGTGTTTATTACTTGTTTCAAGACACACCGTACTCTTCTCCAGAGTGCCTGTTGGCAATTTACATCCCGCCCATCAGCGTATCAAGGCTCCCATGTCTCCATGGCCTGTCCTGCTTTTCTGGTTTTTACACTTTTTTCAGCATGGCCCTTTTGACCGAGGGCAAGCAAGACTTCTTTGTAGCGCTGATTTGCCCTTCCAGCTTGCTTGGTTGGCCAAAAAGGGCGTATGCGTTTTTTCCTGAATATATTCAGGAAAAAACGCATACGCCCTTTTTGGCCAAGGGCATCATTGTCAACGTTTTGCCGCTTTTCATGTGCTTTAAAGGCGAGTCGAATCTACCTCCTGAAATCTGTTTCCTGAAAATCTGCCTTGCTTTCAAATCCTCTTCGTTGCCTTCCCTCAATATATTTGTGGACGTGAGTTCTCATTTATAACTCTGCACGTTTGTGAATTGCAGTGCCCCTGAGCTCCGTTTGTCTCCTCGCTTTTTTGGGAGCTGGCCGCAAAAGCGCAGGATTGCTTCAGGCCCTATTTTGGTTCTGGGGGGCAGGCTGAGCCTGTGGTTCATTCTTCTTCCTGATGGGAAAATGGAGTGACCTATGCCTGTCCCAAAACCTAGGGCTCGTCTCTCGTTGGTTCCGCGTCTTCCCGTTCATCCTCAGGACAAATTGCAACCTGTACAAGCAGGAGTTTAAAGGTGCTGATTCTCCAAGTAGGGAGACGGTTAGTCAAGCAGCTGGAATGGCGAACCCGAGCACAAGGAGGGGAGAAATGAGGTGCGTTTTAGAAACCTTTCCCGATCTCATGGCATAGCATCTTCTGGGTTTCCCATGCATGTTTTGATGTAGGAAGATGCCCTTGTACCTGGAGATTTGAGACCCATGGGGTGTGTTCCCCGCAGTGTTACTTTAAAGTATCTGCGTTTGCTCACCCAACCTCACCAATCCTCTCATCCCCAAGAGTGTCCAGCCTTATGTCTCATCCAGCTGTGGGTCTAGATATGGTCAATCCAGGTTGCATCAGAGACCCTGAACGGATTTTGTAAGAATTTCTCTCTCTTTCACTGTCTTTGTTTTGTGGGTTTTTTAAAGTAATTTATGTTTAGAATGGGGCTTGGCTGCTTTTCCCTGCTGTGTTGATGCCGCTTTACACCCTCTTGATTCACTTGCAGAGAGATATCGATACATAGGTTTTCAGATTCTTACTAGTCAGATATATTTTTGTGCGGTGACTAGGGTGTGTTGAGTCCAGTTCACTGAGCAGGGAGTAGGCCTTGTCTATTACATATTTGGCTTATGGAGCGGTGTCTGAGCTAATTTCAAACCCTGGTTTTATGCATCACCCCACCTCACCTTTCCGGTTAAGCAGCCATAGTGTGTCTTCTAAAGGTGTGCCTCTCTTCTGTTTTGTAATTCAGTTCAAGTGTAGCGATTTTGACATTCCCTCTATAAGCGATATCTTAGGATAAGTGCCTTTTTCTGTGTGACTTATTTCACTTAGAATCATCGTACCTAAATCCACTCATCCTGCTGCTAACTAGCCTTATGACATTGATTTCATGGCTGAGTGATATTCCATTGTGCCAAGTACCACCATTTCTTTATCCATTTTTCTCTTTCCTGGGATATTGAAGGTGTACCGAAGCGGAGGTTCTTGGCAACAGAGCAGCCGTAAAGTTTGGGGTGCCTGTGTCTTGTTGATTTTTAGTTATCCCAATTTATACGCCCATGAGTGGAAGTGCCCTATGCTCTCTAAGCTGTGTTTATTACTTGTTTCAGGACACACCGTACTCTTCTCCAGAGTGCCTGTTGGCAATTTACATCCCGCCCATCAGCGTAGCAAGGCTCCCATGTCTCCATGGCCTGTCCTGCTTTTCTGGTTTTTACACTTTGTTCAGCATGGCCCTTTTGACCGAGGGCAAGCGAGACTTCTTTGTAGCGCTGATTTGCCCTTCCGGCTTGCTTGGTTGGCCAAATAGGGCGTATGCGTTTTTTCCTGAATATATTCAGGAAAAAACCCATACGCCCTTTTTGGCCAAGGGCATCATTGTCAACGTTTTACCGCTTTTCATGTGTTTTAAAGGCAAGTCGAATCTACCTCCTGAAATCTGTTTCCTGCAAATCTGCCTTGCTTTCAAATGCTCTTCTTTGCCTTCCCTCAATATATTTGTGGACGAGAGTTCTCATTTATAACTCTGCACGTTTGTGAATTGCAGTGCCCCTGAGCTCCATTTGTCTCCTCGCTTATTTGGGAGCTGGCCGCAAAAGCGCAGGATTGCTTCAGGCCCTATTTTGGTTCTGGGGGGCAGGCTGAGCCTGTGGTTCATTCTTCTTCCTGATGGGAAAATGGAGTGACCTGTGCCTGTCCCAACACCTAGGGCTAGTCTCTCGTTGTTTCCCCGTCTTCCCGTTCATCCTCAGGACAAATTGCAACCTGGACGAAACAGGAGGTTAAAGGTGCTGATTCTCCAAGTAGGGAGATGGTTAGTCAAGTGGGTGGAATGTCCAACCCGAGCACAAGGAGAGGAGAAATGAGGTGCGTTTTAGAAACCTTTCCCGATCTCACGGCATACCATCTTCTGGGTTTCCCATGCATGTTTTGATGTAGGAAGATGCCCTTGTACCTGGAGATTTGAGACCCATGGGGTGTGTTCCCCGCAGTGTTACTTTAAAGTATCTGCGTTTGCTCACCCAACCTCACCAATCCTCTCATCCCCAAGAGTGTCCAGCCTTATGTCTCATCCAGCTGTGGGTCTAGATATGGTCAATCCAGGTTGCATCAGAGACCCTGAACGGATTTTGTAAGAATTTCTCTCTCTTTCACTGTCTTTGTTTTTAAAGTAATTTATGTTTAGAATGGGGCTTGGC
The DNA here is from genome assembly GCF_028564815.1 of Eubalaena glacialis. Lineage (NCBI taxonomy): Eukaryota > Metazoa > Chordata > Mammalia > Artiodactyla > Balaenidae > Eubalaena > Eubalaena glacialis. Next base: position 547,850 of record NW_026871211.1, read on the forward strand.
TGCTTTTCCCTGCTGTGTTGATGCCGCTTTACACCCTCTTGATTCACTTGCAGAGAGATATCGATACATAGGTTTTCAGATTCTTACTAGTCAGATATATTCTTGTGCGGTGACTAGGGTGTGTTGAGTCCAGTTCACTGAGCAGGGAGTAGGCCTTGTCTATTACATATTTGGCTTATGGAGCGGTGTCTGAGCTAATTTCAAACCCTTGTTTTATGCATCACCCCACCTCACCTTTCCGGTTAAGCAGCCATAGTGTGTCTTCTAAAGGTGTGCCTCTGTTCTGTTTTGTAATTCAGTTCAAGGGTAGCGATTTTGACATTCCCTCTATAAGCGATATCTTAGGATAAGTGCCTTTTTCTGTGTGACTTATTTCACTTAGAATCATCGTACCTAAATCCACTCATCCTGCTGCTAACTAGCCTTATGACATTGATTTCATGGCTGAGTGATATTCCATTGTGCCAAGTACCACCATTTCTTTATCCATTTTTCCCTTTCCTGGGATATTGAAGGTGTACCGAAGTGGAGGTTCTTGGCAACAGAGCAGCCGTAAAGTTTGGGGTGCCTGTGTCTTGTTGATTTTTAGTTTTCCCAATTTATACGCCCATGAGTGGAAGTCCCCTATGCTCTCTATGCTGGGTTTATTACTTGTTTCAGGACACACCGTACTCTTCTCCAGAGTGCCTGTTGGCAATTTACATCCCGCCCATCAGCGTAGCAAGGCTCCCATGTCTCCATGGCCTGTCCTGCTTTTCTGGTTTTTACACTTTGTTCAGCATGGCCCTTTTGACCAAGGGCAAGCGAGACTTCTTTGTAGCGCTGATTTGCCCTTCCGGCTTGCTTGGTTGGCCAAAATGGGCGTATGCGTTTTTTCCTGAATATATTCAGGAAAAAACGCATACGCCCTTTTTGGCCAAGGGCATCATTGTCAACGTTTTGCCGCTTTTCATGTGCTTTAAAGGCGAGTCGAATCTACCTCCTGAAATCTGTTTCCTGCAAATCTGCCTTGCTTTCAAATGCTCTTCATTGCCTTCCCTCAATATAGTTGTGGACGAGAGTTCTCATTTATAACTCTGCACGTTTGTGAATTGCAGTGCCCCTGAGCTCCATTTGTCTCCTCGCTTATTTGGTAGATGGCCGCAAAAGCGCAGGATTGCTTCAGGCCCTATTTTGGTTCTGGGGGGCAGGCTGAGCCTGTGGTTCATTCTTCTTCCTGATGGGAAAATGGAGTGACCTGTGCCTGTCCCAACACCTAGGGCTAGTCTCTCGTTGGTTCCCCATCTTCCCGTTCATCCTCAGGACAAATTGCAAACAGGACGACGAAACAGGAGGTTAAAGGTGCTGATTCTCCAAGTAGGGAGATGGTTAGTCAAGCGGCTGGAATGGCGAACCCGAGCACAAGGAGAGGAGAAATGAGGTGCGTTTTAGAAACCTTTCCCGATCTCACGGCATACCATCTTCTGGGTTTCCCATGCATGTTTTGATGTAGGAAGATTCCCTTGTACCTGGAGATTTGAGACCCATGGGGTGGGTACCCCGCGGTATTACTTTAAAGTATCTGCATTTGCTCACCCAACCTCACCAATCCTCTCAGCCCCAAGAGTGTCCAGCCTTATGTCTCATCCAGCTGTGGGTCTAGATATGGTCAATCCAGGTTGCATCAGAGACCCTGAACGGATTTTGTAAGAATTTCTCTCTCTTTCACTGTCTTTGCTTTGTGGGTTTTTTAAAGTAATGTATGTTTAGAATGGGGTTTGGCTGCTTTTCCCTGCTGTGTTTATGCCGCTTTACACCCTCTTGATTCACTTGCAGAGAGATATCAATACATAGGTTTTCAGATTCATACTAGTCAGATATATTCTTGTGCGGTGACTAGGGGGTGTTGAGTCCAGTTCACTGAGCAGGGAGTAGGCCTTGTCTATTACATATTTGGCTTATGGAGCGGTGTCTGAGCTAATTTCAAACCCTTGTTTTATGCATCACCCCACCTCACCTTTCCCGTTAAGCAGCCATAGTGTGTCTTCTAAAGGTGTGCCTCTGTTCTGTTTTGTAATTCAGTTCAAGGGTAGCGATTTTGACATTCCCTCTATAAGCGATATCTTAGGATAAGTGCCTTTTTCTGTGTGACTTATTTCACTTAGAATCATCGTACCTAAATCCACTCATCATGCTGCTAACTAGCCTTATGACATTGATTTCATGGCTGAGTGATATTCCATTGTGCCAAGTACCACCATTTCTTTATCCATTTTTCTCTTTCCTGGGATATTGAAGGTGTACCGAAGTGGAGGTTCTTGGCAACAGAGCAGCCGTAAAGTTTGGGGTGCCTGTGTCTTGTTGATTTTTAGTTTTCCCAATTTATACGCCCATGAGTGGAAGTGCCCTATGCTCTCTACGCTGTGTTTATTACTTGTTTCAGGACACACCGTACTCTTCTCCAGAGTGCCTGTTGGCAATTTACATCCCGCCCATCAGCGTAGCAAGGCTCCCATGTCTCCATGGCCTGTCCTGCTTTTCTGGTTTTTACACTTTGTTCAGCATGGCCCTTTTGACCGAGGGCAAGCGAGACTTCTTTGTAGCGCTGATTTGCCCTTCCGGCTTGCTTGGTTGGCCAAAAAGGGCGTATGCGTTTTTTCCTGAATATATTCAGGAAAAAACGCATACGCCCTTTTTGGCCAAGGGCATCATTGTCAACGTTTTGCCGCTTTTCATGTGCTTTAAATGCGAGTCGAATCTACCTCCTGAAATCTGTTTCCTGCAAATCTGCCTTGCTTTCAAATGCTCTTCATTGCCTTCCCTCAATATAGTTGTGGACGAGAGTTCTCATTTATAACTCTGCACGTTTGTGAATTGCAGTGCCCCTGAGCTCCATTTGTCTCCTCGCTTATTTGGGAGATGGCCGCAAAAGCGCAGGATTGCTTCAGGCCCTATTTTGGTTCTGGGGGGCAGGCTGAGCCTGTGGTTCATTCTTCTTCCTGATGGGAAAATGGAGTGACCTGTGCCTGTCCCAACACCTAGGGCTAGTCTCTCGTTGGTTCCCCATCTTCCCGTTCATCCTCAGGACAAATTGCAAACAGGACGACGAAACAGGAGGTTAAAGGTGCTGATTCTCCAAGTAGGGAGATGGTTAGTCAAGCGGCTGGAATGGCGAACCCGAGCACAAGGAGAGGAGAAATGAGGTGCGTTTTAGAAACCTTTCCCGATCTCACGGCATACCATCTTCTGGGTTTCCCATGCATGTTTTGATGTAGGAAGATTCCCTTGTACCTGGAGATTTGAGACCCATGGGGTGGGTACCCCGCGGTATTACTTTAAAGTATCTGCATTTGCTCACCCAACCTCACCAATCCTCTCAGCCCCAAGAGTGTCCAGCCTTATGTCTCATCCAGCTGTGGGTCTAGATATGGTCAATCCAGGTTGCATCAGAGACCCTGAACGGATTTTGTAAGAATTTCTCTCTCTTTCACTGTCTTTGCTTTGTGGGTTTTTTAAAGTAATGTATGTTTAGAATGGGGTTTGGCTGCTTTTCCCTGCTGTGTTTATGCCGCTTTACACCCTCTTGATTCACTTGCAGAGAGATATCGATACATAGGTTTTCAGATTCATACTAGTCAGATATATTCTTGTGCGGTGACTAGGGGGTGTTGAGTCCAGTTCACTGAGCAGGGAGTAGGCCTTGTCTATTACATATTTGGCTTATGGAGCGGTCTCTGAGCTAATTTCAAACCCTTGTTTTATGCATCACCCCACCTCACCTTTCCCGTTAAGCAGCCATAGTGTTTCTTCTAAAGGTGTGCCTCTGTTCTGTTTTGTAATTCAGTTCAAGGGTAGCGATTTTGACATTCCCTCTATAAGCGATATCTTAGGATAAGTGCCTTTTTCTGTGTGACTTATTTCACTTAGAATCATCGTACCTAAATCCACTCATCATGCTGCTAACTAGCCTTACGACATTGATTTCATGGCTGAGTGATATTCCATTGTGCCAAGTACCACCATTTCTTTATCCATTTTTCTCTTTCCTGGGATATTGAAGGTGTACCGAAGTGGAGGTTCTTGGCAACAGAGCAGCCGTAAAGTTTGGGGTGCCTGTGTCTTGTTGATTTTTAGTTTTCCCAACTTATACGCCCATGAGTGGAAGTGCCCTATGCTCTCTACGCTGTGTTTATTACTTGTTTCAGGACACACCGTACTCTTCTCCAGAGTGCCTGTTGGCAATTTACATCCCGCCCATCAGCGTAGCAAGGCTCCCATGTCTCCATGGCCTGTCCTGCTTTTCTGGTTTTTACACTTTGTTCAGCATGGCCCTTTTGACCGAGGGCAAGCGAGACTTCTTTGTAGCGCTGATTTGCCCTTCCGGCTTGCTTGGTTGGCCAAAAAGGGCGTATGCGTTTTTTCCTGAATATATTCAGGAAAAAACGCATACGCCCTTTTTGGCCAAGGGCATCATTGTCAACGTTTTGCCGCTTTTCATGTGCTTTAAATGCGAGTCGAATCTACCTCCTGAAATCTGTTTCCTGCAAATCTGCCTTGCTTTCAAATGCTCTTCATTGCCTTCCCTCAATATAGTTGTGGACGAGAGTTCTCATTTATAACTCTGCACGTTTGTGAATTGCAGTGCCCCTGAGCTCCATTTGTCTCCTCGCTTATTTGGTAGATGGCCGCAAAAGCGCAGGATTGCTTCAGGCCCTATTTTGGTTCTGGGGGGCAGGCTGAGCCTGTGGTTCATTCTTCTTCCTGATGGGAAAATGGAGTGACCTGTGCCTGTCCCAACACCTAGGGCTAGTCTCTCGTTGGTTCCCCATCTTCCCGTTCATCCTCAGGACAAATTGCAAACAGGACGACGAAACAGGAGGTTAAAGGTGCTGATTCTCCAAGTAGGGAGATGGTTAGTCAAGCGGCTGGAATGGCGAACCCGAGCACAAGGAGAGGAGAAATGAGGTGCGTTTTAGAAACCTTTCCCGATCTCACGGCATACCATCTTCTGGGTTTCCCATGCATGTTTTGATGTAGGAAGATTCCCTTGTACCTGGAGATTTGAGACCCATGGGGTGGGTACCCCGCGGTATTACTTTAAAGTATCTGCATTTGCTCACCCAACCTCACCAATCCTCTCATCCCCAAGAGTGTCCAGCCTTATGTCTCATCCAGCTGTGGGTCTAGATATGGTCAATCCAGGTTGCATCAGAGACCCTGAACGGATTTTGTAAGAATTTCTCTCTCTTTCACTGTCTTTGCTTTGTGGGTTTTTTAAAGTAATGTATGTTTAGAATGGGGTTTGGCTGCTTTTCCCTGCTGTGTTTATGCCGCTTTACACCCTCTTGATTCACTTGCAGAGAGATATCAATACATAGGTTTTCAGATTCATACTAGTCAGATATATTCTTGTGCGGTGACTAGGGGGTGTTGAGTCCAGTTCACTGAGCAGGGAGTAGGCCTTGTCTATTACATATTTGGCTTATGGAGCGGTCTCTGAGCTAATTTCAAACCCTTGTTTTATGCATCACCCCACCTCACCTTTCCCGTTAAGCAGCCATAGTGTGTCTTCTAAAGGTGTGCCTCTGTTCTGTTTTGTAATTCAGTTCAAGGGTAGCGATTTTGACATTCCCTCTCTAAGCGATATCTTAGGATAAGTGCCTTTTTCTGTGTGACTTATTTCACTTAGAATCATCGTACCTAAATCCACTCATCATGCTGCTAACTAGCCTTATGACATTGATTTCATGGCTGAGTGATATTCCATTGTGCCAAGTACCACCATTTCTTTATCCATTTTTCTCTTTCCTGGGATATTGAAGGTGTACCGAAGTGGAGGTTCTTGGCAACAGAGCAGCCGTAAAGTTTGGGGTGCCTGTGTCTTGTTGATTTTTAGTTTTCCCAATTTATACGCCCATGAGTGGAAGTGCCCTATGCTCTCTACGCTGTGTTTATTACTTGTTTCAGGACACACCGTACTCTTCTCCAGAGTGCCTGTTGGCAATTTACATCCCGCCCATCAGCGTAGCAAGGCTCCCATGTCTCCATGGCCTGTCCTGCTTTTCTGGTTTTTACACTTTGTTCAGCATGGCCCTTTTGACCGAGGGCAAGCGAGACTTCTTTGTAGCGCTGATTTGCCCTTCCGGCTTGCTTGGTTGGCCAAAAAGGGCGTATGCGTTTTTTCCTGAATATATTCAGGAAAAAACGCATACGCCCTTTTTGGCCAAGGGCATCATTGTCAACGTTTTGCCGCTTTTCATGTGCTTTAAAGGCGAGTCGAATCTACCTCCTGAAATCTGTTTCCTGCAAATCTGCCTTGCTTTCAAATGCTCTTCATTGCCTTCCCTCAATATAGTTGTGGACGAGAGTTCTCATTTATAACTCTGCACGTTTGTGAATTGCAGTGCCCCTGAGCTCCATTTGTCTCCTCGCTTATTTGGTAGATGGCCGCAAAAGCGCAGGATTGCTTCAGGCCCTATTTTGGTTCTGGGGGGCAGGCTGAGCCTGTGGTTCATTCTTCTTCCTGATGGGAAAATGGAGTGACCTGTGCCTGTCCCAACACCTAGGGCTAGTCTCTCGTTGGTTCCCCATCTTCCCGTTCATCCTCAGGACAAATTGCAAACAGGACGACGAAACAGGAGGTTAAAGGTGCTGATTCTCCAAGTAGGGAGATGGTTAGTCAAGCGGCTGGAATGGCGAACCCGAGCACAAGGAGAGGAGAAATGAGGTGCGTTTTAGAAACCTTTCCCGATCTCACGGCATACCATCTTCTGGGTTTCCCATGCATGTTTTGATGTAGGAAGATTCCCTTGTACCTGGAGATTTGAGACCCATGGGGTGGGTACCCCGCGGTATTACTTTAAAGTATCTGCATTTGCTCACCCAACCTCACCAATCCTCTCAGCCCCAAGAGTGTCCAGCCTTATGTCTCATCCAGCTGTGGGTCTAGATATGGTCAATCCAGGTTGCATCAGAGACCCTGAACGGATTTTGTAAGAATTTCTCTCTCTTTCACTGTCTTTGCTTTGTGGGTTTTTTAAAGTAATGTATGTTTAGAATGGGGTTTGGCTGCTTTTCCCTGCTGTGTTTATGCCGCTTTACACCCTCTTGATTCACTTGCAGAGAGATATCAATACATAGGTTTTCAGATTCATACTAGTCAGATATATTCTTGTGCGGTGACTAGGGGGTGTTGAGTCCAGTTCACTGAGCAGGGAGTAGGCCTTGTCTATTACATATTTGGCTTATGGAGCGGTGTCTGAGCTAATTTCAAACCCTTGTTTTATGCATCACCCCACCTCACCTTTCCCGTTAAGCAGCCATAATGTGTCTTCTAAAGGTGTGCCTCTGTTCTGTTTTGTAATTCAGTTCAAGGGTAGCGATTTTGACATTCCCTCTATAAGCGATATCTTAGGATAAGTGCCTTTTTCTGTGTGACTTATTTCACTTAGAATCATCGTACCTAAATCCACTCATCATGCTGCTAACTAGCCTTATGACATTGATTTCATGGCTGAGTGATATTCCATTGTGCCAAGTACCACCATTTCTTTATCCATTTTTCTCTTTCCTGGGATATTGAAGGTGTACCGAAGTGGAGGTTCTTGGCAACAGAGCAGCCGTAAAGTTTGGGGTGCCTGTGTCTTGTTGATTTTTAGTTTTCCCAATTTATACGCCCATGAGTGGAAGTGCCCTATGCTCTCTACGCTGTGTTTATTACTTGTTTCAGGACACACCGTACTCTTCTCCAGAGTGCCTGTTGGCAATTTACATCCCGCCCATCAGCGTAGCAAGGCTCCCATGTCTCCATGGCCTGTCCTGCTTTTCTGGTTTTTACACTTTGTTCAGCATGGCCCTTTTGACCGAGGGCAAGCGAGACTTCTTTGTAGCGCTGATTTGCCCTTCCGGCTTGCTTGGTTGGCCAAAAAGGGCGTATGCATTTTTTCCTGAATATATTCAGGAAAAAACGCATACGCCCTTTTTGGCCAAGGGCATCATTGTCAACGTTTTGCCGCTTTTCATGTGCTTTAAATGCGAGTCGAATCTACCTCCTGAAATCTGTTTCCTGCAAATCTGCCTTGCTTTCAAATGCTCTTCATTGCCTTCCCTCAATATAGTTGTGGACGAGAGTTCTCATTTATAACTCTGCACGTTTGTGAATTGCAGTGCCCCTGAGCTCCATTTGTCTCCTCGCTTATTTGGTAGATGGCCGCAAAAGCGCAGGATTGCTTCAGGCCCTATTTTGGTTCTGGGGGGCAGGCTGAGCCTGTGGTTCATTCTTCTTCCTGATGGGAAAATGGAGTGACCTGTGCCTGTCCCAACACCTAGGGCTAGTCTCTCGTTGGTTCCCCATCTTCCCGTTCATCCTCAGGACAAATTGCAAACAGGACGACGAAACAGGAGGTTAAAGGTGCTGATTCTCCAAGTAGGGAGATGGTTAGTCAAGCGGCTGGAATGGCGAACCCGAGCACAAGGAGAGGAGAAATGAGGTGCGTTTTAGAAACCTTTCCCGATCTCACGGCATACCATCTTCTGGGTTTCCCATGCATGTTTTGATGTAGGAAGATTCCCTTGTACCTGGAGATTTGAGACCCATGGGGTGGGTACCCCGCGGTATTACTTTAAAGTATCTGCATTTGCTCACCCAACCTCACCAATCCTCTCAGCCCCAAGAGTGTCCAGCCTTATGTCTCATCCAGCTGTGGGTTTAGATATGGTCAATCCAGGTTGCATCAGAGACCCTGAACGGATTTTGTAAGAATTTCTCTCTCTTTCACTGTCTTTGCTTTGTGGGTTTTTTAAAGTAATGTATGTTTAGAATGGGGTTTGGCTGCTTTTCCCTGCTGTGTTTATGCCGCTTTACACCCTCTTGATTCACTTGCAGAGAGATATCAATACATAGGTTTTCAGATTCATACTAGTCAGATATATTCTTGTGCGGTGACTAGGGGGTGTTGAGTCCAGTTCACTGAGCAGGGAGTAGGCCTTGTCTATTACATATTTGGCTTATGGAGCGGTGTCTGAGCTAATTTCAAACCCTTGTTTTATGCATCACCCCACCTCACCTTTCCCGTTAAGCAGCCATAGTGTGTCTTCTAAAGGTGTGCCTCTGTTCTGTTTTGTAATTCAGTTCAAGGGTAGCGATTTTGACATTCCCTCTCTAAGCGATATCTTAGGATAAGTGCCTTTTTCTGTGTGACTTATTTCACTTAGAATCATCGTACCTAAATCCACTCATCATGCTGCTAACTAGCCTTATGACATTGATTTCATGGCTGAGTGATATTCCATTGTGCCAAGTACCACCATTTCTTTATCCATTTTTCTCTTTCCTGGGATATTGAAGGTGTACCGAAGTGGAGGTTCTTGGCAACAGAGCAGCCGTAAAGTTTGGGGTGCCTGTGTCTTGTTGATTTTTAGTTTTCCCAATTTATACGCCCATGAGTGGAAGTGCCCTATGCTCTCTACGCTGTGTTTATTACTTGTTTCAGGACACACCGTACTCTTCTCCAGAGTGCCTGTTGGCAATTTACATCCCGCCCATCAGCGTAGCAAGGCTCCCATGTCTCCATGGCCTGTCCTGCTTTTCTGGTTTTTACACTTTGTTCAGCATGGCCCTTTTGACCGAGGGCAAGCGAGACTTCTTTGTAGCGCTGATTTGCCCTTCCGGCTTGCTTGGTTGGCCAAAAAGGGCGTATGCGTTTTTTCCTGAATATATTCAGGAAAAAACGCATACGCCCTTTTTGGCCAAGGGCATCATTGTCAACGTTTTGCCGCTTTTCATGTGCTTTAAATGCGAGTCGAATCTACCTCCTGAAATCTGTTTCCTGCAAATCTGCCTTGCTTTCAAATGCTCTTCATTGCCTTCCCTCAATATAGTTGTGGACGAGAGTTCTCATTTATAACTCTGCACGTTTGTGAATTGCAGTGCCCCTGAGCTCCATTTGTCTCCTCGCTTATTTGGTAGATGGCCGCAAAAGCGCAGGATTGCTTCAGGCCCTATTTTGGTTCTGGGGGGCAGGCTGAGCCTGTGGTTCATTCTTCTTCCTGATGGGAAAATGGAGTGACCTGTGCCTGTCCCAACACCTAGGGCTAGTCTCTCGTTGGTTCCCCATCTTCCCGTTCATCCTCAGGACAAATTGCAAACAGGACGACGAAACAGGAGGTTAAAGGTGCTGATTCTCCAAGTAGGGAGATGGTTAGTCAAGCGGCTGGAATGGCGAACCCGAGCACAAGGAGAGGAGAAATGAGGTGCGTTTTAGAAACCTTTCCCGATCTCACGGCATACCATCTTCTGGGTTTCCCATGCATGTTTTGATGTAGGAAGATTCCCTTGTACCTGGAGATTTGAGACCCATGTGGTGGGTACCCCGTGGTATTACTTTAAAGTATCTGCATTTGCTCACCCAACCTCACCAATCCTCTCAGCCCCAAGAGTGTCCAGCCTTATGTCTCATCCAGCTGTGGGTCTAGATATGGTCAATCCAGGTTGCATCAGAGACCCTGAACGGATTTTGTAAGAATTTCTCTCTCTTTCACTGTCTTTGCTTTGTGGGTTTTTTAAAGTAATGTATGTTTAGAATGGGGTTTGGCTGCTTTTCCCTGCTGTGTTTATGCCGCTTTACACCCTCTTGATTCACTTGCAGAGAGATATCGATACATAGGTTTTCAGATTCATACTAGTCAGATATATTCTTGTGCGGTGACTAGGGGGTGTTGAGTCCAGTTCACTGAGCAGGGAGTAGGCCTTGTCTATTACATATTTGGCTTATGGAGCGGTCTCTGAGCTAATTTCAAACCCTTGTTTTATGCATCACCCCACCTCACCTTTCCCGTTAAGCAGCCATAGTGTGTCTTCTAAAGGTGTGCCTCTGTTCTGTTTTGTAATTCAGTTCAAGGGTAGCGATTTTGACATTCCCTCTATAAGCGATATCTTAGGATAAGTGCCTTTTTCTGTGTGACTTATTTCACTTAGAATCATCGTACCTAAATCCACTCATCATGCTGCTAACTAGCCTTACGACATTGATTTCATGGCTGAGTGATATTCCATTGTGCCAAGTACCACCATTTCTTTATCCATTTTTCTCTTTCCTGGGATATTGAAGGTGTACCGAAGTGGAGGTTCTTGGCAACAGAGCAGCCGCAAAGTTTGGGGTGCCTGTGTCTTGTTGATTTTTAGTTTTCCCAATTTATACGCCCATGAGTGGAAGTGCCCTATGCTCTCTACGCTGTGTTTATTACTTGTTTCAGGACACACCGCACTCTTCTCCAGAGTGCCTGTTGGCAATTTACATCCCGCCCATCAGCGTAGCAAGGCTCCCATGTCTCCATGGCCTGTCCTGCTTTTCTGGTTTTTACACTTTGTTCAGCATGGCCCTTTTGACCGAGGGCAAGCGAGACTTCTTTGTAGCGCTGATTTGCCCTTCCGGCTTGCTTGGTTGGCCAAAAAGGGCGTATGCGTTTTTTCCTGAATATATTCAGGAAAAAACGCATACGCCCTTTTTGGCCAAGGGCATCATTGTCAACGTTTTGCCGCTTTTCATGTGCTTTAAAGGCGAGTGGAATCTACCTCCTGAAATCTGTTTCCTGCAAATCTGCCTTGCTTTCAAATGCTCTTCATTGCCTTCCCTCAATATAGTTGTGGACGAGAGTTCTCATTTATAACTCTGCACGTTTGTGAATTGCAGTGCCCCTGAGCTCCATTTGTCTCCTCGCTTATTTGGTAGATGGCCGCAAAAGCGCAGGATTGCTTCAGGCCCTATTTTGGTTCTGGGGGGCAGGCTGAGCCTGTGGTTCATTCTTCTTCCTGATGGGAAAATGGAGTGACCTGTGCCTGTCCCAACACCTAGGGCTAGTCTCTCGTTGGTTCCCCATCTTCCCGTTCATCCTCAGGACAAATTGCAAACAGGACGACGAAACAGGAGGTTAAAGGTGCTGATTCTCCAAGTAGGGAGATGGTTAGTCAAGCGGCTGGAATGGCGAACCCGAGCACAAGGAGAGGAGAAATGAGGTGCGTTTTAGAAACCTTTCCCGATCTCACGGCATACCATCTTCTGGGTTTCCCATGCATGTTTTGATGTAGGAAGATTCCCTTGTACCTGGAGATTTGAGACCCATGGGGTGGGTATCCTGCGGTATTACTTTAAAGTATCTGCATTTGCTCACCCAACCTCACCAATCCTCTCAGCCCCAAGAGTGTCCAGCCTTATGTCTCATCCAGCTGTGGGTCTAGATATGGTCAATCCAGGTTGCATCAGAGACGCTGAACGGATTTTGTAAGAATTTCTCTCTCTTTCACTGTCTTTGCTTTGTGGGTTTTTTAAAGTAATGTATGTTTAGAATGGGGTTTGGCTGCTTTTCCCTGCTGTGTTTATGCCGCTTTACACCCTCTTGATTCACTTGCAGAGAGATATCAATACATAGGTTTTCAGATTCATACTAGTCAGATATATTCTTGTGCGGTGACTAGGGGGTGTTGAGTCCAGTTCACTGAGCAGGAAGTAGGCCTTGTCTATTACATATTTGGCTTATGGAGCGGTGTCTGAGCTAATTTCAAACCCTTGTTTTATGCATCACCCCACCTCACCTTTCCCGTTAAGCAGCCATAGTGTGTCTTCTAAAGGTGTGCCTCTGTTCTGTTTTGTAATTCAGTTCAAGGGTAGCGATTTTGACATTCCCTCTATAAGCGATATCTTAGGATAAGTGCCTTTTTCTGTGTGACTTATTTCACTTAGAATCATCGTACCTAAATCCACTCATCATGCTGCTAACTAGCCTTATGACATTGATTTCATGGCTGAGTGATATTCCATTGTGCCAAGTACCACCATTTCTTTATCCATTTTTCTCTTTCCTGGGATATTGAAGGTGTACCGAAGTGGAGGTTCTTGGCAACAGAGCAGCCGTAAAGTTTGGGGTGCCTGTGTCTTGTTGATTTTTAGTTTTCCCAATTTATACGCCCATGAGTGGAAGTGCCCTATGCTCTCTACGCTGTGTTTATTACTTGTTTCAGGACACACCGTACTCTTCTCCAGAGTGCCTGTTGGCAATTTACATCCCGCCCATCAGCGTAGCAAGGCTCCCATGTCTCCATGGCCTGTCCTGCTTTTCTGGTTTTTACACTTTGTTCAGCATGGCCCTTTTGACCGAGGGCAAGCGAGACTTCTTTGTAGCGCTGATTTGCCCTTCCGGCTTGCTTGGTTGGCCAAAAAGGGCGTATGCGTTTTTTCCTGAATATATTCAGGAAAAAACACATACGCCCTTTTTGGCCAAGGGCATCATTGTCAACGTTTTGCCGCTTTTCATGTGCTTTAAAGGCGAGTCGAATCTACCTCCTGAAATCTGTTTCCTGCAAATCTGCCTTGCTTTCAAATGCTCTTCATTGCCTTCCCTCAATATAGTTGTGGACGAGAGTTCTCATTTATAACTCTGCACGTTTGTGAATTGCAGTGCCCCTGAGCTCCATTTGTCTCCTCGCTTATTTGGTAGATGGCCGCAAAAGCGCAGGATTGCTTCAGGCCCTATTTTGGTTCTGGGGGGCAGGCTGAGCCTGTGGTTCATTCTTCTTCCTGATGGGAAAATGGAGTGACCTGTGCCTGTCCCAACACCTAGGGCTAGTCTCTCGTTGGTTCCCCATCTTCCCGTTCATCCTCAGGACAAATTGCAAACAGGACGACGAAACAGGAGGTTAAAGGTGCTGATTCTCCAAGTAGGGAGATGGTTAGTCAAGCGGCTGGAATGGCGAACCCGAGCACAAGGAGAGGAGAAATGAGGTGCGTTTTAGAAACCTTTCCCGATCTCACGGCATACCATCTTCTGGGTTTCCCATGCATGTTTTGATGTAGGAAGATTCCCTTGTACCTGGAGATTTGAGACCCATGGGGTGGGTACCCTGCGGTATTACTTTTAAGTATCTGCATTTGCTCACCCAACCTCACCAATCCTCTCAGCCCCAAGAGTGTCCAGCCTTATGTCTCATCCAGCTGTGGGTCTAGATATGGTCAATCCAGGTTGCATCAGAGACCCTGAACGGATTTTGTAAGAATTTCTCTCTCTTTCACTGTCTTTGCTTTGTGGGTTTTTTAAAGTAATGTATGTTTAGAATGGGGTTTGGCTGCTTTTCCCTGCTGTGTTTATGCCGCTTTACACCCTCTTGATTCACTTGCAGAGAGATATCAATACATAGGTTTTCAGATTCATATTAGTCAGATATATTCTTGTGCGGTGACTAGGGGGTGTTGAGTCCAGTTCACTGAGCAGGGAGTAGGCCTTGTCTATTACATATTAGGCTTATGGAGCGGTCTCTGAGCTAATTTCAAACCCTTGTTTTATGCATCACCCCACCTCACCTTTCCCGTTAAGCAGCCATAGTGTGTCTTCTAAAGGTGTGCCTCTGTTCTGTTTTGTAATTCAGTTCAAGGGTAGCGATTTTGACATTCCCTCTATAAGCGATATCTTAGGATAAGTGCCTTTTTCTGTGTGACTTATTTCACTTAGAATCATCGTACCTAAATCCACTCATCATGCTGCTAACTAGCCTTACGACATTGATTTCATGGCTGAGTGATATTCCATTGTGCCAAGTACCACCATTTCTTTATCCATTTTTCTCTTTCCTGGGATATTGAAGGTGTACCGAAGTGGAGGTTCTTGGCAACAGAGCAGCCGTAAAGTTTGGGGTGCCTGTGTCTTGTTGATTTTTAGTTTTCCCAATTTATACGCCCATGAGTGGAAGTGCCCTATGCTCTCTACGCTGTGTTTATTACTTGTTTCAGGACACACCGTACTCTTCTCCAGAGTGCCTGTTGGCAATTTACATCCCGCCCATCAGCGTAGCAAGGCTCCCATGTCTCCATGGCCTGTCCTGCTTTTCTGGTTTTTACACTTTGTTCAGCATGGCCCTTTTGACCGAGGGCAAGCGAGACTTCTTTGTAGCGCTGATTTGCCCTTCCGGCTTGCTTGGTTGGCCAAAAAGGGCGTATGCGTTTTTTCCTGAATATATTCAGGAAAAAACGCATACGCCCTTTTTGGCCAAGGGCATCATTGTCAACGTTTTGCCGCTTTTCACGTGCTTTAAAGGCGAGTCGAATCTACCTCCTGAAATCTGTTTCCTGCAAATCTGCCTTGCTTTCAAATCCTCTTCGTTGCCTTCCCTCAATATATTTGTGGACGAGAGTTCTCATTTATAACTCTGCACGTTTGTGAATTGCAGTGCCCCTGAGCTCCATTTGTCTCCTCGCTTATTTGGTAGATGGCCGCAAAAGCGCAGGATTGCTTCAGGCCCTATTTTGGTTCTGGGGGGCAGGCTGAGCCTGTGGTTCATTCTTCTTCCTGATGGGAAAATGGAGTGACCTGTGCTTGTCCCAACACCTAGGGCTAGTCTCTCGTTGGTTCCCCATCTTCCCGTTCATCCTCAGGACAAATTGCAAACAGGACGACGAAACAGGAGGTTAAAGGTGCTGATTCTCCAAGTAGGGAGATGGTTAGTCAAGCGGCTGGAATGGCGAACCCGAGCACAAGGAGAGGAGAAATGAGGTGCGTTTTAGAAACCTTTCCCGATCTCACGGCATACCATCTTCTGGGTTTCCCATGCATGTTTTGATGTAGGAAGATTCCCTTGTACCTGGAGATTTGAGACCCATGGGGTGGGTACCCCGCGGTATTACTTTAAAGTATCTGCATTTGCTCACCCAACCTCACCAATCCTCTCAGCCCCAAGAGTGTCCAGCCTTATGTCTCATCCAGCTGTGGGTCTAGATATGGTCAATCCAGGTTGCATCAGAGACGCTGAACGGATTTTGTAAGAATTTCTCTCTCTTTCACTGTCTTTGCTTTGTGGGTTTTTTAAAGTAATGTATGTTTAGAATGGGGTTTGGCTGCTTTTCCCTGCTGTGTTTATGCCGCTTTACACCCTCTTGATTCACTTGCAGAGAGATATCAATACATAGGTTTTCAGATTCATACTAGTCAGATATATTCTTGTGCGGTGACTAGGGGGTGTTGAGTCCAGTTCACTGAGCAGGGAGTAGGCCTTGTCTATTACATATTTGGCTTATGGAGCGGTGTCTGAGCTAATTTCAAACCCTTGTTTTATGCATCACCCCACCTCACCTTTCCCGTTAAGCAGCCATAGTGTGTCTTCTAAAGGTGTGCCTCTGTTCTGTTTTGTAATTCAGTTCAAGGGTAGCGATTTTGACATTCCCTCTATAAGCGATATCTTAGGATAAGTGCCTTTTTCTGTGTGACTTATTTCACTTAGAATCATCGTACCTAAATCCACTCATCATGCTGCTAACTAGCCTTATGACATTGATTTCATGGCTGAGTGATATTCCATTGTGCCAAGTACCACCATTTCTTTATCCATTTTTCTCTTTCCTGGGATATTGAAGGTGTACCGAAGTGGAGGTTCTTGGCAACAGAGCAGCCGTAAAGTTTGGGGTGCCTGTGTCTTGTTGATTTTTAGTTTTCCCAATTTATACGCCCATGAGTGGAAGTGCCCTATGCTCTCTACGCTGTGTTTATTACTTGTTTCAGGACACACCGTACTCTTCTCCAGAGTGCCTGTTGGCAATTTACATCCCGCCCATCAGCGTAGCAAGGCTCCCATGTCTCCATGGCCTGTCCTGCTTTTCTGGTTTTTACACTTTGTTCAGCATGGCCCTTTTGACCGAGGGCAAGCGAGACTTCTTTGTAGCGCTGATTTGCCCTTCCGGCTTGCTTGGTTGGCCAAAAAGGGCGTATGCGTTTTTTCCTGAATATATTCAGGAAAAAACGCATACGCCCTTTTTGGCCAAGGGCATCATTGTCAACGTTTTGCCGCTTTTCATGTGCTTTAAAGGCGAGTCGAATCTACCTCCTGAAATCTGTTTCCTGCAAATCTGCCTTGCTTTCAAATGCTCTTCATTGCCTTCCCTCAATATAGTTGTGGACGAGAGTTCTCATTTATAACTCTGCACGTTTGTGAATTGCAGTGCCCCTGAGCTCCATTTGTCTCCTCGCTTATTTGGTAGATGGCCGCAAAAGCGCAGGATTGCTTCAGGCCCTATTTTGGTTCTGGGGGGCAGGCTGAGCCTGTGGTTCATTCTTCTTCCTGATGGGAAAATGGAGTGACCTGTGCCTGTCCCAACACCTAGGGCTAGTCTCTCGTTGGTTCCCCATCTTCCCGTTCATCCTCAGGACAAATTGCAAACAGGACGACGAAACAGGAGGTTAAAGGTGCTGATTCTCCAAGTAGGGAGATGGTTAGTCAAGCGGCTGGAATGGCGAACCCGAGCACAAGGAGAGGAGAAATGAGGTGCGTTTTAGAAACCTTTCCCGATCTCACGGCATACCATCTTCTGGGTTTCCCATGCATGTTTTGATGTAGGAAGATTCCCTTGTACCTGGAGATTTGAGACCCATGGGGTGGGTACCCCGCGGTATTACTTTAAAGTATCTGCATTTGCTCACCCAACCTCACCAATCCTCTCAGCCCCAAGAGTGTCCAGCCTTATGTCTCATCCAGCTGTGGGTTTAGATATGGTCAATCCAGGTTGCATCAGAGACCCTGAACGGATTTTGTAAGAATTTCTCTCTCTTTCACTGTCTTTGCTTTGTGGGTTTTTTAAAGTAATGTATGTTTAGAATGGGGTTTGGCTGCTTTTCCCTGCTGTGTTTATGCCGCTTTACACCCTCTTGATTCACTTGCAGAGAGATATCAATACATAGGTTTTCAGATTCATACTAGTCAGATATATTCTTGTGCGGTGACTAGGGGGTGTTGAGTCCAGTTCACTGAGCAGGGAGTAGGCCTTGTCTATTACATATTTGGCTTATGGAGCGGTGTCTGAGCTAATTTCAAACCCTTGTTTTATGCATCACCCCACCTCACCTTTCCCGTTAAGCAGCCATAGTGTGTCTTCTAAAGGTGTGCCTCTGTTCTGTTTTGTAATTCAGTTCAAGGGTAGCGATTTTGACATTCCCTCTCTAAGCGATATCTTAGGATAAGTGCCTTTTTCTGTGTGACTTATTTCACTTAGAATCATCGTACCTAAATCCACTCATCATGCTGCTAACTAGCCTTATGACATTGATTTCATGGCTGAGTGATATTCCATTGTGCCAAGTACCACCATTTCTTTATCCATTTTTCTCTTTCCTGGGATATTGAAGGTGTACCGAAGTGGAGGTTCTTGGCAACAGAGCAGCCGTAAAGTTTGGGGTGCCTGTGTCTTGTTGATTTTTAGTTTTCCCAATTTATACGCCCATGAGTGGAAGTGCCCTATGCTCTCTACGCTGTGTTTATTACTTGTTTCAGGACACACCGTACTCTTCTCCAGAGTGCCTGTTGGCAATTTACATCCCGCCCATCAGCGTAGCAAGGCTCCCATGTCTCCATGGCCTGTCCTGCTTTTCTGGTTTTTACACTTTGTTCAGCATGGCCCTTTTGACCGAGGGCAAGCGAGACTTCTTTGTAGCGCTGATTTGCCCTTCCGGCTTGCTTGGTTGGCCAAAAAGGGCGTATGCGTTTTTTCCTGAATATATTCAGGAAAAAACGCATACGCCCTTTTTGGCCAAGGGCATCATTGTCAACGTTTTGCCGCTTTTCATGTGCTTTAAAGGCGAGTCGAATCTACCTCCTGAAATCTGTTTCCTGCAAATCTGCCTTGCTTTCAAATGCTCTTCATTGCCTTCCCTCAATATAGTTGTGGACGAGAGTTCTCATTTATAACTCTGCACGTTTGTGAATTGCAGTGCCCCTGAGCTCCATTTGTCTCCTCGCTTATTTGGTAGATGGCCGCAAAAGCGCAGGATTGCTTCAGGCCCTATTTTGGTTCTGGGGGGCAGGCTGAGCCTGTGGTTCATTCTTCTTCCTGATGGGAAAATGGAGTGACCTGTGCCTGTCCCAACACCTAGGGCTAGTCTCTCGTTGGTTCCCCATCTTCCCGTTCATCCTCAGGACAAATTGCAAACAGGACGACGAAACAGGAGGTTAAAGGTGCTGATTCTCCAAGTAGGGAGATGGTTAGTCAAGCGGCTGGAATGGCGAACCCGAGCACAAGGAGAGGAGAAATGAGGTGCGTTTTAGAAACCTTTCCCGATCTCACGGCATACCATCTTCTGGGTTTCCCATGCATGTTTTGATGTAGGAAGATTCCCTTGTACCTGGAGATTTGAGACCCATGTGGTGGGTACCCCGCGGTATTACTTTAAAGTATCTGCATTTGCTCACCCAACCTCACCAATCCTCTCAGCCCCAAGAGTGTCCAGCCTTATGTCTCATCCAGCTGTGGGTCTAGATATGGTCAATCCAGGTTGCATCAGAGACCCTGAACGGATTTTGTAAGAATTTCTCTCTCTTTCACTGTCTTTGCTTTGTGGGTTTTTTAAAGTAATGTATGTTTAGAATGGGGTTTGGCTGCTTTTCCCTGCTGTGTTTATGCCGCTTTACACCCTCTTGATTCACTTGCAGAGAGATATCGATACATAGGTTTTCAGATTCATACTAGTCAGATATATTCTTGTGCGGTGACTAGGGGGTGTTGAGTCCAGTTCACTGAGCAGGGAGTAGGCCTTGTCTATTACATATTTGGCTTATGGAGCGGTCTCTGAGCTAATTTCAAACCCTTGTTTTATGCATCACCCCACCTCACCTTTCCCGTTAAGCAGCCATAGTGTGTCTTCTAAAGGTGTGCCTCTGTTCTGTTTTGTAATTCAGTTCAAGGGTAGCGATTTTGACATTCCCTCTATAAGCGATATCTTAGGATAAGTGCCTTTTTCTGTGTGACTTATTTCACTTAGAATCATCGTACCTAAATCCACTCATCATGCTGCTAACTAGCCTTACGACATTGATTTCATGGCTGAGTGATATTCCATTGTGCCAAGTACCACCATTTCTTTATCCATTTTTCTCTTTCCTGGGATATTGAAGGTGTACCGAAGTGGAGGTTCTTGGCAACAGAGCAGCCGCAAAGTTTGGGGTGCCTGTGTCTTGTTGATTTTTAGTTTTCCCAATTTATACGCCCATGAGTGGAAGTGCCCTATGCTCTCTACGCTGTGTTTATTACTTGTTTCAGGACACACCGTACTCTTCTCCAGAGTGCCTGTTGGCAATTTACATCCCGCCCATCAGCGTAGCAAGGCTCCCATGTCTCCATGGCCTGTCCTGCTTTTCTGGTTTTTACACTTTGTTCAGCATGGCCCTTTTGACCGAGGGCAAGCGAGACTTCTTTGTAGCGCTGATTTGCCCTTCCGGCTTGCTTGGTTGGCCAAAAAGGGCGTATGCGTTTTTTCCTGAATATATTCAGGAAAAAACGCATACGCCCTTTTTGGCCAAGGGCATCATTGTCAACGTTTTGCCGCTTTTCATGTGCTTTAAAGGCGAGTGGAATCTACCTCCTGAAATCTGTTTCCTGCAAATCTGCCTTGCTTTCAAATGCTCTTCATTGCCTTCCCTCAATATAGTTGTGGACGAGAGTTCTCATTTATAACTCTGCACGTTTGTGAATTGCAGTGCCCCTGAGCTCCATTTGTCTCCTCGCTTATTTGGTAGATGGCCGCAAAAGCGCAGGATTGCTTCAGGCCCTATTTTGGTTCTGGGGGGCAGGCTGAGCCTGTGGTTCATTCTTCTTCCTGATGGGAAAATGGAGTGACCTGTGCCTGTCCCAACACCTAGGGCTAGTCTCTCGTTGGTTCCCCATCTTCCCGTTCATCCTCAGGACAAATTGCAAACAGGACGACGAAACAGGAGGTTAAAGGTGCTGATTCTCCAAGTAGGGAGATGGTTAGTCAAGCGGCTGGAATGGCGAACCCGAGCACAAGGAGAGGAGAAATGAGGTGCGTTTTAGAAACCTTTCCCGATCTCACGGCATACCATCTTCTGGGTTTCCCATGCATGTTTTGATGTAGGAAGATTCCCTTGTACCTGGAGATTTGAGACCCATGGGGTGGGTACCCTGCGGTATTACTTTAAAGTATCTGCATTTGCTCACCCAACCTCACCAATCCTCTCAGCCCCAAGAGTGTCCAGCCTTATGTCTCATCCAGCTGTGGGTCTAGATATGGTCAATCCAGGTTGCATCAGAGACGCTGAACGGATTTTGTAAGAATTTCTCTCTCTTTCACTGTCTTTGCTTTGTGGGTTTTTTAAAGTAATGTATGTTTAGAATGGGGTTTGGCTGCTTTTCCCTGCTGTGTTTATGCCGCTTTACACCCTCTTGATTCACTTGCAGAGAGATATCAATACATAGGTTTTCAGATTCATACTAGTCAGATATATTCTTGTGCGGTGACTAGGGGGTGTTGAGTCCAGTTCACTGAGCAGGGAGTAGGCCTTGTCTATTACATATTTGGCTTATGGAGCGGTGTCTGAGCTAATTTCAAACCCTTGTTTTATGCATCACCCCACCTCACCTTTCCCGTTAAGCAGCCATAGTGTGTCTTCTAAAGGTGTGCCTCTGTTCTGTTTTGTAATTCAGTTCAAGGGTAGCGATTTTGACATTCCCTCTATAAGCGATATCTTAGGATAAGTGCCTTTTTCTGTGTGACTTATTTCACTTAGAATCATCGTACCTAAATCCACTCATCATGCTGCTAACTAGCCTTATGACATTGATTTCATGGCTGAGTGATATTCCATTGTGCCAAGTACCACCATTTCTTTATCCATTTTTCTCTTTCCTGGGATATTGAAGGTGTACCGAAGTGGAGGTTCTTGGCAACAGAGCAGCCGTAAAGTTTGGGGTGCCTGTGTCTTGTTGATTTTTAGTTTTCCCAATTTATACGCCCATGAGTGGAAGTGCCCTATGCTCTCTACGCTGTGTTTATTACTTGTTTCAGGACACACCATACTCTTCTCCAGAGTGCCTGTTGGCAATTTACATCCCGCCCATCAGCGTAGCAAGGCTCCCATGTCTCCATGGCCTGTCCTGCTTTTCTGGTTTTTACACTTTGTTCAGCATGGCCCTTTTGACCGAGGGCAAGCGAGACTTCTTTGTAGCGCTGATTTGCCCTTCCGGCTTGCTTGGTTGGCCAAAAAGGACGTATGCGTTTTTTCCTGAATATATTCAGGAAAAAACGCATACGCCCTTTTTGGCCAAGGGCATCATTGTCAACGTTTTGCCGCTTTTCATGTGCTTTAAAGGCGAGTCGAATCTACCTCCTGAAATCTGTTTCCTGCAAATCTGCCTTGCTTTCAAATGCTCTTCATTGCCTTCCCTCAATATAGTTGTGGACGAGAGTTCTCATTTATAACTCTGCACGTTTGTGAATTGCAGTGCCCCTGAGCTCCATTTGTCTCCTCGCTTATTTGGTAGATGGCCGCAAAAGCGCAGGATTGCTTCAGGCCCTATTTTGGTTCTGGGGGGCAGGCTGAGCCTGTGGTTCATTCTTCTTCCTGATGGGAAAATGGAGTGACCTGTGCCTGTCCCAACACCTAGGGCTAGTCTCTCGTTGGTTCCCCATCTTCCCGTTCATCCTCAGGACAAATTGCAAACAGGACGACGAAACAGGAGGTTAAAGGTGCTGATTCTCCAAGTAGGGAGATGGTTAGTCAAGCGGCTGGAATGGCGAACCCGAGCACAAGGAGAGGAGAAATGAGGTGCGTTTTAGAAACCTTTCCCGATCTCACGGCATACCATCTTCTGGGTTTCCCATGCATGTTTTGATGTAGGAAGATTCCCTTGTACCTGGAGATTTGAGACCCATGGGGTGGGTACCCCGCGGTATTACTTTTAAGTATCTGCATTTGCTCACCCAACCTCACCAATCCTCTCAGCCCCAAGAGTGTCCAGCCTTATGTCTCATCCAGCTGTGGGTCTAGATATGGTCAATCCAGGTTGCATCAGAGACCCTGAACGGATTTTGTAAGAATTTCTCTCTCTTTCACTGTCTTTGCTTTGTGGGTTTTTTAAAGTAATGTATGTTTAGAATGGGGTTTGGCTGCTTTTCCCTGCTGTGTTTATGCCGCTTTACACCCTCTTGATTCACTTGCAGAGAGATATCAATACATAGGTTTTCAGATTCATACTAGTCAGATATATTCTTGTGCGGTGACTAGGGGGTGTTGAGTCCAGTTCACTGAGCAGGGAGTAGGCCTTGTCTATTACATATTAGGCTTATGGAGCGGTCTCTGAGCTAATTTCAAACCCTTGTTTTATGCATCACCCCACCTCACCTTTCCCGTTAAGCAGCCATAGTGTGTCTTCTAAAGGTGTGCCTCTGTTCTGTTTTGTAATTCAGTTCAAGGGTAGCGATTTTGACATTCCCTCTATAAGCGATATCTTAGGATAAGTGCCTTTTTCTGTGTGACTTATTTCACTTAGAATCATCGTACCTAAATCCACTCATCATGCTGCTAACTAGCCTTACGACATTGATTTCATGGCTGAGTGATATTCCATTGTGCCAAGTACCACCATTTCTTTATCCATTTTTCTCTTTCCTGGGATATTGAAGGTGTACCGAAGTGGAGGTTCTTGGCAACAGAGCAGCCGTAAAGTTTGGGGTGCCTGTGTCTTGTTGATTTTTAGTTTTCCCAATTTATACGCCCATGAGTGGAAGTGCCCTATGCTCTCTACGCTGTGTTTATTACTTGTTTCAGGACACACCGTACTCTTCTCCAGAGTGCCTGTTGGCAATTTACATCCCGCCCATCAGCGTAGCAAGGCTCCCATGTCTCCATGGCCTGTCCTGCTTTTCTGGTTTTTACACTTTGTTCAGCATGGCCCTTTTGACCGAGGGCAAGCGAGACTTCTTTGTAGCGCTGATTTGCCCTTCCGGCTTGCTTGGTTGGCCAAAAAGGGCGTATGCGTTTTTTCCTGAATATATTCAGGAAAAAACGCATACGCCCTTTTTGGCCAAGGGCATCATTGTCAACGTTTTGCCGCTTTTCATGTGCTTTAAATGCGAGTCGAATCTACCTCCTGAAATCTGTTTCCTGCAAAGCTGCCTTGCTTTCAAATCCTCTTCTTTGCCTTCCCTCAATATATTTGTGGACGAGAGTTCTCATTTATAACTCTGCACGTTTGTGAATTGCAGTGCCCCTGAGCTCCATTTGTCTCCTCGCTTTTTTGGGAGCTGGCCCCAAAAGCGCAGGATTGCTTCAGGCCCTATTTTGGTTCTGGGGGGCAGGCTGAGCCTGTGGTTCATTCTTCTTCCTGATGGGAAAATGGAGTGACCTGTGCCTGTCCCAACACCTAGGGCTAGTCTCTCGTTGTTTCCCCATCTTCCCGTTCATCCTCAGGACAAATTGCAACCTGTAGGAAACAGGAGGTTAAAGGTGCTGGTTCTCCAAGTAGGGAGATGGTTAGTCAAGTGGCTGGAATGGCGAACCCGAGCACAAGGAGAGGAGAAATGAGGTGCGTTTTAGAAACCTTTCCTGATCTCACGGCATACCATCTTCTGGGTTTCCCATGCATGTTTTGATGTAGGAAGATTCCCTTGTACCTGGAGATTTGAGACCCATGGAGTGGGTACCCCGCGGTGTTACTTTAAAGTATCTGCATTTGCTCACCCAACCTCACCAATCCTCTCAGCCCCAAGAGTGTCCAGCCTTATGTCTCATCCAGCTGTGGGTCTAGATATGGTCAATCCAGGTTGCATCAGAGACCCTGAACGGATTTTGTAAGAATTTCTCTCTCTTTCACTGTCTTTGCTTTGTTGGTTTTTTAAAGTAATTTATGTTTAGAATGGGGCTTGGCTGCTTTCCCCTGCTGTGTTGATGCCGCTTTACACCCTCTTGATTCACTTGCAGAGAGATATCGATACATAGGTTTTCAGATTCATACTAATCAGATATATTCTTGTGCGGTGACTACGGGGTGTTGAGTCCAGTTCACTGAGCAGGGAGTAGGCCTTGTCTATTACATATTTGGCTTATGGAGCGGTGTCTGAGCTAATTTCAAACCCTTGTTTTATGCATCACCCCACCTCACCTTTCCCGTTCAGCAGCCATAGTGTGTCTTCTAAAGGTGTGACTCTGTTCTGTTTTGTAATTCAGTTCAAGTGTAGCGATTTTGACATTCCCTCTATAAGCGATATCTTAGGATAAATGTCTTTTTCTGTGTGACTTATTTCACTTAGAATCATCGTACCTAAATCCACTCATCATGCTGCTAACTAGCCTTATGACATTGATTTCATGGCTGAGTGATATTGCATTGTGCCAAGTACCACCATTTCTTTATCCACTTTTCTCTTTCCTGGGATATTGAAGGTGTACCGAAGCGGAGGTTCTTGGCAACAGAGCAGCCGTAAACTTTAGGTTGCCTGTGTCTTGTTGATTTTTAGTTTTCCCAATTTATACGCCCATGAGTGGAAGTGCCCTATGCTCTCTAAGCTGTGTTTATTACTTGTTTCAGGACACACCGTACTCTTCTCCAGAGTGCCTGTTGGCAATTTACATCCCGCCCATCAGCGTAGCAAGGCTCCCATGTCTCCATGGCCTGTCCTGCTTTTCTGGTTTTTACACTTTGTTCAGCATGGCCCTTTTGACCGAGGGCAAGCGAGACTTCTTTGTAGCGCTGATTTGCCCTTCCGGCTTGCTTGGTTGGCCAAAAAGGGCGTATGCGTTTTTTCCTGAATATATTCAGGAAAAAACGCATACGCCCTTTTTGGCCAAGGGCATCATTGTCAACGTTTTGCCGCTTTTCATGTGCTTTAAAGGCGAGTGGAATCTACCTCCTGAAATCTGTTTCCTGCAAATCTGCCTTGCTTTCAAATGCTCTTCATTGCCTTCCCTCAATATAGTTGTGGACGAGAGTTCTCATTTATAACTCTGCACGTTTGTGAATTGCAGTGCCCCTGAGCTCCATTTGTCTCCTCGCTTATTTGGTAGATGGCCGCAAAAGCGCAGGATTGCTTCAGGCCCTATTTTGGTTCTGGGGGGCAGGCTGAGCCTGTGGTTCATTCTTCTTCCTGATGGGAAAATGGAGTGACCTGTGCCTGTCCCAACACCTAGGGCTAGTCTCTCGTTGGTTCCCCATCTTCCCGTTCATCCTCAGGACAAATTGCAAACAGGACGACGAAACAGGAGGTTAAAGGTGCTGATTCTCCAAGTAGGGAGATGGTTAGTCAAGCGGCTGGAATGGCGAACCCGAGCACAAGGAGAGGAGAAATGAGGTGCGTTTTAGAAACCTTTCCCGATCTCACGGCATACCATCTTCTGGGTTTCCCATGCATGTTTTGATGTAGGAAGATTCCCTTGTACCTGGAGATTTGAGACCCATGGGGTGGGTACCCCGCGGTATTACTTTAAAGTATCTGCATTTGCTCACCCAACCTCACCAATCCTCTCAGCCCCAAGAGTGTCCAGCCTTATGTCTCATCCAGCTGTGGGTCTAGATATGGTCAATCCAGGTTGCATCAGAGACCCTGAACGGATTTTGTAAGAATTTCTCTCTCTTTCACTGTCTTTGCTTTGTGGGTTTTTTAAAGTAATGTATGTTTAGAATGGGGTTTGGCTGCTTTTCCCTGCTGTGTTTATGCCGCTTTACACCCTCTTGATTCACTTGCAGAGAGATATCAATACATAGGTTTTCAGATTCATACTAGTCAGATATATTCTTGCGCGGTGACTAGGGGGTGTTGAGTCCAGTTCACTGAGCAGGGAGTAGGCCTTGTCTATTACATATTTGGCTTATGGAGCGGTGTCTGAGCTAATTTCAAACCCTTGTTTTATGCATCACCCCACCTCACCTTTCCCGTTAAGCAGCCATAGTGTGTCTTCTAAAGGTGTGCCTCTGTTCTGTTTTGTAATTCAGTTCAAGGGTAGCGATTTTGACATTCCCTCTCTAAGCGATATCTTAGGATAAGTGCCTTTTTCTGTGTGACTTATTTCACTTAGAATCATCGTACCTAAATCCACTCATCATGCTGCTAACTAGCCTTATGACATTGATTTCATGGCTGAGTGATATTCCATTGTGCCAAGTACCACCATTTCTTTATCCATTTTTCTCTTTCCTGGGATATTGAAGGTGTACCGAAGTGGAGGTTCTTGGCAACAGAGCAGCTGTAAAGTTTGGGGTGCCTGTGTCTTGTTGATTTTTAGTTTTCCCAATTTATACGCCCATGAGTGGAAGTGCCCTATGCTCTCTACGATGTGTTTATTACTTGTTTCAGGACACACCGTACTCTTCTCCAGAGTGCCTGTTGGCAATTTACATCCCGCCCATCAGCGTAGCAAGGCTCCCATGTCTCCATGGCCTGTCCTGCTTTTCTGGTTTTTACACTTTGTTCAGCATGGCCCTTTTGACCGAGGGCAAGCGAGACTTCTTTGTAGCGCCGATTTGCCCTTCCGGCTTGCTTGGTTGGCCAAAAAGGGCGTATGCGTTTTTTCCTGAATATATTCAGGAAAAAACGCATACGCCCTTTTTGGCCAAGGGCATCATTGTCAACGTTTTGCCGCTTTTCATGTGCTTTAAATGCGAGTCGAATCTACCTCCTGAAATCTGTTTCCTGCAAAGCTGCCTTGCTTTCAAATCCTCTTCTTTGCCTTCCCTCAATATATTTGTGGACGAGAGTTCTCATTTATAACTCTGCACGTTTGTGAATTGCAGTGCCCCTGAGCTCCATTTGTCTCCTTGCTTTTTTGGGAGCTGGCCCCAAAAGCGCAGGATTGCTTCAGGCCCTATTTTGGTTCTGGGGGGCAGGCTGAGCCTGTGGTTCATTCTTCTTCCTGATGGGAAAATGGAGTGACCTGTGCCTGTCCCAACACCTAGGGCTAGTCTCTCGTTGTTTCCCCATCTTCCCGTTCATCCTCAGGACAAATTGCAACCTGTAGGAAACAGGAGGTTAAAGGTGCTGGTTCTCCAAGTAGGGAGATGGTTAGTCAAGTGGCTGGAATGGCGAACCCGAGCACAAGGAGAGGAGAAATGAGGTGCGTTTTAGAAACCTTTCCTGATCTCATGGCATACCATCTTCTGGGTTTCCCATGCATGTTTTGATGTAGGAAGATTCCCTTGTACCTGGAGATTTGAGACCCATGGAGTGGGTACCCCGCGGTGTTACTTTAAAGTATCTGCATTTGCTCACCCAACCTCACCAATCCTCTCAGCCCCAAGAGTGTCCAGCCTTATGTCTCATCCAGCTGTGGGTCTAGATATGGTCAATCCAGGTTGCATCAGAGACCCTGAACGGATTTTGTAAGAATTTCTCTCTCTTTCACTGTCTTTGCTTTGTGGGTTTTTTAAAGTAATTTATGTTTAGAATGGGGCTTGGCTGCTTTCCCCTGCTGTGTTGATGCCGCTTTACACCCTCTTGATTCACTTGCAGAGAGATATCGATACATAGGTTTTCAGATTCATACTAATCAGATATATTCTTGTGCGGTGACTACGGGGTGTTGAGTCCAGTTCACTGAGCAGGGAGTAGGCCTTGTCTATTACATATTTGGCTTATGGAGCGGTGTCTGAGCTAATTTCAAACCCTTGTTTTATGCATCACCCCACCTCACCTTTCCCGTTCAGCAGCCATAGTGTGTCTTCTAAAGGTGTGACTCTGTTCTGTTTTGTAATTCAGTTCAAGTGTAGCGATTTTGACATTCCCTCTATAAGCGATATCTTAGGATAAATGTCTTTTTCTGTGTGACTTATTTCACTTAGAATCATCGTACCTAAATCCACTCATCATGCTGCTAACTAGCCTTATGACATTGATTTCATGGCTGAGTGATATTGCATTGTGCCAAGTACCACCATTTCTTTATCCACTTTTCTCTTTCCTGGGATATTGAAGGTGTACCGAAGCGGAGGTTCTTGGAAACAGAGCAGCCGTAAACTTTAGGTTGCCTGTGTCTTGTTGATTTTTAGTTTTCCCAATTTATACGCCCATGAGTGGAAGTGCCCTATGCTCTCTACGCTGTGTTTATTACTTGTTTCAGGACACACCGTACTCTTCTCCAGAGTGCCTGTTGGCAATTTACATCCCGCCCATCAGCGTAGCAAGGCTCCCATGTCTCCATGGCCTGTCCTGCTTTTCTGGTTTTTACACTTTGTTCAGCATGGCCCTTTTGACCGAGGGCAAGCGAGACTTCTTTGTAGCGCTGATTTGCCCTTCCGGCTTGCTTGGTTGGCCAAAAAGGGCGTATGCGTTTTTTCCTGAATATATTCAGGAAAAAACGCATACGCCCTTTTTGGCCAAGGGCATCATTGTCAACGTTTTGCCGCTTTTCATGTGCTTTAAAGGCGAGTGGAATCTACCTCCTGAAATCTGTTTCCTGCAAATCTGCCTTGCTTTCAAATGCTCTTCATTGCCTTCCCTCAATATAGTTGTGGACGAGAGTTCTCATTTATAACTCTGCACGTTTGTGAATTGCAGTGCCCCTGAGCTCCATTTGTCTCCTCGCTTATTTGGTAGATGGCCGCAAAAGCGCAGGATTGCTTCAGGCCCTATTTTGGTTCTGGGGGGCAGGCTGAGCCTGTGGTTCATTCTTCTTCCTGATGGGAAAATGGAGTGACCTGTGCCTGTCCCAACACCTAGGGCTAGTCTCTCGTTGGTTCCCCATCTTCCCGTTCATCCTCAGGACAAATTGCAAACAGGACGACGAAACAGGAGGTTAAAGGTGCTGATTCTCCAAGTAGGGAGATGGTTAGTCAAGCGGCTGGAATGGCGAACCCGAGCACAAGGAGAGGAGAAATGAGGTGCGTTTTAGAAACCTTTCCCGATCTCACGGCATACCATCTTCTGGGTTTCCCATGCATGTTTTGATGTAGGAAGATTCCCTTGTACCTGGAGATTTGAGACCCATGGGGTGGGTACCCCGCGGTATTACTTTAAAGTATCTGCATTTGCTCACCCAACCTCACCAATCCTCTCAGCCCCAAGAGTGTCCAGCCTTATGTCTCATCCAGCTGTGGGTCTAGATATGGTCAATCCAGGTTGCATCAGAGACCCTGAACGGATTTTGTAAGAATTTCTCTCTCTTTCACTGTCTTTGCTTTGTGGGTTTTTTAAAGTAATGTATGTTTAGAATGGGGTTTGGCTGCTTTTCCCTGCTGTGTTTATGCCGCTTTACACCCTCTTGATTCACTTGCAGAGAGATATCAATACATAGGTTTTCAGATTCATACTAGTCAGATATATTCTTGTGCGGTGACTAGGGGGTGTTGAGTCCAGTTCACTGAGCAGGGAGTAGGCCTTGTCTATTACATATTTGGCTTATGGAGCGGTGTCTGAGCTAATTTCAAACCCTTGTTTTATGCATCACCCCACCTCACCTTTCCCGTTAAGCAGCCATAGTGTGTCTTCTAAAGGTGTGCCTCTGTTCTGTTTTGTAATTCAGTTCAAGGGTAGCGATTTTGACATTCCCTCTATAAGCGATATCTTAGGATAAGTGCCTTTTTCTGTGTGACTTATTTCACTTAGAATCATCGTACCTAAATCCACTCATCATGCTGCTAACTAGCCTTATGACATTGATTTCATGGCTGAGTGATATTCCATTGTGCCAAGTACCACCATTTCTTTATCCATTTTTCTCTTTCCTGGGATATTGAAGGTGTATCGAAGTGGAGGGTCTTGGCAACAGAGCAGCTGTAAAGTTTGGGGTGCCTGTGTCTTGTTGATTTTTAGTTTTCCCAATTTATACGCCCATGAGTGGAAGTGCCCTATGCTCTCTACGCTGTGTTTATTACTTGTTTCAGGACACACCGTACTCTTCTCCAGAGTGCCTGTTGGCAATTTACATCCCGCCCATCAGCGTAGCAAGGCTCCCATGTCTCCATGGCCTGTCCTGCTTTTCTGGTTTTTACACTTTGTTCAGCATGGCCCTTTTGACCGAGGGCAAGCGAGACTTCTTTGTAGCGCTGATTTGCCCTTCCGGCTTGCTTGGTTGGCCAAAAAGGGCGTATGCGTTTTTTCCTGAATATATTCAGGAAAAAACGCATACGCCCTTTTTGGCCAAGGGCATCATTGTCAACGTTTTGCCGCTTTTCATGTGCTTTAAATGCGAGTCGAATCTACCTCCTGAAATCTGTTTCCTGCAAAGCTGCCTTGCTTTCAAATCCTCTTCTTTGCCTTCCCTCAATATATTTGTGGACGAGAGTTCTCATTTATAACTCTGCACGTTTGTGAATTGCAGTGCCCCTGAGCTCCATTTGTCTCCTTGCTTTTTTGGGAGCTGGCCCCAAAAGCGCAGGATTGCTTCAGGCCCTATTTTGGTTCTGGGGGGCAGGCTGAGCCTGTGGTTCATTCTTCTTCCTGATGGGAAAATGGAGTGACCTGTGCCTGTCCCAACACCTAGGGCTAGTCTCTCGTTGTTTCCCCATCTTCCCGTTCATCCTCAGGACAAATTGCAACCTGTAGGAAACAGGAGGTTAAAGGTGCTGGTTCTCCAAGTAGGGAGATGGTTAGTCAAGTGGCTGGAATGGCGAACCCGAGCACAAGGAGAGGAGAAATGAGGTGCGTTTTAGAAACCTTTCCTGATCTCACGGCATACCATCTTCTGGGTTTCCCATGCATGTTTTGATGTAGGAAGATTCCCTTGTACCTGGAGATTTGAGACCCATGGAGTGGGTACCCCGCGGTGTTACTTTAAAGTATCTGCATTTGCTCACCCAACCTCACCAATCCTCTCAGCCCCAAGAGTGTCCAGCCTTATGTCTCATCCAGCTGTGGGTCTAGATATGGTCAATCCAGGTTGCATCAGAGACCCTGAACGGATTTTGTAAGAATTTCTCTCTCTTTCACTGTCTTTGCTTTGTGGGTTTTTTAAAGTAATTTATGTTTAGAATGGGGCTTGGCTGCTTTCCCCTGCTGTGTTGATGCCGCTTTACACCCTCTTGATTCACTTGCAGAGAGATATCGATACATAGGTTTTCAGATTCATACTAATCAGATATATTCTTGTGCGGTGACTAGGGGGTGTTGAGTCCAGTTCACTGAGCAGGGAGTAGGCCTTGTCTATTACATATTTGGCTTATGGAGCGGTGTCTGAGCTAATTTCAAACCCTTGTTGTATGCATCACCCCACCTCACCTTTCCCGTTCAGCAGCCATAGTGTGTCTTCTAAAGGTGTGACTCTGTTCTGTTTTGTAATTCAGTTCAAGTGTAGCGATTTTGACATTCCCTCTATAAGCGATATCTTAGGATAAATGTCTTTTTCTGTGTGACTTATTTCACTTGGAATCATCGTACCTAAATCCACTCATCATGCTGCTAACTAGCCTTATGACATTGATTTCATGGCTGAGTGATATTGCATTGTGCCAAGTACCACCATTTCTTTATCCACTTTTCTCTTTCCTGGGATATTGAAGGTGTACCGAAGCGGAGGTTCTTGGAAACAGAGCAGCCGTAAACTTTAGGTTGCCTGTGTCTTGTTGATTTTTAGTTTTCCCAATTTATACGCCCATGAGTGGAAGTGCCCTATGCTCTCTAAGCTGTGTTTATTACTTGTTTCAGGACACACCGTACTCTTCTCCAGAGTGCCTGTTGGCAATTTACATCCCGCCCATCAGCATAGCAAGGCTCCCATGTCTCCATGGCCTGTCCTGCTTTTCTGGTTTTTACACTTTGTTCAGCATGGCCCTTTTGACCGAGGGCAAGCGAGACTTCTTTGTAGCGCTGATTTGCCCTTCCGGCTTGCTTGGTTGGCCAAAAAGGGCGTATGCGTTTTTTCCTGAATATATTCAGGAAAAAACGCATACGCCCTTTTTGGCCAAGGGCATCATTGTCAACGTTTTGCCGCTTTTCATGTGCTTTAAAGGCGAGTCGAATCTACCTCCTGAAATCTGTTTCCTGCAAATCTGCCTTGCTTTCAAATCCTCTTCGTTGCCTTCCCTCAATATATTTGTGGACGAGAGTTCTCATTTATAACTCTGCACGTTTCTGAATTGCAGTGACCCTGAGCTCCATATGTCTCCTCGCTTTTTTGGGAGCTGGCCGCAAAAGCGCAGGATTGCTTCAGGCCCAAGTTTGGTTCTGGGGGGCAGGCTGAGCCTGTGGCTCATTCTTCTTTCTGATGGGAAAATGGAGTGACCTATGCCTGTCCCAATACCTAGGGCTCGTCTCTCGTTGGTTCCGCGTCTTCCCGTTCATCCTCAGGACAAATTGCAACCTGTACGAAACAGTAGGTTAAAGGTGCTGATTCTCCAAGTAGGGAGATGGTTAGTCAAGCGGCTGGAATGGCGAACCCAAGCACAAGGAGAGGAGAAATGAGGTGCGTTTTAGAAACCTTTCCCGATCTCACGGCATAACATCTTCTGGGTTTCCCATGCATGTTTTGATGTAGGAAGATTCCCTTGTACCTGGAGATTTGAGACCCATGGGGTGGGTACCCCGTGGTATTACTTTAAAGTATCTGCATTTGCTCACCCAACCTCACCAATCCTCTCAGCCCCAAGAGTGTCCAGCCTTATGTCTCATCCAGCTGTGGGTCTAGATATGGTCAATCCAGGTTGCATCAGAGACCCTGAACGGATTTTGTAAGAATTTCTCTCTCTTTCACGGTCTTTGTTTTGTGGGTTTTTTAAAGTAATTTATGTTTAGAATCGGGCTTGGCTGCTTTTCCCTGCTGTGTTGATGCCGCTTTACACCCTCTTGATTCACTTGCAGAGAGATATCGATACATAGGTTTTCAGATTCATACTAGTCAGATATATTCTTGTGTGGTGACTAGGGGGTGTTGAGTCCAGTTCACTGAGCAGGGAGTAGGCCTTGTCTATTACATATTTGGCTTATGGAGCGGTGTCTGAGCTAATTTCAAACCCTTGTTTTATGCATCACCCCACCTCACCTTTCCGGTTAAGCAGCCATAGTGTGTCTTCTAAAGGTGTGCCTCTGTTCTGTTTTGTAATTCAGTTCAAGTGTAGCGATTTTGACATTCCCTCTATAAGCGATATCTTAGGATAAGTGCCTTTTTCTGTGTGACTTATTTCACTTAGAATCATCGTACCTAAATCCACTCATCACGCTGCTAACTAGCCTTATGACATTGATTTCATGGCTGAGTGATATTCCATTGTGCCAAGTACCACCATTTCTTTATCCATTTTTCTCTTTCCTGGGATATTGAAGGTGTACCGAAGCGGAGGTTCTTGGCAACACAGCAGCCGTAAACTTTAGGGTGCCTGTGTCTTGTTGATTTTTAGTTTTCCCAATTTATACGCCCATGAGTGGAAGTGCCCTATGCTCTCTACGCTGTGTTTATTACTTGTTTCAGGACACACCGTACTCTTCTCCAGAGTGCCTGTTGGCAATTTACATCCCGCCCATCAGCGTAGCAAGGCTCCCATGTCTCCATGGCCTGTCCTGCTTTTCTGGTTTTTACACTTTGTTCAGCATGGCCCTTTTGACCGAGGGCAAGCGAGACTTCTTTGTAGCGCTGATTTGCCCTTCCGGCTTGCTTGGTTGGCCAAAAAGGGCGTATGCGTTTTTTCCTGAATATATTCAGGAAAAAACGCATACGCCCTTTTTGGCCAAGGGCATCATTGTCAACGTTTTGCCGCTTTTCATGTGCTTTAAAGGCGAGTCGAATCTACCTCCTGAAATCTGTTTCCTGCAAATCTGCCTTGCTTTCAAATCCTCTTCGTTGCCTTCCCTCAATATATTTGTGGACGAGAGTTCTCATTTATAACTCTGCACGTTTGTGAATTGCAGTGACCCTGAGCTCCATTTGTCTCCTCGCTTTTTTGGGAGCTGGCCGCAAAAGCGCAAGATTGCTTCAGGCCCTATTTTGGTTCTGGGGGGCAGGCTGAGCCTGTGGTTCATTCTTCTTCCTGATGGGAAAATGGAGTGACCTATGCCTGTCCCAACACCTAGGGCTCGTCTCTCGTTGGTTCCGCGTCTTCCCGTTCATCCTCAGGACAAATTGCAAACTGTACAATCAGGAGGTTAAAGGTGCTGATTCTCCAAGTAGGGAGATGGTTAGTCAAGCAGCTGGAATGGCGAACCCGAGCACAAGGAGAGGAGAAATGAGGTGCGTTTTAGAAACCTTTCCCGATCTCATGGCATACCATCTTCTGGGTTTCCCATGCATGTTTTGATGTAGGAAGATGCCCTTGTACCTGGAGATTTGAGACCCATGGGGTGTGTTCCCCGCAGTGTTACTTTAAAGTATCTGCGTTTGCTCACCCAACCTCACCAATCCTCTCAGCCCCAAGAGTGTCCAGCCTTATATCTCATCCAGCTGTGGGTCTAGATATGGTCAATCCAGGTTGCATCAGAGACCCTGAACGGATTTTGTAAGAATTTCTCTCTCTTTCACTGTCTTTGCTTTGTGGGTTTTTTGAAGTAATGTATGTTTAGAATGGGGTTTGGCTGCTTTTCCCTGCTGTGTTTATGCCGCTTTACACCCTCTTGATTCACTTGCAGAGAGATATCAATACATAGGTTTTCAGATTCATACTAGTCAGATATATTCTTGTGCGGTGACTAGGGGGTGTTGAGTCCAGTTCACTGAGCAGGGAGTAGGCCTTGTCTATTACATATTTGGCTTATGGAGCGGTGTCTGAGCTAATTTCAAACCCTTGTTTTATGCATCACCCCACCTCACCTTTCCGGTTAAGCAGCCATAGTGTGTCTTCTAAAGGTGTGCCTCTGTTCTGTTTTGTAATTCAGTTCAAGTGTAGCGATTTTGACATTCCCTCTCTAAGCGATATCTTAGGATAAGTGCCTTTTTCTGTGTGACTTATTTCACTTAGAATCATCGTACCTAAATCCACTCATCATGCTGCTAACTAGCCTTATGACATTGATTTCATGGCTGAGTGATATTCCATTGTGCCAAGTACCACCATTTCTTTATCCATTTTTCTCTTTCCTGGGATATTGAAGGTGTACCGAAGTGGAGGTTCTTGGCAACAGAGCAGCTGTAAAGTTTGGGGTGCCTGTGTCTTGTTGATTTTTAGTTTTCCCAATTTATACGCCCATGAGTGGAAGTGCCCTATGCTCTCTACGCTGTGTTTATTACTTGTTTCAGGACACACCGTACTCTTCTCCAGAGTGCCTGTTGGCAATTTACATCCCGCCCATCAGCGTAGCAAGGCTCCCATGTCTCCATGGCCTGTCCTGCTTTTCTGGTTTTTACACTTTGTTCAGCATGGCCCTTTTGACCGAGGGCAAGCGAGACTTCTTTGTAGCGCTGATTTGCCCTTCCGGCTTGCTTGGTTGGCCAAAAAGGGCGTATGCGTTTTTTCCTGAATATATTCAGGAAAAAACGCATACGCCCTTTTTGGCCAAGGGCATCATTGTCAACGTTTTGCCGCTTTTCATGTGCTTTAAATGCGAGTCGAATCTACCTCCTGAAATCTGTTTCCTGCAAAGCTGCCTTGCTTTCAAATCCTCTTCTTTGCCTTCCCTCAATATATTTGTGGACGACAGTTCTCATTTATAACTCTGCACGTTTGTGAATTGCAGTGCCCCTGAGCTCCATTTGTCTCCTTGCTTTTTTGGGAGCTGGCCCCAAAAGCGCAGGATTGCTTCAGGCCCTATTTTGGTTCTGGGGGGCAGGCTGAGCCTGTGGTTCATTCTTCTTCCTGATGGGAAAATGGAGTGACCTGTGCCTGTCCCAACACCTAGGGCTAGTCTCTCGTTGTTTCCCCATCTTCCCGTTCATCCTCAGGACAAATTGCAACCTGTAGGAAACAGGAGGTTAAAGGTGCTGGTTCTCCATGTAGGGAGATGGTTAGTCAAGTGGCTGGAATGGCGAACCCGAGCACAAGGAGAGGAGAAATGAGGTGCGTTTTAGAAACCTTTCCTGATCTCACGGCATACCATCTTCTGGGTTTCCCATGCATGTTTTGATGTAGGAAGATTCCCTTGTACCTGGAGATTTGAGACCCATGGAGTGGGTACCCCGCGGTGTTACTTTAAAGTATCTGCATTTGCTCACCCAACCTCACCAATCCTCTCAGCCCCAAGAGTGTCCAGCCTTATGTCTCATCCAGCTGTGGGTCTAGATATGGTCAATCCAGGTTGCATCAGAGACCCTGAACGGATTTTGTAAGAATTTCTCTCTCTTTCACTGTCTTTGCTTTGTGGGTTTTTTAAAGTAATTTATGTTTAGAATGGGGCTTGGCTGCTTTCCCCTGCTGTGTTGATGCCGCTTTACACCCTCTTGATTCACTTGCATTGAGATATCGATACATAGGTTTTCAGATTCATACTAATCAGATATATTCTTGTGCGGTGACTACGGGGTGTTGAGTCCAGTTCACTGAGCAGGGAGTAGGCCTTGTCTATTACATATTTGGCTTATGGAGCGGTGTCTGAGCTAATTTCAAACCCTTGTTGTATGCATCACCCCACCTCACCTTTCCCGTTCAGCAGCCATAGTGTGTCTTCTAAAGGTGTGACTCTGTTCTGTTTTGTAATTCAGTTCAAGTGTAGCGATTTTGACATTCCCTCTATAAGCGATATCTTAGGATAAATGTCTTTTTCTGTGTGACTTATTTCACTTAGAATCATCGTACCTAAATCCACTCATCATGCTGCTAACTAGCCTTATGACATTGATTTCATGGCTGAGTGATATTGCATTGTGCCAAGTACCACCATTTCTTTATCCACTTTTCTCTTTCCTGGGATATTGAAGGTGTACCGAAGCGGAGGTTCTTGGCAACAGAGCAGCCGTAAACTTTAGGTTGCCTGTGTCTTGTTGATTTTTAGTTTTCCCAATTTATACGCCCATGAGTGGAAGTGCCCTATGCTCTCTAAGCTGTGTTTATTACTTGTTTCAGGACACACCGTACTCTTCTCCAGAGTGCCTGTTGGCAATTTACATCCCGCCCATCAGCGTAGCAAGGCTCCCATGTCTCCATGGCCTGTCCTGCTTTTCTGGTTTTTACACTTTGTTCAGCATGGCCCTTTTGACCGAGGGCAAGCGAGACTTCTTTGTAGCGCTGATTTGCCCTTCCGGCTTGCTTGGTTGGCCAAAAAGGGCGTATGCGTTTTTTCCTGAATATATTCAGGAAAAAACGCATACGCCCTTTTTGGCCAAGGGCATCATTGTCAACGTTTTGCCGCTTTTCATGTGCTTTAAAGGCGAGTGGAATCTACCTCCTGAAATCTGTTTCCTGCAAATCTGCCTTGCTTTCAAATGCTCTTCATTGCCTTCCCTCAATATAGTTGTGGACGAGAGTTCTCATTTATAACTCTGCACGTTTGTGAATTGCAGTGCCCCTGAGCTCCATTTGTCTCCTCGCTTATTTGGTAGATGGCCGCAAAAGCGCAGGATTGCTTCAGGCCCTATTTTGGTTCTGGGGGGCAGGCTGAGCCTGTGGTTCATTCTTCTTCCTGATGGGAAAATGGAGTGACCTGTGCCTGTCCCAACACCTAGGGCTAGTCTCTCGTTGGTTCCCCATCTTCCCGTTCATCCTCAGGACAAATTGCAAACAGGACGACGAAACAGGAGGTTAAAGGTGCTGATTCTCCAAGTAGGGAGATGGTTAGTCAAGCGGCTGGAATGGCGAACCCGAGCACAAGGAGAGGAGAAATGAGGTGCGTTTTAGAAACCTTTCCCGATCTCACGGCATACCATCTTCTGGGTTTCCCATGCATGTTTTGATGTAGGAAGATTCCCTTGTACCTGGAGATTTGAGACCCATGGGGTGGGTACCCCGCGGTATTACTTTAAAGTATCTGCATTTGCTCACCCAACCTCACCAATCCTCTCAGCCCCAAGAGTGTCCAGCCTTATGTCTCATCCAGCTGTGGGTCTAGATATGGTCAATCCAGGTTGCATCAGAGACCCTGAACGGATTTTGTAAGAATTTCTCTCTCTTTCACTGTCTTTGCTTTGTGGGTTTTTTAAAGTAATGTATGTTTAGAATGGGGTTTGGCTGCTTTTCCCTGCTGTGTTTATGCCGCTTTACACCCTCTTGATTCACTTGCAGAGAGATATCAATACATAGGTTTTCAGATTCATACTAGTCAGATATATTCTTGTGCGGTGACTAGGGGGTGTTGAGTCCAGTTCACTGAGCAGGGAGTAGGCCTTGTCTATTACATATTTGGCTTATGGAGCGGTGTCTGAGCTAATTTCAAACCCTTGTTTTATGCATCACCCCACCTCACCTTTCCCGTTAAGCAGCCATAGTGTGTCTTCTAAAGGTGTGCCTCTGTTCTGTTTTGTAATTCAGTTCAAGGGTAGCGATTTTGACATTCCCTCTATAAGCGATATCTTAGGATAAGTGCCTTTTTCTGTGTGACTTATTTCACTTAGAATCATCGTACCTAAATCCACTCATCATGCTGCTAACTAGCCTTATGACATTGATTTCATGGCTGAGTGATATTCCATTGTGCCAAGTACCACCATTTCTTTATCCATTTTTCTCTTTCCTGGGATATTGAAGGTGTATCGAAGTGGAGGTTCTTGGCAACAGAGCAGCTGTAAAGTTTGGGGTGCCTGTGTCTTGTTGATTTTTAGTTTTCCCAATTTATACGCCCATGAGTGGAAGTGCCCTATGCTCTCTACGCTGTGTTTATTACTTGTTTCAGGACACACCGTACTCTTCTCCAGAGTGCCTGTTGGCAATTTACATCCCGCCCATCAGCGTAGCAAGGCTCCCATGTCTCCATGGCCTGTCCTGCTTTTCTGGTTTTTACACTTTGTTCAGCATGGCCCTTTTGACCGAGGGCAAGCGAGACTTCTTTGTAGCGCTGATTTGCCCTTCCGGCTTGCTTGGTTGGCCAAAAAGGGCGTATGCGTTTTTTCCTGAATATATTCAGGAAAAAACGCATACGCCCTTTTTGGCCAAGGGCATCATTGTCAACGTTTTGCCGCTTTTCATGTGCTTTAAATGCGAGTCGAATCTACCTCCTGAAATCTGTTTCCTGCAAAGCTGCCTTGCTTTCAAATCCTCTTCTTTGCCTTCCCTCAATATATTTGTGGACGAGAGTTCTCATTTATAACTCTGCACGTTTGTGAATTGCAGTGCCCCTGAGCTCCATTTGTCTCCTTGCTTTTTTGGGAGCTGGCCCCAAAAGCGCAGGATTGCTTCAGGCCCTATTTTGGTTCTGGGGGGCAGGCTGAGCCTGTGGTTCATTCTTCTTCCTGATGGGAAAATGGAGTGACCTGTGCCTGTCCCAACACCTAGGGCTAGTCTCTCGTTGTTTCCCCATCTTCCCGTTCATCCTCAGGACAAATTGCAACCTGTAGGAAACAGGAGGTTAAAGGTGCTGGTTCTCCAAGTAGGGAGATGGTTAGTCAAGTGGCTGGAATGGCGAACCCGAGCACAAGGAGAGGAGAAATGAGGTGCGTTTTAGAAACCTTTCCTGATCTCACGGCATACCATCTTCTGGGTTTCCCATGCATGTTTTGATGTAGGAAGATTCCCTTGTACCTGGAGATTTGAGACCCATGGAGTGGGTACCCCGCGGTGTTACTTTAAAGTATCTGCATTTGCTCACCCAACCTCACCAATCCTCTCAGCCCCAAGAGTGTCCAGCCTTATGTCTCATCCAGCTGTGGGTCTAGATATGGTCAATCCAGGTTGCATCAGAGACCCTGAACGGATTTTGTAAGAATTTCTCTCTCTTTCACTGTCTTTGCTTTGTGGGTTTTTTAAAGTAATTTATGTTTAGAATGGGGCTTGGCTGCTTTCCCCTGCTGTGTTGATGCCGCTTTACACCCTCTTGATTCACTTGCAGAGAGATATCGATACATAGGTTTTCAGATTCATACTAATCAGATATATTCTTGTGCGGTGACTAGGGGGTGTTGAGTCCAGTTCACTGAGCAGGGAGTAGGCCTTGTCTATTACATATTTGGCTTATGGAGCGGTGTCTGAGCTAATTTCAAACCCTTGTTGTATGCATCACCCCACCTCACCTTTCCCGTTCAGCAGCCATAGTGTGTCTTCTAAAGGTGTGACTCTGTTCTGTTTTGTAATTCAGTTCAAGTGTAGCGATTTTGACATTCCCTCTATAAGCGATATCTTAGGATAAATGTCTTTTTCTGTGTGACTTATTTCACTTAGAATCATCGTACCTAAATCCACTCATCATGCTGCTAACTAGCCTTATGACATTGATTTCATGGCTGAGTGATATTGCATTGTGCCAAGTACCACCGTTTCTTTATCCACTTTTCTCTTTCCTGGGATATTGAAGGTGTACCGAAGCGGAGGTTCTTGGAAACAGAGCAGCCGTAAACTTTAGGTTGCCTGTGTCTTGTTGATTTTTAGTTTTCCCAATTTATACGCCCATGAGTGGAAGTGCCCTATGCTCTCTAAGCTGTGTTTATTACTTGTTTCAGGACACACCGTACTCTTCTCCAGAGTGCCTGTTGGCAATTTACATCCCGCCCATCAGCGTAGCAAGGCTCCCATGTCTCCATGGCCTGTCCTGCTTTTCTGGTTTTTACACTTTGTTCAGCATGGCCCTTTTGACCGAGGGCAAGCGAGACTTCTTTGTAGCGCTGATTTGCCCTTCCGGCTTGCTTGGTTGGCCAAAAAGGGCGTATGCGTTTTTTCCTGAATATA
Organism: Eubalaena glacialis; assembly: GCF_028564815.1. Classification (NCBI taxonomy): domain Eukaryota; kingdom Metazoa; phylum Chordata; class Mammalia; order Artiodactyla; family Balaenidae; genus Eubalaena; species Eubalaena glacialis. The sequence continues at coordinate 589,240 of NW_026871211.1, forward strand.
TTCAGGAAAAAACGCATACGCCCTTTTTGGCCAAGGGCATCATTGTCAACGTTTTGCCGCTTTTCATGTGCTTTAAAGGCGAGTCGAATCTACCTCCTGAAATCTGTTTCCTGCAAATCTGCCTTGCTTTCAAATCCTCTTCGTTGCCTTCCCTCAATATATTTGTGGACGAGAGTTCTCATTTATAACTCTGCACGTTTCTGAATTGCAGTGACCCTGAGCTCCATATGTCTCCTCGCTTTTTTGGGAGCTGGCCGCAAAAGCGCAGGATTGCTTCAGGCCCAAGTTTGGTTCTGGGGGGCAGGCTGAGCCTGTGGCTCATTCTTCTTTCTGATGGGAAAATGGAGTGACCTATGCCTGTCCCAATACCTAGGGCTCGTCTCTCGTTGGTTCCGCGTCTTCCCGTTCATCCTCAGGACAAATTGCAACCTGTACGAAACAGTAGGTTAAAGGTGCTGATTCTCCAAGTAGGGAGATGGTTAGTCAAGCGGCTGGAATGGCGAACCCGAGCACAAGGAGAGGAGAAATGAGGTGCGTTTTAGAAACCTTTCCCGATCTCACGGCATAACATATTCTGGGTTTCCCATGCATGTTTTGATGTAGGAAGATTCCCTTGTACCTGGAGATTTGAGACCCATGGGGTGGGTACCCCGTGGTATTACTTTAAAGTATCTGCATTTGCTCACCCAACCTCACCAATCCTCTCAGCCCCAAGAGTGTCCAGCCTTATGTCTCATCCAGCTGTGGGTCTAGATATGGTCAATCCAGGTTGCATCAGAGACCCTGAACGGATTTTGTAAGAATTTCTCTCTCTTTCACGGTCTTTGTTTTGTGGGTTTTTTAAAGTAATTTATGTTTAGAATCGGGCTTGGCTGCTTTTCCCTGCTGTGTTGATGCCGCTTTACACCCTCTTGATTCACTTGCAGAGAGATATCGATACATAGGTTTTCAGATTCATACTAGTCAGATATATTCTTGTGTGGTGACTAGGGGGTGTTGAGTCCAGTTCACTGAGCAGGGAGTAGGCCTTGTCTATTACATATTTGGCTTATGGAGCGGTGTCTGAGCTAATTTCAAACCCTTGTTTTATGCATCACCCCACCTCACCTTTCCGGTTAAGCAGCCATAGTGTGTCTTCTAAAGGTGTGCCTCTGTTCTGTTTTGTAATTCAGTTCAAGTGTAGCGATTTTGACATTCCCTCTATAAGCGATATCTTAGGATAAGTGCCTTTTTCTGTGTGACTTATTTCACTTAGAATCATCGTACCTAAATCCACTCATCACGCTGCTAACTAGCCTTATGACATTGATTTCATGGCTGAGTGATATTCCATTGTGCCAAGTACCACCATTTCTTTATCCATTTTTCTCTTTCCTGGGATATTGAAGGTGTACCGAAGCGGAGGTTCTTGGCAACACAGCAGCCGTAAACTTTAGGGTGCCTGTGTCTTGTTGATTTTTAGTTTTCCCAATTTATACGCCCATGAGTGGAAGTGCCCTATGCTCTCTACGCTGTGTTTATTACTTGTTTCAGGACACACCGTACTCTTCTCCAGAGTGCCTGTTGGCAATTTACATCCCGCCCATCAGCGTAGCAAGGCTCCCATGTCTCCATGGCCTGTCCTGCTTTTCTGGTTTTTACACTTTGTTCAGCATGGCCCTTTTGACCGAGGGCAAGCGAGACTTCTTTGTAGCGCTGATTTGCCCTTCCGGCTTGCTTGGTTGGCCAAAAAGGGCGTATGCGTTTTTTCCTGAATATATTCAGGAAAAAACGCATACGCACTTTTTGGCCAAGGGCATCATTGTCAACGTTTTGCCGCTTTTCATGTGCTTTAAAGGCGAGTCGAATCTACCTCCTGAAATCTGTTTCCTGCAAATCTGCCTTGCTTTCAAATCCTCTTCGTTGCCTTCCCTCAATATATTTGTGGACGAGAGTTCTCATTTATAACTCTGCACGTTTGTGAATTGCAGTGACCCTGAGCTCCATTTGTCTCCTCGCTTTTTTGGGAGCTGGCCGCAAAAGCGCAAGATTGCTTCAGGCCCTATTTTGGTTCTGGGGGGCAGGCTGAGCCTGTGGTTCATTCTTCTTCCTGATGGGAAAATGGAGTGACCTATGCCTGTCCCAACACCTAGGGCTCGTCTCTCGTTGGTTCCGCGTCTTCCCGTTCATCCTCAGGACAAATTGCAAACTGTACAATCAGGAGGTTAAAGGTGCTGATTCTCCAAGTAGGGAGATGGTTAGTCAAGCAGCTGGAATGGCGAACCCGAGCACAAGGAGAGGAGAAATGAGGTGCGTTTTAGAAACCTTTCCCGATCTCATGGCATACCATCTTCTGGGTTTCCCATGCATGTTTTGATGTAGGAAGATGCCCTTGTACCTGGAGATTTGAGACCCATGGGGTGTGTTCCCCGCAGTGTTACTTTAAAGTATCTGCGTTTGCTCACCCAACCTCACCAATCCTCTCAGCCCCAAGAGTGTCCAGCCTTATATCTCATCCAGCTGTGGGTCTAGATATGGTCAATCCAGGTTGCATCAGAGACCCTGAACGGATTTTGTAAGAATTTCTCTCTCTTTCACTGTCTTTGCTTTGTGGGTTTTTTGAAGTAATGTATGTTTAGAATGGGGTTTGGCTGCTTTTCCCTGCTGTGTTTATGCCGCTTTACACCCTCTTGATTCACTTGCAGAGAGATATCAATACATAGGTTTTCAGATTCATACTAGTCAGATATATTCTTCTGCGGTGACTAGGGGGTGTTGAGTCCAGTTCACTGAGCAGGGAGTAGGCCTTGTCTATTACATATTTGGCTTATGGAGCGGTGTCTGAGCTAATTTCAAACCCTTGTTTTATGCATCACCCCACCTCACCTTTCCGGTTAAGCAGCCATAGTGTGTCTTCTAAAGGTGTGCCTCTGTTCTGTTTTGTAATTCAGTTCAAGTGTAGCGATTTTGACATTCCCTCTATAAGCGATATCTTAGGATAAGTGCCTTTTTTTGTGTGACTTATTTCACTTAGAATCATCGTACCTAAATCCACTCATCATGCTGCTAACTAGCCTTATGACATTGATTTCATGGCTGAGTGATATTCCATTGTGCCAAGTACCACCATTTCTTTATCCATTTTTCTCTTTCCTGGGATATTGAAGGTGTACCGAAGCGGAGGTTCTTGGCAACACAGCAGCCGTAAACTTTAGGGTGCCTGTGTCTTGTTGATTTTTAGTTTTCCCAATTTATACGCCCATGAGTGGAAGTGCCCTATGCTCTCTAAGCTGTGTTTATTACTTGTTTCAGGACACACCGTACTCTTCTCCAGAGTGCCTGTTGGCAATTTACATCCCGCCCATCAGCGTAGCAAGGCTCCCATGTCTCCATGGCCTGTCCTGCTTTTCTGGTTTTTACACTTTGTTCAGCATGGCCCTTTTGACCGAGGGCAAGCGAGACTTCTTTGTAGCGCTGATTTGCCCTTCCGGCTTGCTTGGTTGGCCAAAAAGGGCGTATGCGTTTTTTCCTGAATATATTCAGGAAAAAACGCATACGCCCTTTTTGGCCAAGGGCATCATTGTCAACGTTTTGCCGCTTTTCATGTGCTTTAAATGCGAGTCGAATCTACCTCCTGAAATCTGTTTCCTGCAAAGCTGCCTTGCTTTCAAATCCTCTTCTTTGCCTTCCCTCAATATATTTGTGGACGAGAGTTCTCATTTATAACTCTGCACGTTTGTGAATTGCAGTGCCCCTGAGCTCCATTTGTCTCCTCGCTTTTTTGGGAGCTGGCCCCAAAAGCGCAGGATTGCTTCAGGCCCTATTTTGGTTCTGGGGGGCAGGCTGAGCCTGTGGTTCATTCTTCTTCCTGATGGGAAAATGGAGTGACCTGTGCCTGTCCCAACACCTAGGGCTAGTCTCTCGTTGTTTCCCCATCTTCCGTTCATCCTCAGGACAAATTGCAACCTGTAGGAAACAGGAGGTTAAAGGTGCTGGTTCTCCAAGTAGGGAGATGGTTAGTCAAGTGGCTGGAATGGCGAACCCGAGCACAAGGAGAGGAGAAATGAGGTGCGTTTTAGAAACCTTTCCTGATCTCATGGCATACCATCTTCTGGGTTTCCCATGCATGTTTTGATGTAGGAAGATTCCCTTGTACCTGGAGATTTGAGACCCATGGAGTGGGTACCCCGCGGTGTTACTTTAAAGTATCTGCATTTGCTCACCCAACCTCACCAATCCTCTCAGCCCCAAGAGTGTCCAGCCTTATGTCTCATCCAGCTGTGGGTCTAGATATGGTCAATCCAGGTTGCATCAGAGACCCTGAACGGATTTTGTAAGAATTTCTCTCTCTTTCACTGTCTTTGCTTTGTGGGTTTTTTAAAGTAATTTATGTTTAGAATGGGGCTTGGCTGCTTTCCCCTGCTGTGTTGATGCCGCTTTACACCCTCTTGATTCACTTGCAGAGAGATATCGATACATAGGTTTTCAGATTCATACTAATCAGATATATTCTTGTGCGGTGACTACGGGGTGTTGAGTCCAGTTCACTGAGCAGGGAGTAGGCCTTGTCTATTACATATTTGGCTTATGGAGCGGTGTCTGAGCTAATTTCAAACCCTTGTTTTATGCATCACCCCACCTCACCTTTCCCGTTCAGCAGCCATAGTGTGTCTTCTAAAGGTGTGACTCTGTTCTGTTTTGTAATTCAGTTCAAGTGTAGCGATTTTGACATTCCCTCTATAAGCGATATCTTAGGATAAATGTCTTTTTCTGTGTGACTTATTTCACTTAGAATCATCGTACCTAAATCCACTCATCATGCTGCTAACTAGCCTTATGACATTGATTTCATGGCTGAGTGATATTGCATTGTGCCAAGTACCACCATTTCTTTATCCACTTTTCTCTTTCCTGGGATATTGAAGGTGTACCGAAGCGGAGGTTCTTGGCAACAGAGCAGCCGTAAACTTTAGGTTGCCTGTGTCTTGTTGATTTTTAGTTTTCCCAATTTATACGCCCATGAGTGGAAGTGCCCTATGCTCTCTAAGCTGTGTTTATTACTTGTTTCAGGACACACCGTACTCTTCTCCAGAGTGCCTGTTGGCAATTTACATCCCGCCCATCAGCGTAGCAAGGCTCCCATGTCTCCATGGCCTGTCCTGCTTTTCTGGTTTTTACACTTTGTTCAGCATGGCCCTTTTGACCGAGGGCAAGCGAGACTTCTTTGTAGCGCTGATTTGCCCTTCCGGCTTGCTTGGTTGGCCAAAAAGGGCGTATGCGTTTTTTCCTGAATATATTCAGGAAAAAACGCATACGCCCTTTTTGGCCAAGGGCATCATTGTCAACGTTTTGCCGCTTTTCATGTGCTTTAAAGGCGAGTGGAATCTACCTCCTGAAATCTGTTTCCTGCAAATCTGCCTTGCTTTCAAATGCTCTTCATTGCCTTCCCTCAATATAGTTGTGGACGAGAGTTCTCATTTATAACTCTGCACGTTTGTGAATTGCAGTGCCCCTGAGCTCCATTTGTCTCCTCGCTTATTTGGTAGATGGCCGCAAAAGCGCAGGATTGCTTCAGGCCCTATTTTGGTTCTGGGGGGCAGGCTGAGCCTGTGGTTCATTCTTCTTCCTGATGGGAAAATGGAGTGACCTGTGCCTGTCCCAACACCTAGGGCTAGTCTCTCGTTGGTTCCCCATCTTCCCGTTCATCCTCAGGACAAATTGCAAACAGGACGACGAAACAGGAGGTTAAAGGTGCTGATTCTCCAAGTAGGGAGATGGTTAGTCAAGCGGCTGGAATGGCGAACCCGAGCACAAGGAGAGGAGAAATGAGGTGCGTTTTAGAAACCTTTCCCGATCTCACGGCATACCATCTTCTGGGTTTCCCATGCATGTTTTGATGTAGGAAGATTCCCTTGTACCTGGAGATTTGAGACCCATGGGGTGGGTACCCCGCGGTATTACTTTAAAGTATCTGCATTTGCTCACCCAACCTCACCAATCCTCTCAGCCCCAAGAGTGTCCAGCCTTATGTCTCATCCAGCTGTGGGTCTAGATATGGTCAATCCAGGTTGCATCAGAGACCCTGAACGGATTTTGTAAGAATTTCTCTCTCTTTCACTGTCTTTGCTTTGTGGGTTTTTTAAAGTAATGTATGTTTAGAATGGGGTTTGGCTGCTTTTCCCTGCTGTGTTTATGCCGCTTTACACCCTCTTGATTCACTTGCAGTGAGATATCAATACATAGGTTTTCAGATTCATACTAGTCAGATATATTCTTGTGCGGTGACTAGGGGGTGTTGAGTCCAGTTCACTGAGCAGGGAGTAGGCCTTGTCTATTACATATTTGGCTTATGGAGCGGTGTCTGAGCTAATTTCAAACCCTTGTTTTATGCATCACCCCACCTCACCTTTCCCGTTAAGCAGCCATAGTGTGTCTTCTAAAGGTGTGCCTCTGTTCTGTTTTGTAATTCAGTTCAAGGGGAGCGATTTTGACATTCCCTCTCTAAGCGATATCTTAGGATAAGTGCCTTTTTCTGTGTGACTTATTTCACTTAGAATCATCGTACCTAAATCCACTCATCATGCTGCTAACTAGCCTTATGACATTGATTTCATGGCTGAGTGATATTCCATTGTGCCAAGTACCACCATTTCTTTATTCATTTTTCTCTTTCCTGGGATATTGAAGGTGTACCGAAGTGGAGGTTCTTGGCAACAGAGCAGCTGTAAAGTTTGGGGTGCCTGTGCCTTGTTGATTTTTAGTTTTCCCAATTTATACGCCCATGAGTGGAAGTGCCCTATGCTCTCTACGCTGTGTTTATTACTTGTTTCAGGACACACCGTACTCTTCTCCAGAGTGCCTGTTGGCAATTTACATCCCGCCCATCAGCGTAGCAAGGCTCCCATGTCTCCATGGCCTGTCCTGCTTTTCTGGTTTTTACACTTTGTTCAGCATGGCCCTTTTGACCGAGGGCAAGCGAGACTTCTTTGTAGCGCTGATTTGCCCTTCCGGCTTGCTTGGTTGGCCAAAAAGGGCGTATGCGTTTTTTCCTGAATATATTCAGGAAAAAACGCATACGCCCTTTTTGGCCAAGGGCATCATTGTCAACGTTTTGCCGCTTTTCATGTGCTTTAAATGCGAGTCGAATCTACCTCCTGAAATCTGTTTCCTGCAAAGCTGCCTTGCTTTCAAATCCTCTTCTTTGCCTTCCCTCAATATATTTGTGGACGACAGTTCTCATTTATAACTCTGCACGTTTGTGAATTGCAGTGCCCCTGAGCTCCATTTGTCTCCTTGCTTTTTTGGGAGCTGGCCCCAAAAGCGCAGGATTGCTTCAGGCCCTATTTTGGTTCTGGGGGGCAGGCTGAGCCTGTGGTTCATTCTTCTTCCTGATGGGAAAATGGAGTGACCTGTGCCTGTCCCAACACCTAGGGCTAGTCTCTCGTTGTTTCCCCATCTTCCCGTTCATCCTCAGGACAAATTGCAACCTGTAGGAAACAGGAGGTTAAAGGTGCTGGTTCTCCAAGTAGGGAGATGGTTAGTCAAGTGGCTGGAATGGCGAACCCGAGCACAAGGAGAGGAGAAATGAGGTGCGTTTTAGAAACCTTTCCTGATCTCACGGCATACCATCTTCTGGGTTTCCCATGCATGTTTTGATGTAGGAAGATTCCCTTGTACCTGGAGATTTGAGACCCATGGAGTGGGTACCCCGCGGTGTTACTTTAAAGTATCTGCATTTGCTCACCCAACCTCACCAATCCTCTCAGCCCCAAGAGTGTCCAGCCTTATGTCTCATCCAGCTGTGGGTCTAGATATGGTCAATCCAGGTTGCATCAGAGACCCTGAACGGATTTTGTAAGAATTTCTCTCTCTTTCACTGTCTTTGCTTTGTGGGTTTTTTAAAGTAATTTATGTTTAGAATGGGGCTTGGCTGCTTTCCCCTGCTGTGTTGATGCCGCTTTACACCCTCTTGATTCACTTGCAGAGAGATATCGATACATAGGTTTTCAGATTCATACTAATCAGATATATTCTTGTGCGGTGACTACGGGGTGTTGAGTCCAGTTCACTGAGCAGGGAGTAGGCCTTGTCTATTACATATTTGGCTTATGGAGCAGTGTCTGAGCTAATTTCAAACCCTTGTTTTATGCATCACCCCACCTCACCTTTCCCGTTAAGCAGCCATAGTGTGTCTTCTAAAGGTGTGACTCTGTTCTGTTTTGTAATTCAGTTCAAGTGTAGCGATTTTGACATTCCCTCTATAAGCGATATCTTAGGATAAATGTCTTTTTCTGTGTGACTTATTTCACTTAGAATCATCGTACCTAAATCCACTCATCATGCTGCTAACTAGCCTTATGACATTGATTTCATGGCTGAGTGATATTGCATTGTGCCAAGTACCACCATTTCTTTATCCACTTTTCTCTTTCCTGGGATATAGAAGGTGTACCGAAGCGGAGGTTCTTGGCAACAGAGCAGCCGTAAACTTTAGGTTGCCTGTGTCTTGTTGATTTTTAGTTTTCCCAATTTATACGCCCATGAGTGGAAGTGCCCTATGCTCTCTAAGCTGTGTTTATTACTTGTTTCAGGACACACCGTACTCTTCTCCAGAGTGCCTGTTGGCAATTTACATCCCGCCCATCAGCGTAGCAAGGCTCCCATGTCTCCATGGCCTGTCCTGCTTTTCTGGTTTTTACACTTTGTTCAGCATGGCCCTTTTGACCGAGGGCAAGCGAGACTTCTTTGTAGCGCTGATTTGCCCTTCCGGCTTGCTTGGTTGGCCAAAAAGGGCGTATGCGTTTTTTCCTGAATATATTCAGGAAAAAACGCATACGCCCTTTTTGGCCAAGGGCATCATTGTCAACGTTTTGCCGCTTTTCATGTGCTTTAAAGGCGAGTGGAATCTACCTCCTGAAATCTGTTTCCTGCAAATCTGCCTTGCTTTCAAATGCTCTTCATTGCCTTCCCTCAATATAGTTGTGGACGAGAGTTCTCATTTATAACTCTGCACGTTTGTGAATTGCAGTGCCCCTGAGCTCCATTTGTCTCCTCGCTTATTTGGTAGATGGCCGCAAAAGCGCAGGATTGCTTCAGGCCCTATTTTGGTTCTGGGGGGCAGGCTGAGCCTGTGGTTCATTCTTCTTCCTGATGGGAAAATGGAGTGACCTGTGCCTGTCCCAACACCTAGGGCTAGTCTCTCGTTGGTTCCCCATCTTCCCGTTCATCCTCAGGACAAATTGCAAACAGGACGACGAAACAGGAGGTTAAAGGTGCTGATTCTCCAAGTAGGGAGATGGTTAGTCAAGCGGCTGGAATGGCGAACCCGAGCACAAGGAGAGGAGAAATGAGGTGCGTTTTAGAAACCTTTCCCGATCTCACGGCATACCATCTTCTGGGTTTCCCATGCATGTTTTGATGTAGGAAGATGCCCTTGTACCTGGAGATTTGAGACCCATGGGGTGGGTACCCCGCGGTATTACTTTAAAGTATCTGCATTTGCTCACCCAACCTCACCAATCCTCTCAGCCCCAAGAGTGTCCAGCCTTATGTCTCATCCAGCTGTGGGTCTAGATATGGTCAATCCAGGTTGCATCAGAGACCCTGAACGGATTTTGTAAGAATTTCTCTCTCTTTCACTGTCTTTGCTTTGTGGGTTTTTTAAAGTAATGTATGTTTAGAATGGGGTTTGGCTGCTTTTCCCTGCTGTGTTTATGCCGCTTTACACCCTCTTGATTCACTTGCAGAGAGATATCAATACATAGGTTTTCAGATTCATACTAGTCAGATATATTCTTGTGCGGTGACTAGGGGGTGTTGAGTCCAGTTCACTGAGCAGGGAGTAGGCCTTGTCTATTACATATTTGGCTTATGGAGCGGTGTCTGAGCTAATTTCAAACCCTTGTTTTATGCATCACCCCACCTCACCTTTCCCGTTAAGCAGCCATAGTGTGTCTTCTAAAGGTGTGCCTCTGTTCTGTTTTGTAATTCAGTTCAAGGGGAGCGATTTTGACATTCCCTCTCTAAGCGATATCTTAGGATAAGTGCCTTTTTCTGTGTGACTTATTTCACTTAGAATCATCGTACCTAAATCCACTCATCATGCTGCTAACTAGCCTTATGACATTGATTTCATGGCTGAGTGATATTCCATTGTGCCAAGTACCACCATTTCTTTATCCATTTTTCTCTTTCCTGGGATATTGAAGGTGTACCGAAGTGGAGGTTCTTGGCAACAGAGCAGCTGTAAAGTTTGGGGTGCCTGTGTCTTGTTGATTTTTAGTTTTCCCAATTTATACGCCCATGAGTGGAAGTGCCCTATGCTCTCTACGCTGTGTTTATTACTTGTTTCAGGACACACCGTACTCTTCTCCAGAGTGCCTGTTGGCAATTTACATCCCGCCCATCAGCGTAGCAAGGCTCCCATGTCTCCATGGCCTGTCCTGCTTTTCTGGTTTTTACACTTTGTTCAGCATGGCCCTTTTGACCGAGGGCAAGCGAGACTTCTTTGTAGCGCTGATTTGCCCTTCCGGCTTGCTTGGTTGGCCAAAAAGGGCGTATGCGTTTTTTCCTGAATATATTCAGGAAAAAACGCATACGCCCTTTTTGGCCAAGGGCATCATTGTCAACGTTTTGCCGCTTTTCATGTGCTTTAAATGCGAGTCGAATCTACCTCCTGAAATCTGTTTCCTGCAAAGCTGCCTTGCTTTCAAATCCTCTTCTTTGCCTTCCCTCAATATATTTGTGGACGAGAGTTCTCATTTATAACTCTGCACGTTTGTG